>NW_024870834.1:990000-1587500 GCF_019054845.1 Dipodomys spectabilis
GCCCTCTCTTCTTCATACCAGGCCTCACCACCGGGGCCTCAGTAACTCTGTTCCCATCACCTCTGAGAGGTTGCTGATAGTGGGGCTCCCTGCAGAGGATGTAGGATGGAGAGGGGGATGGGGATCACTGCCACACCTGGTAAATGATCAACTCCCTCTCCTCTCTCACTGCAGAGCCAGGGAAGGGCAGCTCCTGCTAGACCCCCACTGTGGGCAGGTCCCAGGCTCCGCACAGGCCACAGGCCAGACTGCCCCTACCAGGAGGGTCCCTAATCAAGATAGGGTTTAAATATAATCAAGAAACAAGTAAGTACTCAGTCCTTTTCCACACCTACTTATTGTCCAGTAAAGGGCACAACAACATTGGAAGTGTGTTTCTCTAATTAATAATTAACTTAGTACTTAATTAATTGGAAGAGAAATAGTTCTCTTCCAAAAAGCTATTTCTTTAAAGCAAACTATAGAAGATGTGCATTTACCACTGCTGAAGTGGAAGGCCACTGGCAGCCCTGGCTCTGGGGAAACAAGGACTACTTTCAGCAGAATGGGAACTGTGTGTGCTACCACCTAGTCAGAAAGACATGAGGCCGGGATGCAAGGCATCTGCAACAATCACCTGCCATGGAGGGTTTGCAGCAACCTTTTTCTTTTTTATTAGCAATGTCTCTAAAGGCATTTTGTTAATACTGAGAAGGCTCCATGAATTATTCAAAGATAAATAATCGTTTGAAGATAAATACTAATTTTTTCCCAAAAGAACTTTCTCTAAATAGTACAAAATAACCACAGATGCTAAGTCCTTGAGGAGAACGCCTTGCTAGTGAGCACAACACTTTAATGTACAATTTTCCATATTATCCCTGATTAAAGCTTGCACTAGTTTTATAGTATGAACAGACTGTAATACCAGAAACCAAGATAGTACTTCTCTTTTCTGATCCATACTCCATCCAGCTGTTTGGCTGGTACTAATATCCTTGAGAGCATGAAGCTCTGAGTTCAAGCTCCTGTACACACACACACACACACACACATACAGAGTTATTAAAGATTAGAAAAGAAAGGAAATGGCCTTAATACATATAAAACATACAAGAATTTTAGGCAATTCAGATAAAAAAACAATTTTAGGTGATCAAGCCTTACTGCTACAAATAATAACAATAATAATAGGTAATATAACATGACAAGTGAAAGAGCCAATATGCTTTTAGCCCACATTATAAGGATAGACTAGAGAAAAGGGGAGGTGAAAGAACCTGCTCTGTTTGAAAACTGTACCTGAATATCACATCTAGTGCATCAAGTTTAAAAAGTGAATAGACCAAAAAAAAGAGAAATGTCCAGGCTGCAATCCAGGATGATAAAATTGTCTCTTATGGAGACTTATGGCTGCTTTTTAAATGTCTTAGCTAAAAGACCCGTGAAAGAGCTATCACAAGTGCATCCAAACATGTGACCACCTTGTAATATGGAAAAGGAGATTAAACTCATTCTCTATGGAGTTAAGGAAGCAAACCTGGGGCCAGAGCTTGACTGCACACAGGGAATGACAGTCTGCACTGTCCTGAGAAGCAATGGGTTACATGGGGAGGTAGTAAGTTCCCAGTATCTTGGAACAGCTCAAGCAAAAGCTGAATAACCTCCCAGCAACACCAACAGGACAGACCACAAGCCCTGGAGCAGCAGGGCAGGAGAGTAGAGGTTCCCACTTCAGCTACCTAGCTCCACATTTATGGGTTTGACATCTGGGTTCCTGGGTGGACTTTGGCAAAACAGCCCAAAGGCCTGACTAAGAAAGCAAACACTGAGATGAGATTACCTGCTAGTTCTCTAAATGCTAAACTCTTACAACCTATGGGGCTAAGTATAAGGTCTGCACCAAGTCACTGGGCATCTTTAAGTCTGGCAAAAATGAAGTGGCAGCACTTTGTTCTTCACTCCACTTCTTTCTCTCTTTCTTCTGTTTCTTTTTCATTAGCAAGGTAGAAGAAAAAAAAGCTGAAGATTTACATTTCAAAAAATTCAGACTGGTTCTTCAACACATTAAACCCAGAGTTACCATAGGACCTAGAAATTCTATTCCTGGGTATCTGCTCAAAAGAAATGAAAACATGTCCACATAAAAACGAGTATATGGACACGGCACTATTCCTGGTAGTCAAACGGTGCAACAAACCCAAATGCCTTCCAACTGGTGAATAAATAGGTATCCACACAGTGGAATACTATTTGGCCATAACAAGGAACGACATTCTGACATGAATAAAAGGGGACACAGGCTACCTAAAAGGAGCCAGGTACAAAAGACTATTTCCAAGAAATGCCAGAAAGTGGATTAGTGGCTGTTGGGGGCTAGGTTGATGAGGTACTGGGCACTGACTGCTAGTATGTATGAGAGGTTACTTTGGCAGTGATGAAAATGTCCTGAAATTGGATGAGGGGAATGTTTGCACAAGTGTATGAATATCCTAGACGTACTGAGTGGTATACTTGAAAAGGGTGAAATTATTCAAGATATATGAAAAACTTCATTGGAGAAAAAGAAGTTTATACTGGAAACCAAAAGCCTTTACTGGCTGTGCAACTTCTCAAAGTTATCAAATTTCTTAAAATCTTAGTTACCTCATATGTAAATAGAAGACAGTAATTACCATTCAGAGTTTGAAGGGATTCTGGATTAAAAGTTTCCCAGTTGTAAAGGATGCGATGCCAGGTGGGCAGCTCACGGTGCCTACCCTGTGGTTCCGTCCAGCACCACAAAAATAAAATACTTCTTTTAAATAAAAAGGATAGCTATGGTTCACTTTTTAAAGCACTGTAGCTTTTCCCACAGCATTACAAAGAAATTTGTAAGACATAGATTTTAAATACTTTAAGGAAGAAAACAATGCACAACATTTTCTGTTTAAATGAGAGAGCTGGTTTCTAAAAGACAGGACAGTCCCACATCCACAAATCAGCCAACGACAAATGCTGGAGGGGATGTGGAGAAAGAGGAACCCTATTACACTGCTGGTGGGAATGTACACTTATACAACCACTTTGGAAAGCAGTCTGGAGGGTCCTTAGAAAGCTAAAGATTGACCTCCCTTACGACCCAGTCATACCACTTCTAGGCATCTACCCTGAACAACAGGAACCAATATACAAGGACACGCGCACCTCCATGTTTATTGCAGCACTGTTCGCAATAGCTAGGATATGGAAACAACCTAGATGCCCCACCACAGATGAATGGATCCAAAAATTGTGGTATCTATACACAATGGAATATTATGCAGCCATTAGAAATGACAAAATAATGGCATTTGCAGGGAAATGGATGGAGCTAGAAGGAATCATGTTGAGCGAGGTAAGCCAAGAACGAAGAGACAAACGGTACATGGTCTCCCTGATAAGTGGATGCTAAATCCAAAAGGTTAGGTGATACGACAAAACTAACAGGACTTAAGAAACAAAGAACTCCCGCTCATCTGGTTGTACCACTACTAAATATCCCCATGCTGCTGATCACAAATATGGTATATAACATGTGAACACTGTTATATATTACAGACTGTGGTAGACAATTTGCTCCAGGGAAGTTAGAATGAACTTGTGACTTTGAAATTATGTAATCATTTAATCACAATCAAAAAAAAAAAAAAAAAAAGAACCATGGGGAACGGAGGGAGGGAGGGGATGGTAGGGGGAAAACAATGGAGGGGGTAACAATGTTCAAGAGGAAGTGTACTCATTACCTCACTCATGTAACTGTATCCCTCTGTATAGTAGCTTTACAATAAAACAAAACAAAACAAAAAATAAAAGACAGGACAGGCTTTTCAGAGGCTACAGAATGCTGAACTTCACATTTAGCAGTCATTACAAGCCTTAAGTAGAGAGATAATAAGGAAAAAAGTACAAGGGGAGTACAGAAATCTCATTCACTGGGGCCCAGCACAGCAGCTTATGTCTGTAATCTCAGCTACTCAGGAGGTGGGTATTAGAAAATTCATGATTTCAGACCAGCCTGGAACAAAGTTAGCAAGACCTCATCTCAGTCAGTAACTCAGGTATGAGGGCACGAACCTGTGATTTCAACTACACAAAAACATAGGTAGGAAGATCACAGTATGTGGCTGGTTCTGGCAAAAACTCTCAAGACCTGTCCTGAAAAATAACTAAAGGAAAAAAGGGCTCCTGTGATAGGTGCCTTCCTAGACAAGTGCAAAACTCTGAGTACCACACACACACACACACACACACACACACACACAATACATACATACATATATATATATATATATATATCTTTCTCATTTATGCATTAGCTTCTATCTTTATCTTACTATGAGAGTTATCCAGTAGTAAGCATGGATTGCACTTGCTGAAGGAAATATTGTATAGCTGTGACCCTGAGTCCCTGTCCCCTCCATGGGCCTGCTCACCATGTATAAATGTACAAGCTCAAATATTACCCCACTGTAATCTTGGATTGTAATGTAAATCTCTACTTTCAAAAGAAAGAAAGAAAAATTTCCAATGTAGCTAATGAAATACTCGAATGTTTAATTGACTTCCTTGGTGAAATGGTGCTCCTGCGATCCGCTGCTTTAATTGAATCATGATAGTAATTAACTGAATGCTACTCATTCATATTTTCATTTAATGGAAGTGCCTTAAAATGAATAAATTCACATCAAAACATCTGCTGCCGAAGACATCATCTCACCATTCATTTCTGCATCAAAGGCTGCTCTTGCTTTAAACTTTATTCATAGGGGCTAACACCCTAATAATTAATACAAAGCTAAGACCTTTTCCTGAGAAAAGCAATTCAACAGTTGTGATTCCATTGTGTCTAAAGTTATCTCACTGATTGCGAAGTGCTTTTTCTTTGAGTTGTTACCTGTATGATACATAAGAACTGGTTTTTTACTTTATTCCCAACATCATTATTAACAAAAGACCAAGATCTCTATGCAGACAATGAGCAGGAAAAAGCAGAAACACAAAACATTCATGAATAGATGTGCAAGCCAACCTCATGACTGAAATGCTATTTAAAAACACTATCTATTTTCATATCCTAAGGAAAACTATGCTCACCATTCATTTTCTTAAATGCTTTGTGCCTGGAAATAATCTCATGTAATCTTCAGGAAAAAGAAGAAAATGCCTTTTCCCAAGTGATCTAGAAAACAGTCTACCCTAAACATGTGGGGAATTGTATCAATCTTGGAAATCCACAGTAGCAATTCAAATATAATTATTAGTCAATTAAGGAAACTCTTCAAAATATTCACTGAAGAATCTATTCTACCCAGGAGCAAAATCATTCCCATGCCTTTATTAATTATCCCAGTGACCAGCAGTGTATCAAATACATTCTACCTACCCATATGAAAATGATAAGAGGCAGAACCTGTCCACGTATACAGTCACAAAAAGACGACAAATTCACCAGTGAGGGAAAAAATAATATATATATATATATCATATTGGCACAGAGGATGAATCAACCCTCACTACTCCACTCTTAATACTTCTTGTTTGCAAACAGGTGTTAAGTAACAATAAAAAGTGCTCCTGGATCACAAGGGCAACTGCAAAATAAACGTCCCACATCTCCAAAGGGTCTCGTATTCAAAGATATTCTGACTGTCCTCCAGCAAATTCTGTACAATACTCATTTCTTTTCTCCCCTTGAGCCAACTTTTAGGGCCTGCCCATGAAGCAATCAATCCCACACGCAAAGAAACGTGTGCAAACTTTTGTGCATGAGTTGTCACACACATGATGTGCTGATAAAATATGCAGTGAACTGTGACACTCTTTTTCGACCCTGCTAGGGAGTCTAAAAGTCTTTCAAGCGCGCAAGATCTGCCTAAAAATATTTCTTGAAAGGATGCCACATTGATAGCAATCCATGTTTCCTTTCTAGAAAGACAGCCACAATAATAATTAATAATCATCATCATCATTAATAACGATAAATCCAAGTCCATGATCCCGGCCACAAAACGAGGCACCGACCCCGGGCAGGTCCGGCCGGACTTGGCACTGACAAAGCTCGGGGCTGCCTTAAGCCGGGTGACTTCATTCTCGGGGCCGCGCGGGGGCTCGGGCGCAGCCCGCGTGCACCCTCGTCCCAGGGCTGCGTTCGCGGCGCCCGGCGCCGTCCCCGCAGAGCGAGAGCGGCCGCCGGGCCTCGGGGCTCGCTCCGCTCCGCGCGCCCCCTTCCCGCCGCCGCGCCCGCCGGGGGCTCCGGGGACTCCGCGGGGCCGCGCGCGCGCCGGCCGGGACCCGGGTTCCCGCGTCGGGGGTCGGGGGAGGGGGTGGAGGGATCCGGGAACCGGGCGCCGCCCGGCCGACCCCGCCGGCCCTGCCACAATGCGCCCGCGGCGGCGGCGGCGGGAACCCCGGCAACTTGGCGCGGCCTCGCCCGCGGCCGCCGGGCCTGGCCTGAGCTCGGTGCCCGGCCGCCCGCCCCGCCGCCCGCCCCGCCGCCCGCGCGCGCAGCCGCCCTCACCGTTGCAGAACTGGAGCAGCGACGACGTGTCGTACAGGCTGCTGTAGCTGGAGAAGCCGTCCTCCATGCTGAGGCCGCCGGGCCGCGCCCGCCGCCCGCTCACCCACACACTGAGGCCAGCCGGGCCGCCTCAGCCGCGGCTCTGGCGCTGGGGCCGGCCCTGCTGTGGCGGCGGCTGCCGCCGGTCACCATGGCAACGCGGGCCCGCCGCCGCCGCTGCCGCTGTCGCCGCTGCTGCTGCGCGAACCCGGCGCCCGCGCTGCCCGCGCTGCCCGCCAGGGGGCGACCTCCGAGGCGCGCACCGGGTGGGCGGGCGAGGGACGTGGCGGGCGCGGGCCCCACTCGACCCACCTCCCCTCGGGGCTCCCGGGCGCAGGGACAAAGTGGAGGCCCCGAGCGAGCGAGCGCACACGGGGACCCCTGGTGGGGGGGGAGTCCCTTCCTGCCCACCCTCCCCACCCGCTGTCCCCTCCCCGCACCCCCGCGCCCCAGCGCGGCTCCAGGACCAAACATGGACAACTTGGTTCCCACCCCAGCGCCTCCCTCTGGGCCACGTCGCAGGAGCCCTCGTGGCGCCCCGCGTGCAGCCCCGCGGCCGTCTTTGGGGCTGCGGGGGAGACTTTCCCATGCAAACACAGGCCACCCCGATGGAGACCCCGGAGATGCGGGGCGGGGCGGGGGGCATCTGTGCCCTTACAGACTTGCTAACTTGTTTTCTCCATCCGCGGAAGAAGCCGAGGGTGAGGACAAACCCACAGGTGGGCACGTTTGTGACTTCTGTGTCACTTATGTATCACTGCTAGGTAATGAGCCGAGCTTCTCGTGGGCAGAAGTAGATTTACGAATGCTGCGAATAACAAGTGCAGAAAACAAGAGAGAAGAATCTGTTCCAAGGCTGGGCTTGGTTGGAAGCCAGTGCATCCTATCTACACCCCTTGTTGTACAAGTCATTATTCCGTTCTGGGTAAAACTCTGAAGTTCTAAGTATGGACGACAAGTAGAGCCTTCAGCACGGTAGGGAAAATAAAAGTGAAATAAAACATGCTTATTAATTAGGAAAGCTTCTTGGCCTCCAGAGGGTTCTGAGCCTGCCTTTCTGGAAATGCTAGTGGATATCAGGAGACACAGGGTCAGGCCTGTCACTCTGCAGGTGGCACCTTTAGCTCATGGGGCAGCAAGGACAGCAGTTAGGTACTGACAGCTAAAGGGAAACATTTAAGACCGGATTCCCATCCTAGATAGAGAAACCTGCACAGAAAACTAGAAAGATTTGTTAACAGGGGAAAACATAGTGGGTGGAGGCTGAAAGACCCTACTTGCTGTGTATTTTACTGTGGCCAGGTGGGTGAAGGACAGGGAGAAGGATAGTGCTAGAAATAAGGTAAGAAAGAGGGAACGAGGCCCACTGGAGCCAGGAAGGCTGGACTGACATAAATAGGTGGCTCATACTGCAGATACACTGGGGAATGAGATTGGACTGAGGGAAAAAGGCCAAGCAAGAGACACCTATGAGCCAGACTTGAGGAACTCGTGCGGGTCTTCGGGAAGGCACACTGTGATGAGTGGGTCCAGGGGCTGAGTCTAGGTGTTGTCTAGCAGCAAGGGGTAGCAGATGTCATTGGTCCAGAAATGAGCCCCTGGGGACCAGGACAATCAGAAGGAAGAAAGATGGAAGAAGTGGCTGGCATGAAACTGCCACACAGTTGAGAAACAGGAAGGCCAGGATGGCAAAACATTCCATTCGAGGTGCCTCCCTGTGACACTTCTAATTGGCGTCAAAGAAGTGAGATTGAGATGTGGTCAGCAAAAAAGGTTGTAAATGAACCCCCCAAGAAGAGGATGGAGAGTCAGAGGAGAGCCAGGGCAGTCTGTGGCAAGGGGGAGAGAAGGAAATGTGAAGGACAGTCAGGCCAGAAGCTGTGCCGGAGTCTGTGGTCTTAGGAAACAGCACAGAAAACTTCCAGGAAGCGAGCGCTGTCCAGGGTTCTCTCTGCAGCATCAAGGAAGACAGAGCTGGGCACAGATGCTCTGTGTGGTGGCAGAGGACTCCAGGTCTCCAGGAACATCTTAAAGAGGCAGTAGGGACAGAAGCTAGGTTGCTGGTCACCAAAGGAAGAGAATAAAGACAAATACATCCATATTCCAGTCTTTGGGCAGGGAAAAGAAATGGGCCAACAGTGGATGGCAAAAGCATCCAATCAAGAGTCTCCTCTGTCTAGTGCCCAGTGCAACTGAGTTCTGTGCATCATCAAGAGGCAGGTCCTATGGAGAAGGAACTTTGGAAAGATGAGAGGTGTGCACACATGTACACAGGCATGCACACATGAACATGCATACTAGTACTGGGGCTTGAACTCAGGGCTTGTGCTTACACTTGTTTTTTGCTTTGTTTTATTTGTTTTGCTGAAGGGAAGTGCTCTAGACCTTGAGCCACACCTCTACTTCTGGCTTTTTGTTGGTTAATTAGAGATAATAGTCACACTGACTTTTCTGCCTGGGCTGGCTTCAAACCATGATCCTCAGATCTCAGCCTCCTGAGTAGCTAAGATTTCAGGCATCAGCCACCAATGCCTGGCTGAATTTAATGCAGATTACATTTGATCTTTGCCCTCCCATGTTCTCATTTCCCATCCCCATCTTCTATTCCAGTAATCATGTCCTCTCTGCTTTGTAGTCTTCTACTTTAAGACACACTAGATGCTTGGCATAAAAAGCAGAGTGTGGCAATGTTGAACTTGGCAAGGAAGTGACATTCGTGAATAAATGATGAGAAGATGATTCTCTTCACCAAGGTTTACGTTCCTGATTTTTAATGTAAAAAGCATCCTGTTTGGTGGCCCTCACCAAAGTGTGGAAATAAAGACAATTCTGAAGTAGAAAAGGAGAAAGATGCTTAAAAATTCAGCTGTAAAGTTGAGCTGGGGATTTTTTTCTCAGATTATTTCCACCAGAGTGAATTACAAATAAGACAATTAGGAACTCAGTCCACTAGCTTTTGAGGCAATAAAGATCCTGATTACACTCTTAACATAGAAGATTGATCAGCCATGTTTTTCCTGCCATTGTACAAATTTCAGTCTACAAAAAAATAAAAGCAAAATTTAGAATAATTACAAGGATATGCATGTTAAATCAACTAAGTATAATCTGTACTATGCTAAAAAGAAGAAAAAGATCCAAAATGAAAGTTCAAGAAAAATCCCCAAAGACTTAATTATGTGTGATTTTTGGTGCCCAAACATTTTAACAGACTATATTATTCCACATCATTTTGAGAAAAATTGTGGCCTCAGCCTAGAAAATGTTGTCATTGTAATAAATGATGCATACTCTCTAGAACAATGTAACCATAGTGTTCAGTGGAATTAATAACAGCGTTTGTACAATGTGTGGAAAAGAGAAAGGAAAATGGGAGTCTGTGACCTTTCATAGAGTAGCGATATTTAAAAAAAAAAAAAAAACCTACCCAGGAATGTAAGGCCTTACACAGCCATTGTTTAATTCAACATCACTCCAAAAATAGCTACACAGTACCAGGCACCACTTTTGGGGATGCAGCACAGAGAACACTGTACCATTCCAGCTATACGTGGCCATGAAGTCAAGTTATAGGTCACAATCAACACTTTAAAAAATGAAGTAAGGGCTAGACATGAGGGTACGTGCCTGTAATTCTAGCTACTCAGGAGGCAGAAGTTGGAGGACAGTGACTAGGGCAAAGGCATGAGACCTTGTCTTGAAAAGGAAACTTAAAAACCAAAAGCAGGAGCCAGGCGCCAGTGGCTCACGCCTGTAATCCTAGCTACTTAGGAGGCTTAGATCTGAGGATCACTGTTCAAAGCCAGCCCGGGCAGGAAATTCCGTGAGACTCTTATCTCCAATTAACCACCAGAAAACCGGAAGTGGCACTATGTCTCAACTGGTAGAACACGTGCCTTGAGCTGAAGAGCTGAGGGACAGTGCCCAGGCCCAGAGTTCAAGCTCTATAACCACCACCATCACCAATAACAAAACTGCAAGTGGAGCTATGGTAGAGCTCTAGCCTTGAGCAAAAGAGCTCAGGGACAGCACTCAGGCCCTGAGTTCAAGCCCCACAACCAACAACAAAACAACAAAACACACATATATATGCATATTTATAACCTATAAATCTATATTTATATTATATAGATCTACATATATCTATATACATGCAGATTTTGTATGTGTGTGTATGTATGTGTGTGTATCACCTAAAATTGCCACTCTAAAACAAGATTTGTAGCACTGATGAGAAACATTAAATTGTGTGGCTACCCACCTGCCTACCAATGCATCTGTCCCTCCTACAGCATCCCCAACAAATGATCCCTTGGCCCCTCTCAAAGTTGATGAGCTCTCATGATAAACCGATTGTTGTTGATTTTCAGTCCTGGGGAACCTAGCAAAACACCCTTCATCAATCCTACTTTCCTCTGGTTTCTTTGGTCTCTGTCTGTCCCGATTCAAGCTTCCATGTCCTCTGAGGAGCAGCAGCCTGTGTCCTTGTCTCCCCACTCAGTATAATTACTCCAGCCTTAACTTGCCCAAAAGAAGTCGAGCCATGTCATTTTAGTCTCTGTTTAACACAGTGAAGTGCTCACACCTTGGCATGGCCTTTGTAGGTCTGTGTTTTTGCGGCAAATGCCATCTTTGGAATCCACCACATTCCTGCCACACTGTGCTACCTGTTGACTTGTGCCCATGACCTTTTTTTGTTGGTGGTGGTGATTGTGGGGCCTGAACTCTGACCTGGGTGCCGTCCCTCAGCTCTTCAGCTCAAGACTAGCACTCTACCACTTGAGGCACAGCACCACTTTGGGCTTTTTCTGCTTATGTGGTACTGAGGAATCGAACCCAGGGCCTCATGCATGCAAGGCAAACACTCTACCACTAAGCCACCTTCCCAGCTCATGCCTGTGACTCTTAAACATGCCATGCATGCATTTGAAGGATTTGAGCCTCAGCAAGCACTGCTTCAAGGTCTTCCTGGCCCACCAGCACCCAGGCTGCCTAATGGCCAGGCCTTGACAGGTGTCTATAAGCACAAGCAAGTCTGCCCTCACCCTTCCCTCCGTTGTGTATCCCTGGTGCCCACCTTTCATGGCTCGTGGGATCCCTGTGTGTGCCCATCGTCCTGGGAGAAGACGTACTTCTAACACACATCCTGCCTGTCACAATGTTGAGTATGGCTGACTCTGAGCAATGCCGATGGATGAAGGAATGAATGGATGAGTCCTCTGGATGATATTGGTTGCCCATTACGCCTGATAGACTTTCACAGGCTTGGAAGACAGCCTTCTCCTCCCAGGGAATGTTCTCCATTTCCTTCCTGCCCATCATCAGACATCCCTCACTTGCTTAGATACCCATTCATACTCTACTAGGTCTTTTTTATCTTGTATCCTGGTGCCCAGAATGATATCCAAGTCCTAATAGGCCTTGGACATGGGTTGTACTGCCCTTGAATATCTTGGATATTGTTATTACATTAATAAAATGAAAATTTCTGTTGATTTGTTTTCTAAGAAGTTGGGATGTAGGCTTTTGGCTCATATTAAACTCTTTATCAATTCTGAGCTTATTAGTCTGTGTCTGTGTCTGTATGTGCGCGTGCACGTGCACACGTGTGTGCACCAGTACTGAGGCTTGAACTCAGGGCTTTACATTCTCACTTGGCTCTTTGCTCAAAGCTGGTGCACTACCACTTAAGCCACACCTCCACTTCTGCTGATTAACTGGAGTAAAAAGTCTCACAAACTGAACTGGCTTTGAACCATGATCCTCAGATCTCAGCCATGAGGCTAAGACTCCAGACAATGAGCCACCGATGCCAGCTCCTTTGTCAAATGAACTGCTGTTGGATTTTTTCCATCCTACACTAAGTTAATTGATATTTTGTAAACTAAAAACAGGATTCCTTTCTATCTCTACTAAATGTCACTTATTGGTTTCTGTCTATTGTTTTAGCCAACCAAGAATCTCTAAATAAAACACTCAAGTCTGGCATCTACAACACCAGCTTGGTGACAGCAACGACTGTGCCATAGAGACCTTTCTACAACCTCCTTCATTCTAGGACTGATAAACACATTCGCAGCACAGGAGGAAGGCAGAGCCTGGGGCGAGCTGCACCAGCCGCATGGCTATGGTCTATCTATCTGTCTATCAATATTCTGGTTATGTTTGTCCCCCTGGAAAGGAGACCTCCTAAGGCATTTGCTTTCCCAGCCTATGTTGTTTCACATCACCCACAAGGATTGTGAGCAGAATCTTCACCATCGCTTTGTAAATCCAAGAGCACCATGAAAAGAGCAAACAGGGTTGGTCTGGCTCTTCGTAATTACTTTTCCTAGCCAAGTGTTTACACCTGGCTCTTGAACCAATGTTAATATCAAATGTATCCTCTGTATTTTCCAGAATCTATATTTTTTCCACTTTCTTTCTTGAAAAATGATAACCTTGGGGCTGGGAAGGTGGCTCAGTGGTAGAGCGCTTGCCTTGCATGCATAAGGCCCTGGGTTCGATTCCTCAACACCACATAAGCAGAAAAGATTGGAAGTGGCACTGTGGCTCAAGTTGTAGAGCACTAGCTTTGAGCTGAAGAGCTGAGGGATAGTGCCCAGGTCAGAGAGTTCAGGCCCCACAACTGACCATAAACAAAGAAAGAAAGAAAGAAAGAGAGAGAGAGAGAGAGAGAGAGAGGGATGGAGGGAGGGAGGGAGGGAGGGAAGGAAGCAAGGAAGGAAGGAAGGAAAGAAAGAAAGAAGGAAGGAAAGAAGCCGGGTGCTAGTGGCTCACTCCTGTAATCCTATCTACTCAGGAGGCTGAGATCTGAGAATCACTGTTCAAACCCAGCCTGGGCAAGGAAAGTTGATGAGACTCTTATCTCCAATCACTCAGAAAACTAGAAGTGGTGCTGCGGCTCAAGTGGTGGAGCACTTGCCTTGAGCTGAAGAGCTGAGGGACAGCGCCCAGGCCCAGAGTTCAAGCCCCACAATTGACAAAAGAAAGAAAGAGAAGAAAGAGAGAAAGAAAGAGAGAAAGAGAGAGAGAAAGAAAGAAAGAAAGAGGGGGGAGGGAGGAAGGAAGAGAGGACAGAAGGAAGGAAGGAAGGAAGGAAGGAAGGAAGGAAGGAAGGAAGGAAGGAAGGAAGGAAAAGACAAAAAGAAAAATGATAACCTTTTTTCCCTTTCTACTTTTTTCTATGCCTCTCATCTGGCAAAATTAAAGACCATTTATGAAAGCCTAGCAAACATAGCCATGGGAACTGGACAGTCTTCTTGCCATCGCTCGCCTTTCTCGGGCTCTTGACAATCTCTCCCAAGGGATATTTCTTTGGTCCCTTCCAGTTTCCAGAGTATTGTCTTTATTGGAGAAAAAAGAAACCCATATGGGCCCAAGTCCTCATAAGCAAACTGGCTTTCAGGGAACTTCAGGGCGTCAGTCCCCAGCCCTTCCAGTTTTGATGGCCTTTATCCTCACCCACCCGCTCTACTTCTCAGTTCCCAACACCCTACCATTGTCTATCCCAGGAGCTTTACTCACACAGATTCCTGCTATTGGAAACACCTTCCCACTCCACCTGGGAGCTCTCTGGCCTTGCAGCTGGCGGGGAGCAGCAAGTGTGGCAGCAGAGCTGCAGCTCTCTTATGAAGGAGAGTCAGGCCTGGCTGAGGAGCTCAGCAGTTGGACCCTGTGTGTCAGATGAGGGTGGACAGGCTGAGAAATACCATCTTATCAGGATCACTCCAACTTATTATATGGTCTCAGTGCATGGACTTAGTCAACAGAGCAGAATCTCGAACTTTGACGCTTTTTATAGATAATCTGTTCAATATTCAAATACCAGGCAACTCTTTGTTATCTAAGAAACTCATGGCTTTTCCCTCCTAGTATCCATTCACTCAAATATAGCCTTCACATATTGTATTCATCAACAGAATTTACATATTTTCAAGTATCTGAAATGAAGTGGAAAATTAAAAGCAATATGCACTTGGTTGTCTATTTTTAAAAATGCCATTGCATCCAGAAAACAAGGCACCCAGTAACGCAGGGACCATAATACACTGTACGTGAATGTCTGACTCTAGCATTTTATGCGCTCATATCATTGTCACGACATTTGTTCATTTGCTCCCTGGTGTAAAGTTTTAGGGCCATTCCTGGCATATGGTAGGCTAACCACAGAGTAAATAAGCTAATATTAGAGATACCATTCATGCCACAGTGTCCAGGACATCCAGGCTCCTGCCTGTGACCTGGCGGAGGGCTAATTGTGTCCCTTTGACTCGCTAAAGTATTCTGGTGGGGATGATAAATTATATGATCATCATAACTAATATGGAAAGGCTTAGGGGTACATTGGGGAAAAAACTGAGTCAGGCACTGGTGGCTCATGCCTGTAAATCCTGGCTACTCAAAAGGCCGAAATCTGGAAGATCATAGTTCAAAGCCAGCCCCCACAGCTCTACTTCCATCTTCTATCTTCTTTGTGGTTAATTGGAGAGCTGTGGCTCAAATGGTAGAGCACCAGCCTTGATTGAAAAAGCTAAGGACAGTGCCTAGGCCCTGAGTTCAAGTCCCAGTACACACACTCTTCCCCCCATCTCTCTCTCTCTCTCTCTCTCTCTCTCTCTCTCTCACACACACACACACACACCTATACACACATACAGACTCACAAACCTTATGTCCAAGAAATACAGTTTCAACACGCGTGACTATATGCATCAAGAGATTCCACACTACCTGGTTTCAGAGGTGTTTCTGTTCCTTCATTCATAACAAGTACAGTTGTTTCTGCATCATCTCTGGGTGTTGCAGAAACATAGAGGCTTGTGCTTCTGTGTGCAGCTCTCCCTTAGTCCTCCATAGGAGGACCCTTGCCTGCATCAGCCCCATGTCTGCTCAAGTCCTTCATTTTGAATGGTATAGTGCTTACACACAACCTTTGGTGTCCTCCTGTTCCTAACCAGCCCTGCACAGAAGCAAACTCCCTCCCATTGAGCTTATCAGACCTCCAGCCATGTAAATGCCAGGGGAACAGTTCTCATACTGTTTTGTTTAACAGCTGTTTGTGTTAAGCACAGAGGCTATTTGTGGGGTGGGAGCAGTGCAGAGGATTTGAACTCAGAGTCCTGCATTTGTTAGGCAGGTGCTCTATCACTTAAGCCACAAACCCCAGCTCAGAAACTTTTTTTCTTCAAGGATTTTCATCAGTGGGTTTGCTTGTTACCTGGTAAGACTTAATTTTTGCTGGTAAGACATTACACCATCTCAAAGCAGCAGGAAAATATTCCCAAGAGAGAGCCATAGTTTAGAGGAACCATCTGTTTTATTTGGAAGACTATATATGTAAACTGTATCATGAAAATGTGCAGTGAAAAATGCTCTTCTCCCAAATGTTACTCTTTAATGCAACTATTAACGTTTTAATAATGTCCTAGATGAGTCTGCGTTATATTTATATTATATATATTTCATAGGTAATGAAAAAGGTCAGTTACTTATATACATGTATCAGGTATTTACTTTTTTCTTGGCCAAACTTCAGGTTTGAAACTAGAGCCTCCAGTTTGCATCAGCTTGTTCATTGGGCAGGTGCTCTACCACCTGAGCCATGCCTTTGGCAGGCTTTTTGCTGGTTATGTTGGAGATGCGTTACTGGGTGCCTTGATCCTCTGGATCTCAGCCTGTTGGGTAGCTGGGATGATATGTATGAGCCACTAGTACTTGAATGCCTTCTTTTCTTTTTCTTTTTTGCTAAATCTTTATTGTGATTCTATTCTGTTGTGATGTGCAGAGAGGTTACAGTTCTATAAGTCAGGGAATGTGTACATTGCTTTTTGGCCAATGTCACCCCTTTCTTTGCTCTCTCCCAGATTTTCCTTCCCATCCCCACCCACAAGTTGTACAGTTCATTTTTAACCTAGTATCTAGTAAGTACCATTGCTGAATTTGGTCACCCTTTGTTCCTCCATTTCTGTGATCCCTATATCCTCCCAAAGACGGATAGACAAACAAGACACAAAGAAAAGAAAAGAAAAATAGCAACAAAGGAAAAAACCTCCTGTTCCCATTTCCTGGAGTTCATTTATATGATCAGGTCCACATGGGCATTGCACTCTTGTGATCTTTTCCTAAGAATATCTCTTAAGAACTCACTGTGTGAATGTCTGGAGTCCTGTCTAATTTACCATGTTGCAGTGTCTGTTAGCTCTAGTCCCCGCATATGAGAGAAAACATGAGCTGTTTATCTCTCTGAGCTTGGCTTACTTCACCTAACATTATATGCTGAACTCTTTCTATTCTAATTATAGTCCATATATAATAGAAGAGGCAAATCAGTTATATGCATGCATGTCTTTCTGGTGAGGGCAATACTGAGGTTTGAATTTAGGGCCTTGCACTTGCTAGACAGGTAGCCAGGTAGCGTGCCACTTGAGTCACATGCCCAGCCCTTTTTTTAACATTATATCGTAATTATATTAAGTAAAATAAATATCTCAATAATGAAAACAGCTCCACAGGTCGGGCACGTGGGTCAGCTGCAGCACACTGGAATCGAATCCCTCCCCAGCTCAAGCCCGCAGGGCACCTGAAGCTGGACCTGCGAATGCTGACCTGGAACCTGTCGTGGCTGCTGTACCTCTCCCTAGCTGCCTGAGAAATGGCTCGTTTGCTGCTCTCTGGGCCTGCCCTACGTCCAGCTCACACCTGCACTTGTGCTGCTCCTTGCCGTTGCTTTCCATTTGCACAGTCACGGCTTCTCTTCAATGCATTCACATCAGAAGCCCTTCCTCTTCCCTGTCAGGTGTGTCCCCTGCCTCCTCTAAACTCCAGGTGAGTGATCTGGAGTGACCTTGTGTAGTTCACCCATTGGGCTCTCAGCTCCCATTGATCCCTCCTGGATGCCTGGTAGTAGGCAGAGGTCTTTGACGCAAAGAACCAAGCCTCAGCCTCTTTCCAGAAAGTCTGTGATGCAGCCTTCAGGTCCTGGGTAACACACCCATAAGCTGTGCTCCTGATGATATGTTCAGATACATAACAGAATAAAAAAAATGAGCCAGGCATGATTGGATATGCCTGTAATCCCAGCAAATCCCAATTGTCCCATCTCAAAAAAAGGAAAAAGAAAAAGAAAAAAATCCACATACAGTTGATCCCACCTCCATAAGCATAGGTAGGAGGATCGTAGTCTGAGGCTAGAGAGCCATGGTAAAAATGTGAAATTAGGTCAGATGCCAGTGGCTCATGCATGTAATCCATCCTAGCTACTCAGGAGGCTGAGATCTGAGGATCATGGCTCACAGCCAGCCTGGGCAGGAAAGTCTGTAACACTCTTATCTCCAATGAACCACCAGAAAACTGGAAGTATAGCTGTGGCTCAAAGAAGTAAAGCATTGTTCTTGAGCAAAACAGCTCAAGGACAGCACCCAGGCCCTGAGTTCAAGCCCCATGACAGACCAAGAAAAAAAAAGTGAGACTGTCAGAAAATCACTAAAGCACAAAGACTGGAAGTAGCCCTAATTTCAAATCCTTCTACCCCTCAAGATGAAAGGAAGAAAAGGAATATATATACATACATACATACATACATAGTCTTCTTCAAAAACATTTTTAACCAGAAAAACTCTTTATAATCACTGGACCAGTTTCCATTTTAAGCTAATTAGTAAATTGCATTTTTGGCGCTTTAACTGGTTAGATTAAATTTAGCTCATCTTTTCCCATAAAGTCAAGCTGTCAGTGAGATTTGCAAGATTTGCAAGTAAAATCCGAACTCTTCTTTTTTTAAGAGGACTCTGCTGCGGAGGTACCGCCCGCTGCTGCCCAGCCCCTGCCTCCTCCCGCCCCCTCCCGCCTCCTCCTGCCTCCTTCCTTTAGCTTCTCCCCTACCTGGGGGCTCCCAGGCCACCAGGAAGGAGGCTTCTCCCTCAGGGAGCTGCAGGGTACTGTGAGCTTGACTGACACTTTCGATTGCCCAAAGGAGCCACACCCTTGGTCACATCATTGAACTTGTTTGCTATGCCAGGCTCCAGAGGACTTATGGAAAATACAAGCAAGCTGTATGGCCAGGCCTGCAGCTGGGGGTGACCAGTGTGCCAGGCCTGTGCCCTTACTGCTGTACATGGGCGTGTCAGGGGACTCCCAGGAGAGGAGCATGGGTGCAGGGAAAAAAAGGATGCACTATTAATACCAAACAACCAGAGATTCCTAGAGAGGAATCATTTGTGAACCTGGGGTCCCCAGGACATCCATCTCTGTGGCCAGCATCACCCTGACACCAGAAGTCTCTACCCTGAGGATTCACTTTCTCATCTCCATCTCCTAAGCCACTTTCCGGGAGCTATTCAGCCCTTCCACCCACCCTGCCCCTCCCAAGGGCTCTTCCTGACTGCCCCAAGCATGGCTCTGAAGCTCCCCAGCCCATGACCTAGTACCTCAGCCTCTCCCCCACCGCAACTAGGTCAGATTGAAGGTGGGGTTGGGGGAGATGGTGCTTACCTAGCCTTCCAGAAGCAGAAGACACCAAGCCAGCTCTGCCGTGTGTGTGTGTGAGCCGCCCGGCCACAGCTCCTCCAAGGGTTTCTGGGAGGCAGAGCTGGTGTTATAAGCACAGCATCTGCATCCCTCTTGCCTTGTGGTCTTCAGCAGGAGGCAGCCATTATGCAGGCGCTAATGGACCTCTGGGACCCCCAGAGCCGCCCTGGCAGCGGGGTGGGGTCAGTGCAGGGGGAGAAGCACCCATCTCGACGAGGCCTCCTGTTCTCATCCAGTCCCCTGTTCTGCCACCGGACCCTGCGTATCTGGGAGACAGCAAATAGGGCAGATGGGGTGGCCTCGGGGGAGGGCTGCGGTGAGTGCAATGAGCTCTGTGGCCTGGGAATTCTACCGAACAGAGGGTTCTGGGAACAAGGCCTGCAGCTCTGTAGACACGAGGAAGTTGGCTAGTAAATTTCCTGGAGAATGCTGGAAGCCCCATGCTTTCCTGGAGGAAAGGCTGTGTGCGATGTCCATCTTCTCTGGGCCTGACCCAGGCAGACTCTGGGTCCTTCCAGCCCTGGCCTCCCAGGGCCCTGGCTGAACACCAAGTCTTAAGTTTGTCATGAGAACAAATGTTATTTCAGGACTTTATTCTGAGAGTGTTCACTTGACATTTTGATAAAAGGTCCTTCCTTGTATGAAAATGATAACCAACAAGTAGAAGGCCATCATCATTTAAGTGCCTTCATTTAAGCAAAAGAAGGGGTTGGTGGTCTATGGGGCTACCCTGGGGGAGGTGTAACAGCCTGTGAACCCCCATTCAGCCTGAGCACTGAGGGACTTCTGGCTTCAGTCGCGAGAGCCCTTCTCTACCCCCAGGAGGGGGGAAGAGGCCAGTTACATACCCCTCTGCAGGGATGTGGGACCACATGTT
Source organism: Dipodomys spectabilis (assembly GCF_019054845.1). Classification (NCBI taxonomy): domain Eukaryota; kingdom Metazoa; phylum Chordata; class Mammalia; order Rodentia; family Heteromyidae; genus Dipodomys; species Dipodomys spectabilis. The sequence continues at coordinate 1,009,962 of NW_024870834.1, forward strand.
AGGACTCTGCACCCACTATGTGCACAATGCAAAGCCTCTTAGACCTCAGGCAGGGGGGGGAGAAAAGCTTGCATCTCGTTCATTTAATGGGATCCTCAGGAGACTATCAGGCTGCAGAGCACCATGGGATCAAAGCTTGAGCTGTGACCTGCCAAGGGGCCATAGAATCAGACTAAGCATCAAGAAAATAAAATAGAGCAGAATAAGGAAGAAAATTGATACCACAGGAACACAGGAAGTCAGATAAATAAGTAATGACTCAGAAACATATGCTTACTGCTGGGGTGCAGAAATAAAACCCTAAGGACCCCTGCAGATAACAAACTCCACACAAAACACCACCACAAGAGCCCTGGAGAGACTAGAGGAGCAGGCAAGTTCAAGAGTAGCATCGATACCTAGAAGAATCTACCGAGCAGAGTTTGACATGAGTACTTTTACAGCAAGGTTGTATAGTTTATGCTAGCTTATGTTAGCTAGACTCATTTTTACATTTTTTAAAATATTTCAATGAACTATCTTTTTTGTACTGGCTATAAAATTGACAAAGTCAAACATACACATTTGCGATCTGTCCCCTCCAATCAAATAGGTTTATTATACTAAAATGTATTCCCTCTGGAAATGTTTTTGTAAAGATTCTTAGGCTTTCTTTGCCAAATAAAATTATTAAAACACTTAAAAAAAAAAAAAAGAATCTACCGAGAACAAATTTCTCACTTCTGTTGCCCTGTCCTGAGGGCAGCCATGTTTCTAGTGGTAACACATTGACTGAAATATAGTACTTGGCCTGCTGGCCCTCCAAATGGAGGGACCAGGAGGAGGCTTGGACAACCAGGGTTTGAAGACTCCCAAAAAAGGAGCCAGATAAGAGGCACCCTAAACTTTATTTGCAAATTTGATCCAATTCTTCTTCTGAGCCCCCAAACCATACATATTTTGAGGTACATTGAAAGTAATCTGGGAAAGGAGGCATGGCTCAAGTGGTAGAGCACCATCCAATGAGCAAAATCATCAGATACTGAATTTGAGACCTGATCTGGGATTAAAAAAAAAAATCTGAGACAAACTCTGAGTCCTCACCCATCACAAGTGTCGGAGGGTTTGAAGCGTGAGTCTAATTTGTTTAGACTCGCACTTTATCTGTAGGAATGCAAACAAATGGATGGATACAGTTGTAAACTTCCTACATTTTATATGAAGTGACACAGTAGTAACTTGCAGAAGAGTAAAAAGTTAAGATACAGCCAGGTGCCCGTGGTTCATGCTTGTAATCCTAGCTACTCAGGAGGCTGAGATCTGGGGATCTTGGTTCAAAGCCAGCTTGGGCAGGAAAGTTCATGAGACTCTTACCTCCAATGAACCACCAGAAAACTAGAAGTGGTGCTATGGCTTAAGCGGTAGAATGCTAGCCTTGAGCTGAAGAGATGAGGGATAGTGCCCAGGCCCAGAGTTCAAGCCCCACAACTGACAAAAAAAAAAAAAAGATACATTTTACAATTTATACCATAACCACTAAAAAAAAAAAGTAGTGTAAAGTGGTAACACTAAAAGGCCAACAGAAAAATTAAAACAGTATTCTAAAAATATTAAAAATAATAAAAAGGAGCCGGGTGCTGGTGGCTCACACCTGTAATCCTAGCTACTTAGAAGGCTGAGACCTGAGGATCGCAGTTCAAAGCCAGCCCGGGCCAGAAAGTCTATGAGACTCTTATCTCCAATAAACCACTCAGAAAACATTCTGTGGCTCGAGTGGCAGAGTGCTAGCCTTGAGCTAAAGAGTTGAGGGACAGCTCCACGGCCCAGAGTTCAAGGCCACAACCGACAAAAAAATAAAAATAAAATAATAAAATGGTAGGCAAGATGAATAGAGAAATTAAACACAAAGAGGATTGGGTTAGGCCTTCCTGTTACTGTAATAAAGTGCCTGAGATAAACACCTTAATGAGGGACAGGTATTTTGGCTCATGCCTTCAGAGGCTCCAGTCTTATAATAGCTTGGCCCTGTTGCTTTGGGCCTGTGGCAGCATATTACACATACTGTCATGGTGGGAACATGTTTGGAGAAAATTCACTTCATCTCATGGCGACTGAGAAGCAAAGAGAGAGAAGAAAAGGCTGGGGTCCCAATAGTCCCTTTAAGGATGTGTGGCTGATGACCTGACCTCCTTCTATCCAGCCCTATCCCTTAGAAGTTCCACCCTTTCCCTTTGTAGTCTGAACATGTTAAACACTTGGTCTCCAGCTGGTGGCGCTATTTTGGAAAGTTCTGGGAAGTTTGGTAAGTGGGCGCTGGCGAGAGGAAGTAGATCACTGGAATTAAGTCTTTAGAGGTGTCTTGTCCCTGCCGCTTCTTCTCTCTGCTCACCTTTATCTCTACCTTTACCTCTACCACACACTCTAGCTACCATGATGTGCTGTCCTAGCACATGGGGCCAAGTGGCCACAGATGGTATCCTCTAAGCAAAGAAATAATCCTTGCCTTTAAGTTGTTCTCGTAGGTATTTGTCACAGCAATGCCAACATAACTCATACAGCAGCCCAGGCCAGTGATGCACCTTCAGCCTGTGGAGGGTATCTATCTAAACTGTACAGAGACAAACACAATTCAAACAATAAATGATAAGATCATATCCAAGCAAATCATCAGTACATTAAACGTTAATGGACAAAAATACTCTAAGTAGAAGGCAGAAATAACCAGAATAGAAAAACAACTAAGACCCAACTATATGCTGTCTACAGGAGACCTACTTCAGCTATAAAGACAGAAGAGGAACTGGGTGCTGGTGGCTCACGCCTGTAATCCTAGCTACTCAGGAAGCTGAGATCTGAGGATCTTGGTTTAAAGCCAGTCCAGGCAGGAGAGTCTGTGAGACTTATCTCCAATTAACCAGCAAAAAGCCAGAAGTAGAGCTGTGGCTCAAGTGGCAGAGCACCAGCTTTGTGTGAAAAAGCTTAGGAACAGCACCCAGGCCCAGAGTTCAAGCCCCAGGACTGGAAGAAAAAAAAAAAAGACAAAAAGGACATAACATACAACGTATATGAAAAAAGTTGAACTGCCTGTGTAATGATTAAAAAGACTTAAAGTGAAAGAGTGTTAATAGAAATAAAGGTAAGTACAGTGCTTAAAAGATTGGCTTGCCAGGAAGACATACTAATAAATGTGCCCATGTATAATAACAAGAACTCAAGAAAAATAGGAAAAATCAGCAGCTTTGAAAAGGAAGGAGAGTTGATTGCACAGTCAGATTGGACTTTAACACCCTTTCTCACAAAAATTTACAGAATAAAGACTAAGTTCCTCATGACAACAGATCCCAATACACCTTGACATTTGGTTGTGATGTAAAATGTACCTCCCACTGTGACTTGTGGTTTTCTTTTTTTCTTTTTTTTTTTTTTAGGGCCCAGTCTTGGGGCCTGAACTCTGGGCCTGGGCGCTGTCCCTCAGCTCTTCAGCTCAAGGCTAGCGCTCTACCACTTGAGCCACAGCGCCACTTCCGGCTTTTTTCTTTTTGCCTATGTGGTGCTGAGGAATCAAACCCAGGGCCTCATGCATGCAAGGCAAGTGCTCTACCACTGAGCCACCTTCCCAGCCTATGACTTGTGGTTTTCAAAGTGTGGAAGCTTCCCTGTTAGGGCAAGCACAGAGGACTGGACCACAGACCCTAAAAATTCCATGGCCAGTGGACAGGACAGACAGGTCATCTTAGTATCAGTGGAAATGGCTATAAGGAAGAGGGAGATGGGGAAGAAGGAATACCTTGAATACCTGCTAGGTACAAGGCTTTCTGCTCAGCATGTGACTCAGTTAAATCGCTTGAACAGGGCTGGGAAGATGGCTCAGTAGTTGAGCACTTGCCTTGCATGCATGAGGCCCTGGGTTCGATCCTCAGCACCACATAAGCAAAAAGAAAAAAGCTGGAAGTGGCGCTGTGGCTCAAGTGGTAGAGCACTCGCCTTGAGCTGAAGAGCTGAGGGACAGTACCCAGGCCCAGAGTTCAGGCCCCATGACTAGACTCCCTCCCAAAAAAAATCGCTTGAACATGCTTGCTTGGCCATATTCACAGCCTTGTTTTACAGATGGAGAAAGGGAGGCCTGAGGAGGCCATGGAACAGGGCTAGTGCTATAGATTGCCAGGCACTGGTGGCTCACACCTGTAATCCTAGCTATTCAGGAGGCTGAGATTTGAAGATAGTAGTTCAAAGCCAGCCCAATGCCTCAATGGTTCAAAGACTGTATGACTCTTATCTCTAATTAACCAGTCAAAAGCTGAAAGTCAGGAGTGGTCCAGTGGTAGAGCACCAGCCTTGAGCAGAAAAGCTAAATGACTGTACCCAGGCCCTGAGTTCAAGTCTCAATACTAGCACACGCATGCATGTGCACACGTGCACGCATGTGCACACACACACACACATACACACCACATACACATAAACAAAATTCATATACTAAATTCTAGCCCCAGTGTGATAATATTAGAAGTGAGGCTGTGGGGGAGATAAGATCATCACAAATGTGATTAGTGACCTTCTAAACAGACGTGAGAGTTCGGATCTCTTTTCTCATCATGTGAGGATACAAGATGATGGCCATTTGTAAACCAGGAGCCGAGCCCTCGCTGGACACTGACCTGCTAGTGCCTCGCCTCTGACTTGCAGCCTTCAGCAACATGAGAAATAAAGATGCTCGCTGGGCAAGGCCCAGGCGATCATATTCTTTTCTGGCGTTCACACGGACGATGACAGCTAGTGAGTGTGCAACCTGGAGCCTGACCCCGGGAGCTCAGAGCGGGATAAGTCTTTTACCTCGAGGGAAACCAAGGAGCTGAGGTGAGGTGTTGGCAAAACCAATGGACAAGGACAGAAAAGCGTAATGAGGTGGGGCGGAGGGGTGACCGTTATGGGATGTCAGATGGCAGCCACTTGGAGGAGACAGAGGGGACAAGTGGGACATATGGCTAGACGGGGGCCTGAGCCCAACTTCCCGTCTTAGGCAAAGGAAGAAAGTGAGTCAAGAACTATGTAACGGCCAGCCACTAGCACCGCACACCTGTCATCCTAGCTACTCAGGAGGCTGAGATCTGAGGATCACGGTTCAAAGCCAGCCTGGGCCAAAAAGTCCAAGAGACTGTTATACCCAATGAACCACCAGAAAAGCAGAAGTGGTGTTGTGACTCAAAGTGGTAGAGCACTAGCCTTGAGCAAAAGAGCTCAGGGACAGCGACCAGGCCCTGAGTTCAAGCCCTAGACCAGCACCTAAAACAAAAAAGATAAAAGGGGCTTGGAGAGGCTGCTCTCCTGCCTCACCTGGCTGTCTTCTCCTCAGTTTTCCTCACAGTTAAATAGAGCGCCCCCAGTTGAACTTCCTGAGAAAACCTGAGCGCTGGAGGCAGGTGTGCGTGCTGCGCCCTGCGCTGCTGCTCCACGGCTCGGCCTGTGCCTCCCTTCTTCCCACCAATTTGAAATGGCTTTTCCTACGGTGTCTCCATCCACTTCATGGTCCTCCATCCTCCTGCCCAAAGCTGTGTCACTATCCCGGCACAGATGTCACCACTGCTGTGGGGTCAGAAGACCGCTCTGAGAAGCTCTCTGGGCTCAATGAATTCCTCCCTCCTCTGGGTCCCATCTGAGCACGGCATACATTGCTGAGGGTTCGGTGACACATGACATTAAGATGGCCCATCATACTTCCCCGCTCTGAAGACAGGCCTATGTGGTGTGGGGGTGGGGGTGGGGTGGGGGTGTGCAAGCATGCGTGGGCGCGCACACACATGCTTGCATTGACATGTGTGCCAGTACTGAGGCTTGGATTCAGCACCCAAAGTGCTGTTCCTGAGTGGTTTTATTCCCCCAAGGCTAGTTCTATTCCACTTGAGCCACAGCTCCACTTGTGGCTTTGCGGTAGTTAATTGGAGATAAAGAGTTTCATGGACTTTTCTGCCCAGGCTGGCTTCAAACTGCAGTCCTCTAATCTCAGCCTCTTGAGTAGCTAATAGTATAGGTATGCACCACAGCACCTGGCTCCTTTTTTGCTTTGAAATGCCTCTCATAATAGGGAGAATCTTACATTCAATGCACATCTATGATGTTGGGTTACAAAGCCTCTGGGAGCTCATCTTCAAATTGGGGTGACTCAGCCCCTCCCCTGATGCAGTTCCGTGCCCTCTAGCCAGGGGCAGATCTGACTTGGATACAACTTTGAGTTTAAGAATTTCTTGCGGCTTGCTCTACTCAGAGAAGTGTGCTGAGCCACACTTCTGCTCCTAGGAGATCATGTATGTGTGTGTGTGTGTGTGTGTGTGTGTGTGTGTGTGTGTGTTGTGTGTATGTGTGTGTGTGTGTGTTGTGTGTATGTGTGTGTGTGTGTGTGTGTGTTGTGTGTGTGTGTGTGTATGTGTGTGTGTGTGTGTGTGTGTGTGGTGTGTGTGTGTGTGTGTGTATGTGTTGTGTGTGTATGTGTGTGTGGTGTGTGTGTGTTGTGTGTGTGTGTGTGTGTGTTGTGTGTGTGTGTGTATGTGTGTGTGTGTGTGTGTGTGTGTGTGTGTGTGTGGTGTGTGTGTGTATGTGTGTGTGTGGTGTGTGTGTGTGTGTGTGTGTGTGTGTGTGTGTGTGTGGTGTGTGTGTATGTGTGTGTGTGTGTTGTGTGTGTGTGTGTGTGTGTGTGTGTGGTGTGTGTGTGTATGTGTGTGTGTGTGTGGTGTGTGTGTGTGTGTGTGTGTATGTGTGTGTGTGTGTGTGTGTGTATGTGTGGTGTGTGTGTGTGTGTGTGTGTGTGTGTGTGTGTGTATGTGTGTGTGGTATGTGTGTGTGTGTGTGTGTGTGTGTGTGTGTGTGGTGTGTGTGTGTGTGTGTGTGTGTGTGTGGTGTGTGTGTGTGTGTGTATGTGTATGTGTGTGTGGTGTGTGTATGTGTATGTGTGTGTGGTGTGTGTGTGTGTGTGTGTGTGTGTGTGTGTGGTGTGTGTGTGTGTGTGTGTGTGTGTGTGGTGTGTGTGTGTGTGTGTATGTGTATGTGTGTGTGGTGTGTGTATGTGTATGTGTGTGTGGTGTGTGTGTGTGTGTGTGTGTGTATGTGTGTGTGTGTGTGTGTGTGTGTGGTGTGTGTGTGTGTGTGTGTGTGTGTGTGTGTGGTGTGTGTTGTGTGTGTGTTGTGTGTGTGTGTGTGTGTGTGTGTGTGTGTGTGTATGTGTGTGTGGTATGTGTGTGTGTGTGTGTGTGTGTGTGTGTGTGTGGTGTGTGTGTGTGTGTGTGTGTGTGTGTGGTGTGTGTGTGTGTGTATGTGTATGTGTGTGTGGTGTGTGTATGTGTATGTGTGTGTGGTGTGTGTGTGTGTGTGTGTGTGTGTGTGTGTGTGTGTGTGTGTGTGTGTGTGGTGTGTGTGTGTGTGTGTGTGTGTGTGGTGTGTGTGTGTGTGTGTGTGTGTGTGTGTGTGTGGTGTGTGTGTGTATGTGTATGTGTGTGTGGTGTGTGTGTGTGTGTGTGTGTGTATGTGTGTGTGTGTGTGTGTGTGTGGTGTGTGTGTGTGTGTGTGTGTGTGTGTGGTGTGTGTGTGTGTGTGTGTGTGTGTGTGTGTGTGTGTGTGTGTGTGTGTGTGTGGTGTGTGTGTGTGTGTGTGTGTGTGTGTGTGTGTGGTGTGTGTTGTGTGTGTGTGTGTGTGTGTGTGTGTGTGTGTATGTGTGTGTGTGGTGTGTGTGTGTGTGTGTGTGTGTGTGTGTGTGTGTGTGTGTGTGTGGTGTGTGTTGTGTGTGTGTGTGTGTGTGTGTGTGTGTGTGTGTGTGTGTGTGTTGTGTGTGTGTGTGTGTGTGTGTGTGTGTGTGTGTGTGTTGTGTGTGTGTGTGTGGTGTGTGTGTGGTGTGTGTGTGTGTGTGTGTGTGTGTGTGTGTGTGTATGTGGGGGGGGGGAATATAAGGAGCCGAGGGAGGTCATAATGAAAGGGACCAGCATCAAGCCACCTGCAGCCACTCTCTGGCCAGAATAAGGGGGATTGTGTGTGGATTTGGTTTTGAATAGGTTTTACACTTTGTAAATGTCATGCATCCCCATTCTCCAACGCATCTGCAGAGAGAGGAATGGAGGCAGAGAAGACATCTTGCTCAACACCAGTGACCAGGAAGTACTGGAACCAGGGCAAGCTGCCAACTGTTTTCCTTGACTTGTGCTCCCTTGACTGTAACAACATCAGGAATTCCACCTCCAGGTGGGTGCAGTGGCTCACTCCTGTAATCACAGCTCCTGGGACCCAAGTCACTGAGAAGATCACAGTTAATAGTCCAACAAAAAGCTAGCAAGACTTTATAACAGCCCATGAAACTGGGTATGATGCTGTAAGCCTATCATCAAGTATAAATATGAGGATCAGGGTCCAAGCTGGGCTGGGCATAAACTCGGGACTTTAGTCAGAAGTATAACTAAATCAAAAATGGCTAGGGCATGGCTCAAGTAGTGGGGTGTCTGTCTAGCAAGTACAAGGCTCGGAGTTCACATTCCAGCACTGTGAAGAGAAGAATTCCCACCTCTTCTGCTTGCCATCTAAAGTCACAGCCACGTTCAGAAGTTGGACCTTGGTTCAGAGAGAATAAGAAGCAAATTCTGAGGTCTCTAGAATGAAGAAGCAAACTCTGAAGTTTCTCCCCAGACCTTCCTCTCACACCGTCACCATGGTGATGGGAAAATATTATGTGGTGGAGGAATTACATGAATCATCAGAAGCGGCCAGGGGACCACTGGAAAGCCGTGGCACCCAGCAGACACGCTGCCTTTTCAAAGTCAGCTTCCATGGGATGATGGATTGCACTTTGCTTCCTGCAGAAACCCCCGGGCCAGCCTCACTTTCTCCATGCATACCCTCTTCTTACAAGAAAAGCACTGGCCATCTATTAATGTGATCGTTGCTCAGCAACCTGGCGTTGTGGAAATCTGCTGGCTTCGTTCGATCTTAAACACTTTTCCTTGCCAAGTGGAACAAATGATTGATGTGGGTTTGGGTGGACATTGAACATTGTCCAATAGCATTTCAGCAGTGAAGAGTACAGACCTGAGTTTGACATCTAGAAGGACAGAACTCTTCTTGAAGTAATACCCAGATGGAATGGCCAACAGAGTCTGTGGTTGGTAAACTCTCACCAAAACTATGGATTCTATGTGGGACCAAAATGACTGAATTTCTTTTTAAAAACTGAAATAAAATTACAATATAATTAAGCAATTCTTCTTCTGGATAGATATCCAAAGATTTGAAAACAAGAGCTGAATGCAGTATCTCTCATCTGTAATCCCAGCTACTTGGGAGCTAGAGATCGAGAGGATTGTAAATCCAGGACAGATGGGACAAAAAGTTATTGAGATCCCATCTCAATGACAATAAAAAAAATTGGATGTACTGGTGCATGCCTGTCACCCGAGATATAACCAATATAGAAGGAAAGTCACAGTTCAGGCTAATCTGGGCAAGAAAAGCAAGACCATACATGAAAAATAAGTAAGGTTAAAAGGATTAAGACATGGTTCGTATGATAGAACACCTGTATAGCAAGCACAAGGCCTTGAGTTCAAACTCTAGTACCATTGAAGTAAGTTGTATATAGGGACCTAAACTCACATTGATGGTAGAATACTTTTCACAGAAATCCAGAGATAGACACAGCCTGAGTAGCCATGGATGGATGAACAGGAGCGTAAAAGCTAGTCTGCTTGTGCACTTCAGTCTCTTAGGTACCATTTTTCCTGTGGGTTTTGCCACGTTAACACAATACTGGTTGCCAAGAAGCTTACAACTGTAATCCTAGCTACTCAGGAGGCTGCAATCTAGGAATTATGGTTTGGCCAGGTGCTGGTGGCTCACACCTATAATCCTAACTACTCAGGAGGAGATCTGAGGATCATGGTTCAAAGCCAGCCCAGACTGGGAAGTCCATGAGACTTTTATCTCCAATTAACCACCAGAAAACCCGAAGTGGGCCTATAGCTCAAAGTGGCTGAGTGCTAATCTTGAGCAAGAAAATCTCAGGGATAGCAACCAGGCCCTGAGTTCAACCCCTACAACTGTCAAAAAAAAAAAAAAAAATACGGTTCAAAACCAGCAAAAGTAGGAAAGATCACTGGACTCTTATCTACAACAAACCATGGGACTCCTACCTGAAATTATCCAACAAAAAATCTGGAAGTGGAGAAGTGGCTCAAGTGGTAAAGCACCAGTCTTGAGTGAAAAGTCCAAGTGAGAGCTTGAGGTCCTGAGTTCAAGACCCAGAACCAGTCCCCCCAAAAAAAGGAGAATGGATAAATGGTACATTGCGAAGCACTGGTCTGCCACTTTCATCCACCTCCACCACCCTGTTCCAGGGTCCCTGGATGCACAGGTCTCCTCCAGGAAACACTGCCTGCCTATCCTCAGTAGCAAGAAGCCAACCCCTGCCGTGGGGATGGGAGCCCCCAGCTCTTCTACCTCATGGTCCTAGCGCCCTCAGCCCCAGTCTCTGAGAGCCCGCACTGAATATAATGTGATATTATATCTCTTGAGCCTTGAGGGCCAGCACATTGCAGCCACGCTGATGTATGCAGAGGCGACAGAAGGCCCCACGGTGAGGTCATTCAAAATCCCACAGCCCTAATCTGTCCAAGTGTACCAAGCACAGTAAAGAGAGGAATATAGCCCACGCTCATCCTCTTCTAAGCACTTCTACCCTGGGCTCCTGAGGGACTGTGGTCTATCTCTCCTAGTGTCAGCAGTGGTTTGTTGCATGAAGCCACTGAGTTCTTGACTCGGCTACTGCTAGTTCAAAGCTCAGACTCTACTACTGTGTACACTATAGAATTTTAGAAAATACACACATCACACGTGTAACCTACTGCATGCATTCCTACTGTCACGCACATACACAGTCCTGTGTGTACATGCACAAGCACACATCGTGCACACAGTTGCTCAACTGTAGTACATGCAACTGTTTGAGAGTGAACTTCATAAAGATTCATAAGTTGGTGGCTTAGTCTTCTCGGTGGCAAGATCAGTGGGGCTTCTTCCCTTAGGATGGATTAAGGTAGTTCTTATGGAACCTTGTGCTAGTTTTTGAGAGAGGGTTGTTATAGAAAGAACAAGCGTGGCCTGTCTGTCTGTCTATCTGTCTGTCTATGTCTCTGTGTGTGTCTGTCTCTGTCTCTGTCTCTCTCTCACACACACACATCTTCACTGTGATACTATTGACCATAAAACTTTCATCAGAAATAGAAGTTGGCACCATGTTCTTGACTCTCCAGAACTAGTAGTTGAATAACCCTCTTTATTAAGTTGCCCAGCCCCAGGTTTTATTGCTATTGTAACAGAAAATGGATACTTTTCAAGACAAATGGTATCCGTTTTCTAAAATGATTTTGATGATTTCCCCTCTACCAGCAATGAGTGTGAATGCCCATGTGTTTACCAGCATTTGGTGCTGTGTTTATGCTAAGTCTACAGACAGGCTGCGCTAAATCTAAGGTCAGAGGTCCAAGCAGCAATTGTCCCAGGCAGCAGTCACTAACTGACAGAGGGAGGCTTCCGGGGGGGGGTTAACACTGTGAAAAGCCATGCAACTGTATTCTTACATTCTCTGCACTTTCCTTATGCATTTATATGATATTTTTAAAGTTTACAAAAAAGACAATTTGGAAAACAACCCGGTGTTTCAGGTAGTATTCTTTTGGTGGTGGAGATGGAGATTCTGGGGGTCAGGGTCACATCTGGCTTGGGGCTTATTGATGGAGTTAATTTATGTAGAGTCTCTTTCCTGTCTCTCCACATCTGCTCAGCCACAGAATCCACCCTGTTCTGATCATCATGTCACCCTGGTCCAGGCTGATCTGTGTGCTGGATTTTGTTACCCTCAATTTCATGTTACTTTGCCCTGAATTTCAGCCTAGGTAATTTCTGATCCTCATTCTGGGACCTCCTGACCCCAAGCTAAGCGTGGCCCTGTGAATGTGGTTATAAGAGCATCTCCCTCCCTCGCACCCACCCTAGTGCTTCTAACAAACACTGGACAGCTTCACTGTATCCAGAAGGGGGCAGGCAGACCTCAAGACCCCTAAAGATCTGTGCCAGCCTGGGCTTGACACCCATCACTTTGTCAGGTGACGGCTCAGCGCAGGAAGCCCACCTCCCACACCGGCTGCAGCCAGGCCTGTGAAATAATGACTCCAAAGACAATGAAGCAGCCCAGTGCTGTCACCCTAGCTACCCAGGAGGCTGAGATCTGAGGATCCCGGTTCAAAGCCAGCCCGGACAGCAAAGTCCATGACACTCTTAGCGCTAATTAATCACTAGAAGAAAAGAAAAAAAAAGAAGAAGTGATGCTATGGCTCAAAGTGGTAGAGCAATAGATAGACTTGAGCAAAAGAGCTCAGGGACAACACTCAGGCCCTGAGTTCAAGGCCCACAAATGACAAAAGAAAGAAAGAAAGAACCAATGGGGCACCTGTGGATGTGACACAGGGAAGATGAGATTTGCCCTTTGATGGACATCCCAAGTGCTGCCTTTATGATTGCTTTCCTTCTCTCCTTTTTATCACATCTTCTATAGAGGTTCTTTTCTACACGTATTTCAAAATTTGCTATTTTTTTGTTTTGTTCTGTTTTGTTTTGTTTTTGTCAGTCACGGGGCTTGAACTCTGGGCCTGGGCGCTGTCCCTGAGCTCTTCAGCTCAAGGCTAGCACTCTACCACTTGAGCCACAGAGCCACCTCCAGCTTTTTCTGCTTATGTGGTACTGAGGAATTGAACTCAGGGGCTCATGCATGCAAGGCAAGCACTCTACCGCTGAGCTACCTTCCCAGCCCCAAAATTTGCTGTTTTACAGAATGGAATGGTTGAGCCCAGGGTCTAGCTCTTGATCCATGCAAATATGTTTGTTTTGTGTCAGCACTTGAGCTTGAACCCAGGGCCTGAGAGTTCTCCCTGGGCTTTTTTTGCTCAAGGCTAGAGCTCTACCACTTGAGCTCCCCTTCCAGCTTTTTGGTGGTGAATTGGAGATAAGAGTCTCAGGAAGACTTTCCTGCTCAAGCTGGCTTTGAACAACAATCCTCAGGTTCTCAGCCTCCTGAGTAGCTAGGGTTACAGGTATGAGTCACTGGCGCCAGGCTGCAGGTAGATTTTTAGGTGGCTTCTTGAGCCCTGTTACAGAGAATGGCGAAGAGCTGGTGGTCCCAGAGCACTCGGCAGGGGCTGGACATGGTGCAAGAACAGCAACACCATCCATCCTCTAGGACAACTCAGGATAAGGCACAGACCATCCCTCTCCAGCTGTGGCCTGGACTGTAAGCTATCCACCAGATGCCTCCTGGAAAGGCTTGGAGGAGGAATGACAGGAAGTGTTAAGGAGTGCCCCCACCCCTACAGCTAAGGATATCAACAAAGGTTCTGACAACTGCTACCCCAGGGGACACACAAAGAGCTCTTACCCAAGGCTGTGCTCAACGCTGGCCTAATGAGTGGCTCAGTCACCAGACCTCCAGAGAATGGTTCTGATAGATGAAATCAGGGAAGGCAGGCAGGAGGAGGAAGGGCTTTCTGGGAAGGGGCAAGCCTGAGCCATGCAGACCATTCAGTGTTACCATGATCCCCTATCCCGGCTGACAGTGTACCTTCTGTGCATCCCTCTGCTGGGGGCGGGGGGGGGGGCGGGGGGGTGAGGAGGGGGGGGTGGAGCCTGAATGAGAGGAGGAGAAAGGAGGGGAGGAGAGAGGGCCCTGGGCTGGCCCCTCTGCCTGGCCCATATACCCATGTTAGGGAGAGCGGAGCCTTTTCCTTCCAGGTCCTTCCAACCCCACACCCAGCCCAAAGCTTGTTCCACAGTGCCCAGGTGCCCAGCCACCTCCACCTGGGTATCCTGCCGTTTGGAGAAGGTGGACATCACACATCTGGGTGGCAGCTGTTCAGTGGCTGGCCTCCGTAAGGTCAGATGGCTGTCAACATCTGCGGGCCTGGTCCTGATCAAGTACAGACAGCCCCCTCCCGACCTACCAGTATCACCATCAGCTAAGACACAGCCAAGCAACCCCTGTCTCTTTGCAAACTGGCGTCCAGGTCTTACCAGAGCTAGGGTGGTACCCAGCCAGTTCATTGTGATGGGGGGAGGAGGAGGAGGGGGAGAGGTCCCTGCGAGCAAGCCTTCTGTCGCCTCGGGCTAAAAATCACTCCGCCCTCCTTGGCCTCTCCCAGAGAAGACTGGTATGGAATACATAATTTATGAGGAACAGCCTATGCATATTCATGAGCTCATTGCCTTCCAAGGCCAGTTGCCTGTCTGTGAAGAATCCTTGCATAATGAATCATTGCGTATGGGTGTGGCCTGGCTCAGGGCAGACCTCAGTCTTCAAAGTTATTACTGGTCTCGAAAACTTGCTTTGGAGAAAAGACTCCCAACTGTGGCTGCCTTGGAGCAGCTGTGAGAGACCCAAAGAGTAAAACTGCCAGCATGGGAAGGAAGCCCTTTAACTCCCAGGCTGCCCAAGTGGTGGGGGGGGGACTCCTGAGCAGTGCACACGGAGGCAGAGCTCTCCCACTAGACCGTGGCTGCCACTCCGCGGTCTCCATGTTGGCAGAACTGGGGAATAAGTCCTCACAGGAAGAATCAAGTCTCTGTAAGTCACTGGCCCTCCGGGTCTCTCCATGTACTAGAACAGAACCTGCCTTTGATGATCCTGACTTCCACCAACTCCAAGACACACCCCCACATGCCCGTGACTGACCCTGCCTGTGCTGGCCCAGGAAACAATGTGCTTCCCACAGTCACTGGGATCCTGGACTCTGACAAATTACAGCAATAGGCTGTCATTTATGATGCCCCTACTGTATGCCAGGCACCTGCCTGCTGTGTGCCTGTTGCTTCCATGTCATGCTGTGTGGATCATATGTACACCTCCCTGAACACACGGGCTGCACAGAAAGCTCAATACACCCGAGCTTCCTTCCTTCTGACTCCTGAGGGAGAAAGCTGCCGGTACAACTTACTTTGGTAGAGAGGAATCTTCACAAAACCCCTAAGTTCACATTTTATTCAGGGAGCTTCCTACCTCTGGGAGTATTTATGCTTATTTAGTTTGGATTTGGGGAGGGGGGAGTTTATAAAGTTTTCCCAAAGTAGTCACCACCCAATTAAAATGTTACTCATGAAACCCAAGACTGTGAATCATACAATGCCCCATCTGGCATTTTTGCTACAAGCCACTCATGTGTGACTCAACTTGGATTGGTTTTTCTTATTAAAAGCTCAGCAGCTCTCTTCCCCATCCCAGAAAAAAGTCAGTTTTCAAACCAGGCACTCATGGCTCACACCTGTAATCCTAGCTACTCAGTCAGCCCAGGCAGCAATATCTGTGAGATTCTAATCTTCCATTATCCACCAAAGAGCCAGAATTGAACATAAGTCTTGAGCAAAACAGCTCAGGGACAGTGTCCAGGCTTTCCCCAAGACCAGCGACCAGCATACACACACACACACACACACACACACACACACACACGGTCAGATCCTGCTGTGAGTCTATGTGAAAAGATGCTGAGCGCATGCGCACATGAATGTATTTGTGGCTGCCTGGGTCATGAGACACATTTCTCCATGAGGGTCTCAGATGGGTACAAATGCAACACTCCAGCATGGGTGACCTGGGGCCGCACTGGTCCACAGGCCCTGGTTTGGTTTAATGCTACGCCATCACGGTTGTGACATTCTTGCGTTCTTGTACCTGTCCCTGTGCCCTGCCCTGCAAACCATGCAGGCAGTTGACGGTGAACAGTGTGTCTGCATGTCCCTGGGGCATGCACGCATCCCATGAAGGTGAACAGGAGTCCTGTGTGTGTGCCCTGTGGAGAGCAGGCCGCACAGAGCTGTGAGTGAGCGGATGGGGGCACGAGGAGGGAGTTGGCGAATCTTCCCAAATATGTCCAAGAACGGAGACAGAGGGAGTCTCACACCAGCTTTCTTGCTTCTGGCTAGATGGGACTCAGAATGCCTCACATAAGGTATTTTTGTGGTGTTTTGATTTTTGGACATAGGGTCTCACTATATTGCCAGTCTGGCCTTCCACTCCCTGGCTCAAGGGCTCCTCCTGCCTCTACCTCCCTGTAGCTGGGACCACAGGCATACACCACAAAACCTCAGAATGTGACACTTCAACAACCCTCTCTGGACTGGTTGACCCTAATAGCCACCGTGGTTGGGAACCACTGGCCAAAAGTCTTACGCTGACCATGGAGGCCGTAGGTGGACATTCTTTCAAGATGGGATGGGTTGCGAACTTTACACAGCTCAGAACCACCTCCGGGTTCCGGAAGGGACAAAAAGCCCACCAGGAAGGGGAAGATGGCAATGAGTTGCTAACCCAGGGAACTCCAGCCACAGGCCTCCCTCAGCTCCAGCCTGGGCATCCAGCCCGGCAGTGACTCAGTGGAACTGGATGCTCTGCCCTTGCCCATCCGCCCTCAGCTCCCCTGCCCTTACCTTGAGGCAGGGCCAGGGCTGCACCCGGTGACTTATCTACCAGTGTGGCCAGCGACCACCCTCCAGCCCCCCGAAGCCCGAGGCCCCCTAAAATCAGAAGCTATTGGCGTTGTCAGTGCCCCTGGGTCCTGGTGCCACCGCGGTGGGTTCAGGGTTGGGTGCGCCTCAGAGCTCCTGCTTGCTGCTCGCTGCTGAGCAACAGGAACCTCACCCAGCACAATCACGGCTCTGCTCTCTGGCTCTAATTGGCCCAAAGCGGCACCCAGGTTGAAATACTCCCCTGTGGAGCCCGCCCTGGATAAGGGGCTGCCAGGCCTGGATGTGGATGTCAGGCTTCCATTTGCTAGCAGATTCCGGATTCCCTCTGAGTTCAGTGTCCTCATCCAGGAAATGGCCCTTCCTTGAGCCTCGTCTGGAGCCCAGCCCAGGGCTGAAGGCCACACCTCCTCTGAAGCTTCTGCTTGGCCCTCATGGCCACATGCATACCTCTTTCTCACACTGCCCCTTGGGAGGCCAGCAGTGAAGCCACCAGTCAGCATTGGTACAAATTAGATTTGGAGTCCTGAAGCCAGGCACTGGTAGCTCACACCTGTAATCCCAGCGACTCAGGAAGCTGAGATCTGCGGATCGTGGCTCAATGCCAGTCTGGGCAGGAAAGTCTGTGAGACGCTTATCTCCAATAAATCACCAACAAAAAGAAGTGGAGCTGCAGCGTAAGTGAGTGAGTGCTCATCTTGAGCAAACAAAGCTCAGGGACAGAGCCCAGGCTCTGAGGTCAAGCCCAGGATTAGTGCAAGTGACATGCACACGCACATATATGCGTGCACGCACACACCCACCCACACACCCACCCCTACACAAGAGTTGGAGGTATAGAAGCAAGAGGAGCCCTGTTTCCCAGGAGGAAGAGCCAACCCAGGTGGGCAAGAGACAGGATTAGGGTCACAAAGCTCCCGGTGGTCAGGGAGGGATCAGATGTTTCCTGCTAATCTGAACACTTTCCGCCATCACTTTCCTTCCCCACGCTTTGTAGGAAGCGGGCAAAGAAGGAGTGAAGGATGTCACGGAAGTTGATTTGAGGCTGTGATGGATGAGAGGCTGAGGACTGAGCGAGCTCGGTGAGCTGTCCCGGGGAAGCGGTGACTTAGAGTACGCTTTCCCTGGGTCTCTGGAGTTAACTAAGCTTTGCATCAGTGCCTTTGACCTGAGCTATTCTCTGCTGCGGTCTCTTTGCAACCACCTGTTTCCAGGAGGAGAGAAAAGATTAAGCTTCACATTAGAATCTTGTGTGGAAGGCAAAACGCCCTCCACACAAGCAACGCCTCCCTCCTATGATAGTAAAGGAAACAGCCCAAAATTCAGGAGACCATCATGTTCCTGTTCTACTCCAGTAGTGAAGTGGTAACAGTTCTCTGGAATTCCTCCAAGGACAAAGATGGAGCTAATGGTCAACCGAGCCATCCCTGTGACCCGGGACTGTTTAATTCCGCACACCTGTCTCATCCCGTCCCCAATTCTCCCGATTTAACCCGAAGCCAATGTCTGTAAATCTGCCCTTTGCCATGTCTCCTTATTTGGCATATGGGGGTGAGTGGGATTCCTGGACTTTGGGCCTGGGGTGTCACAAGGACCCCAGCTGTGAGACTGAGGGGTCTTCACAGTAACGCTGTGGCAGAGGTGCTATGGGCCTTTAAGACCCCCAGGCTGCCCCAGGCTGCCCATTCTCTGGTCCACCCCCTTAGCTTCCTGACACAAGCCAGGATGGTGAGGAGCCCGGTGCCAGCCCTTCTATTATTCATGCTTCCTTCAGTTGCCAGCAGGGACCTGGCCCAGAGGCCCAACTTTGCCAGGAAAGATAAGATGCCAACACCTGACTTATCTTCTGAGCTCCCTCCTTTTCCCAAAAGAGCAAACACAAAGGCCTGTTGTTCCCGGTCCCTGTGTGGGAACCCAGGCTCCTCCTCGTGAAAGGGAGAGAAATCATTAGTGGATTAGGGCCGGTTAGGTTTACAGCTTTCCTTGTGGCCACCTGTCCCCTCCCATACTCCCTACGGGCCCAGAAACCAAGGCCTACTGTCCCTGGGGTCACGCATGCGCAGGGGTCTGATGGAGCTCCTCCTACAGCCTGGGCTTTGCTAACACGGCCTGGGAAAGTCTGGGCAACATTTCAACGGGCTGGGATTGA
The DNA here is from genome assembly GCF_019054845.1 of Dipodomys spectabilis. Classification (NCBI taxonomy): domain Eukaryota; kingdom Metazoa; phylum Chordata; class Mammalia; order Rodentia; family Heteromyidae; genus Dipodomys; species Dipodomys spectabilis. Next base: position 1,028,623 of record NW_024870834.1, read on the forward strand.
CCTCCCAAGTGACAAGTAGGGAAGCTGAGGCTCTGTGCATGCTCAGGCCTCCCAGCTGGTGAGAGGGCGCTGCCAGTGCTCTCTGCCCCATGCCACCGGGATGCCAGACTGACTCACTCGTCCTCAAAGCAAGACTTGGAAGGAGTGAGTTCATGCACACAGACCCTCCCGCCCGCTCTGTGGCTGATGTTACAGTCTAGCCAAACAGATGTGGACAGCTGAGAACAAGCACACAAAGCATCCACAGGGAGCCCTGGGAAGTCAGTCTGCAGCCACCGCCTTGGCCCTGCTACTGAAGCCCAGGGACCGGGGGAGGCCCGGTTGGGAGCCACATCATGGCCTGCCCAGAGGTCTGATGGGATTCCCCCCAGGGCCTAAGTGAAGTCCTATGCCCTGAGTCATCATGCCACTGTGGTGGGCTGGAGGGGGGAGGGTACAGGGAGGTGGTATTCTAGATGGGAGATGGGAAACCCCCCCCTCACACACACACTTGCCTCCTCAGACTGTCAAAATGGCTGCTACATGAGTTGGCAGGGACATGAGCTATTGTCTTCCACCCTCCCCTAGTGATGCAGGGGATTTTGGATTTGAACTCCAGGCCTCATGCTTTCTAGGTGCTCTACCACTTGAGCCATGCTGCCAGTCCTTTTTAGCTTATAGTTATTTTTTAGGTAAGGGATTCTGTGGTTTTTGCTCAAAGGCAGTTTGGAATAGGAAGATCGTAAACTTCCTATCTCTGCTTGCTAAGTAGTTGGAATCAGACACAAACTACCCCACCCAGCAGGTTTGCTAAAATGAGGGCATCTTGCTAACTCTTTGCTCAGGCCAGCCTTGAACGACAGTCCTCCCAATCTTTGCCTCCCAAGTGTGGAGTTACCGACATAGGTTATCACAACTGGCCTGTGTAGGGACCAAGATTACAACTTCCTCTCCCATTTTACAGATTAGGGGAACTGAGGCCCAGAGACAGGAAAGGATTCATCCCGGAGGCTCCGGCGGTGCTGTGGCAGAGTTCAGGAGGCTCTCGGGCATTTTTAGAACAACGTTCTCCAGCTTTGCTACCTTGCAGCCCTGCCCCCGAACCTCTGGCATGCCCCCTGGCCCTGCCCCGTGCTGACCCAGCAGCCACAAGCTTCCATTACCTCGTCTATAACATAGGAATACATAACACCTAGCTGATGGACTGTGGGGAGGAGACAGCGGGACAGCGTTGGTGAAAAGCCTTTGCAGATGGCTGCTCAGCTAAGCATTTCCCTAATGCCACGGAAGAGCCCTTAAAGCTGTGACCAGACAACTACTGCAGAGCTATGAGGAGCCAGGTGTGCAGATAAAGGTGACTCAGACACCTGCCCTGGGGCACCCACCATCTATTGGAGAATACATGGATGGGAGACTGAAGCTTTGACCTCAGTGGTGAAATCTCCATGAAGAGTTCCCTAGAGGAGGTGTTGGGGGCCTGGGCTGCCAGGCTGTGAGGTGGAAATTCACCTGGAATTAACAGTGGTGATGGAATCAGGGCCACCTGTCTGGGGGCCTTCCCCCTCCCCTGAGCATGCTGTTTACCCTGTGTCCACCAACTCCTCTGCTTCCTTCTCACAGGCCTTCGGGTACAAACAGGGAGACCGAGGCTCGCCCAATTCAGTCGCTGGTCTATAAATGACAAGACTGGGAGGTGAAGCCAAGAGTCTTTCAGGTCAAAGGTCTCTCTTAAGCCAAGTGCTGGTGACTCACGCCTGTAATCCTAGCTACTCAGGAGGCTGAGATCTGAGGATGGAGGTTCAAACCAGTGGGACTGGGAAGCCCATGAAACTTTGGGAAAAACAAAGCCGGAAATGGAGCTGTGGCTCAAGTAGTAGAGTACTAACCCTGAGTTGGGACAGCACCCAGGCCCAGGACTGGCACAAACACACACAAAATTTCCTGTTCTCTTTGCACACTTGCCTTTCTGCAGCCTGGTGCTTCTCTTTCATTTTCACACTTAAGATGTGTTTCCTTATTGGATCTTTACTATTTTAAAACACTGCTCTTTTAACATGTGTGTCTGACATGGTAGAACATGCCAGTAATCCCCACACTCATGAGACTGCAAGTTCAAGGCCAATCTGGACTACATAGTGAGACCCTGTCTCAGACAAGATCAAAGAAGGATTATTTTAAATGTACGTTTTCAAAGGTACCAGCTGCTGCTCTTCCTGCCCCATGCTTCCTCTTGTTCAGGCCCTGTTTTCTCAGGACCATAAATTACTTTCCTTAACGGGGGCCTGGAAGGCCAGGGGGAGACAATGTTCTTGGCAGGCTATGGTTCACCAGCCAACCAGGGCTCAGGCTCTGGAGGCTCAAAGGGGCATCTGCGGCTGGGCTGTTTCCTGGGAGACAAGTTCGAGCCTCAGTGAAGCAGCAGCTCAGGGCCCCACCTCCCACGCGGGTGGGACACTCCCTGCTGGCTGGCTGACTTCACAGGGAAGTACTGCATGGGGGGGGGGAGTCTTTAGTTGCCAATAAAGAATATTGGGGATATACAGTCACCCCTCTGAGTGTACAGACACTGAAATCCGTTGGGCATCGGTGGCTCATGCCTATAATTCTAGCTACTCAGGAGGCTGAGATCTGAGGATCATGGGTTGAAGCCAGCCAGGGCAGGAAAATCTGTGAGACTTTTTGTTGTTGTTGGTGGTGGTGGTGGTCATGGAGCTTGAACTCTGGACCTGGCGCTGTCCCTCAACTCTTCAGCTCAAGGCTAGCGCTCTACCACTTGAGCCACAGCGCCACTTCCGGTTTTCTGATGGTTTACTGGAGATAAGTCTCAAGGACTTTCCTGCCCAGGCTGGATTTGAACTGCGATCCTCAGATCTCAGCTTCCTGAGTAGTTAGGATTACAGGTGTGAGCTTCTAGCGCCCATTCCACAAATCCCTCCTGAGCCTGGCATGAGGGCGTCAGTGGGCTGGAAGGCCAGCAAGGCCCAAGTCCAGAGATCAGACAGGAAAGGGAATTTTACATCTAGCAACCACAGCCTTGAGATATGGTTTCACAAAAAGCCGCGAAGACATCCCCACTGTATGCACAGAAAAGCCTGGAGGGCCGAGCCCACCTGTGAGGGGACTTGGGATATGACACAAACCTGCCGAAGGGGGCACTGTGCTGGCCACCGGGGGAAGAAGGGAGCAGGGAGGGAGGGAGAAGGGCTGGTGTCAAAAGGATAAGGATTGTCTCTCGGGGCACCCTTCTAGCCCTTTCTCTGATTCCCCATCCAGAGTCCCAGGAGCCGCCAGCTGCTCTGGGAATCCCATGCTGGTCCCGGTGCTGGACTAAGATATCAGATCCCCGACCCTGTGTGGGAAAGGGGCCTTTGTGGTTGTATTCAAGCCCAGAATCCTGAGATGGAGGAGGTGGTCCTGGATTATTAGGTGGGTCCTAAAAACCATCACAAATGTCCAAGGTAGGAGTGGCAGATAGCCTGGGAGAGAAGAGGCAAGCAGGCGGAGAGGCCAAGGGGAGGGGAGGAAGTGGAACTGAGAGCTGGAGGATGCAGGGAACACTTTTCTTTCTGAGGGTGCACAATCCTAAGACACCTTGATTCTGATCCAGTGATGTTAACTGCAAACCTCAGATCTCAGAACTGTGAGGTGATCCCTTCCACCAGTGTGTGGCTGTTATAGCCACAACAGGAAATGAGCAGTGCTACCAACTGTGAGAGCATGAGATGCAGGAGGAGGCAGACACAGGCAGGCCCTGGGGACACCCACAGCCTGTGACAGAGCCTGGCCTCCCATCTTGGGCTCTGTGGGACCCATGATGTCTCCCTCCAGAATCAGAGGGTCCTCATGGCCCTGCCCAGAATTAGAGGCAGCAACAGCTTGAGTCCATCAGTCATTCAACAAAGATCTACCAGCCAGTGACAGACTGGCAAGGCTGGGCCCTGTCCCCAGGGGGCTGACACTTAACAGCAGTGGAAAAGGCCACACAGATCACACACAAGGAAGCTGGAATTCACCTGGGAGCGTACCCACCTCTCTCTCCCTCCTTTACTGTTCCTAGAGCCTGTTGCCATATGCTGTGTGCGCAGAAGCTCTGTTTCTAGCAGCCTCAATTTCAAATTGCCTACTCTGACATGTAACACGTACACTTTCTCATTCAGCCACAGGAACCACGTTGTCCACATCACCAGTCACACCCTGAACACCACATGGGGAGTCAGAGGCCCAGAGTGATCAGATGACTTGCAAAGATCACCCAGCACCAGGTGGCAGGCCCCGAATAGCAATGACAAGGGCAAGCCTATCTCCTTGGGCCCGTGCCCCTCCCCTGGTCCCCACCGCCAGCCTGCCCCTCTTCCCCCCCCCCCCCGCCCCGCCCAGCCCACCTCAGTACACACACACACAGGCGACCCACATCGGATACAACCTGTCTTCTCCAAGACTGTAGACATCCCTCCACATCCCAGGGCCATGGGGGGGGGGGGCGCTCCTTGCTTCTCAGGCCTGCTGCACAGCTGCTGTGAGGTCATTCCTAGATTGGTTTTCACTGGCTGCTGCCTGCTGCTTCTCCTCTCACCTGGCTCAGGTTACAGCTACACGATCAACCTGACCATCAGCACCTGCACCAGCCCAGGGCGCCCAGTCTCCCTGGAGAACGCTCCTGGCTTCGGAGCTCGCCATGGCCACACAGTGAAACTGAGGCAGAGGTAAAAGACAGAATAACTGACACAGGCGGCAACGCGGAGCATGAGCTTGAACATGCCACCCTCTGTGAAAGAGGCTGCACAACAGGTCACGTTGCACCTGACACCACTCATGTGAGATGCGCAAAACAGGCAAATCCATAGAAACAGGAGTGTGTGTGTGTGTGTGTGTGTGTGTGTGTGTGTGTGTGTGTACGGGGTTTTATGCGCATATGTGTACAGGTGTGCTGATGTGTATGTATGCATGTATTTGCATACACGTGACTATTGTGTGCTTGCACGTGCATGCGTATACATGTGCTATGCATGTGTGTATAGGTGTTTGTGCATGCACTTGTGTGTCTGTGCACATGTGTATGTGTGTAGATTTCTTCACATAACAGTGAAGTTCAGATCCCATGTCATTACACCCTGGGGAACGGTGGCTTTACTGTCTCTTCCTCTGTGCCCATTCAGGTGTCTGGGCTTGGGAGGCAGACACAGTGCCCCCTAGGGCTGTGACAGACTTGGCACAGGTAGGAGGGAGGGCTGCCTGCCCACTTTGGGAAGGAGAGCCTCGCAAAGAAGGTCCCAGGCTGGAATCCATGTACTGTGTGCTTGGGAAATCACACGGCGATTTCAGTGTCTCTAAACCTCAGTTTCCTCATCTGTAAAATAGAGCAACAATGCTTATCCACCCCCTCACACACACCAAAAAAAAGGACAAATGAGCCACCACTTATGTCGTGCATACTATAGCCTTCCACTGGTCCTTCGGTAACATCCGTCTGTCATCCCTGAAGATGGGAGGGCAAATCGTGCAATGGGGGAACACGGCTGAAGCCCCGGCTCCTGGCTCATGCCACAGTGCCAGCAGGACCCAGCAGGACTGGGACACACTGCGCATGGCTCGTGAGCACCTGCTGAGTTACAGTGTCAGCTCAGACCCCAAGCCACCGACAGCGCAGGGGCAGGAAGATGTTCCCTGCGACGGTACCAGCCCTTGACGTGTTTTCCCACCCAGAATAAATACAGCAGGATTCCTAGAGAATGTGTTTAGATCTAGTAGGGAATTGTCCAAACAATCTGAGTAAGAGGTTTAATGAGGTTCCCCAAATCCCAGGAGCATCCTACCCCAGCACAAAGCAGAACAACTCTCTGGGCAGCGCGAGCAATCAGCCCTCGTTGACAAAGGAAGGCTTCACAGACTTCCTCCAGGCCACAAGTGGGGTTTTTTAACCCAGTCTGCTCTTGTATCTGAACCCACATGTGCTGGTGCCATACTCCTGTGAGACTATCAATTTTATTCAAATTCAGATACATGGATACACTAAAACAAAAAACAAACAAAAACCTAATTATCCAAGTGCTGGTGGCTCATGTCTGTAATCCTAGCTACTCACGAGGCTGAGATTTGAGGATCATGGTTCATAGCTACCCCACGTAGGAAAGTCCGAGAGACTCTTCTCTCCAATAAACTACTAAAAATGCCAGAAGTGAAGCTGTGGCTCAAGTGGTAGAGCACTCGCCTTGAGCAAAAGCAGCTCAAGGACAGCTCGAAGCTGAGTTCAATCTGCTATCAACTGAGCCACAGCTTCCTTTGATAGAACGGAAACAATATACAGACTGTTGTTAGAGCCATGAAATGCACTCGACTCCCAGTTTTATGTTATTATTATTAATTACTTGATGGTATTTGAGTTTGAACTCAGGGCCTTATACTTGCTAAGCAGGCACTGTACTATTTAAGCCATGCCTCTAGCACTTTTTGCTCTCATTTTTTTTCAATAGTCTTGCTTTTGTCCAGACCAGCCTCAATGGCAAACTTCCTATTTGTGCTTCCTGTGTCGCTGGAATGATAGGTGTGTTGATTGAGATGGAATCTCAAAAATGTTTTGCCCAGTCTGGCCTCAAACTGCAATCCTCCTGATCTTTGCCTTCCAAATAGCCAAGATTGCAGGTGTGAGCCACCACATCCAGTTTCTCCTTGCATTCCCCCTCCCCTTCTAAACTCATCCCTAGCTTTAGATCTGTAGACTCGGATCAACAGCGTAACCAGCACACCTCCCTCTTTGGGCCTTGGCAAACAGAATGACAAAGAGCTTTCAACAGTCCCCAGCTCACCTTCCTCAGTGAGGATTTCCTGGCTGGGGTTGGAAACAAATCTTTCAGAAATTTATTTTTGCACTTTTTATTTTTGGCAACAGAAATGAATGCTGTCACAATTTTAGAGGCTTGAAGCCTGAGATCAAACTGCTCATGGGGTCAGTTTCTCCAGCCTTCTCTCCTCTTAGCCGGCAAATGCCGCCTTGCCCTCTGTCCTCACGTGGCCTTGCTCTCTACCTGCCTCTGCCCTGATCTCTTCTTTTCAAATATCTTTTAAAAAGTGTAAATGACCTTTAAAAAAGAGAACTATAGACCAGTCTTTCAGAAGCAAAACTCTTCAATAAAATCCTAGCCAACAGAATTAAGCAACTAATCACAAAAATCATACATGATAATCAAGTGGGTTTTATCCTAGAGATGCGAGACTGGTTTAACATATGTAAATCAATAAACATCACATTAACAGCGCTAAAGACAAGAACCATAAGATCATCTAAATAGATGCAGAAAAAGCCTTTGTCAAAATCCAACATCCACTCATGTTAAAAGTTCTGGAAAAGCTAGGAATAAAAGGAATATACTTCAACATAATAAAGGCTAGATAGGACAGACCAACAGCAACTCTGAGATTCCATGTCACTCCAGTTAGACTGACCAACATTGTAATTTGAACAACAACATATATTGGCAGGGATGTGGTGAAAAAGGAACCTTACTACACTATTGGTGGGAATGTAAACTAGCACAACCACTCTGGACAGCAGTCTGGAGGTTCCTCAAAACCCTAAACACAGATCTTCCCTATGACCCAGCCATACCACTCCTAGGCATCTACCCAGAACATCACAAGCCAGGATACTGTAAAGACACCTGCACATCTATGTTCATTGCTGCACTATTCACACTAGCCAAGTTATAGAAACAGCACAGATGCTCTACAATAGCTGAGTGGATCCAAAAAATGTGGCACCTATACAAAATGGAATTGTATACAGTGCATTAGAAAGAATGAAATAATGACATTTGCAGGGAAATGGATGGACCTAGGACAAATCATGTTAATGAAGTAGCCAAGCTCAGAGAGACAAATGGTGCATGTTTCCTCTCGTATGCAGAAGCTAGATCTACAATACACTGGGACATGATAAATTATATAGGACTCTAGGCATTCACACACAGTGAGACCAAAGGAGGATACTCTTAAGAGAAGAACACAAAGGTGCAGTGCCTATATACCTCTGATCGTATAAAATACAATTCATCCAGATGAACTCCAGGAAATGGAAATAAGAGGTTTTCTTTCTTTGTTGTTGTTTTAGTTTTCTTTTCTTTTTGCCTTGTTTGTTCGCACAGAGATGGAGGGGCAAAGGGTGAAAAAATGCAGCAGTGGCACTCACTAGACACTCTGTTGAAAATGAGCTACACCACTTGTAAGATAGGCTGGGAGGGAAAAACTGGGAGACAGCCAGGGAAGGAGTGACGTCCAGAGAGAAATGTACTCATTACCTGACTTACATGATTGTAACCCCTCTGTATATCATCTTTATAACAACAAAAAATGAAATGAAAAAATTTCCATGACAGACAATACTGGGATTTAATTGCATATGGCATGATGTTTTGACACCTCGGCTCATTGCATACTGCTTAAACACAGCTAGTTATTAGCACGCATGTGTCTTCCCTTAGCTCTTCAAGAAGGGCCGAGGGCTCTTGGCGCCCATGCTCTCTCTCCAAGAATTTAGTACAAAGCCAGATGCTGGTGGCTCATACCTGTAATCCTAGATACTCAGGAGGCTAAGCTCTGAGGATCCTGGTTTGAAGCCAGCCTGGGCAGAAAAGTCCATGAGATCCTTATCTTCAATTAACCACCAAAAAGCCAGAAATGGAGGTGTTGCTCAAGTAGTAGTATACAAGTCTTGGAGAAAAAGCTAAGGGACAGTGTCTAGGCCCTGGGTTCAAGCCACAGTACACAAATCAATAATGAAATCTAGAGCCATGATGGTACACAAATAAATAAATAAATAATTTTAATCTAGAGGTGATTTACAGCACATGAGTGATATGTATGGGTGATATGCAAATACTTTACTCTTTTATATAAAAGACTTGCCCATCCTGAGATTCTGGAATCTGCAGAGGGTTCCAGAGGGAATTGAAAACATCAAACAAGAGCCTAATATGCAGAATTATACAAGACACTCAAATAGCTCAAAAGAGCCAAATGATCCAATTAAAAATGAGCAAAAGACTTGAACAGATGTCTTCTTAAAAGAAGGCATACAAATGTCAAGCAGGAACATAAGAAGTGCTCTACACCTGTCATCACCAGGGAAATGCAAATCACAACCACAATGACACATCACCTCACACCTGGTAGGATGGCTAGTCCAACAAAAGAAATGTTGGCCAGCATGTGGAGAGGAGTCCTTATGCACTGTTGGTGGAGACAGAAACTAGTATAGCCACTATGGAAATCAGCGGGGAGCTGCCTCAAAAAATATAGTCAGGCACCAGTGGCCTATGCCTATGAGCTCAGCTACTTGGGCAAGAGAGGTGGGAGAATAGCAGTTCAAGGCCAGGCCAGGCAAAAAGCTTGCAAGACCCCATCTCAACTCTAACTGGATATAATGCTGTGTGCTCTTGTCATCCCAGCTTTTCAGGAAGCATAAATAGAAGGGTCACGGTCTAGGCCAGGCTTAACTAGACATACATATAAGACTTATCCCCGGGGCTGGGAAGATGGCTCAGTGGTAGAGCGCTTGCCTTGCTTGCCTGAGGCCCTAGGTTCGATTCCTCAGCACCACATAAGCAAAAAGAAAAAAAAGCCAGAAGTGGTGCTATGGCTCAAGTGGTAGAGTGCTAGCCTTTAGCTGAAGAGCTGAGGGACAGCGCCCAGGCCCAGAGTTCAGGCCCCACGACCGGACCCAAAAAAAAAAAAAAAGACTTATCCCCAAAACAACAAAAGCACAAACAGGCTAGAAGCATGGTTCAAGTCATAGAGTGCCTAGTAAACACAAGGCCCTGAATTCAACCCCTAGTACTGCCAAAACAAAGTAAGTTAAAAATAGAACTACTATACGATCTAGCAATCCTACTTCCAAAGGAAATTAATTCCGTATGTGGAAGAGCCTATCTGAACGTTCTTGTTCACTGAAGCACTGATGAATATTTCCTAGAAACAGAATTAACTTATATGTCCACCAACGGATGAATGGGTATTATTGGTGCTTTTAAGTGCAACTTGGGGTCTGTATGTGAGAGGAGTAGTTTGAAAGATCTTGCCTTTGCATTATAATTTGCAGATTGGAACTCACATTCTGAATGCTTGCTGACCATGGCTTGTACAAGGTGCCCTGAGAGTTTCATAATCAAAATGAGTTACATAATTTAAATTTAAAAAAATTAAAAAAGGTCTAACGGGAAAAAAAATTCGACAGGGACAGATATTCCTACTGTTCATTCGGGAAGGGCAGTATCTTCCTCTTGCGTTGATGCTAAAGGGTTAGTCTGTCTCTAGTCTGTGGCAGTACTGGGAGATGAGGCCTGGTGGGAGGAGTTAGTCCCTGGAGACATATTCTCTCAGGGCCTAGCAGGACCATCTCCCTCTCGCTTCCTGATTACCTGGAGCAAGCAGCTCCTTCCACACATGCTCCTGCCATGATACACTGTGCTACCCCTGGCCCAAAGTAACCAGCCCAAATGACTATAATCTCTGAAACAGACCCAAATAAATCCTCCCCCCTTACAATCTTTACTGAAGTACTGGGACTCAAACCCAGGGCCTTGCACATGTTTATGCTTGGCATACATTCTACCAATGAGCTACCTCCCCCACTCCCAACACTTCCTCATAACGATCTCTTGTACTGTGCCACAACAGCAGGAAATGGATGAACCCAGGCAGCGTCTGCCTTCGGCTTCTCCAGAGATCCTTGCCAGGCCCTGAGGAGAGATGGCAGCCAGCCAATCAGAAACCACAAAGAATAAACCCAGGCTACTATCTGTCTTGACACCAACATTACATGAATACATACTTCCTCTTACTGTTGTAGGGCAGGGCTGACATGTCCTGCCAACACCCTCATGGTCAGGTACCAGAGAATCGCAGGGCACAGAGCTCAGCTCAGACCCTCTGAGATGGGGACATGGGTCACCTCGGAGGCCTCCTCCACATCCCAGGACCTCTCCTAGACCCCTTCATGTCCTTTCCCAGTATTTTTCTGCCTTGGAATCCAAGGAAGGAACAATCACCCAGCCCCTTCTCGGAGCTCCACACAGCTTCCTTGCAGTCTGGCCTGACAGCTGGAAGTGGCCTGCTGTGAGAAACTAAGGTCAGAGCTTGGGGTGACCAGGACAAACAAGGGAATGGGGGCTGCACTGGTCCTGGTGAGGGGTCAGGGGTAAAGGGCTGAGGCTCTCAGGTGCCCGGAGGACCTGAGTGCACTATGGATACCCTCCTCTACTCCATAATGTCTTTGGGACCAAGCACAGAGCCAAATACCCTGGGACCTTTGTCGAACATTCAGGAAGCTCCTGGCTGAATCTTGGCCAGGGGGTGTTGAGGGAGGTGATGAAGCTAGAGGACCCCCAAGGGTAGAGGAAGGGGCAGAGGTTACGCAGGAGGAGATCGCTCTCCTAGTCTGGTTCTACTCAGGTGAAGGTCCGTTCTTACTAAGCCCTGTAGCGAGGTGAACGCCTTCCAGTGATGGAAGCTCACAGAGGTTAAGTCTTGCACGAGGCCCCAAGCACAGCAGAGCAGGGATTTGAACCCTGGTCCAGATCAACCTATGTTCATGGCTCTCTGAGAACACAATGGCCTTCCTCAGTGTGCACAGCTGTATGGTTGCTCTGCTGGACACTTTTCTAAGCATTGAGGAAGGAACAGCCTGATGAAGAGGAGGGTCCATCACAAGGTCAAAGTCAGGAAGAGATAGGCAACAGACCCAGGCTGTGTGAAGTCAGCCCGTCTTGGGCAGACACTAAGCGCTTGCAGAGCCTGTCTTCATTATAGCCAGTGAAGGACATGGCACAAGCCCAACCTAGAGCTGTGGCTCAGTCAGGGAAGGTGACGCTTCCGAGGCTGCCCCACACCTAGGAGGCAGAGTCAGGCCTGGAATGGCTGCAACTGTAAAGGCTCTGCCTTGGCTGGCTGGGCGCATGGGCTGGCAGTTCCTGCTATAAATATGATGCTGACTCTCGTAACCTTAGCCTCTGGGCTTACCGGCCCAGACCCAGAGCCATAAATCCTGGAGCCTGCTGCCGCCTGCTGTGCTCTTGCTCTGCGGAATTTTCCTGATGCCCTAACAAGGTACCACATTTTTTTTTTTTTACAGGCTCCAAATGATTGGAGGCTGTGTTGAGCTAGCTAGTTGACTCTGAAATAAAAAGAGATATTGCTACTGACAAGCCAAAAAAGGCTCTAAGAAAGCCAACCAGCTACTTGAAAAAACCAGGAGGGGCCTCCCTTGGATTTGTGCAAAACAGAACAGGAGCATGTGCTTTGGAATTTCTGCTCTACCACGCAGCAGCTGGATGTCCTGGGCAGGCGGCCTGGCCCTCTGAGCCTCCATTTCCTTCGCTTTACAGCCGAGTTGATGTCCCTTACTCCAAGAGGTGACCAGTGTTCTGAATGTTCAGAATACAGCAAATAATTTGGTCCCTCCGGTTCCTTCTCAGTCGCAGCTTATTTATTGGTTGAACAGTCGCCGCAGCTAGTGTCCCTAACAACCAGCCTGGCATTATTTGCATCATGATGCAGGCTTTGGGTTATTTTCATTCTTGCCACATCTTGACAAGCTAAGGCCCTATTATGCCTCCCATTTAACAGATAAGAAAACTGAGACACAGAGTTCTTGGTGAATCTGCTCCCCTGAGCCCAGGAGCTGTTTTTATTCCCACGGATTAGGCCCCATCTTGGGCCCACACAGGAGCAACAAACCCTCATTTATAGCCAGGAAGACCAAGCCTGGAGCTTGCCTGGGGCCTCTGACCCACCTTGGACAGACAGGAGCAGGGTGGCCTGCAGCCCTGCCTCCCGGGCCAGTGCTCCTCTCCTCAGCAGAGCAGGGACAGTGAGGCCACGCCCCTTGCCCTCCAGGCCCACACAGATGCACACTCAGCACCCTGCCATCACTGGACAGCTAATACTGTCCTGGCCTTCCTGAAATACTCGTCTCCCTGCGGGTGGCTTCACAGGCTGCTAAAACCAGGGCCACGTCGTCGGTGGTGGAGGGAGAGAGCTATTCCGGGTTTGTGTCAGGTGTGGGGCACCACTAGCCAGAAAGCGCCATGGCGGCGGCAGCGGCTCCCCGGGCTCTAGCAGCCAGCATGACTGGCGCCTGGCAGAAGAGGGTGAGGTCAGGTTGCTTTTGTCCATGACCCCCACCAGAGACACACACACACACACACACACACACACACACATGTGCGCACACACGCACACACACAGCACTGTGGCTGCCGGTTAGACACCAACAGGTGTATTGCTCACAGCCCACCCAGTGGCTTCTGGGATAGCTTGGCACCGCCCCCCCCCCCCCCTCCAGCGCTCTGAGATCTCCAACTCAGGGTTTGAGGGCCAGAAGCAAGCTGTGGTTTACCAAGGAGGCTCTGGCAGAGGAGATGCCCCGTCCCTGGGTGTCCCTCCGGGCTCCTGCCCTGGAAGTCCACTTGCTGCTGCCACCAAGGAGCCACCAGGAAGACACTGGTTACACTGTCACATGGCATTTTCGCTACTACCTCAGTGCCATAGCCACTGTCTCCTGGAGACACCGACGCTCAGAGAAGTTAGAGCACTCGCCAAGGGCACCCAAACAGGCAGTGAAGAAATTAGCTTGAAGAGCCTCATTCCAGAGTCCCTCATCCTGGGCAACCATCCCCTAAAGCTGTGTCCTGATGGTCTCTGTGCTCATCCGTGTCCCTGGCCATTCCCAGCCTACAAAGCGTGGGGCTCTCAGGAAGCCTGGCCTGGGGCCAGGGCCCAGGGTTCAGGGACTCCCAGAAGTCCCTCTCTAGCTCATAGGGGATCTCCTGGAATCTGTCAGCCCCACCAACACACACACACACACACACACACACACACACACACACACACACACACACACACACACACACACACACACACCCTTTGCCTGTGGCACCCACACCCACCTTGGGGTCCAGCCCCTTCTAAGTCATAGCCATCCCATGGGCCGCCCTGCCCCTCCCCCGTGGCTGTCAGTCTGAGAGTCTGTAGCAGGCGCAGCTTCCTGTTGTAGCCCACTGGAAATCCAGGGGGTGCAGCCAAGCTAAGCTCTGCAAATCCAGCTCTCCTCCTTCCCCCCAGGATTGCAGATTCCGCCCCCCCCACCCCAGGTATCAGGGCCAGGAGGATGGGGGTCCTGACTTGCAGCTGCCCGCCGTCTGTGGGGGCCCCGTGCCCTTGGCGACCGAAGGCCTTGGCTGTGCAACCGGAGCCAGGGTGAGTAAATATAGCACTGCCACTCACCGGCTGAGGGCCCCTCGCCGTCCGACATGGTGTGGGAGATGGGCAGCCGACTGGCCACCAGCCTGCAAGGACACTCAGAATCTCTGGTTGCTGTCACCCACCCGGTGGAGCTCAGGACTGCTGTATCCAGCCCCTAGGCAGTGTCCCGCCCCGGGCAGCGGAGCCACCCCTGAGTGCCGGGCTGGGCAGATAAGAGAGCTCCCGTGCCAGGAGTCCATGCGATTGGTGGATAAATCTAGGCACTGCCCTCCCCCAGTCGAGGCCTCTCCCAGGCAGCCCCGGAATGTTGTCTGAGAAGCTGCTGCACCCCTGGGTGCTTGGTCAGTGCCCGGGACCTCAACCATGGGCACGCTGCAATGCCCAATTGCTCCCAGCTGAAGACAGGTCCCACCCACTGAGCCAGGGACGCTCATGGACTTCGAGGGTAGAAGAATGAGGAGGGCACTGCTCACTGCACACGACCCTCCGTGCGGAGTGTCCCTGCACTGGTCACCTGCTCCGCTCTCCAGACCACCCGCATCACGCCCCTGTCACAGACAAGGTTAAGTGACCCACCCAGGGCAAGCCAGCCACTCGGGGTGGGTGGAACCCGGACCTGGAGCCGGGCTGTCTGTCTCCAAGGCCACAGGAAGGCCGGACTTTGCCTGAGAGTGTTTCATCAAAAGCACTGGACATTTATTTATGGGCACCTGCTGGGCGCTAATTTCATAAATCCTGAGGAGCTGAGGGGGAGGGGAAGGCAAGGCACATGCAATCAGATTCTGCACAAGCCTTTGAATGGGGTTCGGGGAATATCCCTTAAAAGGACACGCCTCATCTATAATCGTAGCTACTCAGGAGGCTGAGATCTGAGGATCTCAGTTCAAAGCCAGCCTGGGCAGGAAAGTCCATAACAGTCTTAGCTCCAATTAATTACCAGAAACAAAACAAAACAAAACAAAAACCTGAAGTGGTGCTGCGGCTCCAAGTGGTAGAGCACTCGCCTAGATTAAAAGTGTTCAGGGACAGTAGCCAGGCCCTGAGTTTGATCAAGCTCCATCACCACTAACAACAACAACAAAGAACATACCTCCACAAACAATTAGTATTTACTTGCTGCATGCGTGGCTAGGAGCCAATCAACTCTGTCATCTCTGGGGTCCCCACCGCAGGGCCAGAGTTCCAGGGGTACCTCCACTGTAGCCCCAGGGCTTGATCCATCCGTGCTCTATATCACACACAGACCGAAGAGGCTGAAAGAGAAGGGAGGCTGGCTATGAGCACTAACCAGAGAGCTCTGGGGAAGAGCTGGCATTGAGTCACCTTGTTAAGGGACTGGCAAGGGTGAGGGAACAAGTGGCAAACCCCAATAGGCAGGCAACAGGGGGACCCCCACAGGGTAGAACATAGTCCCCAAGAAAGGGAGGCTAAGTCAGGGCAGCCTCCTGGAGGGACTCCAACTCGGAACAGTGAGGGGGCATTGTCGGGGGAAGGGTAAGGCCCCTTCCAGCAGGGAGGGAGGGAGAGGTCTGTAGGGTTGCACCTCACCCTCACCCCTGCATTGGTTGTCAGAAATCAGGAAATCCAGCCCCCTGAAATAGTTCCAGGGCTCCTAGCCTGAGGTATGCTGTTCCCTTGGCTGGGAGTTCCCTGTCTTCCTCTCCCATCTCCTCCCCCTGCCCCACGAAGCTCTGTCTGACTGGGTTGGGCCTCTGAGCTGTACTTGTACTGTCCCTGCCAACTCTGAGCTCACTGTGGCCACAGCTGGTTCTTCACCATGTCCTCTTATTCTCTGGTAAGCACTGCGCTCACCACCATGCTGAGAGCATTTGCAGGGCTGGACAGCCTGCTGCGTCATGCAGGGAAAGCATCAGGGGGGGATTTGAACCAATGGCTTTGAGGGCCGTCTGGGGTAACCAGTGTCCACTTTGTCTGAGACGTACCTGTCTTTAGCTCTGACCACCCTGCATGCAACCCCGGGACGCCCCTATCACAGTAACATCAGGAGAGTCAGCCATCCAGGGCCCCACCCAACTGAGAGGCTGATTTTAAAGAAAATAAATAAACCCAGATCACTGGTGGCTCACACCTGTAATCTTAGCTACTCACAAGGCTGAGATCTGAGGATTGAGGTTTGAAGCCAACCCCAGGCAGGAAAGTCCATGGGACTCTGATCTCCAGTAAACAACAACAACAAAAAGCTGGAATGGAGCTATGGCTGAAGTGGTAGAGATCTAGCCTTGAGCAAAGGAAGCTCAGGGACAGTGCTCAATCCCTGAGTTCTAACCCCAGGACTGGCACCAAAACACAAACAAAACCCCAACAGATTCACCTGGGACCCTCTTCAGAGCCCGAAGGCCTCCACCTCCACCTCCACTACCCTGATGTGAGGCAGAGTGGTTGTGGGGGGAGAATTACAGATGGTTCCAAGGAGAGAAGCCGCATCCTCATCCGTGACAGGATAGACAGTGGCCATGTCCATGTCCACTGTGACCGACGGTCACAGTGGGTGGCAGCTGTGTCCCTGGAGAGGAAGGCCAGGAAGGTGGGGGGGGGGGTCCAGGAAAGAGGCAGTCAGTCTCCCCTGAAGCCACAGCCAGCTTCAGGCCTCAGACAGAACAGCAGGGCACAGGCTGGGTCGGATATGTCTCCTCCACCCTGCCTTGCTGTGTGGATGTGGGGCCTCTGTGTCCACATCTGTGGAGCACTGAGGAGCACCTGCTGTGTACTTGGTTCTCCGCTAGGCCTAGGGTGCTACGTGCCCCAGTGCGTGGCAGTGGGGCTGCAGAACCAGGGCTGGGAGGAGCTTGGAGGCAGATGGATGCTGTCCAATGCCAGTACCACCGAGGCCCCCAGGTGACTGGGACAGGCCCGGCCCCCACCTGGAAGAGTACGCCATGACAATGAACAGCAGGGCTGGGAAGGTGGTTTAGTGGTAGAGAGCTTGCCTAGCATGCATGAAACCTTAGGTTTGATTCCTCAGTACCACATACACAAAGAAAGCCAGAAGTGGCACTGTGGCTCAAGTGGTAGAGCATTAGCCTTGAGCACAGAGAGGCTCAGGGACAGTGCCCAGGGCCTGAGTTCAAGGCCCAGGACTGGCAAAAAAGAAAATGAACAGCAGGCCCAGGTAGCTCAGAGACTTCCACCCTGCAGCTGTTTGTCTGCCCCTGTGTCCCACTGCAAGGGACCGCCCAGCGCTGGTTCCTGTGTGCAGGCCACTTCCTGTCTCTGGCCCCAAGTCCCTTCCTGTTCTCTTTATTATGGGAACATGTGTTGGAAGAAAAAGAAAAACAACTGGATTTCCCTGGCCCTGAGGCCATTTGCTGCGGCGAGTGAGCTCACTGCAGGCGTGCAAAGATGTGCATGTTAGCGCAAGGGCATGTGGTGTGAGAGATGCATGGTATGTGTTTGTGTTCCTGCATGAGTGTCTACACGAATGAGCCTTACGCGCAGGGCAAGTGTGCCTGTATCACATCCACAAACTGTGCCCTCGGGCTGCTGCCAGCTCACAGAGCAGCTCGGCCCCGGCTGACCAGCGGTGTGCCCACCAGCCTGAGCAATTGCAGCAAATACCTGGAGGGCGGAACAACATAAAGGCCGCTCCCTGGCTAGACTGGGGCCTGGTGCAGCCTCTCAGGGCCCACAGGTCGCTGGAGTAGGAGCCTGGGTCAGGAAGGACAGGCAGGAGGTCAGGGAGGAGCTCTGGGAGGTTAAGAACGGGCCGGGGCAGCCAGGAAGACAGGGCCCGGGGATGGGGAAAAGCAGTGGGTGCCCCAGGGGTAGAGGGAGATTAGTACAGTAACGGGGGATGGGGGTCTCCAGAAGAGGCACAGGATGATGGAGGACACAACCCCAAGCCTGGCATCTGAGCAAGGTGGAATCAGAGAGGAGACTTTACTTCCATCTACCCTGCCCCTGCTGGCATCTCCCTTCCTCCCTTCTTCTCTTCCCCCTTTTCTTCTTCCTTCTTTCTTTCCTGCCCCCTCCCCTCCATCATCTCTTTAGCTCTGGAGCTTTAACTCAGGACCCCAAGCTGGTTTGGGTGGTGCTCTACCATTTGAACTACATCTTCAGCCCTTTTTGGAGATCGAGTCTTAGGAACTTTTCTGCTTGGACTGGCCTCCAACCACAATCCTCATGATCTCAGTCTCCTGAACAGCCAGACTTACAGGCAGGAACCACTGGACTTGGCTTGAATAGTCTCTCACACATTTTTCCCACGCTGGCTCCAGACTGCAGCCTTCCTATCTATTACCTCCTCTGTAAATGGAATACAGGCACCTTGCCCAGTTTGTTGGTTGAGATTGGGGGTCTTGTTGCTTTTTTTTTTTTTTTCCGGTTGTGGGGCTTGAACTCAGGGCCTAGGCACTGCCCCTGAGCTCTTTTTGCTCAAGGCTAGCACTCTACCACTTGAACCAGAATGCCACTTCTGGCTTTTTCTGTTTGTATGGTGCTGAGGAATTGAACTCAGGGCCTCATGCATGCAAGGCAAGCACTCTACCACTGAGCCACCTTCCCAGCCCATCCCTTTCAGTTTTTGAAAGGCTAATTGGAGATAAAAGTCTCATGGGGACTTGTCTGCCCAGGCTAGCTTCAAACCATGAGCCTCAGATCTCAGCCTCCCGAGTAGCTAGGATTACAGGTATGAGCCACTAGCGCCTGGCTTTTCTGATTTTTTTCTAACTAGGCTGACTTCAAACAGAGATCCTCCATCAGAGATCCTCCTGAGTAGTTGGGATTATAGATGTGTACCACTGTATGCAGCCATTACCACCCACTTTCTACACATTCACCTGTCCTTGTGGGCCTTAGGAGTCCAGTATCTTCTGCTGCCTGCTGGAAACTGGGCCTTGCATTCCCCCACAAATAGAGGCAGGACGGCTGGAGAGCATTGAGCCTTCTCTTAGAACTTGGTTGCCATGATGTGAAGGATGATGCATGTTCCACGCTGTGTGGAACACCACCTCCTGGGCTTGTGGCCTGGGACTGACCTTGCTGGGTGTGGACAGTGGGTGGAATGCAGAATGTACTCGGCAGAGCCTGGCCCAGGGTGGTTCCTTCCTCCTCTGATACTGCCTCTGCTTAGAACAGATACTTCTTCCAGCTGAGGGCAGATCAGACCACCCAGGCACACAGAATCACACACACACACACACACACAGAGGACACACATCTCATATGCAAAGAGACAGCGTCCAGGAGACCATAGGATTGTGGAGACTACAAGGAACATTTAGAGACACAGGCAGATACACACGTGTGCACCTGGTGTTCATACCCACGGGAAGCTCACACTCGGAGCTTGCATGTAGACATCTCCCCCTTTCTTCCATACGCTGCTCTCACTCAGCCCACAAGCCCTAAACTGATTGCCACTTGGGTGGGCTTAGGCTGCCTTCCTGGCCTGCGGATTCCTAGCTAGAAAAGAAGCCCGTGCAGCTGCAATGGGCAGGAGGGTGCTCCTCTGGGCAGGCCCTTCGTGCCTTGTCTACTTGGAGCAGGAGGCCGGAGGCTGGTGCTGAGAAAGCCTCCCAGCGTAACTCAGGGGTGTGGGTTCCACGGCAGGGTAGTGACACCTCCCCTCTGTCCTCTGGCTGTGACCAGGCAGGACCCCTTTGGACTAGTTCAGGACCCCAAGTTACAGGGAAGCTGGGCCCAGGACAGCCCACGGCCCAGGGGTGCTCGACACTGGAGAGTGCTAGCTCTCCCAGAGTCTCCCATTCAGCCCCGGGGCCACCCGGCCTGGATCCACGCCTTTCTCCCAGGCTAGGGATCTGGGAGCCCTGCAGAGTCGCTGTCTTTCCCTGCTGTCCACCAGTGACAAGCCAGCAGAAAGGCTGTGTCTGAGGAGGGGAGATGGGAGATGGGACCGCCCCTCCTTTCCCATCTGGAACAAACCCTGGAACCCACCAACTCTCTGCAAAGCCACGGCGTTCCTGATTCAGCACCTCTCTGCTCCCCTCTCTGGCTCCATCCAGGACAGGCCCCTACTGCATTGGTACCCTTGCCACCCTGCCTGGCTGCTGGGGTCCAGCCTACCAGCCAGGACTGAGGTGGGGTAGGAGGGGTGCCAGGAGAGCCACTACGGCTTCCTAATGTGAGAACTATGGGGAGTGGGGTTTTTTTTTTGGTCAGTCGTGGGGCTTGAACTCTGGGCCTGGGCGCTGTCCTTGTGCTCTTCAGCTCAAGGCCAGTGCTCTACCGCTTGAGCCACAGCACCACTTCCGGTTTTCTAGCGGTTTATTGGAGATAAGAGTCTCACAAACTTTCCTGCCCCAGCTGGCTTTGAACCTCGATCCTCAGATCTCAGCCTCCTGAGTAGCTAGGATGACAGGTGTGAGCCACTGGCGCCTGGCTCTATGGGGAGTGTTTTTAAAGCTTCCTTCACAGTAAGCACCCTGTCTGGCTGGCCATCAGCAGGGGTTATCTTTGGACATCCAGACACAGACACCTGAGCTGTCTGCAGCCAGCGAGGTCTAGGCAGATATGGGTTTAAGGGTCCCTCACCCAGGAGGCCATGATCGGCCTGTCTTTGGATCAGTGGAAAGGGCTCCTGGGATGGTCTAGGGACGGAGTTTCCTGTCTAGCCCCACCCAGGACTTGGGGAAAGGGAGAGACATTTGCTGGAACATGGGGCATGACTCACCGTCCACCCACCTTGGCTTGCTGAAGATCAGCAGGGCCTCCAGTCCCTGTGCCCGGAAGCCTACCTTCCACGTGGCCACAGCTAGGCCAACATTCTCACCAGCTGGGGGCAGCTGGGGTCTGTCTGAAGATCACCTGCGACCAGCCTGGGCTATTAGCCACCTGGGAAAGCCCCCTAGGCAGAGAGGCCCTGGAGCTGGAAGCACTGGGGGGGGGGGGGGGGGGCACTCCATCCTCCCCCGAGCCTTCTGGAAGCTTCCTGCTGACTGAGAGTGGAGATCTAGAGCCTTGCGCCCTCCCCACATCCTTGAATCCAGCTTTACCAGGGAGGGACCGGTTTGGAAAGGGCCACCATAGCCCAGGGGAGGGAGTGGTGAGCAGGGCGGGCATTCCCTGGCAGCAGGAAAGAGCCTGCACCTATCCCTCTCTACCACTGTGTGAATCTAGCCAAAGCCATCCCCACTTGGTGAGGCGGGTGAAGCCCGGCTGGGCCCTCTCCAGGCTCCAGGGCCTGCTATGCGTCCCCCGGCCCGGCCTAGGCCCCCTCCGGACGCTGCGATGGGGCCTGGTCCGGCTCCCTGATCCCTCCCGGCCCCCCACCCCCAGGTGAGTCGGACCTCGGTGGCGCCATCTGTGGCCATCTGTGGCCAGTGGGTGCCGGAGATGCACTGGGCCGGGGTTCTGGCCTGCAGGAGGCTAGCCTGCCTCCCCCACTCCCACACCCTCCCGCCCCGCGCCGGCTTCCCAGCTCCCGGACCCTCGCAGGTGCGGGAGGCGCCTCCCAGCGCCCGGACTGGCAGCCGCGAGCGTGCGCCAGGGCGGCCCCGTGCGGCACCTCTGGGAATTGCAGGCCGTGGGGCCCGCCCTTCCCTGTGCAGGAGGCGCAACAAAGATGCAACAAGCTATAAAGACGCTGGGTGTTGAGAGGCAGGCTCCGAGCCAATCGCCCGCCCTGACGAGTGAGTGCTGTTGTTTGTCCTTCCTACAGAAACTGACACCCAAGGGGTAACTGAGACCCAAGTCCCATGGTTAGTGAGGAGTGGGGACAGGATTTGACCCCAGGTGGGCTGGTTGAGTTTCATCCCCTTGCTTGGGCCCTAAAGGTCGCTCCAATTGGATTGGTGACTGTAGCTGGTGCACACCTGGGGAAGGATAGAAAGAAATAGTCTCTGGTCCCCACCCCCTCCCCACAGAAAGCTGGAGAGGGGGGCAGACCGGGAACCCAGACACATGCCCCCCCAGTCCTAGTCCACTCCCCACCTGTACCAAGCATGTTATTTTCTCCCCTGGGGCCTCGGTTCCTCATCTGCTCCATGGGAAGATACCTTGAAGACTGGAGCAAATGAGGCAATAGACACCACGGGTTGGTACAAATCTGTGCCCTCCCTGGTGTGGCGGAGGCGCTTCCTGGGCACAGATGCCAGGCAGGGTGAAGGCAGGATGTGGCGTCTGCACACGGTCCCGCGGGAGGAGGCTCAGGCAGGCCCTCCGCTCTGGATGGGCCCAGCGGACATGGCCAGCCGTGTGTGCTGAGCAGGAGGGGAGGCTCTTCCACTCATGCCTGGAGTCCTACATCAAGTGCTGGAAGCTACACAGCCCTCCCTCACCATCCCAGTGCCACACAGCCCCCAGGGGCAGAATTTCCTTGCAGCCAGGAAACCAGCTTCCACCAAGCTGAGGAAGGCTTCTCCCAAGGTGGTGTCTTCTGGGTCTCTCTAGGAGCATGGGAAGGAATCCTGGCAGCTTCTCCAGCAGCACCTGCCCTGAGCGACAGCACCCTGACAGGGCCCCTCTCCCCCCCTTTCTGAGAGCAGCAAACTGAGGCGAGAACGTGGGCCCAGGCGGGCCGTTCATTCATGCAGTCAACACACATTTATTGGGCATCGACTCTGTGCCAGGCCCTGGGAGGCCCCAGGGGGCTCAGAGGGGAAGCACACGTAGCCCCTGCTCTGAAGCGCCCTCGGCCCGGCAGGGTGGCTGGTCACGTCAGCAGACACTCACGATACAGTGTGGTCAGTATGGTGTTAGAGGTAGCACAGGTGATGGGGGGATACAGAGAAAGGGCCCCTGGCCCGGCCGGGGGTGAGGGGTGCAGGGGGGGCTTCCTGCAGGAAGTGGTGTGAAGGGGTCTTCAGGGAGTGAGCGAGACTTTAGGGTGTGGCCAGTGCAGAGAGGAGCAGAGGAGGAGAGACCGGTGGCAGCTGGGAGTCAAGCGGGGCCTGACAGGAAGGCCCCGGAGCCAGCAGGTGGCAGGGAGCACGGAGGGCGCAAAGCAGGCGTGGGCGCAGGGCCCACCAGGAGCCGGGGTGGAGGGTGGCTGGAGGAATGGGGGGCACAAGGGGGTTGGCCGTGGGTAGCAGCAGAGGGTGGGCACGGCCCTGGCCTGACGAGTCCCATCCTGCCGGGGCCTCAGCAGGGAGGGGGTGGGGGGGCAGGCTGCCAGCCCCGGGGCCGGAGCGTGCACAGCACGGGGTCCAGCGGCTTGAGTGTGGCCTGCTCCTGCAGCCCGTAGCGCTGCCCGGGCACCAGCCGGAATTCCAGCCTCTGCAGCAGCTTGGCCATGACTACCTTCACCTCCATCTGACAAGTGGGAGGGAGGGAGGGAGGGAGAGAGGGAAGAAAGGAGAAACAAGGAAGGAAGGGAGAGAGGAGGGAGGAAGGGAAGGAGGGAGGGAAGGAAGGAAGAAAGGAAGGAAGGGAGGGAGGGAGGAAGAGAGGGAGGAAGAAGGAAGGGAGAGAGGAAGGTGGGAGGGAAGAAGAAAGGAAGGGAGGGATGGATGGAGGGAGGGAGGGAGGAAGGGAAGAAGGGAGAAAGGGAAGAAAGGAGAAACAAGGAAGGGAGAGAGGGAGGGAGAGAGGGAGAGAGAAAAGGAGGGAGAGAGAAAAGGAGGGAGAGAGGGAGGAATGGAGGGAGGGAGGTAAGAAAAGAGAAACAAGGGAGGAAGGGAGAGAGGGAGGGAGAAAAGGATGAAGGGGAGGGAGGGAGGAAGGAAGGAAGGGAAAAGGGGGAGGAAGGAAGGAAAAAAAGGAGGGAAGAAGGCAGGCGGGAGGGGGCAATGGAGAAGGAAGGAGGGCGGGCGGGAGGGAGGTGTAGAGCAGCAGCAAAGCCTGGCTGGCCTCCTAGTTGAGCTGCTGCTGTCCAGCCCAGCCTCATCCCCACTCCAGCCCCCAGCCCAGGGGTCCAGCGCAGGACCGAGCAGTTCCCACCCTGCAGTCACCCTTGGCCAGGCTTCCAGCCATGTACCTCCTACCTGAGCAAACTGCTGTCCGATGCAGGAGCGGTGGCCCAGGGAGAAAGGGAAGTAGGTGAAGCGAGGCCTGCAGGAAGAGAGGCCCCAGCAGGGTCAGTAGGCGCCAAGAGGCCACACGCCTGTCCCACGTGCCGGACCACGGAGCGACCCTCGGCAGGCTCTGTGAAGCTCAGGGTCTCCCTTTGGGGCCTGCACGGTGCCTGTCTGCCTGCTTTGTGCCCCCCAGCTCCCCACAGTCATCCATCACTGAAGCCCCCTTCTGGGTCTGAACTTGTGTGTGGTCTCTGGAGCCTGACTCTCCCCATAATTGCTGGGGTACAGTGAGGCACTGTCCCCACACTACACCCAGACCAGCCATTCCCACATCTCAGACGGGAACCACAGGAGCCGAAGGTGCCGGCCCAGGTCCCGCGGCGTCCCAGTAGCAGATTGACTGGGGTCAAGTGCCGGCAGCTGTGTTTCCTCCAACCACCTCCCCAGCATCCCGAAGCTCTGAGGGCTCCACGGATGCCACAACCCCGAGCTGAGCCCCTGTGAGGCCTCCTCCCACGGGGCCCACGCATGAGGTTTGGGTGGGGGGAGGCACTTACTTGGGTGCTCCAGGGCCAAAGCGATCCGGGTTAAATGTCAGCGGGTCCTCAAAATAGGTTTCCATTCGCCCCATGACATAGGTGCTGAACTGCCAGGCAAAGGAGCTGGTGTTTCTGGCACCCTTTGTACCACCCCACCCACTACAGCCACCCATGGGACGGCTCTGAGCAGAGTAGCCCTACCCTCTAGAGGGTGGTGTGGCATTCCACCAGCCCCCTGGGAAATAGGACCAAGACCATCATCCTAGGACTGTGTCACAGCCCGGTGGGGAGTTACAATCATCCCTGTCTTACAGATGGGGAAACAGCCTCAGAGGGAGGCTCCATGACTTGTCTGAATCGCTCAGCAAGCAAGTGGCCAAACAGAATCCAACTTAGATCTGGTGCTAAGAGTCTGGCTTCCTCCCCTGGCTTTTCCCTCCTGCAGCCGCTGCTACTCAGCTCAAGGCTGGCTTCAGCCGCCAGTGCTGGAGCTGGGGGCTGCAGGCTGACCATGGCATCTGTATGCCTCCTGAGAGGGGCTCATGTCTGGCCCTGGAACAGGAACGTGCACCCATCCTGGGGTGCCCTTGGACAAAGAATCTCCAGGGCCCGCCCCACCCCAGCTTCTCGGGGCTGAGTCCAGGGCAGCAGGCGTGGAGGCCTAGAGCAGAGCTGGGAGACGTGAGCAGGAGTCGTAGGAGTGGTAGCTGTGGTCAAGTGCACCTGCTATGTGCCAACAATACCTGTCAGACCCAGGACATACATCCATCATCTTAACTGATTCTTCTCAACAGACTGGGGGACTCTCATCCCCAGGCTCACAGGAACCTGGAGCTCTGGGGAAGAAGACAGGGAGCCTTGGCTGGGCAAAGAGCCAGCCAAGGGGAAAAAAAAAAAGAGCCAGCCAAGGCCTTGCCCTGCCTGATGGAAGGGCAGGTTTGCACTAGGACAGGAGTACGTAAGAAATGATCGGCACCAAGGACGTCACTTTGACGTGAGGACGAGGCTGGAGGAGGCCCCGCAGAGCCCGGGGAAGCTGAGGTGCTCAGCATTTGGGGCTGGATACACATTGCCTGCCACATGCGAACATAAAAATGGATCCTGTCACTGCTGAGTCAAGTCCCACACTCAGGTGTTGAATTCCCAATCTCACAAAGTCACTGTGTCTGAAGCAGGTCTTTAAAGAAGCAAGCAAAATGAAGCTCAGGTCATTAAAGTAGCCCTAACCCCAGGTGGCTGGTGTCCTCCTGATCAGAAGGAGAGACCAGGACACAGACACACACAGGACATCCACAGGAGGACTGGGAGCAGATGGGGTGAAGATGCAGTCACAAGCCACGGAGAACCAAGCTGCCTACACCTTGATCTTGGACTCCCAGCCTTCAGGACTGAGGAAATTCAATTCTGTTGTTGAAGACACTCACTTGGTCTTCAGCTCTGTCTCCTCCTTCAGGCAGCCTTGACTAAGCCAACGGAGATCTCTACCTCACAGACATACATAATCAACTCTAGCCTGCCTGCCTGCCTTCTTTCCTTCCTTTCTTATTCTTTTCTTTTCTTTTTATTTATTTATTGTCGGTTGTGGGGCTTGAACTCTGGGCCTGGGCACTGTCCCTCAGCTCTTCAGCTCAAGGCTAGTGCTCTACCACTTGAGTCACAGAGCCACTTCCTCTTTTTCTTTTTCTTTTTCTTTGTGTGTGTGTGTGTGTGTGTGTGTTGTGTGTGTGTGCCAGTCCTGGGGCTGGGTGCAGTCCCTGAGATTCTTTTTGCTCAAGGCCCTACCACTGGAGCCATAGCTCAACTTTAGGCTTTTTTTTTTTTGAGCGGGGGAGGTCATGGGAGAAGTTTATTGAAGATAAGAGTCTCATGGACTTTCCTGCCAGGTCTGGCTTTGAACTGATATCCTCAGATGTCAGCCTCCTGAGTAGCTAGCATTACAGTATTACACTATCATTAGCTAAACAGCCAAACTTCCAAGAGAAAATGGAAAACTGTAAATGCTGAGTTCCTTCTGAGCTCAAGTTCAGGAGAGGAAAGGATTTCTTTTGGCTAATTGTTGATTTGTTTTGTGACAGGGTCTCACTATGTAAGTGCAGGCTGGCCTGAAACTGGCTAGGTACTTAGGCTGGCCTTGAACTCAGGATCCTTCTTTCTAGCACCCTAAGTGACTGGATTACAGGTATGCACCATCACTATGTCCTGCCTGGAAGGATTTCTTAAACAAAATTTAAAAAACAAAACAAAACTTGCCTGATGCCTGTGGCTCACTCCTATAATCCTGCTGCTCAGAAAGCTGAGATCTCAAGATTGAGGTTTGAAGCCAGACAAATAAAAGACTCCTATCTCCAATTAATGAGCAAAAACCTGGAAGTAGAGTTGTGGCTCAAGTGGTAGAGTGTCAGCACTGAGCCAAAAAGCTAAGCAAGAATGTGAGGTCCTGAATTCAAGCCCAGTACCAACACATAAACAAACAAAATCACACACACACACAACTCACTAAAATTTTTTTTAAAAGAACACATTACTGAAGACAAGCCACAAATGTGGAGAGGACCTTTACGATACACTTATCAATCAAAGGATTGCTACCTGATTTTTTTTAAGAGTTAACCCAAAAGGAGAGACTAAGCAAGTGTCACAAGTGTCAGAAGAGGAAGTGAAGTATGAGGTTGTCCCCCGCACTGGGTATCAAGACAGTACAAATGGAGACCACCAGGAAATACTGTTTCCCCACATATGTGGTTGGAGAGGATGCCCAGCAGCTCTCTTTGCCACTCGTGGGCATCCAAGTTGGCACAAGCACTTGGGAGAACCATTGGGATCAGCTGATGAACTTGAGCAAGTCCACATCCAGCAACCCCCCATAGGGTGTTTGCCCCAGAAAAAACATTTGCAGACTGTAACAAGACAACACAGATGTTCACAGCTGGGGCAGGGGGGTTCAGGGAGGCCATTCTACACGAAGGAATGCTGGATGGATGAGCAAACAAACACGTGGATGGATCTGTGTACAGATGTGGTGGGAAAGAGGACAGTGGCAGAATGCTGGGGGGGGGGGGGGAAGGACACTAAGACAAATCTGGGTCAGATCTGAATCCAGGTGCATCTATCTTCCTCTCTCCAGCTGTGTGTGACCCCAGGACTGTGGCAGACCCTCTCTGAACCTTGGTGTCCTTAACTGTATGTGAGGCTCCCTGCTAGAATTATCCACGCCATCTTAGGTCAGACAGTGTAAAGGGGAAAAGACCTCACAGGGTCACAGTGAGACTCAGACAAGAGAGCAGCGAAGTTGGTGGCGGGGTGAAATGGCTCCCCGACCTTCATGGTGAGCCCCGAATTGGCCACCCTGGGAGCAGCAGGGCCCCACGCACCAGGAGTGGGGTGTTCCCTGGGACTCTGACCCCGTCGATCAAGGTCTCCTCCTCCAGCAGGCGGAAGGTGCCCCAGGCTGGGGGGTACAGCCTCAGCGATTCTTTCAGGACCTACGGAGGTCACCCCAGAGAGGTCAGGAGGTCCCACATGAGAGCCAGCGACACCCCCGCACCCACCTCACTCCCACTCATGGAGCCAAATGCTCCCCACTGCCCGGAACTGGACCTCAGCCCCCCAGACATCGACTTCAGCCTCACGCCTGACCCTTCGTGTGACCAGGTGAGAAACTGAGGCCCCGAGGAAAGGGACTCGAAGCCAGGCTCCTCCCATGGCAGAGCACCTGCGGTCCGGAAGCAAGCTGTGTGCCTGGGCCTGGGGAAGGGGGCCTCCCTGGGCGTGGGCAGTGTGGACGGGCCAGATGGGCACTGTGGTGGAAGCTAGGCTTGGGGAGATCAGGCCTTGCCCACCAGTGCAGCTGAGGCACCATTTCCTAGAGGACCTATTTCCCACCTTAGCTCCGATGCCACGGCAGAGGCAGTGTGGCCTCCCAGGGTTCATGGGCGCTGCAGAATGTGAGAACTACTGAAGGGCCCAGGAGTCACCCACATGTGTCCAGAAGCTTCTACGCGCACACCTGAGACAGGTACTGCAGTCTCCCCAGGTCCTCATAGTCCAGGTGCCTCTTGGAGCCGATGACCTCATCCACCTCAGCCTGAAGCCTATCCAGTAAGACAAAGACAAGTTCACCTCCCAAGAGAGACCTTTGCCCATACTGAATTGAAGCAGAAGAATGGAAGGGCTGGAGGTATGGCTCAAGTAGGAGAGTGTTTACCTAGCAAGTATAAGGTCCTGAGTTCAAATCCCAGTACAATAATAATAATAATAATAGCAATGGAAGGAAGATGGAAGTGAGAGGGTGGGACTTTCCACCTGCCATGCTGCCTGCTCCATTTGAAAGACCACAACTAGCTGCCATTGCCAAAGCAGGACCAACTAGGAGACTACGTGCCAGGGGCCTTAAGCCCCCACCCTTGGTATCTGATGCTTGGAATTGGCCATAGGCACCTGAGAGGCCTCTGGATGAAGATGCCCACCGTGGCTGGGTGACAGCAACCCACAGCTGGAAACCGCAGCTGTAGTGGCCCAAGGAGGCTGGCTGGGAACTCTCAGATGTGCACAGACAATGTAACAGGCAGTGTGGAATTGGATACTTCACACTCATTAGGGTGACGATTAGGGGGGAAAAAACAGCAAGTGCTCATTAGCTGGGAGTGGTGGCAAGGTCTGAAATCCCAGCATTCGGGAGGCTGGGGCAGGAGGATCCCCAGTTGGAAGCCAGTCTGAGCTACATAGCAAGACTCTGTCTCCAAAAAAAAAAAAAGACAAGAATAGAGAAAGAAGGGAGGGAACAGCACAAGTGCATGGAGAATGTGGGGAGACTGGAATCCTCATTCTCTGTCACTAAGAATGGAACGTGGTGTAGCAATCATGGAAAACTGTCTGGCAACTGAAAACAAAACTAGAATCTACCATATGATCCAGCAATCCCACAGCTGGTTTAATCCCAAAGGAACTGAAAGAGATAACTGTCCATCCATATTCACAAACTGGCTGACTTGAAGGAAACAAAAGGTAGAAGCAAGCCAAGGGTCTCACTGTCTGGGGACAGAAAGGTGGAGAAGTAAAAGTGCTCCATCCATACAGTGGAGTAGTATTCAGCTCTGACACTGCTTATAAAATGGATGAAACTTTAGGAAGTGATGCTGAGTGAAGATAAGCCAGGCATGGTCACCACCCAATGCCACTTCCATGAGGCACCCAGAATGGGTAACTCCTAGGTGTAGGGAGGGGAGGTGGCTTATTTTATGGGGGCAGGGTTCAAATCGGGAACATGTAGATGGATGGCGGTGATGGTACAGCACTGTCATCTACTGGTGCCCTTAAGCTGTATGCTTAACAATAATTGCAATAAGGCCAAGGTGCCAGAGGCTCCTGTCTTCCATCCTAGATACTCAGGAGGTCAAGATTTAAGGATTGCAGTTTGAAGCCAGACTAGGCAGGAAAGTCTGTGAGACTCTCATCTCAAATTCATCACCGAAACAAAGATTGTATAGTGTACATGGGAAGGTTTCAGCCACAGAAGGGGGAAACAGGTAGTGTCAGAGCAAGAAGAGAGAGAGAGAGAGAGAGAAAGAGAGAGAGAGAGAGCACCTTTGTCAGCCTCGTACCTCGCCACAATCTCAGGCTGACGAGATAGCTCCATTACCGTGAAGGCCAGGTGATTGGCAGAAGTCTCATGCCCTGCAGGAAGAAGAGAGAGGCTGCTCCTGTGGCACTGTGCCGGCTGCTGGACACCGCCCCTGGGGGCTTCTGGCAGCAGCTATGACACACATCTGCCCCAGCAGCGGAGCTATGAAGTCTGCCTGCTCCACACCCTGCATCAGCCAGTGTGGCCCGGCACACCCACTTCCAGGCTTTAGAACCCCTTCCTGCCACCATCGCCTGAGCCTCGCCAGCCTGGAGGATAAACGCCCCCATTTTGCAGGAAGGAAAAGTGAGTTAAGGAGGGTGTGACTGAATTCCAAAATGTCTGAGATCAAGGCCTCTCCTGTCCTAGGGACTGGCAGGTGAGTGCCTGACCAGAAGACAGGGGTCATGCCAGGAGGCTGATTCTCCTGTCTGGCAGCTACTGGCCAGGTTAGTGGGGTCAAAACCACCAACCAAGCCTGGAGGGGACCTAAGTGTCACATGAATGTACTTGGGGGGCACAGGAGGCTTACAGAGACCACCACCACACAGCCATGCCAGCTCACAAGAGAGGCAAGGCCACCTACGCCCGAGATCTCATGCTGGGGAAGCTCAGGAGGGCCAGGATGGGGACAGATGAGGCAAAGGCTGGCCTGGGCATGAACAGCGTCTGTACTACGAGCTGTGACTATAGCAGAACGCAGCCCTTCGGGGCTTCAGGTTCCTCCCAGGCAACAGCAGAAGAAATGAGACCCACCCTGCTGTTCTGGGCCCCCTGGAGCATCTGAGGGCTATGAGGTTTATTCCGTTGTTACTGGGAGGCTGGACAGAAGTGTGAACAATGCTTTACCTCACTTTATAGAGGGGGTGACTCAGCCCCAGCTTATCCTGAAGCTATAACCCAGACCTGAGCCCTGGTGGCAGAAAAGAGAGTAGGTCCAGCCAGGCACTAGTGGCTCACACCTGTAATCCTAGCTACTCAGGAGGCTGAGATCTGAGGATCTCAGCTCAGAACCAGCCCAGGCAGAATGCCCATGAGATTCTTATCTCCAATTAACTACCAAAAATCTGGAAGAGGAGCTGTGGCTCAAGTGGTAGAGCACCAGCCTTGAGTGGGGGGGGGGGGGGGAGCCGAGCAAAAACACAAGGTCCTGAGTTCAAGCTCCCCCCCACCCCCCCACACACACCCCACAAAGAAAATGAGTCTCCTTGACCTGTGCAGGGACAATGCCCTGCAGTATGGCTGGGCATCATTTCTGTATGGGCTTCTCTCCACCTGAATGGCCCTCCACCACAGACACATGACAGAGGCCCCCCCAACTGCCGTCTGCTGTCCACCTTGACCATCGAACTGTGCATGGCCCCTTGTCTCATGCACTTTTGCCCTCCCAGCACCCAGCGTTCACTCATGTGTTCACTCATCCCATCCAGTCTGGGTGGGAACACACAGCAGGGCGCCCAGCGCAGCTCAGGCATCAGGTGGCCCTCTCACCTGGTGAGGAAGACACACCTCATTTTACCATAGACAAATTGACTGCCTAAAGCCTCCGCATTTTCTAGCTGAGAAGACGTGGGTCCCATGACCAGCTTTTTCCCTGGGGGCCCAGGCAATGGAGAAGGGCTTCCTGAGGCAGGGGCAGCTCCAGACCCACTGGAGGATGCGTTTTCTAGGTATCCAGTGACACTCAGGAAATAACTGACCAGCACATGAATGGAGCTGCTCAGCTGTTTGTGCCAATGCATTGAAGACCTCCACACAAATTCTGAAGGAGGGGGAGACTTCGATTCAAGGGCCAAGCTCTCTTGAGCCTAATGATGGCTTCACAAACACCCAAGATGGCCAGCCCTATCACCAAGTTGGAAGACTGCTTTTGTTCATCTGGGTTTACCCTCATATTCCAGGGGTACCCAGGCCCCAGTACTTCGGGGGGGGGGACTCTGCTCTAAAAACCCCAGATCTCTTACTCGGGGTTCGAATGGCCCACCACATCCCACCGTGTCATCCCCAGGGAAGCTACACACCAGCAATGAAGAAGGTGACGAAGTTGTCCAACAGAACTTCGTCGTCCTGGGCCCCCTCCTCAGCTGAAAGACAAGCAGAAGACACTCAGCTCCAGAGCCCCAGGATAGGCCTGGCCCGCGGTCCCCACAGCTCATAAGAACCATCTTTCTCCTCTGAAGCCAGAGATAGACAGGTCTAGGATGACGAGTGATGGATTGTGGGACAGAAACACAATCGGCCTGTTAGTCTGCCTTGGCCCTTCTGGGTCCTACCCAGCCCCTGAACCTGCCCCTAGCTAGTCTACAACCAGAAATGGCCCACCTCTCCATGGCCTGAACTGATTCATGCCCCCACCCTGGCCACACCCCCTAGCCCCACCCACTCGTGGCCACACCCCTGGCCTCACCCACCCGGTCATGTCCTGACCACACCCATCCCTGGCCACACCCACCCATGGCCACACCCCCAAGTCCCACCCTGTGCCACACCCATCCCTGGCCACGCCCACCAGTACCCCGCCCCACTTGTGGCCCCGCCCTGCGTCCTCCACCTCCGCAGCCCGGCCTAGGGCGCCCGCACCTTTGAGGATCTGCGTGAGCACGTCGGAGGGGATGTTCTCCCCCCTCTTCAGCGCCTCCCGGCGCCGCTGCACCCAGTCCTTGCCCACCTGGCGCAGAAGGCGCACGCTCTCCCGGATCTCGCGCAGCTGCTTCCTCTTGCCTGGCATGAACTGAAGGAGAGCTCCAGCTCCAGGGACCCCTGAATTCACGCCCTACCCCCTCCCGCACCCCCTACACACACCCTCCGACAGCCTGGCCAGCCCGGAGGCCCGAAAATCGTGAGAAAATTCTGGAGAGGCTAAAGCAGTCAGGGAGACCAGATGGAGTGGACGGCACACTGAGTCTGGGCGTCAGCCTCCCCTCCTACCACAGCCGTGTAGCCCTGGGACTCTGGGAGGGGCCTCGGAGCAGTTAGGATTGCAGGACTGCCAGACAGAAGTCAAGACAGACAGACCAGGGGCATGGGCCATGGCGAAGCCGCCATGACCATCCTGGACCGTCCCCTTTGGGGAGAGAACACGAAAGATGACCTCCTAACCGACAGTAGGCCGCAGTACTAGAGTGACTCCCCTTGGAGGCCAGGGAAGCGAATCCCGAGCCGGAATTTAAAACCCATTCTGAAGGAGCTGCTCCAGCCAACACAGACAGCCCAGCCACCGGGCTGGTCACTCGGGGTGGGGCAGTACCTTCGCCAGAGTGTTGCGGGACGCACTGATACCCTCCAGCATCACCTTCACCGCTTGGGACAGGGGCTTCTGGGCACCCAGCAGCATGCTGGTCTCCATCCCAAAAGCTGCCTGGGGAGAGAGAGGGGCAAGGTCATATCTGGGGCAGGAGGTCCTGCAGAATCTGACATATTCTGCTGGATCTCAGGCATTCCTGTGTCCACTGTGGTTCAGGTCATGCTGTCCACTCCTCTGACAATTCAGGGCAAGTCCAGCCCCCCTGGGAAGTCCTGAGGACGCAGCAGCACACACAGCTACTTGATAAACAGTGAAGACAACCTTGCTCGGACATCACTGTGCCCCTAGCCTCACAGTGCATCCCTAGAAGGATGATGGCGGTGACGAAGACTCCAGTCACAGCCCACAGGGAACTGGCCTGAGCTGCCTGCATCTGGCCTTCAGGATTAACTGCTCTGTGCTGTCTGTCCATGCGCCATGGTTGCAGAGGGACTTTGGTCTGGGAGCAGGTAAGCCTGAGATCAGGTCCTGCCTTGGCCACTGACCAGCCCAGGCCAGGCTCTGCACCTCTCAGGGCCTGTTTCTGGAGAACGTAGCCCCAGTCTCACACTAGGATTCTTTGAATATTCAAGGAGACAAAAATGTGTGGAAAATGGGGGCTGGGTGTAGTGGTACATATGCATAATCCCAGCCACTCAGCAGGCAGAAGTAGGAGGATCATAGTCTGAGGCAGGCCCCAGGCCAAAACTTGAGACTTTACCTGACCAAAATAAAAGCATAAAAGGGCAGAGATGTGGCTCAAGTGGTAGAATGCCTGCCTATTAAGTACAAGGTCATAAATTCAAACTCTAGGACTCTGATAAACCAGGAAAGGAAAGAAGAAGAAAGGAAAGGAGGGAAAGAACAAGAGAGAGAGAGAGAGAGAGGAAAGAGATAGAAAAAAAAGAAATGAAAGAAAAAGAAAAAAGAAAGGAAGGAAGGAAAGAAAGAAAGAAAGGAAAGAAAGAAAAAAGAGAAGAAAGAAAAGAAAAAAAGATGCAGCTGGGATCTGGAAGCGCAGGAGGAAGGGAAAGAGAACATGGGAAAGAGGTAGAGAAAAGGATCTTTGGCAGCCCCCACACACACCAGTGCCATGCCTCACCTTGGCCAAGATGTCCATGGTGGCACAGGTCAGCATATCCTGCATGGACACTGGGGTCTGCCCATCTGCCTTGGCTTCCAGGATCTCCACCAGCTGCTCAGCCTTCTCATTGAATGTCTCCATCAAGCTCACCAAGGAGCTGGGGAAAAGCATGGGCATCAGCCACCACAGGGGGCCAGCCTAGTCTGGACTGCAGTGAGTACCCCCAGAGACCCTCCCAGCCTCCCCAAGGTCCCAGCTTGCAGTCACTGAACTAAGCCTCAGGATCTCACCATTCCCTCCCCTTCGGATGGACACCATCCCTTTGCCATTACTACATGGCTCTTCTGGCTGCCAGGGTTCTCCTCAGCTCTGACTCAAAAGAAACATGGCAGCATTGGACCTCGGGGCCTCCTGGATTTCATGACACAGCCTCGCTGCTCCCTTCCCACCCCTCTGCTCACACTGTCCACTCCACGTACCTCCCTGCCTAGGCCACTGTATTTGAGCACCTAAGTCTATGTGGAAATGGGTTCTCAGAAACCACCTGCATCTCAGAGCTCAGAGCTATCCTGGACAACTCATCTCCCTGACACAGAGCTTAGAAAAATGAATATAACAAGGGCTGGGAGCATGGCTCAAGTGGTAGAGCACCTGTCTAGCAAGCACCAAGGGGGAAAAAAAAAGCACAAAAGGATGCATTCCAAACAAACAAAACCAGCAAGCAAAGGAAGGAGAAAGGGAGGTTGCCACTTTGTCTATTATGTAAGTCTGAGTTCTTAGTAATAGATGGTGCTGCTTTTATAATGTCAAAATGTCTCTTAATATTTATTGATCCAGATATCCTTTATCCTATCTTTCTCTTCTTTTTGTGTATGCCAGTACTAGGGATTGAACGCAGGATCTGAATACTATTCCTGAACCTTTTTCACTCATGGCTGGCACTCTACCACTTGAACAACACCTCCACTTCTGGCTGTTAATTGGAGATAAGAGTCTTTGGGACTTTGCTGCCCAGGCTGGCTTGAACAGAGATCCTCAGATCTCAGGCTCCTGAGTAGCTGGGATCACAGGCATGTTGTTCTACCTTTTGGCCATGAGTGCTTTCCCTTTCTCCTCTCCCTTTAGCTGGGTAGAGCTCTTTGGAGGGTGCCCTGCTTCCCTCAGGCCCCTTTTCTGCAACACAAACACACACACACACACACACACACACACACACACACACACACCCCAGCATGCAGCCAGTACCCATCCACCTGCAGCCCCACTCACCTGCGGCTGAAGGCCAGGTCCATGACTCTCCGCTGCTTGTGCCAGCGCTCGTAGTCACACTCAGACACCAAGCCCTGGCCAAACAGTCTGTGGGAGACACATGCTTGGTGGCCTCAGGTCACCTAGGAAGTCGAGTAGGTCCTGGAACTAACAGGGTATGTCTGCACCAGACCCCTGCTGGATTGTCCACCCGGGCGCAGTACTTGGGGAACGCAACACTTTTGCCACAATGGAAAGTAAGTGGCGTCGTGTATTGAAAAATGTACAATTGTTATTATGTCTATTAGAAAATAATTAAGAAGCAGGGCGGCTGTGTGCCCCCGCCTCAGCCTGGCCCCTTCCTCCCACCCACCCCACCTCCCACAGAGCGGAAGAGGAACAACAACATGCAAATGACACACAGAGGCTCACGGCGCATGGGGCACCCGCCAGGTACCCAGCTCGCAGCAGAGGCCTCCCTGCTGCCTGCCTTACCTCTCCCCAAACACGGTCTGGATGGCACGGTACATCTTGGAGTCCTTGTTGTACTTGGTTGACATCAGGAACTTCTAAACATCCCCCCCCCCCAATACAACATGAGCAGGGCACTCGGGAGAGACCTCAAAGGACTCTCATTAACTACACCCCAGCGCATGGCACCGGCTGATCACCAGCCCGATACTGCAGGGGTGATAGTATGAGAGCTTCTGCTACCTGACCAGGAAGTCTGTCTTCAGTTGGGGGTAGGGATAAGGAAAATAGAGCCCAGAGAGGCTGAGTAATTTTCCTGCAGCCACGCAACTGGAGGTGGGCCCAGGGGTGCTAGGACCCCACACTATATAACTTCCAGAATAGCAGCAGGAGGATGCACTGCTCTGATGGCACAGTGGGAAGGGGACAGACCCTGGGGTGGGGCTCAGGATCCAGGGGAGGCCCTCGGCATAGGTCCAGTGTCATCAGCCCTAACCCATTCTCTGGTATATAAGGAGACTTCCTGGAGGAGGGCCAATTTGCCTCCCCCAGAACTGGACAGTAGCCTTAGCCAACAGCTCTGATTCAGAGTAGCCGGGTGGTAGCCCCACTGGGGCTGGAGGCTGCTGGCTTGAGCTGGGATCCAGGTTCAGCAGCTCCACCCCATCATTTGCTAACTCTACCACTCCTCTGCTCTCAGTATCCCCATCTGATGGGATAAGAAGAGGCGCTGCCTGCTCGGCTTGGAATGAGGAGGAAGTCCATTCTTTAGGGAAAGTATTGAGAATGGCCCCTTCTCAGCCAGGGCACGTTCGTCCCACAGCTGGACACGTGCCGTAGTGATGATCATTTTTCAAAGTAGCCCAAGGTCACACTCATGATGGATAAAGCATTTGAACCCGGGCAGTTTGCTGCCCGAGGACGGGAGAGAAGGCTGTGGCCCAGGCTGAGGGAAGCAGCAGCAAATGGAGTATGGCGGGCAGCGGCCACCAGCCCAGAGCAGAGGCCACCCTGGACGTGAACTTTGTCTGTGGGAGGTGGAAGCAGGAGGTGATTTCTCAGCTAGCTTCTGTGGATCTCTCATTCACTCTCTCCCTCCCCCTCTCTTTCCCGCTTCCCTTCCCCCTCTCTATCTGTAATATCAAGTTTTCAGCTGAAGAGAAACTCCAGAGGTGGCTGACTTCGCGTCATGAGCCACCTCCACTGTCATCTGTAAGCTAAGTTCTGTCATCACCCTGTCTCCACCAAGAGGAAGGAAGACTGTGGCAGTAAACATTCTCCTACCCCTCTCGAGACCCCCAGTGGTCTGAGGTCTGCATCAGCTCTTCCCAACTGGAACTAGCGATCCCCACCACCAGGCATTCCCACCACCAGGCGGCCCTCACAGCTTCTGTCTCAGAGGCTGGGAAGCCTGTGATGACCTCCTTTGCTGGGCTTTAGGGTATGAAGGATGAAGGACAGCCACCCTCCCTGATGGCACACCCAGAGGCAGTAACAGCTGGGCCTTACCTTCTGCCATAAAGAACCAGAAAACTCAGCAAAAAAAAAAAAAAAAAATGTATGCAATGTCTGTTAGCGGACACTTTTCCAACAGGATTGTGAGCCAGAAGAAGGAAAAAGAAAGGCGGAAACACTGTGACCTAGAGTTATCCCAACTTTGTACCTGGAGGTAATACCAGAACAATGACACTAAAAGAAGAGCCCCAAAGATAGTCTAATAGCCTTACCAAGTTGAACAGACAGAGATCAGATCCAGGTAGGCCATGGCAGAAATTCACAAACCAAGATACCAGAGAGGAGCCATGTATAGAAAGAGCTCTTCTGGGCTGGGAATGTGGCTTAGTGGTAGAGTGCTTGCCTAGCATGCGTGAAGCCCTGGGTTCCATTCCTCAGTACCACATACACAGAAAAAGGCTGATGTGGTGCTGTGACTCAAGTGGTAGAGTGCTAGCCTTGAGCAAAAAGAAGCACAGGAACAGTGCCCAGACCCTGAGTTCAAGCCCCAGGACTGGCAAAAGAAGAGAGAAAGGGGGGGAGGGAGGAAGGGAGGGAGGGAGGGAGGGAGGGAGGGAGAGAATTAAAAAGAGCTCTTCTGCATGGAGTCCCTGGAGTATTTGATGAACAGGAGTCTGTGCACATGTAGGGTAAAACTCTTCAAGACTTGGCCAAGAGGGAGAATCAATGAATAACAGGGAAACAGCTCTGGTAACTGTTATACAATAATAAGAGCTTACACAATAATTATTCTAGTTCCAGGAATTATTCAAGTTCCCACTGGCCAAAATTGACCCACTCTAGGCTCCAAAGCCCGCAGCAGAGGCACCAGAAGGACCTCTACCTAGAAGGCTCTAGATATACCCACTATCCTTAATGGTGGGGATACACTGGCTCTGGATATACTCATTTATTGTCCACTTGATAAAAGCCTCAAAGCAAGGCTGAGAAGGATTCAACTGCTCTGCAAGTATCTTCACTGCCTGTCAGATTGAACTCCCAACAGTCTTAAAAGGAATAA
The DNA here is from genome assembly GCF_019054845.1 of Dipodomys spectabilis. Taxonomy (NCBI): domain Eukaryota; kingdom Metazoa; phylum Chordata; class Mammalia; order Rodentia; family Heteromyidae; genus Dipodomys; species Dipodomys spectabilis. The sequence goes on from NW_024870834.1 coordinate 1,067,547, forward strand.
GAAAAAAAATTAAACAGGGTCTTACTATGTTGTCTAGGCTGGCCTTGAACTGAACTTAAGCAGTCCTGTGGCTGGAACTATAGGTGCACAACTCACCCTTAAAACAAAATTTGATGCTCAACAATATAAAATTCACAATGCCCAGCATCTAACAAAAAAGCTACTAAATAGGCCATTCAGGAAAGTCTAATCTGTAAGCAGGTCTAGAAATAAGAAGCGTGATAGAATTAGCAGATGAGAACTTTCAAATGCTTGTTATAAACATTATAAATGTGTTCAAGGGGCTCAGTGGTAGAGTGCTTGCCTCATATGCATGAGGCCCTGGGTTCGATTCCTTAGCAAGCCAGAAGTGGCACTGTGGCTCAAGTGGTAGAGTGCTAGCCTTGAGCTGACGAGCTGAGGGACAGCACCCACGCCCTGAGTTCAAGCTCCATGACCCACCCCCCCACCCCAAAAAATTGTTCAGGCCAAGAAGTTCAAAGAATGCCAGGTGAAATTAATGTAACCAAGTACCCCAAATAGATTGTAATTTAATTTGTGAAACTGATGATAAAGTTATGAAAGTAGACAGAGATGAAGTAGTATAATGTTTGAAGGTGGACTGATAAAGGACTGGTTAAGGATACTATCATAAACCCTAAGATAACCACTGAGAGAGAGGAAGGAAGCTAGTAAGTCAATAGTGGAGATACAGCAGAATATTAAACAGATTTTATCCAAAAGGAGGCAGGAAAAGAGATCAAACAATAAAAAAGCAGAAAAACATGATTAGCTTTAAACCCAGCTACAAAAGTAATGACGTAATCCAGGAGTGGCATGCATCTATAGTCCCAGCTATTCAGGAGGCTGAATCAAGAATATCACTCTTGAGCCCAGGAAAAAAAAAAAAAACTATCTTAACAACAGCAGCAACAACAAACAGTAGGCTCATGCCTGTAATCCCACCTGCTCAGGAAGTGGAGATCTGGGGTATTGATGTTTAAGACCATCCCAGAAAAAAGTTCATGAGACCCCCTTCCACCCAATCTCAACACAAAAAACTAGGTATGGTGGTGTGAACCTATCATCCAACTACTGCCAAAAAGTATAAACAGGAGAATCATGGCCCAGGCTGACCTGGGCATAAACATGAGACCTTACTTCAAAAATAACCAAAGCACTATCCCACAATACTGTGAAATTTATGTAATACTTAATCTCAATAAAGAATTAAAAAAAACAATGCAACTTGGCACTGGTATCTCACTCCTATAATCCTAGCTACTCAGGAGGCTGAGATCTAAGGATCATAGTTTGTTTGAAGCCAGCCTCGGCAGCAAATTCTGTAAGACTCATCTCCAACTAAGTACCACAAAAGCTGGAAGTGGAGCTGTGGCTCAAGAGGTAGAGTGCTAGCCTTAAGCAAAAGAAGCTCAGGGACAGTGCCTACATCCTAAGTTTAAGCCCCAGTACTGGCACAAAATACAACAAAAACCCAGTGAGGCCAAAATTAAAATGATTGGAGATATACCATGTGTTCTAAGCCTAAGAAAGCTGAAGAGTTATACAAAAGCAGAGGAGGTGTAGTGAGGATAAGGAGAGGCATTTCTAAGCATAAGTGAGGCAATTCATCATGAAAACCTAACAACACTAAATACATACATGCCTAATAATGGGACTTTACAATACTGATAGAACTGAAAGTAGAAATAGACAAGTCCATGACTTTGGTTGGAGAGCTCAACAAACCGCACCCACTAATTGCTAGAATAAGTAGAAAGTAAATTAGTAGGAATTTGGATGATTTGAGTAACATTATTGACCAAGTTTGTCATATTGGTCTTTCTGTCTTTCTTTCTTTTTTCTTTTTTTTTGGTGGTCGTGGGGCTTGAACTCTGGGCCTGGGCGCTGTCCCTGAGCTTTTCAGCTCAAGGCAAGCGCTCTACCACTTGAGCCACGGTGCCGCTTCTGATTTTCTAGTGGTTTACTAGAGATAAGGGTTTCACAGACTTTCCTGCCTGGGCTGGCTTTGAACCATGATCCTCAAATCTCAGCCTCCTGAGTAGCTAGGATTACAGGCCTGAGCCACCAGCTCCCAGCAATATTGACATTTCTAAAGTAGTGCATTCAACAATGACAGGATATATATTCTTTTTTAAGTGTTGGTGAACATTCCTCAAAATGGACCATTAAACAAGTTTTGAGTAATTTTTTTTTCCAATTCTGGAGCCTGAACTCTAGGCCTGGGCACTGTCCCTCAGCTCTTCAGCTCAAGGCTAGCACTCTAATCACTTGAGCCACAGTGCTACTTCCAGCTTTTTCTGCTTATGTGGTACTGAGGAATCAAACCCAGGGCCTCATACATGTAAGGCAAGCGCTCTACCACTGAGCTACCTTCCCATCCCTTGAGTAATTTAAAAGGACTAAATCTTGTTAAATATTTTCTCTGATCATACTGGATTAAATAAGACATCATTAACAGAATATCCTACAGAGTCTGGAATATACAATAATGTTTAGAAGTAGTATATCCCTAAAAAAAAACCCATATTTCAAAGAGGAAATTACAAGGGAAGGTATAAAATATTTTGAACTGAGTGAAAATGAAAATATACCACATGAAAATTTATGGTAATTTTCCCTTTAAAAATCTATTATCTAAACTTTCATCTCAGAAAATTAGAACAAGAACAAATTAAGCACAAAGTAACTAAGAAAATTTAAAAGATCAGAAATTAATAAAATAGAAAGTGAACCAACAGCAAGAGAAAAGTAATAAGATCAAAAGCTTGCCCTTTGCAAAGGTGAATAAACCTCATTAAACCCATTACTGACCAGTAAATAAAAGAAAATCTGAGAATGATTCTCAGAAATAGAAGGAACAGCCCTACAGACCCTATAGTCATCAAAAAAGAAGACAAAGTATGAATACCTTTCTGCCAATTATTTAAACAATTTCAGTGAAATGGAAAAGTTCTTTGAAAGATAAATTACCAGCCAAGAAGAATAGAAAGCCTGAATGACCATGTACTAATTAAAGAAATTGAGAAGGAAAGTATGACTCATGCTACAATAGTAGTAAGCCCATGTTATTCTAAGTGACATAATCTAGTCTCAATAGGACGAATAGAGTATGACTCCACCTATGTGGTAGCTAAAATAGTCAAAGTAATATGGACAGAAAGAAAAATGTCAATTGCCAAGGGCTGGGAGAGGGACAGTGTAGGGGAAGGGAGTGGGGGATGTTTGATGAGTTTGTGTTTGGGAAGATAAAATAACCAGAAGATGGATAGGGATGATGGAAATAACGCTAAGAATAAATTCAGTGTTTTTGAACTATATGCCTAAAATGACTAAAACTGGGCCAAATGTGGTGGCCCATCTGTAATCCCAGCTACTTGGGAGGGCCAAATGTGGTGGCCCATCTGTAATCCCAGCTACTTGGGAAGTGGACATCAGAAGAATTAAGGTTCAAGGACAACCTGAGCAAAAAGTTCATGAAATCCCATCTCAACAACAGAAAAGCTGGGCATAGTGGTATACACCTGTCATCTCAGCTCCATGAGAAGCATACGAATGGGGATCAGAGTCCATGAAGGCCCAAGCATGTATGTGAGGTTCTATCTGAAAATAACAAAAGCAAAAAGAGCTAGAGGCATAGATCAAGTGGTAGAAGCCTAACCTGGCAAATACAAGGCCCTGAGTTATACCTTAGTACCTCCAGAAAAATGTTAAAATTTTGATCTTTTATGTTTTATTTTACCAAAAGTTAAAACACGTTTAAATATATATTTAATCAATTTTATTTATTGTTTTGTTTATGTGGTACCAAGGAATTAAACCCAGGACCTCATGCATGCTAGGCAAGCATTCTACCACTAAGCCACATTCCCAACCCTAAATATATATATATATATTTTTTGGAGGGGGTCCGGTCGTGGGGCCTGAACTCTGGGCCTGGGCGCTGTCTCTCAGCTCTTCAGCTCAAGGCTAGTGCTCTACCACTTGAGCCACAGCACCACTTCTGGCTTTTTTCTTTTTGCTTATGTGGTGCTGAGGAATCGAACCAAGGGCCTCATGCATGCAAGGCAAGCACTCTACCACTGAGCCACCTTCCCAGCCCCTAAATATATATTTTTAAAAGAAATAGAATCACTAATTTTTAAAACAAATCTTTCCATAAACAAAATAAAAAGTCCAGACCCAAAGGACCTCAAGGGTGAATCCTATGAAGCATTACAGAAATAATACCATTCCTACATAAACTCTTTCAACAGATGCAGGGAGAAGTAATACTTACCAATGTTGACAAAAGAAATACAAGAAAAGAATAAATATAGGAGCAACAACTTATGACAAATTATTAACAAATGCAATCTAACAAGAAACAAACAGGCTGGGAAGGTGGTTCGGGGCTGGGAAGGTGGCTCAGTAGTAGAGTGCTTGCCTTGCATGCATGAGGCCTTGGGTTCTATTCCTCAGCACCACAGAAGCAGAAAAAGTTGGAAGTGGCCTTGTGGCTCAAGTGCTAGAGCGCTAGCCTTGAGCTGAAGAGCTGAGGGACAGCACCCAGGCCCAGAGTTCAGGCCCCATGACCCACAAAAAAAAAAAAAAGAGAAAAAGAAACAAACATAACTCACTGTGGTCAGGAATGCAAGGTTAGTTCAATACTAATCAATCAATATAATACTCTACAATAATACTTTTTTTTTTTTTTTTTGGGTGCAGTCCCAGGGTTTGAAGTCAGGTTCTGGGGACCATCTCTAAGCTTTTTTTTTTTTTTTTTTTCTCAAGGCTAGTGCTATACCTCTTGAGCCACACCACCACTTCCATCTATTTTTGGTGCTTAATTGGAGATAAGGGTAGTCTCATGGACTTTCCTGCCTGGGCTGGCTTTGAACTGCAATCCATAGATGTCAGCCTCCTAAGTAGCTAGGATTACAGGTATGAGCCACTGGGTGCCCAGCACTCGGCTCAGTAATACATACCTTCAAACTCTTTCTCTATCTCTATCACTATAATCTCTATTGTTCTATTACCCAGGGTCTTGTGTTTGCTAGACAAGTGCTCTGCCAAATATAAGCTCCTTTTCTCTTTAAGCATCTTGAAAATCTGTACATGGGTTTTTGGAAGCATGAAAAAAAAAAACACCTCTGAAACTGTGTTAAGTTAAACTTTTTTTAAAGCCCAGATTCAAGCCTGTTTGTGCCAACTGCAAAGCAGATGGGAGAGGTGCTCACTCCTACTATCTGCACTGCTCATGTTACTGACCAGGGCTATGATTTATAATTTCCTCAGCTCTAAACAGGCGCAAGAGCTCCCCCCTCTCTGAAGACTGAAAAGGAGGACAGTGGTGGAGTTCATATAAAAGTACATGGATACAGTGAGGTGAGAACTGTTTAAGTTCCTGTAGACAGTTTTGTAGAGCAAACCTCCCAATACTTAGTTCTCATCAGCACCTTAGGAAACAAAGTTACAATTCCCATCTTGCAGATGAAAATTCTAAGGCAGGTAAAATAAATGAATGTGGCCAGCTAGGCCAAATACCAAAATGGAAACGGCTAAACCCATCCTTTCCTCCCCACTGCCCACATCAAACAGCAGACTTGGGGGACCCCTTAGTGGCTAAAGAGGAAAAAGTTATCCCCTCTGGATCCTCGGTAGGCCATCTGATTGCAAATAGCTCTGGAACATTCCCCTGCAATCCCTGAGACCCAATGTCATCCCTCAACCCGAGGAAAGGGGGGAATCACGCCACAGAAACCATGTTACCTCTTACCTTGACTGACTCAGGGCTTGTGACAATGACCGAGGTTTTGTGGAAGACGTTGACCCGCACAACAGGTCCATACTTCTTAGCCCTGGAGACCAAAGTGACCCAAAGGAGATTGTCAGCGACCTGAGATATGGATAATGCTGTCCATATATGGGTCACTGAGTCCCTCACAGCAGGAGGAATAGAAACATTCCATACTCAGCATGAGTACTTTGTTGGAGCCTAGGAGGCTGACTCATTGGTGAATCCCATCTCCCTCCCTGGGCCTCAGTTTCCACATCAATGAAATATCTTTCCTTTGATTGCCTGAGAATTAAACAATACCATATCTTTAGAGGTGCTTTGAAAAGCATAAAGTACCACTCGAACAATGAGTGTTATCAGATCACTCCTCACCTGTACCCCAGTTCACAGATGAGGAAACTGAGACCTGGGCAGGTTCTGAGGACTGATCTAAGGTCCTTCCATTGGTAAACATCAGAACTGGGCTTCCAAACCCGCCTCATCTGCTTTATGGAACTGCTAGGTCCGGGAGTGGCCTGGGTCAGATTAGGTGGGGCTAGGAGTGGCCTGGGGTGCAGAGAGGCTAGGATTTTGTGTGCTGGCTTGGGTGGGGTGAGCTTCCCCCAGAAGACTAGAAGTCAGTGTAACAAGTGACAAGTCAGAACCCACCAATCCAAAAACACATCTTGGAGCACGCGGCCACAAACCTCGTCCTTTTTCCAAAAGTAGGGGAGATGTCCTAGAAGGAAACTGGAAGAAATGGGAAACATTAGGCTCAGCAGCCATCAGAGCCACCCAAGTCCCCAACAGGACCATTTGAGATCAGCATTTCTAGGTCCATGTTACAGACAGGAGATGAAGGCACATGAGGTATGGGATGGGTTCAGTATCACAGGCAGCAATGCAGATAGAGGCAAACCCCCATCCTACCAGTTCCAAAGGTGTCTTTGGAGAGCAGATGGTTTTACCCATCTGTCCCCTTGGCTAGTGGTCCAGGCCTAGCCTAGGGAAGGGGCTTACCACTGTTATGTGACATTGCCTCTGACATTCACAAAATGCTAGAACTCTGACTGAGCATTACCCACCTGGCCAGTCCATGAATTAGTGACCATGTTATAGGTAGGGCACAGACTGGAGAGAGGAAGCCACTGGCCCACAACTGCACCACTGGCAGGAATTATTCAAGTCTCCAACAGGGCACAGTTTATGTAAGTCTGCAGTGCAATCTCCAGCTCATAAGCAAGCCTGTTGGGCGTCACTTTGATGTGCATTCCAAGGTGTCCGTGACTTCCTGTTCTTTCTAGGACTTTGTCCTCCACCCTGCTCAGTGCAGCCTCCCAAACGGGTGATAGTGAAATTGCAGTTGTACTTTTCTGGGTCATGGATCTCATTCTCCCAGGGAGAGATGGAGAACACATAAACAAAAAAATTTGACGCCAGAGAATGACAAGAGAAGAAGAATAGAGAGTGCTGGGACAGGGGTAGGGATGGTGGCTGTACCTAGGCTGGGACCATCCTTCTAAGAAGGTGGTCTGTGGCCTGAGAACCTGCCAAGCTGTGAAGGATTTGGCCACATTAATGTCTTAGGGAAGCACATGGCACGCAGTGGGAGTGAGGCTTGAGGCTCTGCCTGATTGCTCATCAATGAATCCCACGCCCCCACCCCACCCCTCACCCCCACCTCCATTTCCACATCCATGAACTAGGATTGCAACACCTCTTCCTTGATTGACCCAGAAAGATGTCCTGGGAATTAAGTAACATTATATCTTTGGAGTCACTTTGAAAGTGTAAGGTGCTACCACAAATATTTACCTGTTACCTGTTACCCCAAACTGCTACCTAGGCACCCCTTCCCACTCACAGGTGAGGAAACTGAGAACACTCCTGATGGTTGAGCTAAGTCCTCACTACCTGAGGTAAGTGTGTGCTGGCACAGTACCAAGGCCCATGTGGCAGGATCAGTGTTGAAAGGGCAGACAGCACAGGGGGGGCACTGAGCGATGTGTAGGGCATTGCAGGCTACTGTCCAGACTTTCTGCTTTGACCTCAGTGATGCAGCAGCTGCTGGAGAGTTTTCAGCAGACAGAGAGAGCATCTGTCTAAGGCTAACATGGATGTTTCTACAGCTGTGCTGACAGTAACAGGGCAAAAGCAGGGACCCCAGTGACCAGAGGGGGCGCTGTGAGCTGGGCTAGGATAAGAAGTCAGATTCTGAATTGGGGGGGAGGGGTGGCTTGGGGCTATGGGGAAATGTAGAGGTGAGAGGCAGCTGGAAGAATGGGAGCAGCAGCCCTTAACTCAGATGAGACTGCAAGAAGATGGGACTGGTGGAGAAGTCTGAGGGCTGGGCCATCCATCCTGGGAAGGCAAGTTTGACCTAGCAGAGGCTGCCTGGGAGGAAAAGAGGGGAAGAGAGATAAAGAAGCAAGAGTAGCCTAAGGAGGAAGGCGGACCCAGCTCTGCCCTCGGCTGCCAGTCATGAGGACAGTGACATGAGGACCAAGAGGTGACATTGGGCAACAGCAAGCAGGTCACGTAAGGCAGATGGAGTGAGGACGCCTGAAGTGGGAAGGACACCTGGAGGCCCAAGGGCAGGGCCTGGCGGGTGGGGGGGGGGGCTTGCTGTTGTGCAGGCGTTGGGAGGGGAGTACAAGAGGTGGAGAGATTGGTTTCTGGAAGCTGGGAACACACGGCATGTTATATAAAAGTGGGAATGATACAGAGAAGGCAAAGTGGTGGCGTGGGTGGGGCAGGGGCTTGGGGACAACATCGCTGAGCAGAGGGGGCAGGCTGGCCTTGGCTAGGACACCAGTGCCCATCCACAGAGCTGCAGGAAAAGGGCACGTGGGCCTCAGGACAGAGGTGGGCAGCAGTGGAGCCTGGGGCAGGAAGTTCTCTCTGGTTGCTCCATTTGCTCAGGGAAGTAGGAGGCAAGAATAAAAGCTGAGCAGGAGGATAGAGGGGGAGGCTCTGGGATTGGGAGGAAGCAAGAAAGCTCAGGGAGAGGAGGCGGGCAAACGCATGGGAGCAAGAAGTGTAGGGTAGCTGGGACAGCTGAGGCCACTTCAGGTGAACGCCTTAAACTTAGGTATCTCTCCTTGGTGGTAGGTGAATCCTGGATGCCATGGGCAATCAGCTGTGTCTTCAGAATAATTTCATATTCTGTCCCTCCCCAAACCATGTATGTTGGGGGGGGATGTTCTCAGCTCTGAGTCATGTGAATGAGTCTGGACCCTCCCTTCCCTCTCAGACTTGCCTGACCCCAGGGCCTCTGCCCTGACTACTGGGGTCCACCTTGGAAGGAAGGAGTGCCAGTATGAAAAGGCAGAGAGTGGAGTGGGGTCTCCACTCCAGACAAGAAAGGGAAGTAGGGCAGGATGCTGGTGCTCACGCCTGTAATCCTAGCTACTCAGGAGGCTGAGATCTGAGGATTATGGTTCACAGCCAGCCGGGGCAGGAAAGTCCATGAGACTCTCATCTCCAATAAACTACTCAGAAAAAGCCAGAAGTGGCACTGTGGCTCAAGTGGTAGCGTGCTAGCCTTGATTAAAAGAATCTCAGGGACAATACTAAGACCCTGAATTCAAGTCTCAGAACTGGCAGAGAAAGAGAAAAGAGAGGGGGGGGGAGGGAGGAGACAGAGACAGAAAGAGAGGAAGGAAGGAAGGAAAGAAGGAAGGAAGGAAGGAAAAATGGGAGCTAGGATGATTCCTTCAGGAGATGCTAAAGAGACCATATAAGGCTGGGGGTCCCTACACGGGGACTGTGGCGCACTGCCCCCCCCATGGACTGCCCTCTCCTCCCTCCCCCCCCCCCCCGCTCTTGCCAGGCCCCTGGAAGCAGCTGGGGTATGGTGTGTAGTCCTGAGAGAAACGGCAGTTCTCTGCACCTGCCTGGCACTTGCCAGCCCATTTACTTTGCTATGCCACTGAGACTGGCAAGGTGGACATCCAAGCATTTCCTATGTGCAGAGAAAGCCTTGGGAAGTAACTATAGCCAGGGGAACTGGAGGGTCCCCCTATGAGACTAGAAGAGGGAGAAAGAGAACCCACAGAATAACTGCAGAGAGTGGTCCACCCTCTAGGATTAAGTGTTTAGGTGAGGACCTCGTGCCAAAGGATTAAGGTGGTGAGTGCCCAACTGGACACCCAAATCGAATGGATGAACTGCCCACTAGGCCTGGGACCCACTCTGCTCCTATGGAACAGCCCCACCTACCAGCAGTTCAGATTGGAAGAAAACTAGCACCGTCCAGGAGACAGAGAAAGAAAAAAAAAACCAAAATCTTTCATCACAGTTATGTCCACACTCTACTAGAAGAGGAAAGACTAACACAGAAGTCTAGAAATGCTGAGGATGGAGACATAAAGCAACAAGCGTTTATGTGCGATCACCAAGTAGGGCCTAAAATTTCAGCTATTCCATGGATCCGTGCTGTAGGATGGTGTAATAAGAACCCAGAGAAGGAGAACTCAAGGAGGACATCATGGAGGAAAGAGACTCCGCAAAATGAGGATGGAGAGTGGAGCTGCAGGCAGAGAGCTTCTTGCCTACAGTCTGGCAAAGCACTGGAACTTGAAGGGACAAATACCACTACTAGAGACTCATTCCACAGGTCTCTTGTCAACCACAGGGTTACCAGTCAGAGTCTAATGACCCAGGGTTTTTTAGTTTGCTTTTATAGTTGACCACAACCAAAGTTGAATCCCAAATCCTTTTATACGCATTGTTCAGTTCACCTCCTTAGACTATACAGAGCCCAACTCTGAGTATAATCAGCCTCCCCCACCTCTTCCACCCTCTCACACATCTGGAGGACACAGATAAAAGTCTTTGATATGGAGAATTCAGCCATGAAAAGGAAAGTAATATAGACACACACTGCCACATGGGTTAATCTTGCAAACAGGATGCCAGGTGAAAGAAGGCAGACACAAAAGCCACCCATTGACTCTATTTATATGCAATGTCCAACTGTCCAATGTAGGCAAATCTATAGAGACAATATGCAGATTGGTGCCAGGGTGCAGGGGTGGAGGGATAGGGGATGAGGGCTAAATTGGTGCAGGGTTTCTGGGGTGATAAAATTCTGGGACTGTGCTTCTTTAAAAAATCACTGAATTGTGCCTTTGAAAGGGTATTTTTATGGTGTGCAAGTTATATCTCACTATTTTAGAAAAGATATGGGGAGAGAAAGACTTGGTTTTACGTCTACCTTCTTCAAACACAGACCCTGCAATGTCTGTAATGCTTGAAGCTCCTGAGTTCATGAGACGGCCCAGCCAGCAATGATGAGTGTCATCAGAATAAACACAAAATTCATTCCCAAGCTGTCAACGACTGATCTGGTTGAGAGGTAGTGTGCCTGACAGAGCATGGACATCTCCACCATTCCACCTTGAACCACTATTTATTAAGTGTCTACCTTGCATTGGCTGGTGCAGCAGTGTGAGATGCCAGGGGATAGCAGCAAAGGAGACAGACACAGGGCCCATGGTAGAGACAAGACACTGAAACAAGGGGTTGCACAGATAATTCCCAAATAACCATTATGCTGTGACACAGAATTACATGATGACCAATATATAATATATTCATGGGTTAAGCAACTCCATGAGGAGTTAGCATTTAAGCCAAGCCTGAAAGGCAGGGAAAGTGGAAAGCAGAGGTGCTAAACAAGGGAACGAGGGGACCAGGAAGAGCTCCCCAAGGTTGGAGAGGGTGCAGGGAGGGCAAAAGAGCCCAGGGAGAGAAGAGTTGACTCCCTATGTCACCAGCCACAGAGATCAACCCTGAACTCACCAAGCAGGAATTTGGGCATCTGTGCTGAAGATGGGTGCCTTCCAGAATGTTCATGTACTGAGAGTTTAAAAAGTGTGTCTAATACCATTGTTTATTCATTCATTCATCCAATATTTATTGAGCAACTGCAACATGCCAAATTCTGGAGATACACAAACAAGCACACAACATTGCTGCCCTCTGGGGGCTCACATTCTAAAGGGGGAGACAGACAGTCAACAGGTGAATGGACAGTCAACAGGTGGAAAGAGGGTGACTTCAGGCATGATGGCCCCACAAGGAGTGTGGGGTAGGTGGGCTTTGCAGAGGGTTGGTGGGAGAAGGCCTATTTGACATGAACACAGGAAGAAGCCCCTCTCTGCCCAAGCTGAAGAAAGAGGAATAAAGGCATGGGGTTTGCTGTTGCCTGGAGCAACAGGAAAAGCGGGGTATGGGTCCAGATGGGGCTCTGGGAACTCAGCAGGGGCCTTGCTGGTCACGTGTGGACTTAGTTTGGAACTGGTGGTTTGGGGTTTTAATTCTAAAGTAATGCGTTGAGGGGGTCGTTGGAGCAGAGACATGACATGTCTACCTAAGCTTCAGAAAGGTTGGCTTCTGTGGGGTGTTGGTAAATTGGGTGGGGGCCAAGGACAGGATGGAGCTGCTGAGAGGACAAACGGGCTATCCCAGGACAGAAACAGACAGGGGAATGTGACCGAGTGCGTTCAGTACTTGGACCCTGCGCCAGTTCCACCGTGAAGAGCACCCGCTTTTGGAATCTGGCTGACCTGGAGGACGGTCGTCAGGCTGATCTAGGCTTACCAACCGGGTGACCTTGGGTAGGTGACTTCGCCTCCGCGCGCCTCAGTCTCCTCGTCTGAATGATGGGGTGACAATAACGCCTACCTGCCCGGGGCTGCGGCTGCCATCGCGCCCGCGGGGCCCGGCCTGGCGCGGTGGGCGCCCGGCAGCCGCGGCGGCGGTGAGTAATTCGTTACTAAGAATAGTTAGCGCCCCTCTCCTGGCCTCGGTCCCCCGGCGGCCGCGCGCGGAAGGCGAGGCTGGACCCCCGGCCCGACGCCGGCTCGCACGCGGTCTCCCCGCCCCCCGGCCGAGCGCCCCTTCCCGGCCCCCGCCCCCACCCCCCGCTCACCTGGGCCGCGGCGGCCCGGGGATGTGCTCATAGCGGCTGCGAGCGCGATGCACGAAGGTGCAGCAGAGGCCGAAGGCGAGCAGGACGGCGCTACCGAGCAGCAGCAGCCCGGGGCTCATGGCTCCGGGTCAGGCCCGGCCGGGGTCGGCGCGGGGTGCCGAGGGGGCGGGAGGCCGCGAGCCGACTGGGCTGTCAGCGCCGAGCGCCGCCTCGGCCCCAGGCCCGGCGCTCGCCAGCACCGCCCCCGCCGCTCGGCTCCGCCCCCGCCGGCTCGAGCCCTCCCCCGAAGCGCGGACCCGCCAACCACGTCTCCGCCTCCAGCTCCGGTTCGCAGGGCCCGCCCCCGGCAGGCCACGCCCTCACACAAGCTCCGCCCTCACCACTACAACACCCCCGCCTAGACCCCTCCCAGATCAGGCAGTCTCCACAAATTACAACTTCGCTTCTGGCTTAGATCTCCGGGGCCCCACCCATCTCTGACTCAAGCCCCGCCCTGACACCAGCCCCGCCCAGAACGCGTCGTCCCTGGCAACCCAGATTGCTCTGCGCGTGCAGCCCGGGCGGCTGCACAAAGTCCCGCCAGCTGGCTCCGCCCCTTTGGCGCCTCCAAATAACGGCGTCTCTGCGCGCGATCCCAGGCCCCTTCCTTCCTCGCTCAAACCTTTTGAACCCCCACTTCTGCTGTCGAGTTTCCGTGTTCCCCAGGGCTCCAAAGTCGGCTGCCCTCAGCGGGCGCCCCCTCCCCGGCCGGCCTGTCCGCGCCAAGCCGCTGTCAGGCGCCACGCGCCCCAGCGGCGGTAACCGGGACCCCGCGGGACGCAGCGGGGCCTGTCTGTGGGTGAGGACACGCCGGACCTCGAGGCTGCTCTCTGGGAGTCCGAGGCGCTGCTGGAGCCTCCGGGGCCCAGGGAAGCTCCGGTCCCGAGCACCTGTGGTTAGACTGGGTGAAATCTAGGTCGGAGGGACAGCCTCCGTGGAGAGCGGAACGTGGGTGCCGTGTGGTCGAAGGGTCATCGGGAACCGCGGCCGGCGTCTCCAATCCCCCCAGGGACCGAAGAGCCCAACTCGGGGCTTCTTGGTTCGCAACCCCAGCGCCCCCTCCGTGACATGAATGATGAGGCTAGCCAGGTGTGCCCACGCCGCGACCAGATAAAGACCTTCCGGCCTGCGGAGGGCGCACTGGGCGTCAGACGCGGCTGGATTTCTGACACAGGCCGGTACCAGCTAGGTTTGGAGGTCGTTAAAACAGTAAACCAGTGTACTGCCCTTCACCAGAAACTCGGCAGTTAGGGGTGATGGGGCTGTGAGGTGCGGGAGAGGGTCAAGCTTTAACAGCCGTGCCCGGCACGGACATCGCAGAGGCTGGTCAGATCTGGACGCCAGTCGCCCATCGGTCCTGCACCAGGACTTGACCTCCGAGCTCCCAGTAGGGCTGAGGGACGTTGGGTTGCTCCTGCGCCCTCGTGTGGCAACAGAAAGCAGTCTCAGTGCGCTCAGGCGACTTCAGGTGGCTTTGGCTCTGGGTGAGGTGGTGGAGGACAGAAGTTGCCTATCAGATAGGGCTGTGAAACCAGGGTTTGGGGAGATTTTTAAAGGAGGACAAAGCTGCAAGAAAGAGGGAAGATTAGCTATTTTTAAAAAAGGGGGGCTGGGAAGGTGGCTCAGTGGTAGAGTGCTTGCCTTGCATGCATGAGGCCCTGGGTTCGATTCCTCAGCACCACATAAGCAGAAAAAGCCAGAAGTGGTGCTGTGGCTCAGTGGTAGAGCGCTAGCCTTGAGCTGAAATGCTGAGGGACAGCGCCCAGGCCCAGAGTTCAGGCCCCACGACCGGACCCCCCAAAAGAAAAAGCCAGAAGTGGCGCTGTGGCTCAGTAGTAGAGCACTAGTCTTGAGCTGAATGCTAAGGGACAGCACCCAGGCCCAGAGTTCAGGCCCCACGACTGACAAAAGAAAAGTGGCCATGTTTAGTAGCCAGTTTGTGGAACTACATCCTGGGATTATAACCTCTGGAAGCTGAGTGGAGGCAATTTTGGATTTTGTCTCTTGGGGACAGGGCCAGATTCTGAATGGCTCTGGTGACAGTCTGAAGCCCCACCTGAGCCAGGCATAGAGCAGTCTCAGGGTACACTGCCTGGATGATGCTGTGCCCTGACCCCAGGACTATGAGAAGGGTGGGTGCTAATATTGTCTGGCACTGGCAGGTCACACCAGAGACATCAGGCTTAGCACAACCATTTGTGTCCCCAAGGTCTCATCTACCCTGTCTTATTGCCCCTTTGATACTTCTGATTTTCCTGTGGAAGATACAGGCAGCATACTAAGGCTGACTCTGCTTCCTGTCTAGGAAAGGGCCCTCAGCCCTGTTCCCAGAAGGGCACTATGTAGAGACAGTGCCCAGCCATCTGGCACTTCCCTAGGCTCATCCAGACTAAACTGACCCAATATGGAAGTCAATGGCCACGTGTGGGTATATGGCTAGTCCCAACTTGGAATGTACACACAAGATTTCATAAATACCCCCAAGAAGTTGTTCTAAAAGGTCACCAAATAATAGTTTTAGTACATTGGGTTAAATAAAACATACTACAAAACAATGTTCACCTGTTTTCACTTTTAAATGTGTCTATTGGAAAAATATTAATTGCCTGTGTGGTCTGTAGACATCTATGCTGGAAAAGAAGTACCAAAATTCAGTTCCCCAGACCTATTGAGTCAAAACTGAGGTGTAAGCAGCCCGTTAGATGATTCCCAGGCTAGCAAAATAAGCTGCTATACTGGGAGCAGCCCTGGCAGCCACAGTCCATGGTTCAAACAAAGCAAGCTAGTGGACTACTCCAGTTCCCAACAGGAATTGTTGGGGAGGAGCAGAAGGGAGACTCTGGAGCGGCTGCCCTCACTTGGGCACAGCCTGGCAAGAGTCCAGGGAAGGAAAGGCTTTTGGTGCTGGGAAGGTGGGTCTTTGTTCACAGGCTGCCTCCAAAGCCCTGGAGATCAGTTCATAACCACCCTGGGGATGGAGAAGAGAGACAGGGCGAAATCAGCCAGCACACCAGCAAGTGTTCATAAAAGCTAGCTCTTAGCAAGGCAGGGGCCCCAAGACACAGACCTGAGTTCTCCATGTTGGCCTGAAGGGGCTCTCTGCTTCCCATTCTGCAGATCTCTTTCCAGGTCATTCTGGTGCGACCCCTCCACAGAGTGTGTGCCTCCTCACTGTGTCTTACACAACTGGCAGCTGCCAGCATAGATGCCACCAGCCTGAAACTAGCCTTTCTGTCCAGAAAGCCACCTGGAACATTCAGGGCATGTTTTCCAAGATTCTCATTCTTTTATAATGTCAATGAGGCTGTGAGAGCTTATGTGATAACCCTCAGGTTACCAAGCCAGAACTGGAGCTGGGTCTCCAGCCAACTCCAACCATTAAATGTCACCATCAAACATTTACAAGATTTCCCCAGGTACCGTGGGGGAACTGGAGTTGTCCACTAGCTTGCTTGACTTGAACCATGGACTGACTATGGCTGCCAGGAACTAAGGAACAGGTAGCTGCCCAAGGCCCTGAACTACCTGAGGGCAGTGGTTGGGGACTTGTGATTTCTTGGGCTGGTGCTCCTGGAGGCAGAGCCACAGCAAGGCCAAACCTTCAGCTCTGGGCTGGGGGACCCAGAACTAAGTTGCAGAATGCTGGGCAGAGGCAGTTTCTCCCTGGGAACCCGACTCAGGCGAGGTTGGCTTGGTGAATGAATGGATTGGTAGGTAGAAAAGGGAGCTTTTGGGTCAGCTCAGGCACCAACCCCAGAGGGGTTGAACCTCACCAACCTCCTCTCTGGTCACCGAGATACAAGAAATCCAAGAGAGCAATAGGAGAAAAATCCTGAGAGGTCTTATAAAAAGTGCTGGGAGCTGAAGAGGAAGGAGGTGGAGGAAGAAAATCAATGAACAAATACAGGCATGTAAGTGGCTAGTATGACTTTCTAGATCCCCATTTACCAAGCATCAGAGAAATGAAACGGTTAGCCTCCACCAATCCTCAAGCCCCAAGCATATCTGCTTTCTCGACTCTCCACCAAGCCCAAACCTCTCATCTGGGTAATGTCACCCTTTGCATCCATACCAGTATTGATGACCTGAGCCTCACTCCTCCAACTGCACAGTGCCCCCTCCCCCATTCTCAGGTACAGAAATCCTGGGCTCCAACTACCACTCTACTTTGCTGTGATAGCTGCATAGCTTCACCCTGAACCTCACCCTTTCCCTTCTCTTTCATTTCTACAAATGCTCAATAAACCCTTCTATGTCAGAGAACCTTGAACCACTTCCTCTGCCTAGCACATGACCAGTCCTGCCATGAGCTGGCTCAACTCAGACCCCCCAGACCCCCTGCACAGGTCATACCCTGTCTTCAAGATGTGTGAGTCAGGTGAGTCATCTGCCCCCATGCCCCTGCTCCGGAGGCTGAGCCCAGCTGTCCCGAGCTCCCAGGCACCTGGTCAGGCTGGGGACCTCAGTGACCAGGGGAACTTCTTCCTCATGGACAGGAAAGAGGTTGCAGGCCTGTCCCCTGCTCCCTCACCCCAGCTCCCACTTACACATGGGGGTGATTATAAACAGTCCCTTTGTTGACACAGCCTTGGTGACAGAGTCAACCCCTGGGTAGGACTAGAGGTGTCAGAGAATCCCCTGAGATTTCCCATCAGGGTAGGGATGGAGATGACAAAGATCTGGACACAGCCT
Source organism: Dipodomys spectabilis (assembly GCF_019054845.1). Taxonomy (NCBI): domain Eukaryota; kingdom Metazoa; phylum Chordata; class Mammalia; order Rodentia; family Heteromyidae; genus Dipodomys; species Dipodomys spectabilis. The sequence goes on from NW_024870834.1 coordinate 1,084,973, forward strand.
TGCTAGTGGAGGAGTCCCCTGCCCCCGTGCTGAGCCCGCATCCCTGGCAGGGCACAGTGAGCTTCCATCCCAGGGGCAAGAGAGGCTGCAGAGGTGGAGGAGGCTGAGTTACTTCCCCAGGGTCCTTGGTCTGGGCTTGGTATGACGATGGAGTCTGGCTGAGCAGGAGGCTTGCCAACACAAGGCTTCAGAGTCCCCCTGGTCCTTCCTTACTGCTGATGGCTGCCCACACTCTCCCAGGCAGCCTGACCTTCTGGTGGGCAGCCATGGTCCCGGCGTACTCCAAACCTGTCCATGGGAGGGATTCTCCTTGTCTGGCAGACTGCTTTCCTGTTTTCCAGTGGCTCCGTCTGTGTACCACAGTTTGTGGTCTTTGGGGCCCAGTCTTCGGGTCATGCTTGAGCTGGTCTGGGCAGGGCAGGCCTGGCCTCCAGACCTCCTCAGTTGCACCAGGGATCCTATCTGCTTCCGGAGGGATGCTGCCCTCTCCCCTCGGAGTGCCATGATGGAGTGTGTTCCTGGGCCAGCTGGAGGGTGTGCCACACACAGTGACCACGCTGGCCTGGCACACTTCTGCCGTCAGGTCTACAGAAGACACACGGGGAGAGGCATGGGTGCAGCAGGACCGCTCGCTCCGCAGATCTAGGACAGGCTCCGAGCACCTCCACCAGGTGACCCGCACGCAGCAGCACGGCCCAGCCGAGCAGCCCAGGCTTTGCCTACAAGTCCGGGTCTTTGTGGCTGCACACCACGCCCGCGTCCTCCTGGTGCCCGCAGTTGTGCGTGCCCACGCCGGCGTGCGCGCACTCCAGCAGGCTGCGCTCGTGGCCGGTGCACCGCACATCGTCCAGCAGGATGGGCAGCGCCCGGCCCTCGCCAAACTCGGCGCGTTTGGCGGCTCGCACCGCGTGGGCAAAGCCCAGCTGGCGACACACGACCGCAGCGGCCTTGGTGTCCCACGCATCGTCGCACACCGTGCCCCAGCGCCCACCCGCGAACACCTCCACGCGGCCGCGGCCGGCGCTCAGCCCGGCGGGCCGCACCAGGCGCACGGCCCCGTGGGAGGGCGGCGGCACCGCGGTGCTGGGCCGGCCCCGCCGCCGTCCACCGCCCCTGCGGGACCCTGGCCGCCGCGTGGGCCGGGCAGGCCTCGAGGTGGGCACCGGGGGAGGGGCCGTGGGGCGTCTGCGACGGGGTGCCTTGGTGGGCGCGCGTGCTGTGGGTCGTGGGGTGCTCTCCGGGGTCCAAATGAACTCTGCGCACAGGAAGAGCATGTGGTCAGGGGGACCCCGCTGCCCCACCTCGGTGCACCTTCCCTCCACGCTGCCCTTCAGTGTCTTGGTGCCCTTGGTCTGTGCCCACGCCTCCCTCCTCACCCATCCCCTCTAACTGGAACCCTCCTGGGGAAAGTCTGGACACCCTCTGTCCATCCCTCCCACCAACTTGGCACAGCTAAGTCCTTCCCTTCTGTGCCCTGCTTGAATCCTGCCCCTTGGGGTCACCTGCCCACTCCTGGAACCTGGTTTAAGGAATTGTGACCAGTCCAGCAAGACCCTTTTTTTTTTGGGGGGGGGTCAGTCATGGGGCTTGAAGTCTGGGCCTGGGTGCTGTCCCTCAGCTCTTCAGTTTAAGGCGAGTGCTCTACCACTTGGCCACGGCGCCACTTCCAGTTTTCTGGTGATTTATTGTAGATAAGAGTCTCACAGACTTTCCTGCCTGGGCTGGCATTGAACCATGATCCTCAGATCTCAGCCTTCTGAGTAGCTAGGATGACAGGTGTGAGCCACTGGAACCTGGCAAGACCCACTTTTATTACAGGTCTGCCTCTTAACTCCGTGTCTGGTGAGTGCCAAGCATGGCCTAGGAATAGAGGCCCAGGAAAGGCATCGAGTGGTATGGAGCCCTGGTAGAGACAGAGGGCCAGCAAGATGCCTCAGGCAGGAGTCCCTCTCTCCCCCACCCCCACACAGACCCCAAGGTGGCCACTTACTTTCTTTGGGCACAAAAGGGATGAGGTGGCTCCTCACCTTCACCTGGGCAGGGTGGATCTGACACTTGCCGGGGGGTGCCCGTCTGCCAACAACACGGAAATCATGAGTTCTGCCCCAGAAGCCTGTCCCGAGGATCTCCCCATATACCTGCCCTGCCTCGGTAGAAAGGAGGACAGGCTCAGCAGGTGTGGACAGGAGCACAAGAAACAGGTGCCCACGGCTGGGAAGGTGGTTAAATGGTAGAGCGCTTGCCCACCATGCATGAAGCTCTGGGTTCGATTCCTCCATACCACATACACAGAAAATGCTGGAAGTGGTGCTGTGGCTCAAGTGGTAGAATGCTAGCCTTGAGCAAAAGAAGCTCAGGGACAGTGCCCAGGCCCTGAGTTCAAGCCCCAGGACTAGCAAAAGAAACGAAACAGGTGCCCTGCTGCCATGCACCTCAGCATCCCTGCCCACGCATGGCCCCTGGATTCTCAGAGCCAGCCCCAGGAACCACAGGCCCCACGGCAGCCAGCTGGGTACTTGCTTGGCCTCTGCCTGCTGATGACTGGAGGCTCACTCCCCCAACAGCCTTTGGATTGGGTGTGTGAACAGCATTCTCCATGAGACGGAGTCTTTTTTTTTTTTTTTTAACTGGGAATGGTAAGACCAGCTTAGGGACAAAGTGAGTGGGGGAAGGGACAGTGGGAAGCCAGACGGGCGGTGAGGGGCCTGGGGCTTTGAGAACTAGGAGAAAAGCCTGAGAAGGGTTGCCAGGCTGTGAGCTGGCTCCTTTACCATGTTCCTGTGCCAGCGGCATGAGGAAGGAATGGAATCCCATTCTGATTAGTTTTTGGCTGCTGATCTGTGATACTCTGAATGAGACCGACCCTGTTCCCAGACTGCCCCAGGCAGACCCAGGGCTTCAAGAGGCATTCCCAGTACAGGGTGGAAACAGCCACGTGACGCAGACTGGTCTTCAGAAGGGCCTGGAGGAGGAGGAGGGACAGACTGCCCTATGCTTTCAAAGCTAGACGAAGGGAAGTGAGGGGGATGGGGAAGGGGGACTCCCTGCTCTGACCCTATCCATGCCTTTCACATCGGCCCCAAGTTCCTGAAGGAACTCATAGGTGAAAAAGAAAACGAGCTGAGCACCAGTGGCTCACGCCTGTCATCCTAGCTACTCAGGAGTCTGAGTCTGAGGATCATGGTTCAAATCCAGCCCGAGTAGGAACATCTGTGAGACTCTTACCTCCAAAGAACCACCAGAAAACGAGTGTGGCTGTGGCTCAAGTGGTAGAGTGCTAGCCTTGAGCTGAAGAGCTGGGGGACAGTGCCCAGGCCCAGAGTTCAAGCCCCACAACCGACCAAAAAAAAAAAAAAAAAAATGGAAGTGGCACTGTGGATCAAGTGGTAGAGTGCTAGCCTTGAGCTGATGAGCTTAGGGACAGAGCCTAGGCCCAGAGTTAAGTCCACAACCAACAAAAAAAAGGAAAACTTTGCATGCAAAAGTGGAGGAGGGAGGTTAGATGATGGATGGATGATAGATAGATAGACAGACAGACAGACAGACAGACAGATAGACAGATAGATAGATAGTGGGCCCAGGTGTTCTGGTGAGACATTGAGGGATGACATGACCTCTTTCCCTTCTCCCTCCATTCATTTTCCAAACCTTCCTGGCCTCCAGGACATCTGGGTGGATATCAAAAAGTGTATTTATTCCAAAACACAAAAAACGAAAGAGAGGAGGGCCAAGGGGTGAGGGAAGAATCCAGCCCATTTCTGACCTGAAGCAGGAGAACCCCAAGTGTCACTGGGGTGATGTCATCCCACAGGGACAGCCAGCCAAGGAAGGAAGAGGATGTCAAAAGCACAAAGGCAGCGGCGCAGCAGAGGTGGCCCCGGGGGAGTTACACACTGCAGCTATGGCATGCTTGCCTAAAGAATCATTCTTTAAAAAACAATGGTAGGGCTGGGAAGGTGGCTCAGTGGTAGAGCGCTTGCCTTGCATGCAGGAGGCCCTGGGTTCCATTCCTCAGCACCACATAAGCAAAAAAGAGCTGTGGCTCAAGTGGTAGAGCGCTCGCCTTGAGCTGAAGAGCTGAGGGACAGCGCCCAGGCCCAGAGTTCAGGCCCCACGACTAGACCCCCCCCCAAAAAAAATGGTAATAACTTCAAACTGTAAGGAAGAGGGAAGATAGTTTTGGTTCAGTGACTCAGCAGAAAATGACCAGCCCTAAAAACCACCTCCTTGTAAGGGCTGCAACATGGAAACATTTACGCAAAAGGAGGACAGATGAATAAGAAAGAAAGCAAAGTCTGTGTGTGGTCAGAAACAAGGTCATAACTTCCAACACCTCGCAGCGGAAGATGGATGGAAGCTCAGGGAACCAGGACAGAGGGATGGGAGGAGGGGAGGCTTATGGTTTTTATGATACAAAGACAAAGTTAGGTGGTTGATTAATTTGTATTTTTGTATGCAATAATGATTTTTTAAATTAAATAAAAGACGGGGCTGGGAAGGTGGCTCAGTGGTAGAGCGCTTGCCTTGCATGCATGAGGCCCTGGGTTTGATTCCTCACCACCACATAAGCAGAAAAAGCCTGAAGTGTTGCTGTGGCTCAAAATGTAAAACACTAGCCTTGAGCTGAAGAGTGGACAGCGCCCAGGCCGAGTTCAGGCCCCACCACCAACAAAAAAAAAAGTACCAGGTGCTTGTACCTTTAATCTACCTACTGAGGAAGCTGAGATCCAGGGGATCACAGTTCAAAAGCAGCCTGGGCAGAACAGTTTGTGACTCTTACCTCCTAAAAGCAAAGCTGGGGGTGTGACTCAAGTAGTAGGGTATCAGGTCAGCAAGAAAACTGAGCAAGTATGAGGACCTGAGTTCAAACCTGGCTACTGGCAAAACACACTGGAGCAGAGCTATGGTCAAATGATAGAACACAATAAGTAGTACACATCTGAGACAAGCAGAAAAGGTCAGATAAGTTGATGTTAGGTGAAATGAACCCCAGGATAAGTATTCAAATGTTGTTTTTTTTCTTGCGATTGTTTCTAACACATTTATAAGATGATTTCTTTGTTGCTTTGTATGTCCCTCCCCCACAGTATAACTCCTGCTTTCACTGTATTGGATGTTGGTATAATTTGTGGAGGGGAAGGGCAAAAACAAATCGTTTAAATAGGGATACAGGTGGAGCCATTGCAACAATGAGATGTACAAGTCGAAAAACGAACTTCACAACTTTGGCTATGGAGGGGGGGAGGGAAGGGAGGAGGTGGGGACAGGGAAGGGAAGGGATGGGAGGGGGAAACAGAGGAGGCAACAATGCTTGATAAGAAATGTACTCATTACCTTGCCCATGTAATTGTAACCACTCTGTACGGTATTTTCACAATAAAAAAAAATTTTTTTTTAATGATAGAACACCAGCCTTGAAAAAAAAACAAACAAGCAAGAGTCAAGGTTCTGAATCTAAGCCCTAGTTCTAGCACAGGAAGTAATACACAGCCAGGCACCGGTGGCTCACACCTGTAATCCTAGCTACTAAGGAAGCTGAGATCTGAGGCTTGTGGTATGAAGTCAGTCTGGGCAAGAAGGTCCATAAGACTCTCATCTCCAATAAACTACTGAGAAAAGGCTGGAAGTGGTGCTGTGGCTCGAGTGGTAGTGTGCTAATGCTGAACAGAAGAAGCTCAGGGACAGACCAGGTTCAAGCCAGGATGAGCCAAAACAAAAACAAAACAACAAAAACCCCCACACATATACCATCAACACCATCACCATGAACACCACCACCAACACACACACACCACCACCAACCCATACACCAACACTGCGACCACAACCAATACCACCATCAACAACACATTCCACAATAATAAATAACAATAATAAAAATAGTGTGGTAAATAGAAAAATTTGAGAAGTTGTCATGCACTGGCGGGCCACAGAGACAAGATGGCAAAATAATAGCGAAAGAATATGGATGAAGAACAAATTAAAAAAAAAACTTTGGGGGGGATGGGGGATGCGGGGTGCGGGGTGCCGGGGGGGTGGGGGGAGATGGGAAGGGATGGGAAGGGGAAACAAAGGAGGAGGCAACAATGCTTGATAAGAAATGTACTCATGGGCTGGGAAGGTGGCTCAGTGGTAGAGCACTTGCCTTGCATGCCTGAGGCCCTGGGTTCGATTCCTCAGCACCACATAAGCAAAAAAGAAAAAAGCCGGAAGTGGCGCTGTGGCTCATGTGGTAGAGCGCTAGCCTTGAGCTGAAGAGCTGAGGGACAGCGCCCAGGCCCAGAGTTCAGGCCCCACGACCGGACCCAAAAAAAAAAAAAAAAAAAGAAAGAAAGAAATGTATTCATTATTTTGCCCGTGTAATTGTAACCCCTCTGTACAGTATTTTCACAGTTAAAAAAAAACTTTTAAAAAAACTAGGATTTAGCTAATACTAATGTGCCAATATTGGGTCATTAGTTGTGTCAAATGTTTCCTGGTCATATAATATGTAGTATAAGAGCACTTGGCCCTGAGTTCATGCTCTATTACTGGCACTGAGAGTGAGAGTCAGAGACAGAGACAGAGACAGAGAGACAATAGGTGTTTGGGGAATTGCTAAGCCTATCTCAGCATTCAGGGTCACTGGACTCAAGTGGGTAGAGCTCTTATGGGGGGTGGTTCTGTCCAACATCAGCCATTCTTTTTTTCTTTCTTTCTTTTTTTTGTCTGTCGTGGGGCTTGAACTCTGGGCCTAGGTGCTGTCCCTATGCTCTTCAGCTCCAAGCAAGCACTCTACCACTTGAACCATAGCACCACTTCTGGTTTTCTGGTGGTTTGTTGGAGATAAGAGTCTCATGGACTTTCCTTCCCGGGCTGGCTTTGAACCATGGATCCTCAGATCTCAGCCTCCTGAGTATCTAGGATTACAGGCATGAGCTATCGGTGCCTGCCTTTCATCAGCCCATTCCCGCAATACAACCTCAGGCTTGGTGCTGGGGTGAGCACCACCCTTCCTGGTCCAAGGGTAAGTGAAACAGATTGACCAGGAGCCATAATTCTAGGGGCTGAGAAGGAGCTCTAGAAAGACAATCATGGGCCCATTCATCAGACACCCCAAGTCTGGCTCCAGGCCCTCCCAGGGCCTAAGCGAATGCTAGAGCTACAGAGCACAGCCTGAGCTCTGCAGATTCCCAGCAGGTGAGAAGCGTCCTGCAGCTGAACATTTCAAAACCCAGAGAGGAGGAGATAGCCAGAGGAACAAGTAGGTTGGGGAAGATGCCTGGGGGGAGTGGACCCAAGGCACAGAGGGCACAGCACCAGGGGTTTGGGGCCAGGCTCTGCTGCTGGGGCCCTGGGGCAGGCCTTCAGACCATTTCTGTCCTAAAAAATGGGACAGAACCATACGTTAACCAGTAAGTTACACATGTAAGTCAGAGCATGGTGGGTCTCCCCAGGGGCGGCCTTCTACCTAGAAGTATGCCAGGTATTGGTGGCTCACCCCTATAAACAGGAGGCTGAGATCTGAGGATCCTGGTTCAAAGCCAGCCCAGGCAGAAAAGTCCATGAGACTCTTATTTCCAGTGAATCACCAGAAAAGCCAGAAGTGGAACTGTGGCTCAAGTAATCAAGCTCTTGCCTTTAGTTTAAAAAAAAAAAAAAAGCTAAGGGACAGTGCCCAGGCCCTGAGTTCAAGCTCCAGTACTTTCACAAGAAAAAAAAAAACAAAAACTAAATAAAGTAGCGGTAGACTAAGATGCAGTGCAGTGGGTGGAAAAGGCTTTCCAAGGCCTTGCAGGTTCTAGCAGGTAGCCCCACGGAGATCAAAGTGACAAGCAGGTAGGAAGACACAGGAGAGTGTGGGAAGGACATAGGCTCCAATGGGAGTCACCAATTCAACCCTAGCTGGAGAGAGCTGTTAGGGGGTGGGTAGGCCCTGTTTTAAGTGCTGGGTCTGCCCCCTCTCCAGTGGGGTGAGCTTCCTTAGCCACTTCTCTCTGGGCCTTTGTTTCCTCATCTGAAAAATGGGGTGTTGGGGTGTGGAGAGGGTGGGTGATGTCACAGAGGCGCGCTCTCTTGGCAGACTGTACAGGCTCAGTCAGTGCCCAGCGCAGACACTCACCTGGACGGGTCGATGACCTTGTAGATGACCCCTCGTGCGGCCGTGGCGCTTGGCACACCGGTGGACATGAAGTACAGCCCCCCTTTGAATAGTCAATGAGATAGCAGGTGAGAGGGCTGCCTGGAAGAGGATCTGGGCCAGCCCTGCCTCCCTAGCTCCTCCCTTCCCATTCCCCTCTGCCGCCCTGAGGGGTGTGTCCCAGGGCAGCCCAGCCACCCAGTCCCCAGAACTGGACCTGGAGGATGGGAGAGGCAGCCACATGCAAGCAAGCAGCCAGGCTGTCAGTCTCTCCGCCTGGCCTCATTCAACCTCCACGCTCCACCCTTGCTCCCTGTCTGGATTCATGCTTAGCACCTCACCCTTCTGGGTAGAAATGGGGTCCAGGGCCCAGCTCCTGGTGACCTACAGGCACAGGTGGCATGCTGAGCCTCAACTTCCCTTTTTTGTTTTGTCGGTTGTAGGGCCTGAACTCTGGGCCTGGGCACTGTCCCTCAGCTCTACAGCTCAAGGCTAGCGCTCAACCACTTGAGCCATAGCACCACTTCCTGCTTTTTCTGCTTATGTGGTGCTGAAGAATCGAACCCAGGGCCTCATGCATGCAAGGCAAGCACTCTACCACTGAGCCACCTTCCCAGCCCCCAGCTTCCTTGTTTTTAACAGGTATGCCTCACAGGATGGAGGAGGCCAAGAGTGTCATGACTGTTAATTATTATCACTCTGATCACAACCCAGGCCAGGTCCTGTCAGCCTCTCAAGGCCAAGGTCTCTCCACTAACCAAGGGGCGCCTCTCAGGCAGGGGCAGAAAGCACTTGGCAGGAGTCTAATCTGAAGCTCGTGCCCTTCACTGGCCTGCAGGACTTCCAGCAGCTCTGCGATGGTGCTATTCAGGAGCTTTTCTACCCCTGGTCAGGCCCGTGGTAAAAAAGTAGTGATGTGATAATGATGCACCAGTGGCTCACCCTGTAATCCCAGCTACTTAGGAGGCTGAGATCTGAGGAACATGGTTCAAAGCCAACCTGGGGAAGTGGTGCTGTGGCTCAAGCAGTAGAGTGCTTGCCTTGAGCTGAATAGCACAGGGATAGCGCCCATTCAGAGTTCAAGCCCCACAACCGACCAAAAACAAAAAAGCCAACCTGGGCAGGAAAGTCTGTGAGACTCTTATCTCTAACTAACCACCAAAAAGCCAGAAGTGGAGTTATGATTCAAGTGGTAGAGTCTTGAACACAAAAGCTCAGGAACAGTGCCCAGGCCCTGAGTTCAAGCCCTACGACACGCACAAAAAAAAAAAAAAAAAAAAAAGTAGTGCCATGAGTTTGAGCACCTGGAGGGGGTCATGTCCCCCTCATGCTACACAGAGTCTCAACTACACAGTCCCAGGATTCTATGTCACCCTACATGACCCCACTCAATTACCAATTGCCTATTCCCAGAAGACGTACTTCAGTATGCCATTATACAAATGAAAAAAGACAGGTTCAGAGAAGCTAAAAGATTTGTTCAAAGTCATACAGCTAGTGAATAGTTAAGCCAAGGTCAGAACTCAACCAAGTCAACTGCCTCAAGATCAAACCAGCATCCAATGGGGCTTGGGAGCCCAGACACAAGCCACACGCAGCTTGCTGTCACGATTCAGCCAAACTACAACCTCTGTCCTTGTAATAGGGTAGCAGAAGGCCCCCTCCCAGGGCTGGGCAGAGAGGGGAGGAGGAGCTCCCCAAGGAGAGGCTGATGCAGAGGGTAGGAACATGGAGGAAAGCATGTCCCCAAAGACATCTACAACCCAGGGGGCTGCCTGGAGATGGCACAGGAAGCAAAGGACAGAAAACTGGACTGGGTCAGTTCCCCAGAGAGAAAGACTAAAAGGCTAGCTTGCATCAATGGGAAGTGCCAGCCGGCTGAGTGGCATGTGGAACCTAAGCCCCACCCCCAGCAGGAACACTAAGCCTGCTGGGGGAGTAGGAAGAAGGGGTGCAGGTTACCAGGGAGATGACAGCCTGAAGAGTGGGCTGCCCGGGCACCATATCTGTCAGTGCTATGGATTTCCTGTGCATCTGCAGACTAACCACCTCCCGCTCCGGCCACTTTTGGGGAGAGAACCCAGGAGCAGCCTGTTTCCTCTGGCTGGGCAGTTGTCACAATGACACTCCAGTCTCTGGAGCCTGGGCCCTCTGCTTGCTGCTGCTTTGGGCTGAAGAACTTTCTCCATGTCTTCACTTGGTTGGCCAACCTTGAGGTTCTGCTCTGGACACAGTGCCCCACCCTCAACACCAAGTGTAAATAGGCAGCCTCAGTTTCCCCATATGTAAGGTGAGAGGGCTGGAGGGACCAGCCTGACTCCAGGGCTCCTGGCAGCCCTGATCTGCTGGGAACTTGACCCCAGTCCCCTGTGTGCACAGGTCCTGGTTGGCGCTGCCCAGGCCCTGTAGGGTGCACTGCAGTGTGGGTCTCTGTGAGCGTAGATGGGGCTGGAGGACGCTGGGCCAGGCACAGTGCCTGGTTCTTCCGTTTGCAAGTGTCAGAAGAAACTAGAGGGCTGTGAGCTGGGAGAGGCTGGTGTGCCCGGGCCCCAGCACTGGTGCCTTCCAGGCGGGGCCACTGTGTCCCATGGCCTGGCCAACTCACAGGTGCCTCCCTCCTGGTTTTCTGTTACCCAGTGGCACTGGGAATTTTGTTCCAGGCCCTACATCTGGGGCTGGGGAGTGGCTGCTTCCAAAACACGTTCACCCCCTACAGACCAAGAGAAAGGATTTTCCAGGGCTGTAAGAGCTCTGGGAGGACAGTGGGGCTGGAGCTGCCCTTTTGGAAATTCAGATTCAGATGAGATCAGGGTGGGGAATGGCTCAAGGAAAGTTTCCCAGACTCTGGGCCCTGGGGGCTCTGGGCACTGGGCCCCGCAGGGGATACCTTCCAGAGGCGGTGGAGGGAGACGTTGCCTAGAGACTCTGCCAAGCATCCACCAGGGCCTGCTGGGGGCCCCTCCGCTTTTGTCATGGAACAATCCCAGGCCCAGGACAAAGGAGGAGGCTGGAAGAGCATCCATCCCCTCTTCCTCTCCCCTCCCGCCTCTGTTCTCTGAAGAACAGAAAGCGCAAGAGGCTGGATGTAGGGCTCACTAATATAAAAGGTGCTGTCCACCTGCCTTGAGGTGACAATGTGGCTTTTCCCAAGTGACCCAAATAAATCTGCCACCAAGGGCCTCCCATCCCACCAGACTTCTGGAAGGTGGAGGTGTCTGGGAAGTGTCCTTCTCTTCCTGCCTGCCAGTCAGCTCTCCAGATCCTCCCTCCTGCTCTTGTTAATATTACACGTGCTTTTTCTGCTCTCATCTTTTTCTGTATGCCCACAGTGGGGGGGAGGGGAGGAGGGGACATCCCTCATTTTCTAGAGGAGGAAGGGGAAGCTCAGAAAAACCAGGGCTTACCCAAAGGAGCGCACTCAAGGTCTCAGAACAATCCCCTCCCCTTCCTGGCCCTCCCCAGGGGAAAGGTCATTTCAAGCCTGAGATGTCAACCAAGTTAGAAGCCAGATTCCAGGTAGATAGATGATTAGAGGCCTACTCCAGCATGGGCAACAGAATGGAGAGGGCCTAAGGAACACTCACCAGCCTCGTCCTCTGCAAAGGAGATGATGTGAGGGTAGTAGTTGTTGATGAGACCTGGGAATGCACAGGTCTGGCCACGGCCCATGCAGAGCTCATTGTACTGCCACTGACCTGTCCCTGGGGTCTCTCGGAGGGACATCAGACGCCTGGGACAAAAAACAATGTCATGCTGGGTATGGTACACAAGCCAGCCCAACCCCAAATCCATCCATCTATCCATTGTTCACCTCACCTACCTATGTACTCATCTACCTATCAATCACCATCCATACACACACACACACACACACACACACACACACACACACACACACACACACACACACGGCCATCATTCATCCATTCATGCATCGCTTTACTCATTCATCCATCTGTCCATCCATCCATGAATCCACTGATCCTCCATTCATCCATCCATCCACCCACTCAACCGTCCAGCCATCCACCTACCCACCCCCTCCCATCCATCCATCATCCATTCTTCTACACATCTCATCCATGCAACCACGTGTAATTTTTAGGGTCCAGTGCAAAATGAGCATGCAGAGCCCCTTATCCAAAATTTCTTAAGTATTTCAGAATGGCAATGAAAGTATCAAGCCAAGTGTGAGCCTTCAGTTCATGAGGCCATGAAGCCGGTTCTGGGATGATCTGTACTGAGCATTTCCCAGACAGACACAGGGATGAAGGCGCCCAGCCGGCTCCTGGCCCCTCAGCTCAGTCCAGCCCTCTGGCTAGCAGGAGGCCCTGTGCAGTTGAGATTTGACCTCAGCACAGAGCACAGGGTGGAACCCAGGACTGTGCTCATTCTTGGAGCTGCCTACATTTGAGAGTGGGATGTGCAACTTAATCCTAGCGACTCAGGAGGCTGAGATCTGAGGACCTCGGTTCAAAGCCAGCACGGGCAGGAAAGTCAGTGAGACACTTATCTCCAATAAACCACCAGAAAACCAGAAGTGGCGCTGTAGCTCAAGTGGTAGAACGCTCGCCTTGAGCTGAAGAGCACAGGGACAGTGCCCAGGCCCAGAGTTCAAGCCCCACGACCGACAAAAAAAAAAAAAAAAAATAGTGTTCCTCCTCCCTCCTCTGCTTGTCAAGGAAGTCCTGCTCCAACTTCACCTGCCTTCCCTGTTCCTCGGAATGATGGAACAGTGAGATGACCTTAAGTCTAGTCATAATCTTGAGAGAATGGAGCCCAACTCACAACTGGCTCAGAAGGAGGAATTTCATCCCTCTCCTCTAACACCAGACTGGCTATGACTCACATGCACAGGCACGCGTGCATGCACACCATACACAGGGATCTCAGTGTCTGGGGCGGCACTGACCTGGAAATTAGGAGCTGAGTCGCAAGGCTGCTGAGGCCACTATGATCAGGCCTATCATCAGCAACCCTAGCCAGCTCCCTGTCTGCAGCAGGGTGCCCTTGTAACAGGCAACTCAAAAGATGCTTTGGAGCCAGGCGCCGGTGGCTCATGCCTGTAATCCTAGTTACCCAGGGGGCTAAGATCTGAGGCTCACCGTTCAAAGCCAGCCCAAGCAGGAAAGTCTATGAGACTCTTATCTCCAATTAACACCAGAAAACCGGAAGTGGCGCTGTGGCTCAAGTGGTAAAGCATTAGCCTTGAGCTGAAGAGCTGAGGGACAGCGCCCAGGCCCAGAGTTAAGCCCCACCACACACTCTCTCTCTCTCCTTCCCTCCCTCTCTCTCTCTCTCTCTTTCACACACACACACACACACACACACACACACACACACACACACACACACGATGCTTTGGAAACATGGCATCTCTCAATAATAACCTTAAATATTAATGGACTCAATTCTCCAATCAAAAGAAATATAGCAACAGATTGGATCAAAAAACAAGACCTGGAAGTGGTACTGTGGCTCAAGTGATAGAGCGCTAGCCTTGAGCTGAAGAGCTCAGGGACAGCACCCAGGCCCAGAGTTCAAGTCCCAGGACCAACAAAAAAAAAAAAAAAGAACCAAGACCCTGGGCTGGGAAGGTGGCGCAGTGGTAGAGCTCTTGCCTTGCATGCATGAGGCCCTGGGTTCAATTCCTCAGCACCACATATGCAGAAAAAAAATCTGGAAGTGGTGCTGTGGCTCAAGTGGTAGAGCACTAGCCTTGAACTGAAGAGCTGAGGGACAGCGCCCAGGCCCAGAGTTCAGGTCCACGACTGGACCCAAAAAAAACCAAGACCTATCCATTTGTTGTCTCTCAGAGATCCACCTCACAGTTAAAAACAAATTCAGAGTGAAGGGACGTAAAAAGATTTTTCATGAAAATCCATACTTCAGGAAAGCAGTAATAACCATACTGATATCTGATAAAAACAGATTTTTTTTCATTAAAATCAGTACAAAGAAGCTGGACACTGGTGGCTCACGCCTGTAATCCTAGCTACTCAGGAGGCTGAGATCTGAGGATCGAGGTTCAAAGCCACCCCGGGCAGGAAAGACTATGAGACTCCTATTCCAATAAACCACTAGAAAACCAGAAGTGGTGCTGTGGCTCAAGTGGTAGAGCGCTTGCCTTGAGCCGAAGAGTTGAGGGACAGCGCCCAGGTCCAGAGTTCAGGCCCCACGACCGACCAAAAAAACAAAAACAAAATAAAATTAGTACAAAGAGACCAAGAAGGTCATTTCATAGTAATAAAGAGAATGATCCATGAAGAGGAAATTGCACTAAGCAATGGAGAAGCTAACTAGGTGAAACAAACACTTCTGAACTTACAGAACAGGAGAGACCCCAGCACAGTAACAGTGGGAAATTTTAACATGTCACTCTCACCAAAGGACAGGTCAACCAAACAACAGATAAGCCAAGTCTCTGAATTAAATGAAACCATAACCCAAATGGACTTAACAGCAACAGAATATTCCACGCAACAGCCACCCAGGTCACATTCTTCTCAGCAGCCCATAGAACATTCTCAAAAATTGATCAGATCATAGTACACACAAGGAACCTAAACAAATACAAGAAGATGGAGATGACTCCTTATATCCTGTCTGACAACAGCAGACTCAAACTACTTCTCAACAACAAGACATATTGCAGAAAACACTCAAACACATGGACACTGAATAACATACTACTGAATAACACCTGGGTCATGGAAGAAATTGGAAAGTTCTTACAATTCAATGAAAATGAAAGCATATCACAAATGGAATCTCTGGGATTTAGCAAAAGCAGTGCTAAGGGGAAAGTTTATAGCTCTAAGTGCACACATTAAAAAAAAAGAAGAAGAAGAAGCAGGCTTAGGAATGTGGCTTTGTGGTAGAGCGCTAGTCTAGCTTGCATGAAGCCCTGGGTTCCATTCCTCAGTACCGCATACACAGAACAGGCCAGAAGTGGCACTGTGGCTCAATGGTAGAGTGGTAGCCTTGAGCAAAAAGAACAGTGCCCAGGCCCTGAGTTCAAGCCCTAGGACTGGGAGAGAGAAAGGGGGGGGGGGGTGGGCAGGGGGAACAAAAACAGAAACAGCTCAAGTAAATAATCTCATAATGCAACTAAAACTGCTAGAAAAACAAGAACAAACCAAGCCCCAAACTACTAGAGAGAGAGAGAGTAAAGGTTAGGGCAGAAATCAATAAAATAGAGACTAAAAAACTATATATAAAATAAATGAAACAAGAAGCTGTCTTTTTGTAAAAATAAAATTGACAGACCACCAGAGATTGATGAAGAGATGAGATTCAGATCAATAAAATCAGAGTTGCCACAGGAAACAAAGATCCAAGAAATTCAAATGAAGGAAAACCTAGCAGAAATAGGCAAACTTCTAGAGAGATACCAGTGACCAGGGCCCTCTAGCTCTGCCTGCTGCCAGTTGGTGTAGTGGTGAGGTCCTGGACCTCTGAGGAGCCCTGGGTGGAGAGAAAACCGTCCATGTTCTGATCCTGCTCACCAACATAGCTTGCCAGCCCAGGTGGGGTGTGGGGGAGGACACCAGGGGCCTGTCCTTAGGGAATTCTTCACCTGGGATTGCCAGAGATGGCCAGCAAGGCTCGGAAGGCTGGAGTGAGGTGTCAGGTGGCCCCTAAGACTTTTTTTTTTTTTTGGTCAGTTGTGGGGCCTGAACTCAGGGCATAGGCACTATCCCTCAGCTCTTCAGATCAAGGCTAGAGCTCTACCACTTGAGCCACAGTGCCACTTCCGGCTTTTTCTGCTTATGTGGTGTGCTAAGGAATTGAACCCAGGGCCTCATGCATGCAAGGCAAACACTCTACCACTGAGCGACCTTCCCAGCACTCTAGGACTTCTTGACTTCTGAGGAAGACACACGTTTGGACCTCACTGGGGGTCCTGTCAGAGCGGGCACGCACCTGGACGTGTGCATACACGCACACACATGCATACACACTTTAAAAAATTAAAAAAAAACAAAACACCATAGTCCAGGGGGAGCTAGAGGCCTGGGACGCTCAGGGCATAGGCCACTTACCCACTCATAAAATCTCCGAAAATATAGAGGCCGTTCAGATTGGGGTACTCGCAGCCACGGTACACGTAGCCCCCGGTCACCGACTTGCCTAACTTATGCGGATAGGCGAAAATGGGCAGCACATCATCTGGTAATGGGGCAAGAAACTGAAATGAGCCGGGGACTGGGGATTCCTCTGTAAGCTGGCTCCCAGCCCCCACCCAGAGCTTCAGGGGCAGCTGTGTGTGCAGGGGTGCAGGGCGAGGAGACAGCCAGGACCCCAGGCACCAGGGGCTGAGGGGTGGAGCAGATGATGGCAAGAAGGAGCCACTGGTGCCCAGCACTGGCAGGGAGTTGGACAGGGGGTAAGGTGAACGGTGCCCAGGGAGGGTGGGGCTGGGGCGCAGGCACAGGCTCGGTGCCAGCAGGTCGATCAGCGGCCTAGGGCGCAGGCAGTCACCCAGGGAGGCGTTGGCGCACAGCTTGCGGTCGTAGCACTCGAAGCCCTCGCGCGCGCGCCAGCCGTAGTTGCAGCCCGGCTCCACCAGGTCCACCTCCTCGAACTTGTTCTGGCCCACGTCCCCGCAGAAGAGGCGCCCGCGGCCCGCGCCCGACACGGGGTCGCCGCGGTCGAACGAGCAACGCCACATGTTGCGCACACCGAAGGCGTAGACCTCGGGCCGAGCCGCGGGGTCGCCCACGAACGGGTTGTCCGGTGGGATGCGGTAGGGAGGCCCGCGCTCCGTGCGGTCCACGTCGATGCGCAGCACCTTGCCCAGGAGCGCCGACCTGCGGGACAGAGCCGGCTGGGGTGGCCCTGCGCCAGGACGCACGGGCACTGCCCACCCCCCAAGGCCAGGGCTGCGGGGCTGACCAGTGGGGATCTCAGGCCTTCTGAATGAACACTTCCGGTGAACCCAGCTTTACAAGGTCGGCTGGGAAGGTGGCTCTATGGTAGAGTTCTTGCCTAGCATGCATGGAGCCCTGGGTTCACCATATACACAGAAAAAGCCGGAAGTGGTGCTGTGGCTCAAGTGGTAGAGTGCTAGCCTTGAGCAAAAAGAAGCTTAGGGACAGTGCCGAGGTCCTGAGTTCAAGTCCCAGGATTGGCAAAAAAAGAAAAGGTCAAAGAATGTAGCCAGCCACCACCACCCTAGCCAGGCATCAAGCTGGGGTCCAGGACACCCAGAATCCAAGCTTTTCACCTCACCCTTCTGTGAAACCTCACTGTCCTCAATTGTCATATTAGGGTCCCATTCAGCCCTGCAGAGTCATGGGACTGTGCTACTAGGTAAAGGCTGCACTAGAAAAACAATTCCTGGGCTGGGAAGGTGGCTCAGTGGTAGAGCGCTTGCCTTGCATGCCTGAGGCCCTGGGTTTGATTCCTCAGCACCACATAAGCAAAAAAGAAAAAAACTGGAAGTGGCGCTGTGGCTGAAATGGTAGAGCACTAGCCTTGAGCTGAAGAGCTAAGGGACAGCGTCCAGGCCCAGAGTTCATGCCCCACGACCGGACCAAAAAAAAAAACAATTCCTATTTACAGGTTGCTACTGTTGTTTTCCAGGACATAGCCCAGTGATCAGCACATAGTAGGTGGTCATGAAGTATTGCTGAGCCGATGAACGACTGTAGTCAAAGCCAAGAGCACCAAATACAGAACGTAAGGGAAAGCTGAGTGGCAGAGGGAGGGAGAGGAGGAAGACGTGGTGTTCCCGCCTCCATCAGCTCTGGGGGCTTTCGTTGATCATGTAATAAAAATGTGCAATGTGTTTAGGGGCAGAAAACAAACCCAGCCTTTTCACCCTGGATCCTGATGCACCCATTAACTGCACCCCCCACCCCCAGGCCACCTCACCAAGCAGGGGCTGGTGCAGTTGGGATTGTCACAGCACTCTAGAATCGCATTTCCTTCTTCCTTACACATCACTAATGTCATCTTCCACAATGATAAGACCACTCCGCCCTGAGATGCCCCGTGCTCATCCCCCACTGCGGCCTTCCAGTTCCCTAACTACTCGGCCACACCACTATTCCCCCCTGCCCCCCTCCCCCCCCCCCCCCCCCCGGCCAAGGATTAGCCTGTTTCTAGCAGCAAGATAATACTTCTAAATTGAAACGATCTGAAATCCTTAAATTCTGTGTTTGCAGCTTCATTGCCACACACAAGGCAAACACCAGGAAGTGGAATGCTCTTTGCCCTGTCAGGCAAGGGAAAAGTGCCACGATCACAATTCTTGCTCCTGTTACTCTCTGGATGGGGGAGGTTGTGGCACCCTAAGAGAATGTGAAGTCTCAAGACTCCTGATCCCTGTGAACACATTCACAACTGTGTGTGGGTGCTTGGGGGTGTGCAGGGCAGGCTAGTGTGTGCACATGTGCCTGAGAGAGGAGAGTGGGCAAAGGGCTGTGGGGAGGGTGTGCACATATGGAGAGGGGCGGGGCATCCACGCAAGGCAGGGATTTGGAAAGGAGAGGGAGGCTAGATGCTCAGCACCCAGGTCTCTCCGCGTGAGCCCTCCTGCAGACAACGCCTTTGACTGTGGGCCAGGTCTCCCCGCGTGAGCCCTCCTGCAGACAACGCCTTTGACTGTGGGCCATTCTCCAGCCTACCCCACTCCCCTGTTGTTCTAGGATCACCCTCAGCCTTCCCCGTGGGCGCCCTATTATCTTGAGACTGACCCTAAGAGAATCTGAAAGATTGGATTCTTTCAGAATCTCACTGCTATCCCCTCTGCCACGTAGGTGCTGTGCCTGACCCTTGGTGACCAAAATTGCCTGCTTGCTTCATAAGCAGCCTCAGTGGAGATTATTCTTTCTCTAATTCGTGGGAGAAAGCACCTTGCCTGGGGTCCCTAACTAGCTGCAGGCTGAGCTGGGGCCCCAACCCCTTTCTACAGTCTTCCTCTGCTTGGCTCAGAGCCGTGTAAGAAGCCCAGGAGCGTGTGAACCATGCACCCACCAGGCAAAGGCAGTACATACTTGTTCTGGGCATTTCCAAATTTCCCAAAGGGGTCTCCAGCCATCCCGCCGTCTCCAGTGAAGATATAGAGGTACCCATCATCCCCAAAGAGTAGTTGACCTCCATTGTGGTTCGAGGCTGGCTCTTCAATCTCCAGGATAATCCTGCAGGAAGAGAACGAACACACACACACACACACACACACACACACACACACACACACAAAAACTCAACCTTTGGCCAGGGTCAGTGCCTCATGTCTACAATCCTAGCTACTTAGGAGACTGAGATCAGGGGATCATGGTTCAAAGCCGCCTAGGCAGTAAAGTCTATCAAAAACCGGAAGTGTCACTGTGGCTCAAAGTGGTAGAATGCTTGCCTTGAGCTCAGAGATAGCACCCAGATCCTGAGTTCAAGCCCCAGAACTGGTACACACACACACACATACAACCTTCCACACATAAGCCATAAACAGGAAAGGAGATCATCAATAAGATGTCTTTTTTCTGATGTCATGTCATAATGGAAAAGGCTCTTTGTGTCCTTTCATAATAAGTGATCATCACAGATCAGTAGGGGATAGTTTACTCCTTTGTGTTAAGGAGAACAGAGAGGTTGTATGGCTTTCCTAGAGTCACACAGCCCCTAGGTAGCAGGGCTGAGACTAGGCCTCAACTCTTCTAGATCAAGTCTAGTGTTCTTTCTGTTGCTTTTTCACTGCTAGCACCTACTTTGTTATGACATGGGAACCTATCACCTGACCTCTGGCACAACCGCTTCCTTGTCCTCCCAGTTTTCCATGCACCGGCTACCTATGTGCAGATTCTACATGCTCCACGGTGGTGGCAGAGCAGGTGCTAGCCTTGGGCAGAAAAGTGAAGGGACAGCACCTGGGCCCCAAGTTCAAGCCCTAGTACTGGTACAAACCACAAAAACCTGACCCCTGGGTTTCACCTCAAGTCTCTGCCAGAAGGCAGACACCCAGGGCTCCCCAATACCAAGCTGGGGTTGGATGGAGATGGACCCAGGGGCCCCTCTTGGGCTAGGCCAGGTTTCATTTTGGAAACAGGGCATAAATGTCCGGGAGCACAGGATCTGGGGTAGTAAGGGGCTTGGAGGCAGGAGCAGATAAAGTGTGGGCAGGAAAGGCCAGCAGGGGTGCTGGGCATGGTGGGCTCAGAGCCTTTGGGGAGAGAGGGAGGAGGGAGAGCCTCGGGCAAGTCTCAGGGCCCCAGCTCAGATGCTTCCTAGCTGTGCAACCTCACAGACCGCCTCTCCTCTCTGAACCTCCGTGTCCTTATCTGTAAAATGGGAAACATGACCCTCATTCCTTGGGTTTATGAGTCAGAGGCAAAGAACCATCTCAGGATCTGAAGCTAAAGAGTTCTGGGAGAGCTGGAAGGTCTCAGAGGCGGGGCCGTCACCAGGGGCAGGTCTGCTTGGAACACCATCCACCGCAGTAGGCCCCCACTCGGTATGTGAGCTAATCACGTCTGACAACAGACACGGCGTGAGTGCACCGTGTGATCGGTCTCCTGCACGCCCAAGTGCACTGTGGGATGTGTCTCCCGCACACCCATCCCGCCCCCCCGACCTGGGCTCCCCTAAACCACCTCTCCGAGCGGTGGTCCACGGTGTTCTCGTCCTCCTGCGACACGCTGAACTCGCTGATGCGGATCCACTCGTGGAAGTCGACACCCACCGAGTAGTAGACGTAGACCTTGCGGGTGTGCCGGAAGCGCGGGTGGAACGCCAGCCCCAGGAAGCCCCGCTCATCGCCCTCCCAGGGCGAGGTGAGCACGGCCCGGCTGATGTTCAGGAACGGCTTCTCCAGCCTGGAGCGGTCGGGCAGGTAAGTCCACACCAGCCCCACCTGCTCAGCCACGAAGAAGCGGTGGCTCCCGTCCTTGGCGTGGACCAGGGCCACGGGGTTGCGCAGCCCGTTGGCCACTTCCTCCAGACACAGCTGCAGGCAGCCCTTGGCATCCGCAACCACGCGGCCCAGGTTCAAGTTCAAGTTCTCATTGACCAGCAGACGGGGGAAGCAGTAGTCCGTGTCGTCCAGGGACAGGTAGCGACAGAACTTGGCGCGGTTGCCCTCCAGAGCCCAGAGCTCGCGGTCCGAGGAGAGGTGGCGGAAGAGGCCTCGGCACGTCTGCCACATGTCCAGGCAGTAGTCCTCGCAGAGGCCGGGCATGGTCCGCAGGGGCGTGGCCGGGTCCTCTGCATCGTACAGGTGGGCTGCATAGGGAGAGCACTCCTGCGGAGACAGGGAGGGCTCATCCATGGTTTGCCGTGATCCTTACCGGAGGTGAACCGTGGGCAGGTCACTCTGCCTGAGCCACGAATCATTCCCTTGGCCTCCAATCTCTTCCTTGCCTTAATGTGGGGGCCTTAGCTTTTTCACTCAAGGCTGATACTCTATCACGTCTGCCACAACTCCACTTCTGGCTTTTTGGTGGTTAACTGGAGATGAGAGTCTCAGGGACTTTCCTGTCCAGGCTGGCTCTGAACCTCTGATCCTCAGATCTCAGCCTCCTGAGATACCTAGGATTAAAAGCATGAGCAACTGACTCTCAGCTGCTACACCCCTAATCTTTACTGCTTCTGACAGCCAACTCACGGGCAGCTGTATGTCTGGGGCAGGTGTGCTGTGTGGCACCCGAGGCAGGCTTTGCGTTTGTGTCGTGTCTCCCCGCGCTCCACATCTGCATGCCTCACTCCTTCCTCAGGGATGACCTCCACATTCACCCCACACCCCCTTAAAACACTTCGACCACAGACACCACAGTGAAAAGCCACTGTTTCATGAGCACGCATCCTGTCAGGACAGGACGCTTTTCATCATGTTCACACGGTACCCCAGACCCTCACGTGGAATCCAGCACCTGGTGAATACTTTAGGGAATGTTGCGCAGGAGGCCTCTGCTGGCTTTGGTTCATGAATGGTAAAGTGCTCTACTTCTTTTAGTCATTTACTTTTCCCTTGAATTCTATGAGAGAGAAACTGAGGCTTACCCCCACCAAGTGTCTTTTTTTATTTTTTTTTTTTGTTAGTCGTGGGGCTTGAACTCAAGGCTTGGGAACTGTCCCTGAGTTCTTTTGCTCAAGGCTAGCACTCTACCACTTGGAGCTACAGCACCACTTCTGATTTTCTGGTGGTTCATTGGAGCTAAGACTCTTACAGACCTTCCTGCCCAGGCTGGTTTCAAACCAGGATCCTCAGATCTCCGCCTCCTGAGTAGCTAGGATTACAGGTATGAGCACCAGTGCTGCCCAGCTCCCAGTGTCATCTAGTGTCATGTTCCAGTTAATAACTTGAGGAAAGTGGGCTTTGATTTCAGGGTGATCACTTTCTCCAGCACTGGGTGGTCGGCATGTGCACGTGGTCCAGTAAAAGCATGTGATCTCACCTTCCCAGCCCGGTGAGACTCTTATCTCCAAAAAACCACCAGAAAACCGGAAGTGGTGCTGTGGCTCAGGTGATAGGGCGCTCGCCTTGAGCTGAAGAGCTGAGGGACAGCACCTAGGCCCACAAGCCCCACAATCGACAAAAATAATCATCATTGGTACCTGATCCAACAGACAGAGACCTCTCAGACACCTGGCCTCACCTTTGGATGGAGCTCTACCAGCCAAGGAGAAGCTGTGGGCCCGTCTGGGTTCCACCTGGAACCAACTGCAGCCTGGAGCCCACAAGGTCCTCCCTCTGTGGTGCCCAGACCAAGGACCTCCCTCTGTGGTGCCCAGACCTGTGTGCAGTACTTCTGGTCTCTGAGCCTGACACTTCCTGTGACTCAGCTTCAGGCCCGCAGGACCCTCTGAGATGCTCCTCCAGAGTAGGGAGGGATGACAGCCATCACACACATGTCCCATTTCCTCTTTGCTGGGCTCGGTCACTATAACTCCTGATTGACAGATGAAGAAGTCAGGGCAACAAAGGCCAAGTGCCAAGAACTGGAGTTCACACCCAGGGCTCCAGCTGGTGTTCTTTCCTGTGACATTTCACTCAGGTGTCTGCTGGGCAGAGACTTACGAGCTAGAGACACAGGGAGGGACAGAACAGAGTTCCAGATGCCAATGGAAGACGCCTCCGCTCACTGGAGTATGGCCCACGCACAGAGGAAGCACGGGGTCTCTGGGGCCAGCCTGCCGAGTCGAGTGGCCCGTGTGGAGTACGGGACTCAGACCAGCGCAGTGCATGGTTAGGAAATGACAAGAGGGGACAGGGAAGGCTGGAGAGGATGACGGATCCTTCAGTAGGCCTCCCAGGAGGCAAGGGGAAAACACACAGAGGAACAAGCTAGTATCCTTGCTCAGCTGCTGGCCAATCAGGGCAGCGAGAGGGTGCCTGCCACACCTTCCTGCCCATGGTTGCTATGACACTGTCCCTGATACTCATGACTCATGGTCCTGGGTCCTCAAGGCCGCTGATGTCCGCCGCCCCCCTCTTTCGGAAGACAGTCTTGTACACAGTGTTCTCTATGGGATGCTCCGTCCTGGTCCGCCCACTTGCACATCTGGCAAGCTGCTATTCATGAAGTCAGGCCCAACCCACAAGTCTCCGCTGTCTCAGCTTTCTCCTGGCTGCCTCCACCCCTGGCCCTGTGGGTCCACACCTCAGACACGGCTTCCGTACCAGGAAATCTGCTCGCAGGCGCAGCTCCCCACCATTGTCACCTCTCCATTGCCGGAGGTGGCCTGGTGGCCCGCTTGGGTGGGGCTCAATGATCTGTTTGTGTGTCTGTGGGACCTTCCAGGGGCTGGCTCTGGGATCCAGCACATGCTGCCTGTGTGACTTTAGCCAGCTGTTTTACTTCTCTGGGCCTATACTATAAAAGGGAAAAGGGATTGTAGCCTGGCAGAGTTGGTGGGGGGAATTAGCTGAGATGAGACATGCTTTTGTTCAGTCAATGCTCAAATGATAAGAGAATGTTGAGGCTGGCAGAGTGGTGACTGGCAGAGCACGAGCCTAATGCAAATCCCAGTACCGTAAATAAATAAGAAGCAACTCGGTGGTGCTTTCTCCAAGAAGCTGCCCCTGACTGACTTGGCTTTTTTTTTTTCCTGTGCCCCCCTCATAATCTTGGGGAGCCTCTTGCAGGTTCAAGGAAGTACCTGTAGGACTCTTTCCTGAACTGAACTAAAGGACTTTGTTGGAGGAGCAGGGAGGTCCTGGGGCCAAAACTCAGGGCCTGGACACTGAGTTGTTGTTTTGCTTTTATTCCTTCAAGGTTAGAGCTCTACCACTTGAGCCACAGTTCCACTTCTGGCTTTTTGGTCATTAATTGGAAATAAGAGTCTCACAGACTTTCCTGCCCAGGCTGGCTTTGAACCTTTGATCCTCAGATCTCAACCTCCTGAGTAATTAGGATTACAGGTGTGAATCTACAACTTGACAACTAACTCTGGGCCAAGCAGCAGGGCAGGGCCATCTCCTCCAGACCCTGGAAACGAGTCTGCTGTGTGCATGACTGCAGAACTGCCTTTCTAGGAGGTCCCTTTGGGCTCCATGCACTGATCATGCCAGGCACCCGAAGAGGTTACCTCTGTCACCAAGAAACAACTTTGTGGAGGGCACACATCAGGAACACCAAGAGCCACAGCCATCCTGTAGGAGGACAAAGCCAAGGGCAGAGTCTCAGCCTCTCTAAGGCCAGTGTGAGGACTGAAAGCCAGCTGAAACCTTGGGCGCTGCACCTTGTCCCTGATGTGTTGGAAATCAGGAGGTGCTACAACGAGATCCGGCCTTGCCTGGCAGACAGGACAGGGCTCTTGCCAATGCTTTCCCTGAGGCTCCATCAGGGAGACCACGGCCCAGCCTCAGCCGCCTGCTGCAATCTCACTCCAGACATGAGATCACCCCTGGAGACTCTGTGGCTAGAGGTGCAAGCACCACAGACTGTTCAAGGCCAGGCTGTCCTGGGAACTTTCCCAAAGGAAGAGACGTGCATACAACTCCCTCCCCCCCTACTCCCCTGGGCCCCCAGCCTAGGCTACCTCAGAGCTGACATTCTCTTCCTCCTTGCGCTGGCCACCTTGTCTACCCTGCTAAGTCCAGCACATAGTAATTGCTCAATAAACAAATGTAGAATGGGTTGCTGCATGTCCTGGGGAATAGGGCAACCAAAGACCTGGGATCCAAAGAGTCCTCGGGCTGGGGTGGCCGGCAGGAAGCCAGTCTGTCAGCCTCCTTGAGATGCACAGCGCCGGGGGTTCATCAGTGCCCACCAGGAAGTGCACAGCCCAGCCTCCAGAGCATTCCATGCCACTCACCTCACCTGAGTGCCTCTTACATCCCATCCTGATGTTGTGTGGGTTCCCAGTCCTCCTGCCACCATGGGCTGCAGGACTGGGGACTTTCCCAGTGGGCCAGGTTCCTGCCTTTCTCTGGGTCTTCCTCAAACTCCACCCACATATGGGGGGAATCCACCTGTCAAGTCTCACTAGCCCTCTGTTTTAATCTGCCTGGCAAGTTGGGGGCTGGGGGTTGGCAGTTAAGGAGAGAGTATAACCAGAGGGCAACAGTGGACTTCCCAGCCAAGAGGTGGGCAGAGCAAGAGCCAAATCCCCGGATGTCAAACTTGAGTCAGCCCTTCTCCCCTTGCCTGTATTGGCTGAAGTCTGCAACTCCACACTGCACCGCGGGACTCCACCCCACCCCCACCCCCAGTCCCCTCACTGCCGAAGCTCTGGGCCAGGGCCAGCCCTAGTTAGGGCTTCCCAGCCTGGGCCTCATTTCTGCATTTGGCCAGGCAACTGTGGTGTGACCAGGCCTTGGACCCCAGCCTGCTCAGGAGGAAAATAACGATGGCAGGTCTGGGGTGGACCAAAGCAGGACATCACTCGGGTGGTCTTGAGAGAGCTTCATGGTGCCCTGCCAGGTGAGGGTGGATTCCCGGGCCAGCAGGATCCAGAATCCAGGAGTGGAAGCACCTGGGGATCCCAGGCCCAGGGTCAGCCGGGGCTGAGCAGGAGGGGCTCCCTAGGCAACCCCAGGCCCCAGCGTGCCAAGCCCAGAGGAACAGGAAACACCTGGTACCTGGGCAAGGGCCAGGCTGCTGGGGATGGGACGCAGAAAGCAGTACCCCAGGGCATCCTGGGGTGGAGGGGTCCCTGTCTCCAGGAGATAGGGAACAGTGCTTCCAGAGGGGAAACTGAGGCCCCAAGAAGGCCCGAGTGATAAAGCTAAGGAATGTCCAAGCCCAGAGACATGTAGGGATGCCCTGTCTTCCCGGTCGGCACCAAGTCACCCCCCAGATCAGCCCAAGGTCTGGGACTCACTCTTGAGCCCCAGTGGGGTTCAGATAGGAACTGAGCCCCAACCCCACCGCAAGCTAGAGCAGTGGCGCGCGCACGCCCCCCGGCCCGCCCCGAGCCCCGCGTCCGCGCGCGCCCCCGGCCCGCCCCGAGACCCCGGCCCGCCCCGAGCCCCGCGCCCCCGGCCCGCCCCCGCCCTGCGCCCGCGCGCGCCCCCGGCCCGCCCCGAGCCCCGCGCCCTCGGCCCGCCCCCCGCCCTGCGCCCCCGGCCCGCCCCCGCCCTGCGCCCGCGCGCGCCCCCGGCCCGCCCCGAGCCCCGCGCCCCCGGCCCGCCCCCGGCCCGCCCCGAGCCCCGCGCCCCCGGCCCGCCCCCGCCCTGCGCCCGCGCGCGCCCCCGGCCCGTCCCGAGCCCCGCGCCCGCGCCCGCGCGCGCCCCCGGCCCGCGCCCGCGCCCGCTCACCTGGCACAGCAGGTCCAGCGCGTAGCC
Organism: Dipodomys spectabilis; assembly: GCF_019054845.1. Classification (NCBI taxonomy): domain Eukaryota; kingdom Metazoa; phylum Chordata; class Mammalia; order Rodentia; family Heteromyidae; genus Dipodomys; species Dipodomys spectabilis. The sequence continues at coordinate 1,111,822 of NW_024870834.1, forward strand.
GGCGCATGTCGCCCACACCGCGGCGTCCACGCGGGCCGCCAGGGCCCCGAAGCGGCGGCCCAGCGCCGCGTCCTGCTCGCCGGTGCAGCAGCCGAAGGCCGAGTACTGCGCGCAGAAGCGCAGCGGCTGCGGCGGCCGGAAGGGCGGCCTGAAGTCCAAGCACTGCGGGTGCGCGGCGCCGGGCAGCGCCCGCAGCGCCAGCCACGCCCGCAGCGCCAGCAGCGCCCCGGCTCCCGCCGCGACCCCGGCCCGCCGCCCCGCCATGCCGCCCCCGCCTGGCCCGCGGGAGGAAGAAGCCGGGACCGGCGCGGCCCCCAGCGGAGCCGCCGGCCGCGCCCCGAGCGCCCGCCCCCCGCCTCGCCCGCACCCTCCGGGCGCTCGCAGCACCGGGAAGGCGTGGGCTCGGGCCGCGGGCCTCGAGGGTGGGGACTCCCCGCGCCGGGCCACCGCCGATCGGTGCGGAGCACGCGGGCAAAGTCAATGCCAGCTGCCAAGGGGGGTTCACGTTTCCGCCTGGGACTCACCTTTCTCTTCGGGGTGCTGTTCAGCCGCGGAAGGGAAGGAACCCCAAGGCCCCAGCCAGCATGAGCCAGTGACTGGGAACTTTTTTTTTTTTGTCGGTCGTGGGGCTTGAACTCTGGGCCTGGGCGCTGTCCCTGTGCTCTTCAGCTCAAGGCGAGCGCTCTACCACAGCGCCACTTCCGGTTTTCTGGTAGTTTATTGGAGATAAGAGTCTCACCGACTTTCCTGCCCAGGCTGACTTTGAACCGTGATCCTCAGATCTCAGCCTCCTGAGTAGTTAGGATTACAGACGTGAGCCACTGGCAACCAGAAACTTGGATGGGACTACTTAGAATGGGGCTGTGGGGGAGGGCAGGGAGTGTTAGCCGGGTCTTTAGCCGGGTGAGGGGAGAGGGAGGGCCGAAGTAGCAGTCTCTCCTCCATATAGTCCCCCCTCCCCCCCATTCTCCCGGCTTCTTCCCGTTCCCACCCGGGTCAGAGAACTCCCTCCCTTCGCAGAACCCACTGCCCCTGGCTTCCAATCTGCATAAAGAGCCGTGATGGGTCTCTCTAGGGGGTGGGGGGAAGTATCTACTGTCCACCCTTCATCTGGTGTCCCAGCATCAGCACCCCCCCCACAGCAGTGCATGCATACACACACCCAGCAGTGCATGCACACACACACACAGCAATGCTGCACAGAAGCACACACACAGTAGTGCATGCACACACAAACCCAGCAATGCTGCACACAAGCACACACCCAGCAGTGCATGCACACAAACCCAGCAATGCTGCACACACACGCACACACACACACAGCAGTGCATGCACACACCCAGAAGTGCTGTGCACACACACATACACACAGCAGTGCATGCACACACACTGCCTCCTCTGCCCAGAGCCTCCCATCACCCGAAACACCTGGCGCTTTCCCAGGTGGACCTTGGAATGTGCTTCTCTTGAGAATACCCTCCTCTTGAGAATACCCCTCCTCCTTGTCTCTTATAAGCTCCTGCTTGGTCTTCTAGCCCCAGTTCACAGTCCCACATCCTCTGCAGGTTTTTGGGGGGTTGCCCTGGGAAACCTATCTGGGTTAATTTCATCAAGACTGCAGAGCTCTGAGGTCTGTGGCTGAGGCTGAACAGGGGAAGCAATGAGTCAGGGTCTCCACGAGGCCAGACATCTCTAAGTATCTGACACAGAGCACACAACACAGCCACGCTGGCACGGGTAGGGCAGCAGGGGATTCTGCAGCACAAAGGGTCCCCAAGACTTGCAGGGCCAGCAGAGATGGCACTGGAGTCCCCTCTGTGAAGTTCAGCCCTGTCTGATGGGAGCTGAGACAGGGAAGAAGAATTCCTCTACTGCTTCAGCCCAGCCCTCCGGCTTCCACCAGCTGAACTGAGCAAGGAGTCTGGAACACACTGCCTTCAGGGTGGAAGGTACACAGAGAATCAGGCAAGGACAGAGTGGTGAAGTTTGAGGTCAAGCAGGCCCAGAAAAGATGGGGACAAAAGCCACTAGTTCCCCCCCCCAACGGGAAGAAAGGGCGATGGTAACACATCAGCACGAGCTCTGTATGTGGAAGCGAGAGTCACAGCACTCAGGCCAAGCTGTGAGCTTGAGGACAGCCTAGCATCATCAGCATCCCGTGTCATTCCCAGGGGTCCCTGGAGGAGATGGGCAGGCAGACACCCACCCCCAGGGAGCCTTCTAGGGGCTGCTTTATTCCTTATGCTGGTAGGTCCTTATTTATTTTTGTCAGATTTGAACTCAGAACCTGGGCGCTGTCCCTAAGCTTAAGCTCAAGGCTAGTAGTCTACCATTTGGTGCCACAGCTCTACTTCTGGTTATCTGGTGGTTAATTGGAGGTAAGAGTCTAATGAACTTTCCTGCCCCGGCTGGTTTTGAACCACGATCCTCAGATTTCAGTCTCCTGGGTACCCAGGTCCTTATGAATGGCTGTCTTCTGTTATTCCTCTCCCCGTCTCTGCTGGCAACTCAGGTCTGGGCAAGGTGTGCTGACTATCTGGCCTCATCAGTCACGGGAAGGGAAGCTTGGGGATCCAGAGCTCACCAGTCCAGGGCCAGTACCTTAGGCTTCTCATCCCAGGCCCCCCACCCTCCCTCCCCTCTCCAGACATCTTGGCAGCTGGTGATGCTACAACTTCCTGTGGTGGTCCCGTTACACAGATGGAACAGAAGAGTCAGGCACTTCTGCATCACCTTGAAAATCGGTGATCTGTCTTAAACTCATGAGAGAACGGAGGCCAGGGTCCTGCGTTCTGCCCTGTGTGGGTCTCAATGGCTGAGCAGCCCCAGCATTGCAGCTAGGTTTAGCTGGCCTGGGGTGGAAGTCATCGGAGCCACAAATGTGAGCAGTCCTTTGGACTTGGGGCCCTGGGGTGGATGAATGTGGAAAGCCGGGGAAGGTTGCACAATCTAGGGGGGACACATGTAACCACAGGGAAGAGCCAAGAAACACACACACACACACACACACACACACACTGCAGGGTTCTGGCAGAAGGAGGGGAAGAGGTACCTTCAAGATCTACACCCACAGTGGCCTCTGTCACTGAGGCCCTCCCCCCCCCCCAAACAAGCCTACCAGAGCCTCCCACCCTTGGGGGAAGGCAAGGCCAATGCCAGCCCCCAGCCTTCCTTTCTCACCAAGAACACCATGAGAGACACAGTCCAAGGACATAGGCTCATAGGCACCCAGCCCCCAGCCCAGCTCCTTCCTGCCCCAGCATCAGGCTCCAGTATAACAGCCGGTCACAGCTGCATGGGCTGTGGAGGAGGAGTTCTTAGAGCTCTCAGACAACAAAGGACCAGGACATTGGACACATCCGAAGCCTCCTGCTCCTACAGCTAAAGCCCACATCAGATGCAGCCAATCCCTAACCAGAGTCATGGGAGTCCTTACTCTAAAGACTCATATCCTTTGGTTCCTGATATCCATCCAGTACCTGTGTTTGCTTCTCAGGAAAGCAAAACAAAACTACAAGCCACATGAAAGGCAAGAGAAGTCACTGACAGAAGAGACCAGATTCAGAGCTGACACAGATGCCGGAGGGATCTGATAGGGACTGTAAAATAGCTATGATTCATATGTTAAGGCTCCACTAGAAAAAATACTGACCACAAACAAGAGCGAACGAGTAATGTAAGCAAAAGGGCTGGGGGTGGGGGGACAGGCACAGGGGTAGAATGCTGGCTAGCATGTATGAAGCTTGGGTTTGATTTCTAGCATGAGAGAGGGAAAGGGAGAAAAGAGGCTGGGAGATGGGGGGACGGGGAAGGACAGAGACAGAGAAATGAGAATGAGAATTGGAACAGAAAGAAAAATACTCCAGATAAGCTTCTCCCTTGGGTTCTGCTGAGAATAAAATGAATCGGTGAACTTGAAGACAAAGCAATAGAATCTTTCCAACCTGATACATAAAGAGGAAGACATTACAAACCTACAAACAACAGAGCATTTAAGAACTTTGGGAGCCAAAGCTGAGTCCTCTTGTTCCCAACCAGACATCCCCGAGGGAAGGGCCTGGCTGTTGAACCCCAGGATCCAGTGTCTGGCCAGCTGAGCATAGATGTGTTTATTTGTTCATTCAAAAAGAATGAATGAGGCTGGGCACCAGTGGTTCACACCTGTAATCCTAGGTACTCAGAAGGATGAGATCTGAGGATTGTGGTTCAAAGCCAGCTCTGGACAGGAAAATCTGTGAGACTGTTTTGTTTTGGCGGTCATGGGGCTTGAACTCAGGACTGGACACTGACCCTGAGCTCTCTGCTCAAGGCTAGTGCTCTGCTGCTTTGAGCCACAGCTCCACTCCCAGTTTTTCTGGTGGGTAGAGATAAGAGTCTCGAAGTGGCGCTGTAGCTCAAGTGGTAGAGTGCTAGCCTTGAGCTGAAGAGCTGAGGGACAGTGCCCAGCCCAGAGTTCAAGTCCCATGACCAACAACAACAACAAAAAAAAACGAGTGAGATAAGAATCTCACAGACTTCCCTTCCTGGCTGGCTTTGAACCATGGTCCTACGATTTCAGCCTCTAGAGTATCTAGGATACCAGGAGAGAGCCACTAATACCCGGTTCTATACAAATCTTATGTCCAAAGCTGGAAATGGCTCAAAGTGGTTAAGTGCTAGCCTTGAGCATAATAGGCTTAGGGACAGTGCCTAGGCCTTGAGTTCAAGCCTCAGGACTAGTGAAAACAAAACCAAAAAAGAAAAACCAAACACACCAATGAATGGATAAAGGACAAATGAACAGGGGGATGACAAACATTCTACCTTGACGGTTTCCAGACTGTAGCTCCTGCCATAGCCAGCAGCCACAGGCTAGCTGGCCTGGACCATTTCACCAATGCCATCTGGAGCCAGGGAATTGGCGAAGAGAGCAAGGATGAAGCTAGGCCTTTGGGCTGAAGGTGACGTCAGTAAACACAGCCTGGACCGTCGGTCCACGGCTGAGAAAGCGCTGGTTTTCCTCAGTGAATCATTCGGGGATCACCAAAGCTGCCCTGCCACCCATCTAGGCTTGGCCATATGCAAAAGGGACACCAGCTTGTTCCAGATCTTCCAGCTGCGCCCAGGCAGGACTTCCCTCTCTTCAGCTTCGGTTTCCCTGTCTCTTGAGTAGGAGCAAGGAAGAGGTAAGGTGACCAGGCCGCTGCTGGATCTCATAGGCTGCAGCTTGTTAGTCGTGGGGGCTGCCTGAGGTCGTGAGGGCCAAACTTCCAGGACCCCATCTCCAGCCAGACAGGTCGGTATGAGTAGCAATGCCTCAGTTTGTGCAGAACAAATGGGAATTACCGCCTGCCTCCTAGGCTAGTAGTTCCCTCTGAAAGGGGGCAGAATGGTCGGGGGGGGGGGGGGGCTCCGGCTGTCCCACAAAACACAAGTGCATGGGAATGAGGGGGCGGGGGGGGGGGGACGGGAGAGCTGCCCAGAAGCAAGTATTTTTTCTCCCCAGGCACTCAGCCCAAGCAAGAAAATGTGCTAGGGGTGAGCAGTGTGTGTGTGTGTGTGTGTGTGTGTGTGTGTGTGTGTGTGTGTGTGTGTGTGTGTGTGTGTGTGTGTGTGTGTGTATGTGAGAGAGAGAGAGAGAGAGAGAGAGAGAAGAGAGAGCTAGTCATCTCCTGTCCAGCAGCTAGAGGATCAAGGCCTAGGGCCAGCAGAGGCCTCAGACCAGATCCTTTCATAAACATTTCACACCTACGGAAAGTTACCAAGGACACAGGAAGGAACTCCCAAGAACATGTCTCCAGACCTCACCAATGGTGATTAAGTCAACCACATTTACTTCAGACTTCCAAAGTCTTCTTTAAAAATAGGAGGATCCGTGAACCTCAGTATATGAGGTAACCTTTATTTTGTTGTTGTTGCATCGAAGAGTCCTGCAGGAACAGCACCCAGGCCCTGAGCTCAAGCCCCAAGACCTAGAAAAAAAAGGAAGTATCAGCTGGGAAAGTAGCTCAGTGGTAGAGTGCTGAAGAGCAAGGGACTGTGCCCAGGCCCAGAGTTTAGGCCCCATGACAAACCCAAAAAACAACAACAACAACATCAAAAAAAACAGTATGAACCACCGGTGCCTGGCTTGATACTTATTTTTTAATTAAAAAATTTTTTTGTCAGTCTTGGGGCCTGAACTCTGGACCTGGGTGCTGTCCCTCAACTCTTCAGCTCAAGGCTAGCGCTCTACCACTTGAGCCACAGCGCCATTTCTGGCTTTTTCTGCTTAGGTGTTCCTGAGGAATTGAATCCAGGGCCTCATGCATGCAAGGCAAGCGCTCTACCACTGAGCCACCTTCCCAGCCCTAGCTTGCCTTTATTTTGTGTGTGTGTGTGCTGGGCTTGGGATTTGAACTCAGGGCCTGATGCTGTCCCTGAGCCTCTTTCTGCTCAAGGCTGGATCTCTATCACTTGAGCTACAACAACACTTCTAGTTCACACTGTTATCCTAACTACTCAGGAGGCAGACATCTGAGGATTATGGTTCAAAGCCAGCTCTGGCAAGAAACTCTTTTAGATTCTTATCTCCACTAACTTGCCCCATAAATGGCACTGTGGCTCAAGTGATAGAGTGCTAGCCTTGAGCAAAAAAAGCTGAGGGACAGCGCCAAGGCCCTGAGTTCAAGCCCCAGGACCAGAAATTTTTTTTTTTTTTTGTCAGTCGTGGGGTTTGAACTCTGGGCCTGGGCGCTGTCTCTCAGCTCTTCAGCTCAAGCTGAGCGCTCTACCACTTGAGCTACAGCACCACTTCTGGTTTTCTGGTGGTTTATTGGAGATAGGAGTCTCACAGTCTCTCCTGCCTGGGCTGGCTTTGAACCGCGATCCTCAGATCTCAGCCTCCTGAGTAGCTAGGATTACAGGCGTGAGCCACCAGCACCCGGCGAAAAAAAATTTGTTTAAATAGAGCACTTAGTTTAGTTTTGCCTGGTATTGGTAGCTCACTCCTGATATCTTAGCTACTTAGGAAGCTGAGATATGAAGATTGTGGTTCAAAGCCAGCTCAAGCAGGAAAGTTCATATATATATATATATATATTATATACCAACTGGGGCTGGTGGTTCAGGAGGCTGAAAACTGAGGATTGAGATTCAAAGCCAGCCTGGCAGAAAAGTCCATGAGACTCTTATTTCCAATTAACCACCAGAAAGCAGGAAGTGGGACTGTGGCTCAAGTGGTAGAGGGCTTACCTTGAGCTGAAGAGCTGAGGGGCAGCGCCCAGGCCCTGAGTTCAAGCCCCACAACTGACAAAAAAAAAAAAATCAGGCTGGGAATGTGGCTTAGTGGTAGAGTGCTTGCCTAGCATGTATGAAGACGTGGGTTCAATTCCTCTGTATCACATAAACAAAAAAAGCCAAAAATGGCGCTGTGGCTCAAGTGGTAGAGTGCTAGCGTTGAGCAAAAGAAGCTCAAGGACAGTGCCCAGGCCTGGAGTTCACGCCCCAGGACTGGCAAAAAAAAGACTCAACACTGAGAAGTCCTGCCTGAGCCCTCCCTCCCTCAGTACTACAAACACTTGGTTGAGCCATCTGAGAGGTTCAAACTTCCTGTTTTTTCTTCCCACATTTCCCACTCGGTATTCTGTAGAATGTGATTTCTCAGTGCTTTGCACAGGGTCTGGAGCCACAGGGTGCTGTAGTCAGATAAGTGTCTAAAGCATCCTGGACCCAACCCTGACATGGAGATTAAGACCTAGAACCTCAAGCCCTAGAGACACAAGACACACCTCAGCACACTAAAGGACCTGAGAAGTTCTGCAGCCATTTATCTCATATTCATTTGTGTGCTCTAATATGAACTATTTCTCCCAGCTCATCTAGTCCTGGCCTAGGTGTAAGTAGACTATTCACATCACTATTTCCTAGTCTGTATACACTTGCAGGACAATGGTGACTCATGCCTCTTAATCCCACTTGGGAGAGAGAGAATGGGATCATGGTTTGAGGACAGCCCAGTTTAAAAAAAAAAAAAAACCTTCAAGAAGCCCCTTCTCAAACCCATAGGTAGGCACAGTGACTCATACATATCATCCTATTTATATGGGAGGCTAAATTCAGGAGGATCACCATACCAGGCCAGCTCTGGGCAAAAAAAAAAAAAAACAACAAAAAGTGCACAAGACTGTTTAAATGGATGTAGCTGGAGTCATGGTGCATGTTTGTCATTCCAACAACTACTAGAAGCTTAAAATAGGCAGATCAATGCCCAGGCACATACATGGCCATGAAGTAAGACTTCTGCTTCTGGAAGTATGGCTCAAAGGTAGAGCATTTGCAAGCATGAGACCCTGAGTTCAAACCCAGGACTGCCAATAAATAAGTAGATAAATGAACAGCACTGATGACCTGGCAGAGTGTGAAAGCGTTACACTCCCAGTGCCCCTGGCCTTTAGAGGCTTTTGCACACACATGTGTGCACACCAGTGCTCTCATGCTCAGAAGCCCAAGGGAGACATGTTTGCACACTCTGAGCTCTGTTCCCCTGGGGCCTTGGGGGGGATTTGCTGTGAGCTCACCTGCCTTGGGAAGGCCCACCTCCGCCAAGTCCCAAGAGGAAGTGCCGATGTTTCTCATCTCCTGCCAGGTTCCCCAGCATCCCGGGCCACCACGAGCCCCAACTCCATACCCATGTCCAGTGCTCCCTGCCCACACCTGGGCTTTCCACCTCCATCCGGGACTCTGTGGGAAGCACAAAATTCCAATCAGAGCATCAGAGCACTTGCTTCCAAATCAAAGTTCAGAGGCAAATCTTAGCTAGAAACTGAGCTGCCACTTTGCAGATGGACTGAACAAGGACGAGGTAAGGATGCTATCCCCGGGCCTACTGCCTGGGCACAGTATATCTCTAGGCTGTCACCCCCAGCAAAGTGCCCAGGACAGGGCTGACGTGAAGCCTGAAGTGCCTGTGCTTGCAACAATTCCTCACGCCACCAGGGGGCACCTTGGTGCTGCCTGGTCTTGCCGGTGTGTCTACAGCACAATCTGAAACTGGCCAAGACAGCCAGAAGTCTCCTCAAAAGGAGGGAGGACAGAAGGGAGGAGGGAAGAAAGGAGACAGGGAGGGAAGGAGGCAGCTGAGCTGGGCCCACCTGCCTTGCTCTGCACCCTCTTGCTGTCCTCCATAATGACAACTCCAGAATGCTAAGTCATGAACCCACAGGGAAATTGAGGCCCAGAGAGAGGCTGTGACCTAGCTAGGGACATGAGAAGTTAGCAGAGACCTGCTCAACAGCACAACTTCAGGTGCAGTAATCAGGAGGAGGTAGAGATTCAGGAGTTTGGGGACAAGCTGGGGTCATTTGTATCTTACATCTTACTGGTGTGTGTGTGTGTGCATGTGTGTGTGCGTGTGTGCGTGTACGCGAGGGCCAGTCCTCACATCGAACTCAGGGCCTAGGCACTGTCCTGAGCTTCTTTACTCAAGGCTAGCACTCTACCACTTGAGCCACAGCGCCACTTTTGGCTTTTTCTGTTTATGTGGTACTGAGGAATCCAAGCCAGGGCTTCATGCATGCTAGGCAAGCACTCTACCACTAAGCCACTTTCCCAGCCCCACTTCCAGTTTGTTTTTTTTTTAAATGACTAGTTGAAGCGTCCCACAGGTTTTTCCTGCATGCTTCATACTTCAGCCTCAGCCTCCTGAGCAGCTAGGATTCCAGGGGTGCCATCACTCACTTCTGAAAAGCCATTCTCGACATCCTCTTTTTTTTTTTTTTTTGGGCAGTGAGACTTGGGCGCTGTCCCTGAGCTCTTCAGCTCAAGGCAAGTGCTCTACCACCTGAGCCATAGCTCCACTTCTGGCTTTCTGGTGGTTAATTTGGAGATAAGAGTCTCATGGATGTTCCTTCCCTGGGCTGGCTTTGAACCACAATCCTCAGATCTCAGCGTCCTGAGTAGCTAGGATTACAGGCGTGAGCCACCAGCGCCCGGCTACAGTCATTTCATTTAGCAGACAGAGAGAAAGGAAGAGGCATCCCCCCCCCCCCCACTGCCATGGCCCACCTCCCTATCTCATTGCCAGTCCCAGTGCCTGGAGCTCCCCACCGCTTCAGCTGAAGACCTGGGCTCTGCTCACTTGAGCAACAATCCCTGTAGGATCCACTCCTCCCCCAGCGCTGTTCACCTGGCCAATCACAGACGCACAGAACCCTCCCCTCTCCCCCACCCCACCAGTCATATACGATTCCCAAATCCACACACATCTCCCCACGGCTGCATGGCCCATCTTCACTGGGGTCTTTCTGGCCTCCACCCTGCCACTCACCTGTCCCCAAGTGTACTGCTCACGGCCAGCTCCCTGTCGGGCATCAGACTTATGCCTGTGTGCCTTGGGTGACCCCTTCTTGTTCTCTGACAGGCCCAGCTTGACCCTCCGTCACTTGCGGTCACTTCAGCCTGCTGTGCTGCGCTCGCAGCGTGTGTTCCCCACACACACACCCCAACACCCGAAATGATGCCTCAGTCCCATCTCTCCAGCCCAAGTGAGCACCAAGACCTCTCTGCACTCCCCGCGTCCTGCCTCTCTGTACCTGGTGCAGGAATTGGTACCCATGGGGCTTAGGGAATGGGTGCTGAGTGAGGAAGACAAACACATCCATGGATCCAGCCAGCTCTCACTCTGCCAGACTCTCTCCACCTGCAATATTACACTTACCCCACCTTCAGACTAGAGCCCCCAATATTTGAGCTTCACTTTACAGTTGGGGAAGGGAGGCAGAGAGAAATAAAGTACTGGGCTTTCCACTACACAAAAATAGATGGTGGGATATATGGTAAACATATATGCGCATCTGAGGGAAGCTAGGCGGAGGATAAAGAATCAGGGAAATGGGAAAACATACAACAGAGGGGCCCATCAGCTGCACTGGAAATAGATGAAAATGAACTAAGCAAGTCAAAGACAGCGATGGGAGGGAGGGAATGAGAGGGAAAGAGAGAACAGCTTACACTAAGCAAAAGGAAAGAAATGTACATATCACCTGATGTGGAAGAAATCCTTGTATTGTCAAAGCTCATAGAATTCACAAACTTTATAGACCATTATAATGACAATTTGCCTTGTGAAGGTTAACATGTGTTTGTGACTTTAAGTATCACTATTCCACAATACTGTGAAATATGTGAAATTTATGGAATCACCTAATCTCAATAAAAATTTTAACTAAATAGCCAGGGGCTGGTGGCTCACACCTGTAATCCTAGCCACTCAGGAGGCTAAAATCTGAGGATCACGCTTCAAAGCCAGACTGGACAGGAAAGTCCCTGAGACTCTTATCTCCAATAAACCACTAGAAAACTGGAAGTGGTGCTGTGGCTCAAGTGGTAGAGCGCTTGCCTTGAGGTGAAGAGCTGAGGGACAGGGTCCAGGCCCAGAGTTGAAAGCCCCATGACTGACAAATAAATAAATAAATGGTGAGGCTGGGAATGTGGCTTTGTGGTCGAGTGCTTGCCTAGCATGTGTGAAGTCCTGGGTTCAGTTCCACAGTACCACATACAGAGAAAAAGCTGCAAGTGATACTGTGGCTCAAGTGCTAGCCTTGAGCAAAAGAAGCTCAGGGACAGTGCCCAGGCCCTGAGTTCAAGCCCCAGGACTGGCAAAAAAACAAAGCAAGCAAGCAAGCAAGGAAGGAAGGAAGGAAGAAAGAGAGAGAGAGAAAGAGAGAAAGAAAAAGAGAGAAAAGAAAGGAAAGAGAAAAAGAGAAAGAAAGAGAAAGAAAGAGAAAAAGAAAGAAAGAAAGGAGAGAGAGAGAGAGGGAGGGAGAGAGAGAAGGCTGGGTGCTGGTGGCTCACACCTATAATCCTAGCTACTCAGGAGACTGAGATCTGAGGATTGCGTTCAAAGCCAGCCTGGGCTGGGCGCCGGTGGCTCCTGTCTGTAATCATTGCTACTCAGGAGGCTGAGATCAGAGGATCATGGTTCAAAGCCAGCCTGGGCAAGAAACTCTGTGAGACTCTCATCTCCAATAAACCACCACCACAAAACCGGAAGTGGCACTGTGGCTCAAGTGGTAGAGCACTCGCCTTGAGTTGAAGAGCTGAGGGACAGTGCCCAGGCCCAGAGTTCAAGCCCCATGACCGACAAGACAAGCCAGTCTGGGCAGGAAAGTCTGTGAGACTCTTATCTCCAATAAACTACACAGAAAAAGCTGGAAGTAGTGCTGTGGCTCAAGTGTTATAGTGCTAGCCTTGAGCCAAAACTCAGTGCCCAGGCCCTGAGTTTAAGACTTAGGATGAGCACACAAAAGAAAATGATAATAAAATGTATAGCTTCAAGGGCTGGGAAGGTGCTCAGTGGTAGAGTGCTTGCCTTGCATGCATGAGGCCCTGGGTTTGATTCCTTAGCACCATATAAGCAGAAAAAGCCAGAAGCGGCACTGTGGCTCAAGTGGTCGAGCGCTAGCCTTGAGCTGAAGAGCTGAGGGACAGCGCCCAGGCCCAGAGTTCAGGCCCCATGACTGACAAAAAAAAAAAAAAAAAAAAAGTATAGCTTCATTCCAAGCCTTTACTGATTAAACCACACTATGAACAGATGGAAGGAAGGAAAGAAGGAAGGAGTAAGGATTGGTGATGAATGAGTAGATGCCTGATTGGCTAGATAGATGGATGAATGAATAAATGGTGGATGGATAGATAGATTGGTGGTAAGTGATGGATGAGTGGATGAAGGGATGAATAGGCAGGTGGACAGATGGATGGTAGATGGATAGATGAGGGGTAGATGAATGGGTGAAATGAAGTAGTCTGGCATCATGAGTAATGGATCTGGCCCTGGGCTCTGACCAGCTCAGGCTCACATGCCCTGGAGACTGGGAAAGTCCTGCCACGCACAGTCTCTGGCACTGTCCTAATCCTGAGCCAGTCAGTGACAAATCACTCCCTCCCTTATTGCCCTGATATGTTCTCAGGAACAGGCTCTGTAGAATGGCCTGAATGCTGAAAGGGTGGGAGGGAGGAAGAATGGATTCAGGGAGCTGGGGAGAAGATGGAGGGGGGACAGAGGGGGGGAAGGAGGGAGAGAGAACAGAGGTGACTATAGAAACAGGCCTAAGCTGGGAAGTTCGCACCTAACACCCAAGGATGTGGAGACAAGCATTTCCAAAATAGGAAGTTTCACTGTGTGTCACTTAGACACCGAAACACACAGAACAGAGGGCAGGGAGAAAAAGGGAATCCCAAGGCTCAGAGCGTAGGAAGATGGGGCTGGCATTTCCCTGTCCCCTTGAGAAGGCCGCATGCTAGACGTTCTTCCTGTTGGGAGCCCCAAGGGACAGAATTCTGATCTGCTAAGGTGAGAGAGGGGCCACTGGAAGACCACATCCCAGAAGCCAAGAATGGGTGCCACTTCTTTCCCGTAGTCCCTGCTGGCAAAGCCGACCAGCAGGAGCAGGAATCGGTGCAGAAAAGAGGAACCTATTAGAACTGCTGGTACTGCTGCTCTCCACCCCAAGAACCAGGATCCCTGTGTCTCAAAGACACTGGACAGGCAGGCCTGTGTACCCCCATGATCCACAGGCCTCTGGCTTGTACCAGCCCATAGCAAATGCTGCTTGGGCCTCAGGATTGTTCTAGCCACTGAACCCACACATTGAACACTGTGGAGGCCCCCAGAGGGGCATCGCACCTGCACAGTGCCTCTGTGAGTCCACTTTTGCTCAAGCATCCGGACAGAGCAGCAAGATGACTCTGCAGGACACCCTGTGTCCTGCACAGCCCCAGCTTTTGAGGTCTGCATCACTGGGCAGGTGGAGAGCTGAGTCATTTACCCAACATCTCAGAGTTGCCCACAGAAGCCCTGGCTTCCGGCAGAAGGAAGGCCCCTACGCTTAACCAGCCTTTGGGAGCTGGAATTTGGAAAAGGGGGTGTGGGAAGGGGAGGTGGGACAGGAAACGTGTTCTCTAAGACAAATGTCTTCAGGACAGGGGGCTTAGGATCTGATAGAGGGGACGGTGAGGCCTCAAATTGCTGACCAAGACCACAGCCTCATGTCTTCTTTTTTTTTTTCTTTTTCTTTTGCCAGTCTTGGGGCTTGACCTCAGGGTCTGGGCACTGTCCCTGAGCTTTTGTGCTTGAGGTTAATCTCTACCACTTTGAGCCACAGCTCCACTCCCAGCTTTTTGTGCTTAATGGGAGATAAGAGTCTCCTGGACTTTCCTGAGCCACAATCCTCAGATCTCAAGCCTCCCAAGTAGCTAGAATTACAGTCAGGAGCCACCAGTGCCCCTTAGCCCCATGTCTTCAGTGTGTCCTGGTAGGATGGGGACAGGACCTTGCCTCTATCCGGGCTCTGGCTGAGCACCTGGCCTCAATGCCACAGTCACACCAACTGACCAGTATCCCAGGAGTGCTGCCCTTCATAATGCTAATCACAGCCTTTCTCCCTATTCCAGACAATGGCAGTAGTGACCGTGACAGGAGATTTGGTGCGGCCACCAGACTTGGGTCAGTGACCGTGGCAGGCTGTCCTGAGCTCCTGTCTCATCTACCCCTGGCTGTGCATTGACCTTCCTGTCTCTCAGTTTCCTCCACAGCACAGCGGATTTGGGTGACTGAGAAACAGAGGCAAAACCCAGGGCAGAGTCCTGGCCAGTCCACTCTGGATGGAGCCTGGGGTGGGGCTTAGCTGCTGGCCAGGATACTTCATGCTTTTAGAATGATCTGAGCCTGCATTCCGAGTCAGCAATGAGAAGTATCTTTAGTCACACACTTGCCCATCACAGTGGACAGGTATTCTCATTCCAAGTGAGGACAGTTCCCTGCTGGTGGCTGACCTACTTCCTCCCAGTGATACTCTGCAGCTTCCCGAGTCCAGTGGAAACTAGTTATTGCTGCTGATAGCTCTCCATTAAGATGGGACCTAGGCTCGCTGGTGGCTTATGCCTATAATCCCAGCTACTCAGAAGACTGAGATCTGAGGATTGCATTTCAAAGCCAGCTTGGGCAGGAAACTCTGTGGGACTCTTTTTTTGTGTGTGTGGGGGCGTCCAGTCATGGCCTTAACTCTGGGCCTGGGCGCTGTCCCTCAGCTCTTCAGCTCAAGGCTAGCGCTCTACCACTGAACCACCTTCCCAGCCCCTCTGTGGGACTCTTAACTCCAATTAACCAGTAAAAAAAACTGGAAGTGGAGCTGTGGTTCAAGTGGTAGAGCACTCCTAGCCTTGAGTGAAAAAAAGCTAAAGGACAGTGCCTAGGCCCTGAATACAAGCCCCAGGACTGGCACCAAAAGAAAGCAAGGATTCTGAATTTGGTCCCTGAATGGAATGAGCCCTTTGGGTAGGGATAGAAAAATGGTGAAGTCAGATGCTAGTAGGGTCTAGGAATCCCCATGAACAAACTCATACCTGCACGAGGGTGCAAGCAAGTTCCCACTCCTGCTCTATGCACTAGGGCTACATGAGTTGCCAAGGACAGGAAAATTCTGACCGGCCCACCACTGGGCCTGCCTGGCGCTGCGTGTGTCTGCATATTTCCAGCTGTTCTTAACTTGCTCAAGGCTGGTGCTCTACCACTTGAGCCACACCTCCACTTATAATTTTTGGCTAGTTAATTGGAGATAAGAGTCTCACATGCATTACCTTGCCCATGTAATTGTAACCCCTCTGTATGATATTTTCACAATTAAAAAAAAAAGAGTCTCACACAGGGCTTGGGGAATGTGGCTTAGTGGTAGAGTGCTTGCCTAGCATGCTTGAAGCCCTGGGTTTGACTCCTCAGTACCACATATACAGAAAAAGCCAGAAGTAGCGATGTGGCTCAAGTGGTAGAATGTTCGTCTTGAGCAAAAAGCGCACAGGGACAGTGCCCAGGCTCTGAGTTCCAGCCCCAGGACTGACAGAAAGAAAGAAAGAAAAGAAAGAAAGAAAGAAAGAAAGGAAGGAAGGAAGGAAGGAAGGAAGGAAGGAAGGAAGGAAGGAAGGAAGGAAGAAAGGAAGGAAGGAAGAAAGGAAAAGGAAAAGAAAAAGAAAGTCTCAGTCAGACACTCCTGCCAGGGCTGGCTTCTAGCTGTAATCCTCAAATCTCAGCCTCCAGAGTAGAGGACAGACTCCTGCCTAATTCCCCCAAGTCAAGCAAAACACCAAGAGCATGCTCATGTGCTTGCTTGAATTCAGGCAGGTCATTCCAACCTTGGCTTAGCTGAAAGTTCCCTCACCCCAGGCAGACATTCCATTCTAGGCCTGGCCCAGGGCACCTGCCCCGGGCCCCCAAGAGACCATAGCCTGCTTTTTTTTTTTTTTTTTTGTATTTCTGTGTGTTTTCCTTTTTGGTACTGGGGATGGAACCTGGGACATTGCACTTTTTAGGCAAGCACTTTGCCACCAAGCTACATCCCAGCCCCACAGCCTCTTTTTTTGTTGTTGTTTATTTGTTTCCTCTTTAAAACCAATATAAGCCTGATCCCAACTCCACCTCCTCACACAATCTCTGATCCTGTAGGAAGATTATTTGCCCCTGGCTGCTGTATCTCAATAAACAGTCCTGGCCCAGTTGAAGATCAAGTCTGGCTTGTTTCTGTTCCTTTTTCCTCCATTTCCCTAACACTGAGTAGCTAGGATTATAGGTGTGAGCCACAGCTTTAGGCTGAAGTTTGTATTTTAATAGAAGGGTCTATTGTCTCTAGAAGGGTTGGGAGCTTTGGAATTGTGGGTGGCTCAGTAGACCAAGTGGGGTACTGGGAAAAGTTCTCTGTAGCTAAATCCCAGAACAACCCCCCCCCCCCCCCCCAAGGCAGGCATGGCCTGGATTCTCTGCCCTCCTTCTGCCTCCAAGCTCAGAAATCATCCTCACAAAAGCAGGCGTCCCCAACATCACCCAAATTCTCCTCGACTGAGCTCATTTCATAATCTCATGCCAAAGGGCAGTGATTCCATTGGACTCAAGCCCCCAGAACTGTGATTCTCTCAGAGCCAACCTTAAAGGGTAATGGCCACTCAAGGAAGCGCAGCCTAGGCTGCTCTGTTGGTTAAATCACACCACTATTAAAATGATAAAAGCCAGTGTTGACAGGGCCCTAGGAAACTCAGCACACTCGCACTGCTCTGCTCTCCATGTCCTTTCCACGCTCCCTTTGTCTGGGAATGGAGACGCTCCTTTTGTCTGGGAATGGAGAGCCCATTCAGGCCCAGCAATCTAGAGGGCCATCGTGAAGCAGTCCTACCTGCCAGTCAGAGTCCTTGCTGCCTCCCCAAGCCCCAGCCCGCCAGGTTCCCGCAGCCTGACAGCCTTGATTGTGCTGCTCTGCTAGCTTCTTCACTCCAAGCTAGACTGTGAATTCAACAAAGGGACAAAGCTCTTTGAAGAAGATTCTTGCCTGGCAGGTGGCTCACGCCAGTAATCCTAGCTACTCAAGACACTGAGATCTGAGGATTTGCGGTTCAAAGCCAGCCTGGTCAGGAAAGTCTGTGAGACTCATCTCTAATTAACTAGTAGAAAGCAAAAAGTGGTGCTGTGGCTCAAGTGGTAGAGGGCTAGCCTTGTGCAAAAAAAAAGCTCAAGTACAGTGCCCAGGCCCCAAGTTCAAGCCCAGGACCAGGCACCCTCCCCCCCCCCCCACACAAAAAAAGAACAAAGATTCTATGCTCTGCCACATTTTCTTTTTCTTTTCCTTTTTTTCTTCAATTCTCTCTCTCTCTCTCTCTCTCTCTCTCTCTCTCTCTCTCTCTCTCCTCTTGTGCTGGTACTGAGGCTGAACTCAGGGCTGGTACTTTCCCACTTGAGTTACTCTTCTACTTCCAGCTGTTTGCTGGTTAGAGATATGAGTCTCTCACATTTATCTTCCCTGGGCTGACTTTGCACCAGAATCCTCAGATCCCAGGTTATAAGATTATAGACGTGAGGCACCAACACCTGGCTTGCTTGGCCAAATTTTAATTAGTCATTGGAATCCGGATATGTTCATCTGGGCTTGTCCTTTTGTTAGCAAAGAACCTGCTGTTTCAGCTTAGCAGGAAGTCCTGTACCCATCTTCCATATCTAATTACCCTCTCTGTCTGGTTGGTCCTCATCCTCCACCAACCCCCAAGGGGATGTCTGGTCACCCTGTCCTATCTTCAGCATCAATCCTGTTAGGTTGGCTTGTCCAGAATCCCCCTGACATTTCTTGGTGATTTTTCCATTCATTGACCCCCATTCTGTGCCTGTGGTTTAGCTTGTTCACTCACCCAAGTAGTACAGTAAGCTTATTTGCAAATTTATTATATGTTTTTGTTTGTTGGTGCCTGTCCTGGGGCTTAAACTCAGGGTCTGGGTGGGCTCAAGATTAGTGCTCTCTAATGCTTGAACTGCAACTCCACTTCCAGTTTTTTGTTGTTGGTTCATTAGATATAAAAGTCTTAGCCAGGCGCCAGTGGCACAACCTGTAATCATAGTTACTCCGGAGGCTTTGATCTGAGGATCGTGGTTCAAAGCCAGCCCAAGCAGGAAAGTCTGTGAAACTCTTTTTTTTTTTTTTTTTGGTCTGGTCATGGGGCCTGAACTCTGGGCCTGGGCGCTGTCCCTCAGCTCTTCAGCTCAAGGCTAACGCTCTACCACTTGAGCCACAGCGCCACTTCCGGCTTTTTTTTTTCTTATGTGGTGCTGAGGAATCGAACCCAGGGCCTCAGGCATGCAAGGCAAGCGCTCTACCACTGAGCCACCTTCCCAGCCCAGTCTGTGAAACTCTTATCTCCAATAAACCACCAGAAAACCCGAAGTGGCGCTGTGGCTCAAGTGGTAGAGCTCTAGCCTGGAACAAAAAAGAAGCTCAGGAACAGTGTCCAGGCCCTCAGTTAAAGCCCCAGGACTGGCCAAAAAAAAAAAAAAAAAAAAGCTGGTCACCAGTGGCTCTCGCCTGGAGGCTGAGATGCTGAGATCTGAGGATCACGGTTCAAAGCCAGCCTGGGAAGGAAAGGCTGAGAAACCTTTTTTTTTTTTTGGGGGGGGGTCCTGTCATGGGGCCTGAACTCTGGGCCTGGGCGCTGTCCCTCAGCTCTTCAGCTCAAGGCTAGCGCTCTACCACTTGAGCCACAGCGCCACTTCTGGCTTTTTTCTTTTTGCTTATGTGGTGTTGAGGAATGGAACCCAGGGCCTCAGACATGCAAGGCAAGCACTCTGCCACTGAGCCACCTTCCCAGCCCAGGCTGAGAGACTTTTATCTCCAATAAACCATTCAGAAAACCGAAAGTGACGCTGTGGCTCAAGTAGTAGAGTGCTCACTTTGAGCTGAAGAGCTGAGGGACAGCATTCAGGACCAGAGTTCAAGCCCTATGACCAAAAAAAAAAAAGTCTCACAGATTAGGATTACTGTGGCACCAGGCTTACTTTTTCTTTAATACCATCATCCCAGGGCAAATGGAAAACTGTATCTTTACTGGTAATCCTTACTCCACCCTCTATAGTGGCCAGGATCCTCACTTGATAAATGAGGAAACAGATTCAAAGAGGCTCAGGCATTTGCTCAAGCCTGGCTGATCCTATCTTGAATTTTTTTGTTGTTGTTGTTGTCGTGGGGCTTGAACTCTGGGCCTGGGCGCTGTCCCTCAGCTCTTCAGCTCAAGGCTAGTGCTCTACTCACTTCTGGTTTTCTGATGGTTAATTGGAGATAAGAGTCTCATGGACTTTCCTACCCAGGCTGGCTTTTGCTGTGATCCTCAGATCTTAGCCTCCTGAGTAGCTAGGATGACAGGCGTGAGCCACTGGTGCCAGGGCTATCTTGGATTCTTTTTTTTAATTTATTTTTTATTGTGAGAATACCTTACAGAGGGGTTACAATGATAACGAGTATATTTCTTATCAAGCATTGTTGCCTCCTCTTTGTTTCCCCTTCTCATCCCTTCCCATACTCTCCCTCTTCCCCCCCCTCCCCGCCCCCCTTGGATTCGTGAAACAGCACTGTGCTGCTTCTGCAGGGACTCAGCCCAGAGCTCCAGGACTTGGGGCAGTGGGATGTACACTGGTGCCGTGGACATTCTGGAAGGGGAACAGGGAAGGACCTGTATCCTGGTGTAGGAATCTACCAGGTGAGGAGGAGGGGCAGGGCATGCGCACCGTGGGCACAGAGATGTGACAGCCAGCAGTCATCTGAGAACAGGCTGTACAGGCTGCCCTCTGGGCTAGAAACCCAGAACATGTGGGCAAGTAAGAAAGGCCACAACTATCTGGACAATGATACTTTGGAGATGGGGACATGGGGCATAGGAGAGCTTTAAGGGGTGGACGGCAGGTCTCTAGAGGCTCCAGCACTGTCAAATGCCTGAATGGAGCTATAGAAGGCTTACTTAGGTGAAGTGCCGATGGCTCTGCCTACAAATACATTTCCAGGAACTTTGACAGGTGAAACAAGGGACCGGAAACAACCAGAATGGGATTGAGCAGGGAGAGCCAGAATAACCTGCAAGCAGGTGCCAAAGGTCAATTACACAAACTGACAAGTTTTTTGCAAGTGTTTTCTTTTCCTTCTGCTAGTGACTCATGCCTGTAATACTACCTACTGAGGAGGTTGAGATCTGAAAATGGCACTTTGAAGCTAGCCTGGGCAGGAGTCTGTGAGACTCTTATCTCCCATGAACTACTAAAAAGCTGGAAGTGGAGCTGTGGTTCAAGTTAGAGTACTAGCCTTGACCCAAAAAGCTAAGGGACAGTGGCCAAGCCTGAGTTCAAGCCTCAGTATTGGCATTAAAACAAACAAACAACCAAATTATCAGGGGATGGGAATGTGGCTCAGTGGTAGATGCTTGCCTAGCATGCATGAAGCCCTGGATTCCATTTCTCAGTACCACATAAACAGAGAAAGCCAGAAGTGGTGCTGTGGCTCAAGGGGTAGAACACTATCCTTGAGCAAAAAGAAGCTCAAGGACAGTGCCCAGGCCCTGAGTTCAAGCCCAGAATTGGTAAATAAAAATTATCTTTAAATAGTGAATCTACTGAATGTGTGGTGAAGAGGCCTGTTCTGGGCCTGACACGGGAAATTCTTTTTTTCTTTTTTTGTTGGTCATAGGGCCTGAACTCTGGGCCTAGGCGCTGTTCCTCAGCTCTTCAGCTCAAGGCTAGCACTCTACCACTTAAGCCACAGCGCCACTTCCGGCTTTTTCTGCTTATGTGGTGCTGAGGAATCGAACCCAGGGCCTCATGCATGCAAGGCAAGCACTCTACCACTGAGCCACCTTCCCAGCCCCAGGTGGTCAGTGAGCCCTGGATGGATGCCCAGATCATTAGATGTTGAAAGAGGCAACTGAACTATGAAAGTGCCTGAACTATGACTGAACCAAGAAACATCTGGTAGGTTCTCATGGGGTTCCTAGCAATCAGGTTATCCTCACTCACATAAAATCCCTCAGCCCCACGATAGATCAGTCATCCTAGCTGCCTTGAGGCCCCACAGGGCTGTCCGTGGCGGAACTGTCGCGTTGGGTGGGGTAACAGGGAGGGGACAGGTGCAGTTATCTCTGCCTGCCAGGGAGCACCAACAAAGGTTGTCTGCCCAGGGCAAACTCAGGAATCCAGGAGGCCTGGCACACAGCATGCGCTGAATAGGTAGTGAGACCTCAAGAGGGAGCCAGCTAGCTTCATGTCTCCAGGCAGGCCTTACTAACCCAGGTGCCTCAGTGCCCGCAGCTACAGTGGGCAGAACCCATACAACAAGATACGACAGGGTCAATGGAGGCACACACTAGCTTGGCTTTCAGAGAAGGCACAGAAAGCATGTTGGAGCTTGCTCTGTGGGACAAGCTGTACCCCAAGAGGTCAGCCTTACAGGCCTGTCTCCCCTCCCCCATCCTTCCCACCTCAGGGCATGTCCAGAATCCAGGCCCAGGCCCAGGAACGTGGAGCCTCCTGCCTTCCTGTGAGGAGCTGGGGGCCACGGCCTGCTCAAGTGACTTCTGCAGCTCTCCTACCCTTTCCTTTAGGGTCCCCTGATTGGAGGAAGGGAGGAATCCCTAACTAGCACCCATTCAAAGGCAGGTTCCTGTCCCGCCCACAGGGGTAGAGGGGAGTGCTTTTAGGGGAAGACTGTACACTGACACACACACACACACACACACACACACACACATCTGTCCAGGGAGACACACACACACACACACACACACACATCTGTCCAGGGAGACACACACACACACACACACACACACACACACACACACATCTGTCCAGGGAGCCTAACCTTAGGGTCTCTCTCCAGGGTAGGCAGCCTTTCCTCCAGA
The DNA here is from genome assembly GCF_019054845.1 of Dipodomys spectabilis. Classification (NCBI taxonomy): domain Eukaryota; kingdom Metazoa; phylum Chordata; class Mammalia; order Rodentia; family Heteromyidae; genus Dipodomys; species Dipodomys spectabilis. The sequence goes on from NW_024870834.1 coordinate 1,134,019, forward strand.
AGGCCCAGAGCCAGGCAGGGGCCTCTGTGACCTCCAGGCAGCCAGTCAGGTCTAGCAAGTGAGAGGGGAGGGGGCTAGAGCCCCCTGCTGTCTCAAAGGACCGGGGGGGGGGGGGGGGGGGTTATCTGCCGTTGGGTGGGAAGCCTCCTTTTTAACCTTCCCCAGAGCTGTTGACAGCTGCGCAAGTCCTGTCCCTGAGGGAGCTTTCGGGTTTCACGTGACCTCCACAGAGGAAAATCTGTCATTCACCAGCTGAGCCGTCCAGGCCGGCCCTAGGAAGATGACATTGAGTCACCTGGGCCTTCACTGTTCTGCCAGCCGTAGATGGTAATTAGCTCTTACTGGAAGGGGCCGGTCTGTCACTTCCGGCTGTAAGTGCCAGGCAGGATCTGCCAGCTGCTGTTCTTCCTGGAGGCTGGGGAAAGGCTGGATTCTCATCTGGGGCCAGGTGGTCAGGATTGGGAAGACATGGTACTCCAGAATCCCACTGGGAACCTGGTCCCAGGAGACAGTCAGGGGTGAGGTGGGGTCCTGGCTTCAACACCCTGTGGTCCCAGCCTGTTCCCAGCCTGGCACTGGTAAGCAGACTGACCCAAGAAGAGGACATGGCTAATAAATGCCCACCTGACTTTTTTTTTCTTTTGTTGGTCCTGGGGCTTGAACTTAAGGCTTGGTTGCTATCCCTGAGCTTTTCTGCTCAAGGCTAGCACTCTACTACTTTGAGCCACAGCATGGATTCTGATTTTCTGGTAATTAATTGGAGATAAGAAGCTCTCAGACTTCCCTGCCTGGGATGGTTTTCAACCGTGATCCTCAGATCTCAGCTTTCTGAGTAGCTAGAATTACAGGTGTGAGGCACCAGTGTCCAGCTCCTTTTTTTCCCCTTCTCACACACACACACACACACACACACACACACACACACACACACAAACACACACGCACACGCACGCACAGGTCCTGGAGCTTGAATTTGTTTTGGGCTCTGTCGCTGAGCTGTTGGGAAGCCAAACAGCCCAGAATGTTGTGGAGTTCGTGCTCGGACTTGAACTTGTCTTTTTTGCTCTAGGCAGGTGCATTACTGCTTGAGCCACAGCTCCACTTCTGGCTTTTTGGTAGTTAACTGGAGATAAAAGTTTCATAGGCTTTTCTGCCATGGCTGGCTTTGAACTGTGATCCTTAGATTTCAGTTTCCTGAGTAGCTAGGATCACAGATGCTCAGTTCAAAGATTGTTTTGCTAACTAGAAATGTCTGGGAAAGCCACAGGCTGCCCAGGGGGACACTTCTTCCATCAGGACCCTGATGGAGTCCAGTTAGAGTGTTTCCCTCTGACTTTTCTGGTCTTCCTCATTTGTTTCACATGCCATCCCCAGAGACAGATAGACAAGCAGATTGACAGGCAAGGTGAGTACTCTACAACTAAGCTCCAACCTCAGCCCCGTAACATTTTTTTTTTTTTTTGCTAGTCCTGGAATTTATTCTCAGGGCCTGGGCACTGTCCCTGAGCCTCTTTTGTTCAAGGCTAGTGCTCTACCACTTGAACCACAGCACCTCTTCTGGGTTTTTCTGTTCATGTGGTACTCAAGAAATGGAACCCAGGGATTCATCCATGCTAGCCAAGCACTCTACCACTAAGCCAGTTCCAAACACTAGATTGTCTACAGGACATTCCTCTTATTCCCAATGCTGAGGACAATCCATTTCTGTATTTGGTTGTTTTCCCTGGTTTTGGCCTCCACATTTTGGAGTAAGAGGTTTACCTGCTTATTTCTTGATGTATCAATGCCAGACATTTCTATGTTCTTGTAGTCGTGCAGAAGGGGATCCAGCTCTTCGCCTGTCCCCACCACCCCTGCCTCCTTCCCTGGAGGACATTCTCCAGTTCTTAACAGCTGGTCAAGGAGCTTATAATTATCATATTATTTCATGAAAATCATGAAGTGGTCAACAGCAGTTTCTTGTACAATTTTGTTTGTGCTCTAGAGTTACTGCATTTTTGTTTAACTTGTAAGTTATTTATGTGTCCCTTAATTTTTCACTTGATCTACTCTGCACTTAGTGAGGTGTTATCAAGTGTTCTGGCATTGTGCTTTAGTTTCTGGGTCTTTCCTTCCAGGCTGCACCTCCACCCCAAGGAAGACCTTCCTTCTGGGTCCCAATTCCCTGGTGGCTGGCAACTTCCAGGAGAACGTGTGACCAAAAGCTTCCTGGAAGAGGTACTGAAGCTACTTTTTTTTTTTTTTTTTTTGAAACCTTTCATTTTTGAAAATGCTTCTTTTGTAATGTCAGATTTGGCAGTATTTTTTTTTTTTTTTGCCAGTCCTGGGGCTTGAATTCATGACCTGGGCACTGTGCCTGAGCTTTTGCTCAAGGCTGGCACTCTACCACTTGAGCCACAGCACCACTTCTGGCTTTTTCTTTTTTTTTTTTTGGGTCCGGTCATGGGGCCTGAACTCTGGGCCTGGGCACTGTCCCTCAACTCTTCAGCTCAAGGCTAGCGCTCTACCACTTGAGCCATAGCACCACTTCTGGCTTTTTTCTTTTTGCTTATGTGGTGCTGAGGAATCGAACCCAGGGCCTCATGCATGCAAGGCAAGCGCTCTACCACTGAGCCACCTTCCCAGCCCCAACTTCTGGCTTTTTCTATGATTAATCGGATTAATTGGAAAGGAGAATTTCATGGACTTTCCTGCCCAGGCTGGCTTTGAACCTTAATCCTCAGATCTCAGCCTCCTGAGTAGCTAGGATTACAAGCTTGAGCCACAGGCACCTGGCTTTTTGTTGTTTTTTAAATGAGCCTTATAGGGGGCCTTATAGGAGCCTTATAGGGCTCCCCCCCCCCCCCCCCCCCCCGTCCCCTGCCAAAATCCCCAGCCAACCCCTCCCCACCCTTCCTATCCTGTGTCTGAATCACAATATTTGGTTAAATCAATGTTGCTTACATGTTATATTGTACTGTGTGGCCAACAGAGCCATGATCTGGGTTTCATTCATTAGGTGACTTTTGGGTTTACCCTTAGGGTTAGTAATTGCCTCCTTGTTTTGATTTGTTTGGTTTTCTTTGGACCTATCTCCAGTCAGACAGAGATCTGGTATTCTTCTCTGGACAGCTAAGGCCCCAGGGAGTCTGTCTGTGTGCGCGTTCTCTCTCTCTCTCTCTCTCCCTCTGGATGTTCTTCCTGGAGCTCCAGTCTGCTCATTCATCTGCCCAGGTTGCAGATCTCATCCTGGGATTCCTGTTTCTTGAATTTCATGTCCTCTTGTTTTTTGTATTAATTCCTCTGTGTGTATGTGTGTGTGTGCACTCATGGTGGGGCTCAAACTCAGGGCCTTGTTCTTGCTAGGAAATCATTCCATCATGAGCTATACCCCAGCCAAATTCCTTGGTTTAGAGAAAGGATTCCTGGGAGATAATTTTGCTGATTAATTTTTAATGTGGAGATATCGCACTCTTCTTTCACACTAATCACACTAGCTTTCATTCAGCATGCTGAAGGCTGCATTGTTCTGGGATTTTCCAGCCTCTCACTGAAGCTGCCTGGAGAATCTCTTGTTCTGATTCTTTACCCTGCATGTATCATTCTCTCTTTTGCTTTTTGGATTTTTTTTTTTAGAATTTCTTCTCTCTTGGTAGTCTGTAATTTTACAGTGATCTTTTTAACATCTAGGATGGTCCTTTCCATTGACTCCTTCTGTCTACCAGTCCCCAGATTGTGTGTGTGTGTGTGTGTGTGATACCTTTATTACAGTCCTTTTCATCATTTTACGACTATTAGATATGGGGCAAAAATTAGGGTCATTAAGAACACTAGCGTCAGCTCCACAAACCCACCCTGTCATCTGATATATCTACCCTGGCAGCACTTTTGAGGATTATTTTTGGCAGGGGGGATTTGGAGAGCATTAACTATCTCTGAAGATCTCTATGCTCCCTATAGAAATGAGGTGTCTCCTTTCAGCCCAGCTTGGTGCCTGTGAATAAGATCCTCATGTTTCCAGAGTCATGAGGCCCAGGGCTCACACTTGCATTTCCATGTTCTGTATCTCCCTTCCTATAAGGAGGGTGACTTTAATCCACACCCAGGTACAGATCTAAAAGGCACTGGGAGCTGGGTGCCGGTGACTCATGCATGTCATCCTAGCTACATGAGATTTGGGGATTGAGGTTCAATGCCAGCCTGGGCAGGAAAGTCCTTGAGACTCTTATCTCCAATTAACCACCAGAAAAATGAAGTGGTGCTGTGGCTCAAGTGGTAGAGCACTCACCTTGAGCTGAAGAGCTGAGGGACAGCACCCAGGCCAAGAATTCAAACCCCACAACCGGGGGTGGGGAGGAGGGAGGCAAAAGAAGATGGGCACCATCTCATGCCTGTAAATCCAGCTATCCAGTAGGCTTTGATCTGGATCATGGTTCAAAGCCAGCATAGGCAGGGAAGTTTGTGAGGCTCTTATATCCAATTAACTATAAAAAAAAAAAAAAAGCCAGAACTGGGCTGGGAAGGTGGCTCAGTGGTAGAGTGCTTGCCTTGCATACCTGAGGCCCTGGGTTCGATTCCTCAGCACCACATAAGCAAAAAGAAAAAAGCCGGAAGTGGCGCTGTGGCTCAAGTGGTAGAGTGCTATCCTTGAGCTGAAGAGCTGAGGGACAGCGCCCAGGCCCAGAATTCAGGCCCCACAAAAAAAAAAAAAAAGCCAGAACTAGAGCTGTGACTCAATTGATAACAACATTAGCTTTGAGCACAAAAACTCAGAGACAGTGTTCAGGCCCTGAGTTCAAGCCCCAATACCTGTATACACAAAGCCTCAGGAGGGCTGAGGGCCACCTGCCTGGTGTCAGGCCAGAGATACAGACTCTAATTAAGTCTTGGGTTTTTCTACTTAACCCAGCTTCCTCCTCCATCACTCATTCATTCAACAAACATTTACTAAGCTTCCAGGCTCTCTGCCAAGTGGGCACTGGGGAACAGTGGTGAGCAAGACAGCAGATCTAATGGTCTGACTGTTACCGTTACTTAAATGGCCACTGCTCTCCCACAAGCTGGGGGTCAGGGGACAATGCTCCAGCCCAGTCTCACCGCAATAAGGCCTGGGGTACATGAGGAATTGCTCTTATCACAGTGTGATATCACTCAGGAGAGGCCTGGGAGGGCTGGGCCTACAGCCAGGAGAAGCCACATTAACAATTAAGATCTTCATGACTTTCATTTCACCCTCATGCATGAAATATTCAGACATCAGAGGAGCTTTCTCTCAGGTCTGGGCAGCTGATAGGGTGGGGGAATGATGGTTGTAGATCTTGGGCTTAGGGTGGTGCACACACGGCCTAGTGTGCATAGCATCATGTGTCATGGGGATGAACAGGGGCAGTTAGAGGTCTTGGAGGCAAAAGGTGCAGTTGCTGACAGTCACAGATATACAGCCAGGCTCCAAGTCTATGCACTGGGGGCTGAGGTTACCACCTAAGCAAGCCTTGTAACTACCTTATAAGCAGCATGCATCATGTTGCACTATAATCTGTGGGCGAGTGACAGCATGATTTAATAGATACACATATTTCAACTAACTCAAAAGTGGGTAAACCTATGCTTCTCTCCTCTTTTTTATTTATTTTTTTTTGTTGGACTTGAGGCTTGAACTCAGGGCCTGGGTGCTGTTCCTGAGCTTGTTCACTCAAGGCTAACATTCTACTACTTTAAGCCACAGCTCCACTTCCAGTTTTGGGGTGGCTAATGGGAGATAAGAGTCTCATGGACTTTCCTGCCCAGGCTGGTTTTGAACCATGATCCTCTGATTTCAGCCTCCTGGGTGGCCAGGATTATAGGCGTGAGGGAACCAGTGCATGGCTGGGCTTTTCTTTTTTCTTTATTTATTTTGGGTCCGGTCATGGGGCCTGAACTCTGGGCCTGGGCGCTGTCCCTCAGCTCTTTAGCTCAAGGCTAGCGCTCTACCACTTAAGCCACAGCGCCACTTCTGGCTTTTTTTTTTCTTTTTACTTATGTGGTGCTGAGGAATTGAACCCAGGGCCTCAGGCATGCAAGGCAAGCGCTCTACCACTGAGCCACCTTCTTAGCCCCAAGGCTGGGCTTTTCTTGTGTGCTCTGAGAGTTCTGAGAGACAGAGTAGAGTGGGGGACAAGCAGGAAGTTGGCCAATGTAGACAGGGCCAGGGGGTCAGTCAGCAAGGGTGGAAAAGCTATACCTGTATCCTGCTGGTGGGTATGAACCAACACGTGGCTTCATCTGGTCCAGCCAAAGGTGTATGGGCTGCAGGAACGGCCGGGCCATTTTGTGTCTCGGCACAGGTCTCAGTGGGGTCCCTGCTCATGGCCCTCTAGGATGCATGAACAAATATGTCTACAGCAGCACTGCTGGTTGTAACAAACAGAAGTAGAAACAGATGACCTTCAGTAGGAGAGAGAAGGGCAACATGTCCACGCAGTGGATAATGGACAGTAGTGCCTCTTAGCCAAGGCCCATTTGGCAGTGTCTGGAGAGTTGTTTTTTTTTGGGGGGGGGGGTTAGGGCTTGGTTGTGGGGCCTTCTACCCCTTGAGCCACAGTGCCACTTCTGGTTTTCTGGTGGTTTATTGGAGATAAGAGTCCTGCTCAGGACTCTTTTCCTGCCCAGGCTGGCTTTGAACTGCAATCCTCAGTTTCCTGAGTAGCTAGGATTATAGGTGTGAGCCACCAACATCCAGCTTTTATTTATTTATTTTTTTAAGATTATTAGCATAGGCTGGGAATTTGGTTTAGTGGTAGCATGCTTGCCTAGCATGCATGAAACCCTGAGTTTGATTCCTTAGTACTACATAAACAGGAAAAGCTGGAAAGCCGGAAGTGGCACTGTGGCCCAAGTGGTAGAGTGCTAGCCTTGAGCACAGAAAGGCTCAGGGACAGAGCCTAGGCCCTGAGTTCAAGTCCCACCAAAAAATATATATATTATCATATATTGGTTATACAAGAGGGTTTCAGTATGACATTTTCACACATGTACACCTGTGTTTGGTTTAAAAAGACTAGGGAAAGATGGGCGCTGGTGGCTCACGCCTGTAGCTACTCAGGAGGCTGAGATCTGAGGATCATGGTTCAAAGCCAGCCCAGACAGGAAAGTCATTGAGTCTTATCTCCAATTGACCACCAGAAAACCAAAATGGCGCTGTGGCTCAAGTGGTACTCACCTTGAGCTGAAGAGCTGAGGGGCAGTGCCCAGGCCCAGAGTTTAAGTCCCATGACTGACAAAACAAAACAAAACAAAAAAACTAGGGAATGCCTAGCATGTTTGAGACCCTGGGTTTGGCCCCTAGCACTATAAAAATGAAAAGGAGTTGGCTGCTGGTGGCTCATATTGTAATCCTAACTATGCAGGAGGCTGAGAGCTGAGGATCATAGTACAAAACCAGCTTGGGCAGGAAACATAAGACTTTTGTCCTCGCTGGATGCTGGTGGCTCACACCTGTAATCCTAGCTATTTAGGAGGCTGAGATCTGAGGACCGGGGTTCAACCAGCCCGGGCAGGAAAGTCCTCAAGACTCTTATCTCTAGTGGTAGAGTGCTAGCCTCGAGCTGAAGAGCTAAGGGACAATGTCCATGCCCAGAGTTCAAGTCCCATAACCAACTTTTGTTTTCAATTAACTCATAAAAAGCCAGAAGGAAACATTAAGACTGTTGTCTCCAAATTAGCCAATTAAAAGCCAGGAGTAGAGCTTGTGGTTCAAGCAGTAGAACACAAACCTTGAGCAAAAAAGCTAAGGAAAATGTCTGTTGTATAGCTAGTGACCATCTTCTCCCAATCTGTGGGCTTCCTATTTATCTTGCTATGTCCTTTGCCATGCAGAAACTGCAATCTAATGTTATCCCATTTATGCAGCTTTTCTTTGTTTTGTTGTTTCTGGATCTTTATGAAGTTTAGACCTTTGCCAAAGAGCCCTGGTTCCTTCCTGTAATACTTCTAGGGTATCTGCTCTTACCTCTTTGATGTATTTGGAGTTGATTCTGGTTGCAGGGTGACATATAAGGATCTAACTTCAGTTTTCTACATATGAATAGCCAATTCTGCCAGCACCATTTTTTTTTTTTTGGGTCCGGTCATGGGGCCTGAACTCTGGTCCTGGGCGCTGTCCCTCAGCTCTTCAGCTCAAGGCTAGCACTCTACCACTTGAGCCACAGCGCCATTCCGGCTTTTTTCTTTTTGTTTATGTGGTGCTGAGGAATCGAACCCAGGGCCTCATGCATGCAAGGCAAGCACTCTACCACTGAGCCACCTTCCCAGCCCCTCCAAGCTGTTTTTATAGCTGTGGCTTTATCATAGAGTTTGAAATTTGATACCGATATTTCTCCAGCACTGTTTTTCCTACTAAGGGTTGCTTTTGCTATTTGGGCATAAAGAAATAGTCAACATCTCTCGCCATAAAACAAATGCAAATTGAAACTACATTGAGGGGGCTGGGAATGTGGCTTAGTGGCAGAGTGCTTGCCTAGGATGCATGAAGCCTTGGGTTCAATTCCTCAGTACCACATACACAGAAAAGGCTGGAAGTGGTGCTATGGCTCAAGTGGTAGAGTGTTAGCCTTGAGCAAAAGAAACTGGAGCTGGCTCAGTGGTAGAGCGCTTGCCTTGCATGCATAAAGCCCTGGGTTTGATTCCTCAGCACCACATAAACAGAAAAAAAAAAAGCCGGAAGTGGCGCTATGGCTCAAGTGGTAGAGCGCTAGCCTTGAGCTGAAGAGCTGAGGGACCGCACCCAGGCCCAGAGTTCAGGCCCATGACCAGACCTTCCCCCCCCGCCCCCCCAAAAAAAGAAACTCAGGCCCCAGGCCCTGAGTTCAAACTCTAGGACTGGCAAAAAAAACAAACCCAAAAAACCAAAAACAAAACACATACACACACACACACAAAACAAAAAACCTACACTGAGATTACATCTCATCCCAGTTAAAATGGCCATTACCAAAAAAATACATTTACAGACGCTGGTGGAGATTTGACCAACAAGAAACACTACTACACTGTTGGTAGGAATGTAAACTGTTTCAAACACTCTGGAAAGCAGTATAGATGCTCCTCAAAAGACTAAACATAGAGCTCCCTACGATCCAGCTATCCCACTCCTGGACATCTACCCAAATGATCACAAACAAGGCTACACTAAAGTTGCCAGCACAACTATGCTTATTGATGCATTATTTATTATAGATAGGATATGGAACCAACCCAGATGTTCCTCAGTAAATGAATGGATCAGGAAAATGTGGTATAGGGGCTGGGAAGGTGGCTCTGTAGTAGAGCACTCGCCTTGCATGCCTGAGGCCCTGGGTTCGATTCCTCAGCACCACATAAGCAAAAAGAAAAAAGCTGGAAGTGGCACTGTGGTTCAAGTGGTAGAGCGCTAGCCTTGAGCTGAAGAGCTGAGGGACAGCACCCAGGCCTAGAGTTCAGGCCCCACGACTGGACCTCCGTCCCCCCCCCAAAAAAAAAAAAATGAAAAAGAAAAGAAAAAGAAAATGTAGTCTATATACACAATGGAATTCTATGCTTCCATCAGAAAGAATAACATTACCCCACTCACAGGGAAATGGAAAGACTTGGAAAAAAATCATCTTAAGTGAAGTAAACCAGACCCAAAGCAGCATAGGTTCCATGGTCTCCCTCATTTGTAATAATTAGTATATGTCTAGGATAGTCCTAGCAGAGGATCACAATAGCTCAATAGCTATGAACATATGACCATATAAAATGATGCTAATCGAAATAAACTCTGAGATATGGAAACAAATTCTTTTTTCCAGTCCTGGGGCTTGAACTCAGGGCCTGGGCACTGTCCCTGAGCTTCTTTCACTCAAGAGTACCACTTGAGCCACAGCACCACTTCTGGCTTTTTCTGTGTATGTGGTACTGAGGAGTTGAACTCAGGGCTTCATGCATGCTAGGTAAGTACTCTGTCACTAAGCCACATTTCCAGCCCTTATCCTCCCCCTTTTTAAAATGTACTGTGTCGTTTTTTTTTTTTTGTCAGTTGTGAGGCCTGAACTCTGGGCCTCGGCGCTGTCCCTCAGCTCTTCAGTTCAAGGCAAGTGCTCTACCATTTGAGCCAGAGCACCACTTCCAGCTTTTTTCTGCTTATGGGGTGCTGAGGAATTGAACCCAGGACCTCATGCATGCAAGGCAAGCACTCTACCACTGAGCCACCTTCCCAGCCCTAAGTTATTCCTCCCCCTCTTTGGTTTATCTCCTGTAGTCATTGTTTTTGATTTTGGTACCCTGTGTCTTGTATATATGTTTATCTGATTTGGGGAAGGGAAGGGAAGAGAAATAACAAAATGGTGAGACAAGGCACAGAGGGTAAACCAATGCAATAGTTATACTCACAGGACATTGGAAATGAGTTTTACAACTTGGAGGGGAGTTGGGGGGAGAGGGAAAGTGGGAGAAAACAAGGGAGGGGGCAACAATGTTTGACAAGACATGTACTCATTACCTAGGTTATGTGACTGTAACCCCTCTATACATCACTTTTACAATAAAATTAAATTAAATTTAAAAAATGCTTAGGGACAGCATCTAGGTTCTGAGTATGGGGTGAGGGGTGTTAGGGGGAAACAAAAAACGAATCCAGACCAAATACTTGAGGGACTCATTGCTTGAGAGGATAAAGGAGGAGGTGAGACTTACCTGCAATGTGTGTAGCTATTAAATCGATGCTGTCACACATGCACAGATATAGTGCAACATGACTCATGCCGCTTATAAGGTAGTTACAGGGTTTGCTTAGGTGATAATTTCTAGGCCCTCAGCAGAGTTTCCTCACTCTTAAAATAAGATGTCCAATTTGCCAAGCTCAGAATGTTTTAAGAGCCCCTTCCCCTCACAGTGCGAGTGCAGTGTCCTTACACTCTGGATGCTCATGTTCACACTCCCCCTTCCACCCTAGGCTTTGGAGAATTTTGTTTGCCATGTGCCAATATTTTTTTTTTTTTCTCCCAGAGCCAAGCTTATCCACTGAGCTAGATCCCCAACCCTAATGTGTTGGCATCTCAATCCCAGCTCACTCTTAAAAAACATTTGTGTGACTCACATGGGTACCTTCCTGTGCTTGAGACTTTGGGGAAGGGGGGGTGGGGTTGATATTATTAAAGATTCACAAGTGCTTTTTTTTTTTTTTTGGTGGTTATGGGGCTTGCACTCAGGGCTTGAGCTGTGTGTTCCTGAGCTCTCTTGCTTAAGGCTGGAGTTCTACCACTTTGAGCCTGAGCTCCACTTCAGTTTTCTGTTGGTTAACTGGAGGTGTCTCAAGGATTTCCTGGCTGGGCCGGCTTTGAATCACAATCATCAGATTTTAGTCTCCTAAATAGCTAAGCTTGCAGGCATGAGCTACCAACACCTGGCTTTACTACTGCTTTTCCTGAGCACCTCGAGAATTACCGGGTCAGAGGTCCATTTTTTTTTTTTTTTGCCAGTCATGGGGCCTGAGCTCTGGGCCTGGGCGCTGTCCCTCAGCTCTTCAGCTGAAGGCTAGCACTCTACCATTTGAGCCACAGCGCCACTTCTGGCTTTTTCTGCTTATGTGGTGCTGAGGAATCGAACCCAGGGCCTCATGCATGCAAGGCAAGCACTCTACCACTGAGCCACCTTCCCAGCCCATCCATTATTTTTTTGTGTGTGAATTAAAAATTAAAATTGTTATTACCAAGGTTATGGACAAAGAGTATATATATATATATATATATATATATATATGTATGTACATATACTCTTTGCGCACACACACACACACACACACACACACACACATATGTGCTAGTCCTGGGGCTTGAACTCAGGGCTTAGGCACTGTCTGAGCTTTTATGCTCAAGGCTACGGCTCTATCACTGAGCCATAGCTCTACTTCTGGCTTTTTTTGGTGGTTAACTGGAGATAAGAGTCTCACTGATCACGGACTTTCCTGCCCAGGTTGGTTTTGAGCTAAAATCCTCAGCCTTCTGAGTATTAGGATTACAGGTGTAAGCCACCAGCACCCGGCTCCATGATTTACTTTTACTGTTTTCATGACTGAGGAGTGATGCACTGTTTCTGGCTCTTTCAGGATCCTGGTTCTGTGGGGCTATGAGTGTTCTGGGGGTGGCGTGGGGCTACAGCACTTGTGGTTGGATTCTGGGGTCTAGAGTCCTCCAGGGAGGGAGCTCTGGCTTGGAAGTCCCTCTTCTCTAGCCTTGGCCTCTCATACCACCGGCCTTTAATGTGCCAGTCCTGGGCTTGAACTCAGGATGTTAGGGTGTGTGTGTGTGTGTGTTTGTGTGTGTGCGTGAATGAGCACTTAATCTGGACTTCTCTCAGGCCTGCCCACGTCTCTTCTTCACACACGAGGCAAGGTGAGCCTCTTAACAGGTTGTACTACTAATTCTAATTCACCCCTTCCTTGATAACCCCTGGCTTTATTTAGCAGTCTTAGACCACACAGGAGCCAGCGCCTGACCTCTGGTCCACCTTCTGCTCCACTTGGCTACTTGAACAGGCCAATAACAGGACAACCCCAGGGACTTTGCACGAGCGGTTCCCTCCACCTAGAACTGTCCTGGTGGCTCAGAGCTCCGCTTCTAGGTCCCCGAGTCCCTCTCTGACCATGGAGCTCCAAAAGTCAACTGAATTCCCCGCGTGGTGCTGCAGAGATTCTCACCGTTATTTTATTTATTATTTTCCCCTCTTTCCAGAACATCAAGTGCCCCCAGAGGGCAGTGGTCCCCGCCGAATACCGGGGGCCGGGGAGGGGGCGGGGGCGAGGCCAGGCCTGGCACCGTTGTTCAGTGAACGGTTGGGCCGAGCAACCGTAGACGGGGAGGGCGGCCGGCGGCCGGGCGGGCTAGCGGCCGGGGGTGGCGGGCGCCTCTTCATTCATTCATTCGTTCGTTATTTATTTAGAAACCTCTGTGCAGGTCCGGAGGGAGGACCCCCCTCCCCGGCCCCCCGGCTTCAGGCCCGCTGTGAATGCGCTCCGGTGACCGGCGCTCCGGGCGCCCCGCACGGCTGCGGGCGGGGGTTTTGCGGCCAGCTGGGCGCCTCCGAACCCCCGCTTTGGGGTCCGAGTGGGAGAGTCCTCCTCCCCCGCCCCCCTTGCCCAGCGGTTCCCACTTCGCACGTCGCAGATCCGCCCCAGATCCCAGGGACTCGGAGCGGTGGAGCGAGCGCAGCCGCGGGGCTCCGAGCGAGTGCCCGGTGCTCTCCGGCCTCCTCGGGACCGGGGCGGCGCGGACCTCGCTCCGGGACTCGGCTGGCGAGGCCGCGTCCGTCCGCGTGGCGGACTCGAGGACCCGGAGCCCGGGGCTGGGAGAGGGAAGGCGGCCGGGCGGCGCGCTCGGGCGGCGGGCAAGCCGGGGGTGGAGAGGCCGGGGCGCAGGAGCCCGGGGACGGAGAGGGGACAAAGAGCGGCCCCTCCCGGCCCCCACGTCAGACTTCTATTGTTCATCCCGTTTCCTACCGTGCGGAAGTCGGGTGCTCCCGGAGGGAGAGGGGAGCCGCGGCCCAGACCCAGGGCGTTTGTTTACTCGGGGGCGATAAAGGCAGACGCGGGGACGGGAGGGGCCGGCTCCCGCTTCCGCGCGTCGCCTTTAAGGGGACCCGGCCCTACCTTTCCCACCGCGGCCCGCCCCTCCCCCAGCCCTACCTGCATTTTAAAAGCGCCCTGTAGCCCCGGGATTGGCCCAGGCCGCGTCCTCTCCGCGCAGAAACTTGAGCCGCCGGGAGGGGGTCGGAAGCCCGGCGCCCGGACCGTACCAAGTCCGCAGCTCCCCCCGCGCGCGCCCCGCCCCTCCCGCACACCCCCGGGGAGGCCCAATCGGACGGCCTGAAGGGCGGGACCGAGGCGCTCCCGCGTCTCTGGTTGGGCGCCGGGCAGGCGGACGGGTCCATCGGGCCGGACGACGGGGGAGTGGGGGACGGCCTCCTCCGCCGTTCCTCAGCCTCTCTCCGGAGGCGGGGCCAGCCGCGCCGCCCCGCCCCCTGCTTCCCCGCCCGCGGTGGGCGGGGCGGTCGGGGCTCCGGGAGCTGGGCCGGGGGCGGGCCTCGCCTGCTTCACCCGAGCCCGCGGAGCCCCGGCACGGCGGCCGCCGACGCAGCGGCCCTCCCGGCTCCCGAGCCCCCGAGGCGCGCGGGCTCCGGCCCAGGCGAGGGTGTTCCGTGAGGGCGCTCCGGGAGGCGCGGCGCGGTGCGGGCCGCACGCGCCCCCGGCCGCTCCCCGGCCGCGCGCGGACCGGCCCAGAGAAGCCCCGGCGCGGGGATCGCCGGCCCCGGCTGAGGGAGGGCGATGCCGCGGTGACGGCCCCGCCATGGCGAAGCCCCCGGCGGCGGCGGCGGCGGCCGCGGCGTCGGAGGAGCTCAGCCAGGTGCCGGACGAGGAGCTGCTGCGCTGGACCAAGGAGGAGCTGGCGCGGCGGCTGCGGCGCGCCGAGGGCGAGAAGGTGGGCCTCATGCTGGAGCACGGCGGCCTGATGCGCGACGTGAACCGGCGGCTCCAGCAGCACCTGCTGGAGATCCGCGGGCTCAAGGACGTGAACCAGCGGCTGCAGGACGACAACCAGGAGCTGCGCGAGCTCTGCTGCTTCCTCGACGACGACCGGCAGAAGGGGCGCAAGCTGGCGCGCGAGTGGCAGCGCTTCGGGCGCCACGCGGCGGGCGCCGTGTGGCACGAGGTGGCCCGCTCGCAGCAGAAGCTGCGGGAGCTCGAGGCCCGCCAGGAGGCCCTGCTGCGGGAGAACCTGGAGCTCAAGGAGCTGGTGCTGCTGCTCGACGAGGAGCGCGCGGCGCTGGCGGCGGCGGGGGGCGCCGGGGCTGCCGGGGGCGCGGGCGCGGGCGGCGCGGGCGGCGGCGGCGGCGGCGGCGGCGGCGCGGGCTCCCGCAGCTCCATCGACAGCCAGGCCAGCCTGAGCGGGCCCCTGGCGGGCGGCGCGGCGGGCTCGGGGGCCCGCGACGTGGGCGACGGCAGCAGCACGTCCAGCGCGGGCAGCGGCGGCAGCCCGGACCACCATCACCACCACCACCTCCACCTCCACCACCAGCACCACCACGTCCCGCCCGCGCTGCTGCCGCCCGGGCCGCACAAGGGCCCCGACGGCAAGGCCGGAGCCACGCGCCGCTCCCTGGACGACCTGTCGGCTCCTTCCCACCACCGCAGTATCCCCAACGGCTTACACGGTAGGGACGCCCGGGGGCGCCCGGGCTGAGAAGTGGTTTGCCCCCTTCCTAGCCTCTTCTCCACACCTCCCCCCCCCCCCCCCACCCCGCGCGTGTTAGAATCCGCAGCCTGGCCCGGGGTGGGGGGCAGGGAGGGCGAGGTGAGCCCAGAAAAGTTTTCCCTGGCTGCGGAGTTGTGGGTGTGTCTGCGCGGCCGGCGGGGTGGGGGTGGGGTGGGGTGGGAACGTGTGTCACCCTACCTTGAAGATTCCTGCAGGGCATGGGGAGACTTCTTCACGGTAGCAAGAAGAAAGGGGGTGTAACTGCTCCCCTCGGAGCAGCGGGCGGGGATCCCCCTAAACCCAAGTCCACCTGCGTGCGGTGGCTGGAATTCCTCCTCTGCGTCTCGTGGGCCTAGGCAGGAGCTCGGGCAGCTGCGTTGAGATCTCGAGGCAGCTGAGTCAGCGCTCCCTGGGCTAAGATAAAAGCCTTCTTGGTTTCTTTTCCCCTTTACTTACTTCAGGGGACTTTTCTCAACCAAGCCTCTAAGTAAACGATAGGAAGTTGGAATGGATTCTGCTCCCCCTCCCCCCTCCTCCTCTCCTTCTATGTGCCTCAGTTTCCTTATTTGTAAACTGGAGAGGGCCATATCCGTCTCTTGAGAAGGGGATAAAGCCCCAGAAAGGGATTTACACAACTGTTGATTGCCTTACAAATCAAGTGCTGTGGTCTTCTGTGGCCAGGGTGGATGGGAGGGAGGACATGTGGCCTCTGGAATGTTCCCCAGTGGCTTTGTCAACTTGTCCCTGATAATGTTGGCTATGTGCCAAAGGTGTCCTCCAGATGGTGTCTCTGGAAGTCCTCTGATGTACTCTGTCCCATCCTGGCTCTCTGTTGTTTCCAACCCCCCTCCTCGCCTGCCTGGTTGGGCCTGGGCTTCCACTCCTGTGGCAGTGGCCTAGAAGGCTTGGGTGATGGTGGAGAATAAATTGCCCTCTCTTGTTTGTCCTCAGACCTTTCTGACTCAGACAGAGACAATGTGTCTACACCTTAGAGAACTGCTGGTCCCCAAGTGACCGCCCAGCAAGCCCCAAAGAGATGCTTTTTCTTTGGTTTGGTGGCCAACTGGCTTTGGCAGGCATATTGAGGTCCGGGCAGGTGGACACTAGACCCAGGGCGGTGGCATTGGTGCAGCGGTGTTCCCCTTATTTACCATCCAGAGCTTGCCAGTTCAGGGCAGGACTGGCTCTTCAGGGATGGATATATTGTTACCGATTAGTAACCTTACAAGTGCAACTCGGGTTTCTCTGTAACTCTACATTCACCAGGCCTCCCACTGTAGGCTTCTTCAGGCCAGCCCCCCCTCCCCCCCCCCCAAACTCAGAGTAAAGTTGTTTCATCAGTTAGGGGTGCACTCTACTATTGGAGCATTTGAGCCTCTGGCCTCCTCTTCCTGGGGGCTTTGGGAGGGTCAGTTTTCTGGGCCTCAGTTTCCCCAAGTGAAGCAGGGAGGAGGAGATGACTGCAGTCTGGTGGCCAGACTTTCTGGCTTTCAGCTGCGTCATCAATGACACTTGGCGAGAGCGATTCTCTGCAGGACTCCAGAGCGCTTGAGTGGCCCCATCTCTTCGCAGGAACAGATCTGTTGTGTTTTGTGCAAGGAGACACTGCGGGGCATGGTCCAGAGTTCTAGTTGCGTCAGTGAATAATGCAGGAGTGGAGGACCAGGCCAGATGCTAACTTTCCCCCATGCGGGGTAGGTCAGGGCTGTGGAGTTGGGTTCCTTCAGCTTCCCTCATGTCCCCTGGTTTGGGACCGCTGCCAACTTGGTAGACGCCAAGCTTTGCTCTGGCGGGGAGGGGTGGATGAAAACTCAGCATTGTTACTACAAATTTCAGTTACAGAGAGGACTGTCTGTAACATCTCCAGATGTTCTTCCTCCAGTCAGTGCCGAATTCCGGGAAACAGGAAAGGGCCTTTCCCCTAGGAACTGGGTTTTTCAATACTGGGACTTGAGTGTTATGTTGGTGAAGGTCAAGGCTGAGCCAGGGAGTTGATGAGGCTGTGTCCCTCAGTGTTTTGTTCAGGTGGGGGCAAGAGAAGAGAGTGGGATTGTTCCTTAGTACCTGGCCTCAGTCTGTCTTCACAGGAACACTGGCCAGGTTTTGTTATCCCCATTTTACAGTCCTGCAAGGGGAGGCCTAGATCCTTGCTAGCCTTGCCCGAGTTGGGTCTTCAACACTCCTCTGCTGCTTAGGCAAAGGCCAGCTTGCATCCCTGGCTGTTGTCATTAATCTAGGTACCCTGGCCATTCCCTGTTCGGATTCCTGACCCAGGTTTGCCCTGTTTCTCCCAAGATAGGAAGTGTTACTTCCTTATCTGTGGCTACTGAGCAGATGGCTGATAACCCCACTCCCCCAGGCCCCCAGGAGGGTCTGACCCGGCTTGAGTTTGAATCTCTCAGCTCCTTCATCAGTCTTGGGCAAGTCAGTTAACTTTGCCCAGCCCCTGGGTGCCCCACTTCTGAAAGGTGGGTCTGTGCCCCTCTACCTCCAGATGAAGACTGCGGAGTGAGCACCTACACACCCTGTATCTCAACAGTTGCTGAGCCAGGGGCTGGGGAGGGGAGCTTGCCGGGCATACTGAGCCTTTTCTCCCAGGCTCTGCCCCATGCACAGCCAGCTCGCCCTAATGATCCTGTGCAGGCACCTTGTGTGGCAGCACCTGCTGCTGAGCTGGAACCCGTGCCTTGCAGTCCTCTCTGGGGAGCAAAAGTAGAATGCTTGCCGTGGCGCTGGGTACACTAGAAGGCCTAGATTGGTGGAGGTGGACATCTGTATTCCATGCAGGCTCAGCAGGCTTGTGAACACATCCATTGGCTGGAGTCTGAAATGAGCTAGGGTGTTCCTCCACATAGCTATAGTCCACGCTCACTGGTAGATGGCTTAAACATCAGAGATTTAGGTCTTAACATGAGCCATTGTAGTCTCCTCCCTACCCCTGCCAAGCAAAACAGTTTTCAGAGTCGAGGATGTAACTCAATGGTAGAGCAAGTATTTGCCTAGTATGTGTGCATCAGTGAATTCCATCCCCAGCACAACAGAAAAAACTTTTTATTTATTTTTTGGGTCAGGCAGCTGTGGCTCATGCCTATAATTCTAGCTATTCAGGAGGCTGAGATCTGAGGATTGAGGTTCAAAGCAAGCCCAGGTAAGAAAGTCCATGAGACTCTTTTATTTTCTTAAATTTTTTTTTTTTTTTGGGGTCCGGTCATGGGGCCTGAACTCTGGGCCTGAGCGCTGTCCCTCAGCTCTTCAGCTCAAGGCTAGCGCTCTACCACTTGAGCCACAGCGCCACTTCCGGCTTTTTTTTTTCTGCTTATGTGGTGCTGAGGAATCGAACCCAGGGCCTCAGGCATGCAAGGCAAGCGCTCTACCACTGAGCCACCTTCCCAGCCCCCTGGGCTGGCTTTGAACCACGATCCTCAGATCTCAGCCTCCTGAGTAGCTAGGATTACAGGCGTGAGCCACCAGCGCCCGGCTCCCCATGAGACTCTTATCTCTAGTTAACCACCCAAAATCAGAAGTGGAGCTGTGGTTCAAGTGGTAGAGCACTAGCCTTGAGCAAAAAAGCTAAGAGACCATACCTAGGACCAGTACCATTTTATTTATTTTTAAATCAGGTATAGGGCTTGGATTCAGGGCCTGGATGCTGTCCCTGAACTTTTTTGCTCAAGGTTAGTGCTCTACCACTTTGAGCCACAGCTCCACTTCCGGTTTTCTGGTGGTTAATTGGACATAGGAGTCTCACAGACTTTACTGCCAGGGCTGGCTTTCAACCGGGATCCTCAGAGCTCAGCCTCCTGCATAGCTAGGGGCCACTGGTGCTTGGCTGAAAAACAATTTTTTTGGAACCCTTTCTATTCTACTAGTTCCACTGTACACCCTTTGAGTGCCCCCTCCCCTCCCTCCCACCATGCTGCCACCGTGCCCCTTTCCCTTCCCCCCAACTCAGAGAAACCTCCAGCCAGGCAGTGGATGGGTGCCATTTACTTTTTAAAGTTTGAGTTGCATTTTTGAGTTTCTCAAAATGAGCTGTGTTTGTTCTTCTACTTGTGTTTTTATTGGTTTATAAGGGAGGGTGGGAAGTGAGGGGGGGGTCTGAGCCTTAATAAAAGCTGAATGGGTTTTTTCCTTTTTCTTCTTTTCTCTCTTTGCTTTTTTTTTTTTTTTTTTTTTTTTTATGTTCAGTCCCAACTCTGCTAATAGGGAGGCTTTTCCTAAGCTGGCAGGCTGGGAGCAAAGGTCCTGGAGATAATGGGCAATTACATAAGCTTTCCACTCCCTCCCTCCTCCCTCTGAGGGATCTTTAGTGGCCTTGGGATGCCAGGACCTGGGAACCCTGTGCAGAAGAGGTGACAGTGACCTACCCAGCATGTCACTGTCACTGGTTTTTATTTTTATTTGTCAGTTGTAGGGCTTGAACTCAGGTCTTGGGCTCTGTCCCTGAGCTCTTCTGCTCAAGGCAAGCACTCTCCCACTTTGAGCTACAACTCCACTTCCAATTTTCTGGTGGTTCATAGGAGATAAGAGTCTCATGGACCTTATTTTCCTTGCTGGCTTTGAACTGCAATCCTCTTGAGTAGCTAGGGTTACAGGTGTGAGCCACCAGCCCCCAGCTCCCTGAGCTTTTTTTTTTTTGGTCGGTTGTGGGGCTTGAACTCTTAGGCCTGGGCGCCGTCCCTCAGCTCTTCAGCTCAGCTCAAGGTTAGTGCTCTACCACTTGAGCCACAGTGCCACTTCCGGCCTTTTCTGTTTATGTGGTGCTGAGGAATCGAACCCAGGGCCTCATACATGCGAGGCAAGCACTCTACCGCTGAGCCACCTTCCCAGCCCCTGGTCCAGGCTTGAGGGTTAGGTGGGGGCCTGGGATGCGGCCTAGGTCTCCTATGTCAGCTGTTCCAGTGTGTCACACTGTCTGTGGCCTAGTGAGTTCCACAGGTGGGCCTAATGCCTGCCCTTCTGTCCCCTCAGGTGACGCTTCCTCCTCTGTGCACAGCTGTCCCTCCCCTGTCTTGTCCCTGTTCTCTCACTGGTCAGCTCCCGGCTGCCTTCTGTGGCAGTGCCCATCGCAGTTGGAGCTCTCCTGTGCTGTGGCCCTCCTGACATCCAGACTAGGTTGGCTCGTCCCAGAACCCACCCGACACCCGAGCAGATCTGCTGCTGTCCAGCCTGAGGACTGTCTGTACCAGGCCTGTCATGCTCCTTTGCAGAGTGAATCAAAAACCTGAACTTCTGGGGGCTGGGGGTGGGGGAGGAGAGGCTCAGTTTTCTATCTGCAAAGTGAGAGAACATGAGTGGCCTTTGGGTTTGGGGAAGATAGATTGTAACTACATGTGAACATTTTGTTTTCCTTCTCTGACTGGACCACTCAGCACGGGGCATTTGCAGGCTACTGGCCAGGGCTCTTTTGCAGTCAGAGAGCCCAGGGTGAATTGGCCTTGTCCATTCGCTGCCTCATTTGTATCTGAAGGTTATAAACCCTGGTCTTAGAGTCAAGCCTTGAATGAAGGGGTCTGAGGCCTTCCATTTTCATCTGGATCCCTATGGCTATGTTAGGGTACAGGTGGGGGATCCTTGACACACACTGTGAGTGGAGCCGTGTCTCCAGCCCCATCTCCAGGCCAGGGGGGGCTTGTCTGGTTGATAGAAGGAAGGGAGCATTCCAGGCAAGAATGAGCAGGCTGATGAAGTTCTGGAAGCAAGGCTAGATTTCAGTGCTGTGAGCTCGAGGCCTGCCTGGTACACTCAGGATGGCCATAGGAAATGACATTAGAGGGATGTGTGCTGTGGGCACCCTGCAGATCAACGCCAGTGTGCCAGTGATTCAGATTCCAGCCCTACAGATCAGATGAGAGCAGTCTGGGGGGGGTCACGTGGCTTGGGAGTAGGGAGCCCCTGGAGCAGGGGTGCTGTGCACGTCCCAGCCCAGGCTGAGCACAGCTTCCCACAGTCTGCTGTGGGTGTGCTTGAGGCAATACTGCCCGAGGTAGGAGGGTGGGGTTGCTTGTGAGGGCAGCCGGGCTCTCATGGTGCGAAGGGAACTTGCCCTTAGAGCAGGAAGGGAAATATGGGCGACCTTTAATGAGCATTTACTACACCCAAGTTCTCTGCTGCTTACATAGTGATTCATGTCATCTGGCTTGTGAAGTGACAGTTCAGGAGCATCAATCTGGTGACTGTCATGGTGTAAGCTGGGCTAGGGGTAGGCGAGGAAGCTTGAGGTTTCCAGGGCTGGCCATGGCTGTAAGAGTGGCCACAGGAAAGCACCTTCTCTGTAGGTCCAAATCTGTCCCAAAGCCCTGCCCCCAGCATTTGTCTATGCCCCCCAGAACCTGCCTCTTGTTGAGAGGCTCAGGTTGGGCAGCACCTGTGAGAGACATTGGCAGCCCCACTCCAATGGCTAACACATCCTCTCCATCCTCATCCCCAGTGCCCAGCCATGTGTCAGCGTCTGGGATGTGTGACCCTGGGTTTCAGATCAGGAGTTAACTAATTGCTATCCCTGTGGTATGTGAGGACCGGGAGGACCCCATGGCCTTCCCAAAGACTCAGGGACGGAGGACCAAGGCTCTCTGCTAAAGAGATGTGACGTTTCTTTGTTTATAATAATAAAGGGATGGTCCCTTTCCTCTAAGCAACCATTGTGGACGGGTCATTGTTGCATGTCCCCTGGCCCCACAAGTGGAGGGGTCCATGCAGGGATGGAGCTGGGTCAGCCAGGGATAGATAGATGGCTGCTCTGCTCTCTAGCTTTGTGATGAGCAGGACAGATTGGAGAGCTCTCAGTTTGCCTGGAGATGTTTTCTAGTAAACAGAGGTATGCTGCTTTGTTTCCACAAACACACAGGCGTTCTGTTTCCTGATCTTACTTCCTGATGTCCCAAACGCAGGGCAGGTGCTGTTTCCTCAGTTCAAAGATGCCCAGTTTCCTTCTTCCTTGTGGCACAGGCCTGTCTGGGAGTCCCTGAGTGCCTGGCTGCAGGGTCCTCCCTCCTTCCCTCCCTCTCTGTGTCAGGAAATGCTCTCTAGAGTTGACCGTCACTCTGATGGATGGCATTGTAGAGTGGAGGAAATGCCAGGCCTGGGAGAGCCGGAAACCCTGAGCAAGCCACTGAGACCTGGGTGGGAAGGGGACCAGCCTCAAGCTGGCCAGACGAATGCTGGGGCCTCCCTGCCCCACCCCACCCTGGGCCTCCTGTCTGTATTCATGCCTGTCCATCTGTGAGCCTGTGGAGCCGGGCCTTGGTCCTCTTGACTTCCAACCTTGGCACTGATGGGCAGGCTCCAAGTCTGTCTTTTGGATAAGCCCAGTGTGTGCCTGCATTGTGCTAAGAAGTGCTGTGTTTAATCCCAGTCAGCCCCCACAACAGCTGAGGAGTAGACTTGGCAGAGTGGTGAGCCACACATCCCACACACGAGACTAGGGATGGATGCTCATGCCAGCCCCCAGTCCCCGCGGCCAGGCCTTCTGGTGTGACCTAAGCAGGCCTCAGCCCCTCTCGGAGGTGCCCCGTGTGGCTCTCAGGCTCCTCTGAGAGGAGGGGCTACATCTGGGCATGAGACAGGGCTTGAAGGTAGGCAGCTTAGTAAAAGCAGAAGAGGGAGGAGGGTGGGTGAGAAGATGCCAGGCTTGGTGGTAAGAACCACTGGAGTGGCAGATTGGGTGATGGGGAGTGGGCCACTTATGACCTGGGCTGGGGCAATGAGCTGGTGGGCCCATGGGGTTATCAGTGAAGCCCCCTATGCTGCCCCTGAAGGCCCAGGGCCAGGGTTTTCACTGGGCTGTTGGCAGTTCCAGCAGCCTCTCCAGATAGGTGTTTCTGAGAGGATCCAGCATTGCTTGGAGGGGGGATACTGAGAGGCGACCCCTTCTGAGTGTCCCCCTCTAAGTGGTCATGGGTGTAAGCTGGGCTGGCTCTTGCTCCCTCTGCCTCTTGCTTGATAAAAATAACATGCTAGTTCATCTGCTGGATCTGAGAAGGACAGCCCCTCCTAGCAGACATGTTCCCTGAATCTGGGGGTCTTGAAGAGTCAATGATGTAGCCAGTGCTGTTCTGAGGACTGGACAGTGCAGACAGAGCCATTGGCTTTGTGAACTGTGCAGCCCCTTTCTTTCCTTGGTGCTGGTTTTCTCCTCTGTGTGGTGGGAGAGTGGCTGGGGCTGTGCTGAGGGTCCCAGGGAGACCCTCGGTTTCTCTAGTCCTTAGATTCCCAACTTGCACAGACCTAGCAGGAAGGAGGCCACACCCCCAGCCCTGCCTGCAGTCATATTGGTGGTCCTGCAAGCCAGATCTGTTTGTATTCCTGGGGCTTCTTTTTTCTAGGCCTTGAAGCCAGCATTTTGTTTCTTGCCTGGTGGTTGCTCCGCAGCTTGGGGCAGGTCTCAGGAATGACTGCTGGGCTGCTTCGGTGGGGTGGCTGCCTGTCCCCGCACAGGTACCTAGCTGGGATCCTGAGGTGGTAAGATGTCAGAGGCACCTCCAGGCCTCCCCTCCCCTGAGGGGCTGATGGAATTACCTGCCTCCCTCTGATCACCTCTTTCTGCCAGGAGCAGCTGCCGAGGTTAGGGGGAGAGAACACTGAGCTCCCATTCTTGCAGTAGGTTCCCTAGGGACAAGGTTGTGCCCTCAGCTTTGAGGTTCCCTCTCTAAGCCTGCCACACTCCTGGGAGCAGAGCCCAGTCTTCGAGTGCACAGTAGGTGCTCAGCCAGTGTTGGGCCAGGGATGAGGGGCAGCAAGAGTGGGTTTGAACATAGGGTCTTCTATTTGCTAGGCAGATATGCTACTACTTGAGCTATGTCCTCTAGCCCTTTTTGCTCCATTCATCCATCACTGGATTTTGAACTCAGGGCCTTCATCCCCCTCCTTTTTTTTTTTTTTTGCCGGTCCTGGGACTTGAACTCAGGACCTGGGCACTGTCCTTGAGCTTCTTTTGCTCAAGGCTAGCGCTCTACCACTTGAACCACAGCACCACTTCCAGCTTTTTCTGTGTATGTGGAACTGAGGAATGGAACCACGGGCTTCATACATGCTTGGCAAGCACTCTTCCCACTGAGCCAGATTCCCAGCCCTCTAGCCCCTTTTTAATGGTTATTTTTGAGGTAAGGTTTTGCTTTATGTCTGGGTTGTGATCCTCCTATTTTTGCCTCCCCTGTAGCTAGAATGACAGGTATGAACACTGTGCTCAGCCATTAGTTGAGATAGACTCAACTGAGCTTTCTTTTGCCTAAGCAGGTCTCAAAGTACAATCCCCAGATCTCTACTTCCCAAGTAGCTAGGATTACAGAATTGTGCCATTGCACCTGGCTCTTTTGCTCTTTTAAACTGGGTCATAGTCAGGCTACTTTGGTCACTTCACTTTCTTTTGCTACATGTGACACCAAATGGTCTTTCAGCTATTTCCCCCAAGCCCTGAAACCTGACTTGTGCAACCTCACCTTCTTTCCCTGGGATAATTACTGAAAAATAAGCATTGTTGCTTTTATCTGTGGTTCCTCACCTGGATGCACATTGGTTTTACTTTTTTTTGTTGTTGTTGGTTGTGGGGATTGAACTCTGGGCCTGGGTGCTGCCCCTGAGCTCTTCAGCTCAAGATGAGTGCTCTACCACTTGAGCCACAGCACCACTTCCGGTTTTCTGGTAGTTAATTGGAGATAAGAGTGGCAGGGACTTTCCTGCCTAGGCAGGCTTTGAAGCGAGATCCTCAGATCTCAGCCTCCTAAGTAGCTAGGATTACAGGGTGAACCACCAGCACCTGGCTAGTTTTGAACTGAACAAAATGCCTGTGCTGGGCCTGGCCTCGGTCTCAGAAGTAGTCCCAGGGGGCTACAGTGGCAGATGGTTGCCAGGGCGTCTGGGGTCCTGATGGGCAGCCAGAGGCAGAGCAGGTTGTTTTGGTTGTGTTGTTTTTTGTTTGTAGGTTGTGGGGCTTGAACTCAGGGTCTGGGTGCTCTCCCTGAGCTCTTTCATCAAGGCTAGGGCTCTACAACGTTGAGCCACAGCCCTACTTCCAGTTTTTGAGTGGTTAATTGGAAATAAGAGTCTCACAGGGACTTTTCTGCCCAGGCTGACTTCAAACTGCGATCTTCAGTCCTCAGCCTCCTGAGTAGCTAGGATTATAGGTGTGAGCCACCAGTGGCCCAGTGGCAGAGCAGTTTTGAGAAGAGCCAAGAGAAAAGCTAAAGTCCAGTGGGGACCAATGAGCTGTGTCCCACCCGCACAGGCCCAGGATTCAGGCTACAGGGCATCTGTGAGGCCGGTGGCAGTTCATGATAGCAGCAAGGGAGAAATGGCCTGCCAGTGCTGCCCTTGTGCTGACGTGTGCTGAGTAGACACCCGGGGACATGGCTCTGGGCACCCTGCTGGGGGTTTCCAGCCTTCTGGGCCCAGACCTGGCTTGCACCGACCTCCCAGGCCACTCCATGCCCCTGATGCCCCTCCGGCCCAGTCTGAGTTCTCCCTGCGCCCTGTGTGCGTGGGGGGCCCTTCCTTCTAGGCTTCACTCAAGGGGACAGATGCAGTGGGGCCTATGGCACTGAGATGACAGCTATTGAGGAGTCGACCCATTTCCAAAAATAGACTATCTACTGTCAGGGGACGCATCTCTTTGTCTCCCCAAATCTGTCTTTCTGTTGGCTCTCAGGTTGTAAGGCAAGAAGGAGGCCTGCTCTTGTCTAGGAATCAGAGGCTCTGAGAGCATCCCGCTCCCCCGCCCTCCACAAGGGCCCGATTGTGTGCAGGCCCTGAATGCACCCGCCTGTCACTGCGCGAGGCACCGGCTCCCCTGTCTAATGAGCCGCTCTGGGAGTGGCCCTTTGTGGAAGGTTCCGGCCATGCTGCCCTGGCCAAAGCTCCACTTCCCGGCCTGGCTGCTTTCAGCCTCTCTCAGTGGCCGGGGGGACAATAGGAAGCCCCCCTGCCCGCCCTTCCTCCTTTTTCTGTGTTTTCTGTATCTGCCAGGATGCACACACACTGTTTGTACACTGGGACAGAAGATGAAGAAGCGGGTTTCTCCCTCTTTTGGTGCCTCTGTCATAGCTGGCAGAGGAGGGATCCCCTTCTCTCTCCTGCCCTGGCCCAGGCCCTGCGGAGGACGCCCCCTCCTCTCCCATTGTCTCCTTTCTCTTGTTCCTTTCTAGTCTCTCTTGGCTCCTTCCCTGAAAACAGGCTCATGTTTCCTTGTCCAGAGTAATAAATCAGAACTCCTCCCTTCTGCCATCCTGTCCCTGGGGGTTCCCTCCCTGCACCAGCGACCAGAATCGCTTTTGATCCTGGCCCCGGGCAGTCCCAGACCCTGGGAAAGGCAGCTCTGGCTAAGCTCAGCAGCAGGTTCCCCTCTTCCCAGTAGTATTTGATGCCCCTCTGCCAGCTTGCCTTCTGGAGCAGGGGGTGTGCTGGTTGCCTCTCACCTCCCTGATAACAGTGTTGTTCAGCCCTGTCTCCAGCCCCTGTGCTTGGCAGGAAACATTACCCCCAGCTGAGCCATGTCTCTCTCTGCTGCTGGCTCCAGGTCTTGGGGCTCAGGTTTCCCCTGTGCTTTGTGGATTTGGGCCCCTGTCTCTGTTACCTGTGCTCTGTGCTCTCTGCCTGTTCCCCCACCCACCCCGCTGCAGGCCCCATTTTAAGGTCCTCTGGCTCTGGCCAGGAGCTGTTCCTGTGGTTGTGCTTCAAATCAGCTCAACTATAATGAACTATAATTAGGTAGGAAGACATTATGGCCTCTCAGCTCAAGGTGCACTAGGCCCCTGTGTGTTAGGCCCTGGTTGACAGTGAGACAAGGATATTCCACCACTGCAGAGTCTGTGGGCCGCGCAGGTCTAGGCAGTTCTTCCCAGAGCTGGTCCAGCCCCTACTTTTCCATAGAAGGAAGTTTCCAAACCAGAGCATATCAGAGACTCTGGTCACCTCCCCGCCACCCTGGACCCTCCCGGAGTTCTGGTCCTCCATCTAGTTGCTGTGCAGGCCCATTGGTCCTCTCCTGCCTCCTGCACCCCCTGAAATCCCACCCCTTGGTAAGTTGAGGTCAGCCCTCGAGGTGGACAGTTCATGGAATGTGCGCCATGGGGCCCTCATCCGCCTGGCATCTGTGGGGCCCAAGCTGGACTCTTGGCGGATGTTCTGCAGCGGTGGGTGCCAGGCCTGCCCACGTGCGGGAGATGGCTGCTGGCCATGAGCTGTGGGGCGTGTGTGTGCCCATGTGTCCCAAGCCTGGAGAGGGCCGCGTGGCTCCAGAGGTCTCCCTGCAGGGCCCAGCCAACTGGTCCTCAGCTGCCAGCTCCTTCCTCCCTAAATGAAGCCAAGAAGGCTGCAGGATCAGAAAACAAAGAAAATGGCTTGTAAAGCGGTGGGGGAGAGTAGGATGGGGCTGGGGCAGGGGGGCGGTGGGCAATGGACACAGGCCAGCTGCGTAGCCCAGTCTCCCTTCTCTCCTGGAGAGGCCGCAGACCTGCAGACACCTCATTGCAGGCTTTGAGCATGGCCTTCTCCCGCCCTCTGTGCCTTTGATTCCCGGGCAGCCACGGCTGCGACTGGCAAGCAGAGCGCCCCTTGGGGTTAAATGAGCTGTTCGGGTCCAGCTGCGGGCCATTATGCCAGTCTGCCTCTGGAGATGAGTCTATTACACTCCACACCTGGGGCTCTAGCTTGGGGTCTCGCTCTCTTGCTCACTGCAGCCTCGTTGTGCTGAGCTTGCTGAGGTGTGTGTGTGTGTGTGTGTGTGTGTGTGAGAGAGAGAGAGAGAGAGAGAGAGAGAGAGAGAGAGAGAAGCATGACATTGGTCTGATCCCACATAGGATAGCAGAGGGAGACTGGACATAGAGGCTCACAGACTCAGGATCCATCCCCCAGGTCCTACCCCTGTCCCTGAAAAGGTAGGTGGTGTGCTGGCCTCACCTAGGAAGTGCTGGGGTTTCCCTGATCCTGTCACATGAAAGCTCCTTCTAAGCCCTTGGTCAGTCTGGAAGCACGCTGGTGGTGTTGATGATGAGGGCCACCACTATGGGTCTCAGGATCCAGAAGTCAGAGGCCTCAGTATGCCCCGTCTCCCATCAGGTCTGTCCTGCTGTTCCTCTTCTCCGGAGGACACTTCCCTGCTCATCTGGTCTCTGCCAGGGTGTTCTGTGAGCTGGCCACCAAGCCTATTTGTTGTGGAAATTCTTACTGCTGACAGGTCCTATGAAATCACTCCAGAAGTGTGGTCAGGAGGCTGCGGGTGCTTGTTGCTCTCCTGGAACCCCATTGACTCGCGAGCTTCTGATCCCTTTTTCAGCCAGGTGCTGGTGGCTCATGCTTGTAATCCTAGCTGCTCAGGAGACTGAGATCTGAGGATCAAGATTCAAAGCTAGCTGGGGCATGTGAGTCTGAGATTGTTATCTCTAATTAACCACCAAATCTGGAAGTGGATCTGTGGCTCAAGTGGTAGAGCGACAGCCTTGAGCAGAAAAGCTAAGGGATAGTGACAAGCTCTGAGTTCAAGCCCCAGGACTGGTACCAGAAATAAAAATCCTTTTCACTAAGGAAAGAGCTTGGCCTTGTGCAAGGCAGTGCTATCTCTACAAAGTGTGTGGAGCTGAACATTTTGGGACCCCAGGGCCAAAACACCCCTTGTTTTAGTGTAGCCCAAACTCTGTGTGCAGGAGGAGCTGGGGGAGTTGCCAGCCCACCACTTTGGTTGCAGATGCCTCTCTGGGTCCCAGGACCCGTATTCAGTGTTGGAGGTGACCCCTGCTTCTGGTCAGCTTTGTCTTCTGCTCCACACTGGCCAAATGCTCGGGCCTTGACAGCCTGCCAGCTGCTGTGTCCCTCAGGGGACCCCTTCCCCAAGGGGTCACACTGGCTTCAGGGAAGCCCCAAACCCCTTGAAAGGACTCAGTGCTCTTGCATTTTCCCTAGGACATGACCTACATACAGCCTGGATCTGAGTCTGAAAGTCATTCAGGAAAGACAAAGCCCCAGCAATAGAGTTAGGGAGGTTCCTGTCCCAGGTCTTCAAATATAGAAATCAGCAAATGTAATGCACGCTCATGGTCAGACAAGTCAGCTGGGCACTAAGGCATGAAGTGGAGGGAAGTGTGTAGGTCTCCTGGGAGTCCAGGCCTCCCGGGCACCACAGAGCACCTGCTTGAGCCTGTTGTCCCACAGGCTCTGTTTATTTCTGTTCTTCAAAGGCCTTTGCAGTCTTCCCATGTGCATGGGGTACAGGCTGAGGTGATCTGGAAGGGCTCAAGGAGTTGAGTGGGTGCTGGACCGGGGCTTTCTGGGAAGGTAGTGTGGCTTTATTTGTTTGTGTAGCAGTTTCTGAGACACACTGCAGAGTGGCGGTCTGCCTGCCCCTGTGCCCTACTTCGGTACTTGGGCATGAGCCAGAACCAGACCCCGGCCATGCTGGGACAGCAGACTGCGCAGAGATCCCAAGGCCCGCTGGCCCCTGCTTGCACTTGGCTGTGTCCTGACAATTGAGGGCTTGGAAAAGATGTCCGGCTTCTGGGTCTGTGGTGTCCACTCTGCCAGGCTTTTCCCAGGTGGAATTGTGAAGGAGGCTGCAGGGTGACAGAGGCATTCTGGCCTGGCTGGGTGGGGGCGGTGCTGCTGGAGCAACACTGGGGAGTCTCTCCTACTCCTCTTGCTCAGTTGTTGACGGTGGCTTAGAATTCTCTAAAGCCATGGGATAAATCCAGGTGTGCTGTCTCTGGATTTTTTTTTTCTTTCTAAATAAAATAAGGAAAATAATAAGCAAGACCTGGCAGGGGCTTTGAAGGAGAGGGACTTGATTTCTGCTAAAGCTCTGTGGGCTTTAGCAAGCTGCTCACTGCTTTGCAAAGGACAAGAAGGGGGCCTGAGGCCGCAGAGGGGAAGCCAGAGTGACCAGGAGCAGTGGAGGTGTCACCCAGGAAGCCCTGCTCAGCCCTGGGGGCTGTGCCCTAAGGCCTGGGAAGACATGAGGCTGGCTGCCCAGGCAGTGGCCACACAGGGAATTCACGGGCAGTGGAGGTGACTTGTGACAGCAGCTCAGTGTGTTACTGTCCTCTCTACCCACGGAAGCAAGCAGGACCCTGCATTAGAGGGGCAGGAAGCCCTCCGCAGCCCTGGGCTGGCCTGGCTGGCATGACTTGCTGCTTGTTGGGTAAGCAGGGGTGGTAGAATGAACAGCTGCTGGGAGGGCGCTCCGGTGAGATGGGGGGGGGGCTCCCTGGCCCCCCTCTCCAGCACTTCTCTGCTTTCCATAGACCCAGTGGCATAGATTGGAGATACATGTGTGTGAAATACATGCCTTTGTCATTTAAAGGGCTTGAGCAAGAGGGTCCCCTGGCTGCCCTGGTCCTGTGGATATGCAAAGGAGGAAACAGAGCCCTAAGACTGATGGCATTTAACCTCATCCCTCCATACCCCCACCCCAGCATGCTCTAGTGAGTTCCTGCTTAGGTGGGTGTCCACACCTGCTATCTCAGTGTCCCCCACAGCACTGTGAGGACTGTGGGCTTGGTGGCTTAGCAGTCAAGACCTCTAAAATTCCCAGCTCTGTCCAGTAGCTGGTCCACCAGCCGTAAAGGACATTAATAGCAGATGGGCCCTGAACCTCTGCTGGTGGCCACGTCCTCCAGTCCCTCCTGCCCGTGCTCAGGAGATAGATAGGGCATGGTGTCTCTGAGTTGGCTGTCCCCAAAGTGTGAAAGAGCTGGAGCTGAGTTTCCTGGAGCAGCCGTGCAGGGTCAGTGGCTTGGCCTGGCCTATGAGGGCCAGGATTTATCATGACACTTCGGCCAGCTGCCCATCCCACTCCTTGAGGCCTCCTCTGTAGAGTCCCATGGGTCATTGTTGCTTGGTCTAGGTCGTACTCAGGTGAGGAAGGGTGACTTGGAGAGAATGTTCTTTCCAGAGAGGGACAGTGCTGGCTCTGTGGGCAGGTCTGGGACCTTGTGCCCTGAGCAGCGCCACTTCCCAGCCTCAGGCCCAGGTACTGGGGAGGAGGGGTCAGAACTCTGTGCCTTGCTTACCTGCCTGCTGTGTTTGGCAAAGGGCTGGCAGCACACTCCTGTCCCACTAACTGGCTGGCTGGATCTCAAGTGAACAGGTGACTTGGTTACCTGGCCGGCAGGTATGTGCCTCCCAAGGGGCTCTAGAGAGGGACTTCTTGTACCTGAGCTCTGGTTGTGGGTCCACCTGTGTCATCCCAGACAAGTCACACAAGCCCACCTGCCACCTCGGCTGACCAGGTGTCTCACCCATTCCAGAGATGGGCTGTGAGCATCAAACAAGATGTTGAATAGTGATGCCAACAGTGCCCATGGTTGTAGTTGCCACTTCACTCACTCATTTAAGCCTCAGAGAACTAAGATGATGATGCTTCTTTTTTTTTGGTCGGGTGTGGGGCTTCAGCTCTGGGCCTAGGCGCTGTCCCTGCGCTCTTCAGCTCAAGGTGAGCGCTCTACCTCATGAGCCACAGTGACACTTCTGGTTTTCTAGTGGTTTATTGGAGATCAGAGTCTCATGGACTTTTCTGCCTGGGCTGGCTTTGAACTGTGATCCTCAGATCTCAGCCTCCTGGGTAGCGGGGATGACAGGTGTGAGCCACCGGCGCCCAGCGAGCTGAGATGCTTCTTATGATTTCCTCTTCACCCAAGGAGAAACTGGGGCACAGAGAAAGGTCCCAGTGTAGAAAGCAGGAGAGTGGTGATCTGACCCCGGGAATCCCTGCTCTGAGGCCCTGTCTCTAACCCCTGTGCTTTCTGCCTTTTTTCTGTTCATAGAAAAGTTCTTTTCCCATCCATCACTTTTCTTATATATCCCCAAGCTACTCAAGTTCATTGTAGATGAATTAGAAAAATGGCTACCATCCATCCCAGTACCAGCCTGCCTCCAAGTGCCTCTGTGATACATGGCCTTGGTGACACTAACTACTAATTAGCATATGCCCTCACTTCCCTGGGAGGACCAGCTGTTGAACTGGGCATGGTAGGAGATAATTCTTGGCTCTGAGGGTGATTTCTTCCCCGCTTATGGGTAGTGTGGTGCTAGTGGACTTGAGGGCTGGGCAGTGGTGGAAAGCTCACTTGGGATTTTCTTGGTCACACAGAATTTGTTTTCCACAGCCATACCACATAGCACCCTGCACCGCACATGCTGGCTTGCCTCTGTTTTAGTCAGAGAAGGGCAGCCCCCTTGTAAGCCTGGGTGCCTTCCTAATTTGCCCTGGATCTCCTGGGAGAAGCTCCAGAGGCTTCTTCAGATGGGATGGGTCATGTAAGTCCTCCTGGGGTGGGAAGTGGGGAATGGGGAGCATGGTGGCCCCTTTTCTGGGCTCTGAGAGGCAGTGAGTGCAGGGGTGGTGTCATGGCAGCTTACACACTTTGGGCTTACTGTTGGGCCAGCATCTGTCTTGGGTGTGGCACAGGTCAGGCTCCTATGATTTGGCACCGTGGAGAAGCAGAGTGTCACCCGCCCCTCCACAAACCATCGCTCGTGATTTGTACTTGAGTTTTCTAATCACTCTGATGCAGGGTTTGCTCTCTCCTCTCAGCTTCCGTCAGTGGTGGCATCTCCCGTGCGCACAGCGCATATCCCAAGCCAGCTCTTTCTCTCTCTTTCTCCCCCCGCTCTCCAGCCTTCTATGAGATTTACCACATGTATAGATTTGTTATACACACTTTTAAAAATAAATGTTCTCCCCCCTCCCCTTTTCTTAGACACGCTTTTCTTAGAACAGTCTTTAGATTTGTAGGAAAATTGAGAAGATACCAGGAAGAGTTCCTGTGAGCTCCGGGCCCAGGCTCCTCTGTTAGCTTTCCACACGCTGTTGTTCATTTGTTTCAGTGAGTGAGCCAGTATGAGATACGTTAGCATCGACTAGAGTCCCTACTCTGTTCAGATTTCCTTAGTTTTTACCCTCATGTCCCTTTTTCTGTTGGATCGCATCTAAGACATAGTTTTTAAAAAAGCAGACAGATCTTTCTTCTAATCCTGCTTCTCTTCATAAGAGTGCTGACGCTATCCTATCCCATCCCTGATGGCTGTTTCCCACATCATTGTTGGTGGTTCTTTGCTTGCTTTATCATGTGGACAGACAAGCCCCCACCCCCACTCCAGACCTCAAGGGGGTCAGAAGGAATTCTGCATCCAGGAAGCAGTAATGAGTGTCTCAGCAGTCTCTTGGCTTCATGGGTCATGGCTGGTTCGACCTGTCAGAGCAAGCAGAAGGCAAGCCTGGTTTTCTTTCAGGTACCACCGCCTTTCCCAGTGCCCCTCTCCCCCTTGCCTATGATGGCTGTGATCACCTGAGATGGTGGAATCTAAGTGAATGCCATCTAGTGCCTGAAGCCTCCTGCATAGTGGGGCCTCAGGTGGAGGAAGAGACTAACGTGGCTTTCCCCTCCCTAGCCCTGCGGTCTTGGAATAGTCCCACCAGCTTGGGAGCCTCAGTTTCCCTCTGGAGTAGATATGCATGCTCAGATAACCTGGCAAGGTTTTGTTGGGGGGAAATGAGCATGGTTTCTCAGCACAGGGAAGGGCCGTGGCAAGTCTCTAATGACAGACTTTTTGGAGCGGGGAGGAGAGGGCTGGTGATGGAACCCCAGCCACACAGCCAACTCCTACTCGTTTTAAGATAGCTGCTTGCATGTGAGGCCATTTCCACAGGGTCATGGGCCCTCTTCCCACTCCGTGGCCTTTCAGGGAAGGCCACTAGCTGCAGGTCCTGCCGACAGGATGTTTCTCCAAAAGCCCATTGAGAAATCCCCCTGGAAATCCTCCTTTGGCCCTGGTGCAGGCAAGCGAGAGAATCAGAGACAATGGGGAGTCAGGGAACAAAAGGCGCCATTATTGAGGTGGCCTAGATGGGGGTCAACGGATGCCGGCCAGGCAGGGCAGGCTAGGCCGACCTTTGTGCAGATGGTGGGTTTCTGCCTACCATGAGACTGACCATGAGCTCCCTGGAGAATTGGGAGAGGAGAGCTGGATCCATCCAGGTCCAGGGCTCCATTACCCTGTCTGGCTACTTAGTCCCAAAAGGAACTTCAATCTTTTTTTTTTTTTTTTTGTCAGTCATGGGGCTTGAACTCTGGGTCTGGGCTCTGTCCCTGAGTTCTTCAGCTCTTTAGGTCAAGGCGAGCGCTCTACCACTTGAGCCACAGCACCACTTCTGGTTTTCTGGTGATTTATTGGAGATAAGAGTCTCACGGACTTTCCTGCCTGGGCTGGCTTTGAACCTCCATCCTCAGATCTCAGCCTCCTGAGTAGCTGGGATGACAGGTGTGAGCCACCGGTGCCTGGCTCAAGCATTTATCTTCAGGAGCCAGATTCATGCGGATGGATTCAGATGCCCTGCGTGCCTGCCAGCTTGATGTGGCGTTGAGCTCCCATGGGGCTCCGGGTTGACCTGGCCCTGACTGTCCTGCCATGCCTAGGTCTTCATCCTGCTGTGCCAGGTGACCCATGGTGACCTGTGCCAGGCTGGTCATGGGTCTGTGATCTCCGGCATCAGTGTGCATCTGCACTCTCCCTCCAAAGCTGACAGGAGTTCCTCCTCCCAGTATCCCCCTCCTCTGCTCCTGCCATTGCCTCCTGGTTGCCAGGGCTGCCACTTTCAACACTCCGTTCTTCAAATACAGCCTCACCCTACCCCTGCCCCCACAGGGCTCCTTCTACATCAAGTTCAGGGGCCTGGGGACAAAGCCGGAGACTCTCCTGTTTCTTAGGCCTTTTCCACTCCCTCCTCCCTCCTGTGGAAGCCTCTATGACTCAGCCCAGCAGTTCCTGAAAACCACTGGTTTTCCCCTAAGTCTGTGTCCAGGTCTGCTATCTTCCCACCTCCTGTCCCCTCCTGGCACTCCCTGTTTGTTTTTTGTTTTTGTCCGCTATGGGGCCTGAACTCTGGGCCTGGGCGCTGTCCCTCAGTTCTTCAGCTTAAGGCTAGCACTCTACCACTTGAGTCATAGCGCCACTTCAGGCTTTTTCTGCTTATATGGTATGGAGTCGAACCCAGGGCCTCATGCACACAAGGCAAACACTCTACCACTGAGCCACCTTCCTTCCCAGCCCTCCCTGCTTGTTTTTAAGGGGCTGATCTGCCAGGTGGCGGTGGCTGTAATCCTAGCTACTCAGGAGGCTGAGATCTGAGGATCACGGTTCAGAGCCAGCCCAGGTAGGAAAGTCCGTGAGACTCTCTCATCTCCAGTAAACCACCAGAAACTGGAAGTGGGGCTGTGGCTCAAGTGGTAGAGTGCCTTGATCTGAAGAGCTGAGGGACAGTGCCCAAGCCCAGAGTTCAAGCCCCATGACAAAAAAAAAAAGGGATGATCTGCCACCCTATCTCATCACTTTTCCAGCTACTTCCTCCCACCAATGTCCAAAGACACCCCCTTCGCTCTCAGTGCTCAGCATGGACCTCTTTGAGACCAGTGTCTATTGAGGGGTTGTACCTGAGTCCTTGTGAGCCTCTACCTTGAACTCTAGGATGGCTTTGTAGCTTGTCCCTGGAGTGACTAAGGTCTAGACTTGACATCTTTGGTGCCAAACCTGAGCTGTCCAGCTTTCCAGGGCCAGCATCTTTGCTGCAGGTATGCACAGGTGAGCATGTGCATACACCCACATCCACACACTACCTACACCCATGCCCACACATGACACACCACACACACACACACACACACACACACACACACACACACACAGAGCACACACAGCACACACACTCAGGGTTTTGAGGGAGAAGTAGAGGACGGTGAGCTCTTACAGGGTGAGGAGCTTGATTTGGGGGAGATGCAGGGGTGAGGTTGCATGTGTGAGAATGCATGTGTAGGAGTTCCCCTCCCTTCAGTTGTGCTGCATCTGCCCTGATCTGTGTGTGTGTGTGTGTGTGTGTGTGTGTGTGTGTGTGTGTGTGTGTGTGTGTGTGTGTGTGTGTGTAGCCACCATGGCCTGTGCACACCCCTTTGGTCACATTTAGTGGTCTAAGAGCATCGGTGTTTGCTTCTAACCTTTCATTAAATGCTCCCCAGTGCTGGACCATTGGTATGGCTGAGTTTGTCCTGTGTGTCTGGGAGAGAGGACAGTTATATTTCCTTTAATAGAAATGGTGTCTCCAATCCGGTGCCTGCAGAACAGCTCTCATTCCTCTAAGCTCTCGCCTAGGGTGAGCATTAAGTAATCCTCAGGGAGCATGGCTGGGCCCACGGAAGGCTCAAGGTGACAGGTGGCTGTGTTCTAACCATAGGTGCTTACTGGTTCCCTGAGCCCTTCACAGCCGTGCTGACTGTGTGGAGGAGGGCACTTACTGCCCACGTGTCTCCACTGTGTACCCAACAGGTGTCTCCTCTTATTGCAGGGGAGATAAAGGCCTGGGGACCAGGAGCCTGCCAAGGTCACACGGCAATGAGGCTGGCTGCCAGCCATAGGCAGCCCTGAGTCAGGTGCCTCCTTGGAGCCCCCAGTGTGTTTCATACTCTCCCCACCCCCACTGTGAGACCCTCTCCTTGAGTGGTTTCTGCCAGGTGGGGAAGGGAAGAGCTGCCCTTCCCCCATTGTAGGCAGTGCCCTTGCTGAGGTGTCCCATGTCCCATAGAGGAGGGAATGCAGGCAGGGAAATGCTGTGTGACTCAGGCTTGCTGTCTCGTCTACCCTGTCTGAGCCAGCCCAGTGTGCTCAGCTGTGGAGTGGACGTGGGGACCATCTTGTAGCACCATACTGGTGGGCTGTACAGAGGCAGGAGGCCCTTGTGGGTGGTTCATTTAGTGCGTGGACAGGGCTGTCTGCAGAGGAGGGAGAGGCAGACCTGAAACCAGAGAGAAGACCAGTGCAGAGACGCTGGGCCAGCTCCACAGAACCCCGTCCTCTGTTGTGTCTGCATCGGTTCTTGAGGCTTCCATCTAGCTAAGGATGATGGAGGAGGCAGGGTTGATGGAGGAGGCCTGGGCGCTGATGCTGATGGGTTTGCCCAGGCAGCCCAGGAAGAGGGAGAGGCTGTGAGAAGGGAGGGCCGGAATCTGAGGATGGTTGCCTGGCTGTGCTATGGCAGGCATATTACCCTCCCTGAGCCCCAGTTTCCTATAAGTGACATAGTTCTTCCCTTCCCTCAGAGCCTCAGGATGTTGTAAAAGAGATCGTAAACCAGAAGTGGGGCCTGTGGTTGTGTGGTGGTGTGGTGGTGTGGGTGTGTGGTTATGTGGTGGTGTGGTGGTGCGGGTGTGTGGTTGTGTGGTGGTGTGGTGGTGTGGTTGTGTGGTGGTGTGGTGGTGTGGTTGTGTGGTGTGGTGGTGTGGGTGTGTGGTGGTATGGGTGTGTGGTGGTATGGGTGTGTGGTGTGGTTGTGTGGTGTGGTGGTGCGGGTGTGTGGTGGTGTGGTGGTGTGGTGGTGTGGTGGTGTGGTGTGGTGGTGTGGTTGTGTGGTGTGGTGGTGTGGTGTGTGGTTGTGTGGTGGTGTGTGGGTGTGTGGTGGTGGTGTGGTGGTGTGTGGTGGTGTGGTTGTGTGGTGTGGTGGTGTGGGTGTGTGGTGGTATGGGTGTGTGGTGGTATGGGTGTGTGGTGTGGTTGTGTGGTGTGGTGGTGCGGGTGTGTGGTGGTGTGGTGGTGTGGTGGTGTGGTGGTGTGGTGTGGTGGTGTGGTTGTGTGGTGTGGTGGTGTGGTGTGTGGTTGTGTGGTGGTGTGTGGGTGTGTGGTGGTGGTGTGGTGGTGTGTGGTGGTGTGGTTGTGTGGTCTGGTGGTGTGGGTGTGTGGTGGTATGGGTGTGTGGTGGTATGGGTGTGTGGTGTGTGGTGGTGTGGGTGTGTGGGTGTGTGGTGGTGTGGTGGTATGGTGGTGTGGTGGTGTGGTGGTGTGTGGTGTGGTGTGGTGGTGTGGTTGTGTGGTGTGGTGGTGTGGTGTGTGGTTGTGTGGTGGTGTGTGGGTGTGTGGTGGTGGTGTGGTGGTGTGTGGTGGTGTGGTTGTGTGGTGTGGTGGTGTGGGTGTGTGGTGGTATGGGTGTGTGGTGTGTGGTGGTGTGGGTGTGTGGGTGTGTGGTGGTGTGGTGGTATGGTGGTGTGGTGGTGTGGTGGTGTGTGGTGTGGTGTGGTGGTGTGGTTGTGTGGTGTGGTGGTGTGGTGTGTGGTTGTGTGGTGGTGTGTGGGTGTGTGGTGGTGGTGTGGTGGTGTGGGTGTATGCTGTCCATGCAGCTCTGACCCGGAGCCTGTTCTCTCAAGGTTGGGTGGCACCGGCTGGGGGTGGATTTCAGATGTGGGGAGAGGTACAGGGCCATTGCACCCCACCCCTGCATCCTTGTGCCAGTGTGTGACTGCGACTCTCCTTCCTGCCATGGACACGCTCACTGGGCCTCACAGGTTGTTGGAGGGAGGTTGCTGGACCAGTGAGGCAGATATTCCGGTGTGGTGCCCAGGAAGTGCAGGGGTGACACTGGCCTGTCTCAGGTGATACAGACAGGCCAGTGTGCTGCCTCCTGGAGGCTGCTGCTCCTCTGTGCTCCGCCCTTCTCCTGGGCCTGCCTGGTCCTGAATGCTGCAGTAGAAGGGGAACCTGAGCTGGGTGGCCTGCTTGTCTCTTCGTAGTGAGCCTGGGAGGTGGCTTGCTGCCTTAGGGCCCCAGCACCGGGTCATTGGGGTCTCGCGGGCTTGGAGGTTGCCCTGCTCTGCGTTTGACTAGGGAGAGGTGACTTGCATGTTTCTTTGGGGTGCACCTGAGCCTCCTATATGGGACTGAGGTACTCTCGGGACAGATGGAGTGTGACCTCTTTGTGTGGCTGTCCCCTCAGTGGAGTGTGGGGCAGGGGGTGGAGAACACTGGTTCTTCTTGGGTCCCCCCTGACAGCGGGAGCTCTGGAGGGGAGCAGAGGCTCACCCCACCTGCACCCACCCAGGGAGGTGATTTCGAGGTCTGTTGTGCCCCTACCCTGGCTAGCAGCAGCTGTGGGGGTCAGTCTGTCGGGGTAGCCCCAGAAGCACTTCCATTTTGTCTGGTTTGGTCTGTGACAGCCTGTGATGGCTTGGGGACTCAGGGCGTGGCCAGCAGCCCCCAGCAGCCGGGTGCCAGGCTCACTGAGCACTGAGCAGAGCTAAGAGGCCCCACAGCAGGCGGGCGCTGTGTGGGATGCCCCTTTGTGGTCACAGTGCTTGCAAATTGTTTCTTTTAGAGTTGGCATCTTGTATGTTTGTTGAGCTTTGAGCTCGAAAAGCTGGGGAAAAAAAAAAAAGCTTGCTCCCTCTCCTTAGATCCTCCTGTCACCCTGGGCTGAGGCTCACGAGGGCTCATGGGTGATATCTGAGGGTTGGTTCTAGCTGAGTCCCAGATGTCACACAGAAAGGCTGTGGATCCTTCAGGGTGAGTGCAAGGCAAGTGCTCTACCACTGAGCCACCTTCCCAGCCCCCTTCAGGGTGAGTGCATACTGTTGGTCCTGCTGGCTGAGGGGCCCGTGACCCACACTCCTAAGTCACGGGGCTTCTCTGAGGTCTCTACCACGCTCCTGGCACAGTCCTAGCCTCCTGTCCTGTTTGGTGTCCAAAGTGACCATGAGAAGGCTCCTTTGTGATAGAGCTGGGGCAGACTGGTGCCAGTTAAACAGGACGGAGTCCTGAGTCAGGACACTGGGTCCCCCGGAGCCTGGGACAAGCCACAGGCCAGTTGAGAAGGAAAGGCCCCGCTCTGGCTGCAGCCCTGACCCTCCAAGAAGCCTGTCTTCCAGCGAGACTTTTTCTCTGTGGCCTGCTGTCCTGACCTCGGGTGAGGACTGGCCTGGGATACCACCTGCCCTCTAGGCTTCCCTGCATGGTGTGAGCATTTGCCCACTTTTGGTCCTCAGCTCCACCCAGACGTTTCAAAGATGTGGAAACAGGTTCAGGGAAGCAGCCAGGTCACCGAGGGAGAGCCAAGCATGAGCCAAGCCAGTCTGTCTAGGGCAGGCTTGGCCTCATGAGTCCTGTTGATGAGGTGCCTGCCCTTCCCTCCTTCCTTATCTCCCGCATTCCCTGCATTCCTCTGTCCCCCACCTCCTCTGATCTCTGCTTCCCAGGCTCCTCCTGTCCTGGGCCTGGGGCAGATTACAGGGCTCCCTGGATCTCAGCCTGTGTTGGGGTGTGGGGAATATGCTAAGTGGGTGTCATCGCACTGCAGAGGAGAGAGGAGAGCGAGCTGCCCTGTTTCCCTGATCCCAGAAAGATTCTCCTGAGATGACCTCACTGCTTCTTGCATGAAGTCAACAAAGAAATCCCCGGAGCCACTTTGCTTCCTTATTGGGCTTCCTGGGCCAGAGCTTGCCAGCCCTTGGAGGGGCAGGTGGCAGGTCAGACAGAGCACACAGCTGTGTGATCTGGAGGTGAGGTGGGCATGGCCAAAGCAGAAGAGATCTGTTGCTCTTGTCCTGGCATTGTAGTCAGCACAAACCTGGCAGCCGAGACTGTCTGTCAACAAGGATGTCCGGTCAGGATCATGAGTTGCAGTTGGCAGCTCCTGCATCCAGCCATTCCCGTTTGTCCTTCTTATCCCAGGATGCAGAATTGCAGCCAGGTGGGACCTGTACCCACCACCCTGGACTTCAGGTCTATCATCTGATATTAGGATGTGGCCCACACTGCAGGCTTACAACAGGCATTAATGCTGCTGGAAATGTGAGGCACAGAGCCACGTTGGGGCTGGTGTGGGGTCACCTAGCAGGTACAGTGGGACCTCACTGTCTGGTTCCAGAGATCCCCAGGATGGGGTTCCCGCTAGATGGAGCTGAGCTGAGGATGCATTGTACAGACAGCAGCAGGGCCTGCTGGGGACCCCCTGCCCCAGGAGTGATTAGTGCTTTGTGAGCTGTGGTATCTTTGCCTGATCTCTTAGCCCTTCTCCTTTTGGGCACCGGGCTCTGTCTTGGGCCTTTACCTGTGGTTTATCTCAAGCTCATTACAACATGGGAGAGGTGCTGCTGCAGGGGTCAGGCAGCCTGGTTGTGGTCATTAGAAAAGGAAGAATCAGAACCCAGGCCCCCTGCCTTTGCCTCTAGACCTTCCACTGTCTGAGTGTTCAGGTTGTTTGTTGCATACCCACACCCTTTACTCTAGAGGCCACATTCCCATGCTGTTAGAATAGTTCTGTGAGCCGGACAGAACAGACCTCCTTTGCTAATTTGTAACACAAATTTGTAATACAAATTAGCAAAGGAGCCATGACAGGGTAAGAGCAGTTCCATATGCTGGCAAGTCCTGGGGAGGACCAAAAAAAGATGGCGGCAGGCCTGGCCTCTTCTCTAAAGCTGGCAGAGCTGGACCATTCCAGGTGTATCTGAGGCCCTCTGGTTTCCTGTGGGGATGGGCTTGGCCTGGGGCCACTGCTGGACTGGAGGCTGACACCAATCAGTAGTGGTCAGCAGCCGTCCGCATCCTGGTGACCACGGATGGCCTGCAGTCAGTGCCTTGTGCGGTGTTGAGGGCTGGCACTGGTAGTGACAACCCTGACTTCCCAGCTGCCTGGCCTTCGGACTCAGGTACTGTTTCTTGGAAAAAACAACTTGCTTTGGAAGGAGGCCCCCTGTTCCTGGAAACTGCCGCTTACCATGGCTGGGTCTTGGCTGCTGGTCTGATGCGGACAGGCTAGGGTCTCAGGAGCAGACCCTACAGGTGCCTCCGGTGGCCACCATGCATGACTTGAGCCCTTGGGCTTGCAAGGGTATGTGGGGAGCCCCACCCCTGCTGCCGATGTCCAGAGACTTCCAAGGGCTGAGTTGGGATTGGGATTGTGGTTAGGGCTCCAGGACCCAGCAGGGGAGCTGCTGGAGACAAAGGACCTCAGCTAGTCGCCTCTCTCCTTGAAATATTCATATTGTCAGTCCCTGGACAGGCCACAAATTACTCTGTGTGTGATTCAATTTCCCATCTACTTCTTCCTCCTTGGAGTTCCGGGCATCGTAGGTCTTCCTGCCAAGGGTGGGGAAGACAAGGGTCTGAGATGCGCAAAGCACTTCTAGCATCCCTGGCCCTGTGTGACCTTTTCATCTGGGCTTCTCATCTTCACGGTGGGGGGCGGGGGGAGGTACAGCTCTGTTCTGCAGATGTAGCACAGGTCCTCCTAGCAGTGGGAGCTGGGTGTTCACTAGAAATTGGAGGGCACATCACTGTTGTTGTGTAACTGGTCTGTGGCAGACACACCCGAGTCAGGCAGTTGGGAGATCTGGACTGGTCCCTGGGATGGTGCCTGGAAAGGCTCCTCTCAGGCCCTCCCTTGGTGATGAGGTCTCTGATGGCCATTTTTTTTTTTTTTTATTGAGTTGTAAGGCTTGAACTCTGGGCCTGGGTGCTGTCCTCAGCTCTTCAGCTCAAGGCGAGCACTCTACCACTTCAGCCACAGCACCGCTTCCGGTTTTCTGGTAGTTCATTGGAGATAAGAGTCTCATGGATTTCCTCTGCCCGGGCTGGCTTTGAATCTCGATCCTCAGATCTCAACCTCCTAAGTCACTAGGATTACAGGTGTGAGCCACTGGTGCCCGCCCTGGCCTCTGTTTTTGTGAGAAGAAGTGGGCCTGGTGCTCCCTTAACTCCAGAGGGCTCCTTTCATCTTCCTTTTTCCTTGCCTTCATTCCTGCTTCCTGTCTGGCTGAGTTGGTTTGCTGGTGAGAGGGCCCTGGCATAAGGGCTGCCCCAGCTCAGGAAGAAGCACCCCAGGCCTGGTGTACAACCCCCTCCAGGGGATGGCTTTGTGCTGGCTCTGAGGCAGAGAAGTACCCATGACCCTCCCCCAAGAGAGAAAGAGCCCTGCCCTGTGTGTGTTTTGCTCATCTCTGTCCATTTGTGTTCAGATTCTGGGGGCTTTCTGCCCCTCTCCCAAGTCACATGTGCCGATAAGGCTGCAGTGGCAGGGAGGGCTAGGATGTAGATAAGGCGACCCTGGCGCCTGGCGGTCCCCTGTCCCTCCCAGCCTGCAGTTTGCCTTGTGTCCTGGAGCACATTTTCCTTTCTCTCTGTGGCCTGGTGGCCCGATAGTCTCTGATCCTCCTCTGCCGGTCTGCTACTACCCTAGCAGCCTCAGCATGGTGTAGTTGTGTCCCTTGTCCCACCAGGGAGCACACAAGCACCCCCAGCCCTTGCCCTGGGCTCCACATGGGGGGTGCGGGGCTCCTGGGTCCAGCTGTGGCTTCTCGTTCTTAGAGTAGTTGACAAGGGACTTCCATGGAGGCTTTGCCTCCTGGGAATACAGAACCAACCACTGTCCTGACCCTTCTGATCCTGACAGGAGGAAACTGGCCTCTGGGACCAGTGCCAGGGTAAGGAAGACACAGGCAGGAAGGAGACAGACACAGCCTTGCTGATGGGTGGCCCTGGACTTGGTTAGCCTTTCTCCTCAGCAGCAAGGTTGGAGATGGTAGGACCTTGCTTAGGTCAAGGTTGTGTTGTAGCTGGACAAAATGTGGTATTAAATGCTTGGAACAATCTGAGGTCACCAACCTCTGTGTGTGTGTGTGTGTGTGTGTGAAAGGGGAAGAGTTGGTCTTAGAACCATTGCAGGTTCCATAAATACCCCTTGTGCCTCATGGGTGTGGCTCAGTGGCATCCATTCAGTCTGGTTTGATTCCTGCCTCTGCCTCAGTGTTGTCTTTGGAGCTTTTCCCGCCGCCAAGGTCCCTGTCTTTCCCATGTTGTGGATACCCAGGAACTAATGGCCCGCCTCTGGGCCCCGTCTCAGGGCTGA
Source organism: Dipodomys spectabilis (assembly GCF_019054845.1). Classification (NCBI taxonomy): domain Eukaryota; kingdom Metazoa; phylum Chordata; class Mammalia; order Rodentia; family Heteromyidae; genus Dipodomys; species Dipodomys spectabilis. Next base: position 1,177,879 of record NW_024870834.1, read on the forward strand.
CCTGGGCCCTGGGAGAGCAGCTGTGATCTCGGGTGGGCATCTGCACATCATCATGAGCGTTAAGTCTTATGACAGAAGCAGAGGTGAGGGAGTAACACACGTCCCAAGTTCTAGCAGGATGTTTGGGTCACCTTTGGCTCCAAGTGTCCTGGCTGTGACCTGGGGAAATTGAGTCACTGTCTCATGTCTTCTCGGAGCTGCCCTGTGGGTGGGTGGCGGTGATTTTCACAGCTGTGAGTTTTGTCCCACAGCTTAGATCCCCAGGCAGTGTTGGAGTGAGGTGATTCAGGGGTGTGTGTGTGTGTGTGTGTGTGTGTGTGTGTGTGTGTGTATGCATGTGTGTGCACATGCATGTGCACTCCTGTTTTTCCTTGCAGTACCTTGAGACAAAGGCTCAGGAGTCCCCGGAACTAGTTGGGTGCAGCTGAGCAAACACCGCCTGTCAGGTTTGGGGATATCATTGCCTCCAAGACCAGAGCTCTGAGGTGTGGTTCCCAGTTTTCTGGCTCCTAGTTTTATCTCCCTTATGGTAGGGCCACCTCTGGAAATGAGAATGGAGACTTTCCCTCATGAATGAGAAAGAAGGATCTGCCTGAGCCTCATTCTTGTTTTTTTGTTGTTGTCGTTAAGGACGTGATGGTGTGTGGTTGGCTATAGTTCAGCTGCCTGCCTGGCGGAGGCTGGCGGATTGCTTGAGCACAGGAGATTGAACCTACACCCTTTCTCACTTTGCTCAAAAAAAAAAAGGCTGCTGCGAAGGCTTTGTTTAGGGCAGGGGCTGGATAGATATTCAAGAGAGTCAGACTGAAGTTGAGATCTGACCTGTCCTTCTTTCCCCCACGTCCTCAGCCTGGCAGCTCCAGACCCCTCTTGTGGGAGCCCTCTGTTAGCCCACCTGCCTTTCTGAGGCCCCATGGGTGTGATAAGAGTCCCTCCCCCAGCCCCATCGTTTCTGATCTGCGAACTCTCCCCCTGTCGGCTGCCTGGCTGACAGCCTGACTGAAGTCACGTTTTATCTGCCCTTTTCTCTCAGTCAGTGTCTGGCGTCTGGCCAAACCACTAATAATAACGTAAACTCAAAGTAATCCTTACATTTGTGTCATGTGTGGCCTGGTCTGCCCTGTCCCTCCGCCTGGAGGAAGGTCCAGCTTCCTCTTCCCTGAAGAATACCCACCCTCACTCTGCCAGCCCTGCTGTAGCCTCCTGGCCTTGGCACAGCTTCCAGCCGGCACTTCTCTGAACTGAGCCCTCATGTCCTCGCCTGGCTCCCCTGCCCATCCACCTGGAGAGGGCTGGCTTGGGAGCACCTACGGGGTTCACAGTAAAGCCCTTTGGGCTCCCCCACCTCCCTCCAGGAAACCAGGAGTTGAGGGGTGCTCTGAGACACCTCAGATACAGGTTCTTGTCAAGGAGAGCACAAGAAGGGAAGATGTTAGGAGAGGTTGGGCCCAGCCTGGCCTCCCCAGCCATTCAGAAACAAACCTAGCTGGCTCCTACCACTGGGGGCTGCTATGTACCCAGAGGACCTGGGCTCTCTTGAACAGCGGGGTTGTTGGTAAATTCTGTGTCCTCTGACACCTTGGGGTTGGAGGTACCCCATCCCTTTGGCAGAGACTGAGCCCCGATCTCCCTGAAGCTGGCCCCCTAGCTAGTGCATCAGGATGGGACAGTGCTGGGCATCTGTCCAAGTCCCAGGGTTTGCTCAGAGACCTTTTTTTTTTCTTTTTAAATTTAGTTGATTGCTGTTTTAGGGGTGTTATACGATGGGATTATCTTTACACACATCAGGTAATAAGTACGTTTCTTTTCTCATGGAGTCAGCTGTTCCCTCATTCTCTCTTATGCCCTCCCTCCTATCTCCAGCCAGGAGTTGCATACTTGACTTTCATCAATGTCCAGTGCTCTGCACTGCTGTACTTTTACCTTTGTTCCTCTGATTCTGTGCCCTCCCCAGCCCTCCCACAGCTGTGCACGTGAATACACCATATATAAGGTAAAGAATACAGAAGTCATCAGAAAAAGAAAAAACAAATAAAGAAAAAGGTAATTTGTTTCCATATCTTTTGAGTTCATTTAGTTGAGCATGTGTGGGTATATTATTTTATATACATATGAAGAGGTGCTTGGGTATTGTACATTTGTGATTCTCTCCTAAGACTGCCCTCTTTTGGTCTCACTGTATGTGAGTATCTAGAATTTGGTATACTTTGTCATATCCCAGTACATTTTAGATCTTACTTCCGCATATCAGGGAGACCATGCGCTGTTTGTCTCTCTGATCTTGGCTTACCTCACTTAACAATGATTTATTCTAGTTCCATCCATTTCTCTGTAAATGACAAATTATTTTATTCTTTCTAATGGCTGTGTAAAATTCTATTTTGTATAGGTACCACATTTTTTGGATCTACTCACTATTGTGGGTCATCTGTGTTGTTTCCATATCTTGGTTATTGTGAATAGTGCAGCAGTGAACATGGATATACAGATGTCCTTATCATGATGCGCAGGGTAGATGCCAAAGAGTAGTATGGCTGGGTCGTAGGGAAGGTCTATGTCTAGTTTTCTGAGGAACCTCCAGACTGCTTTCCAGAGTGGTTGTATTAATTTTCATTCCCACCAGCAGTGCAGTAGGGTTCCTTTTTCCCTACATCCCTCCAGCATTTGTTGTTGTCAGAATTCAAAATGTTGGCCAATCTAACTAGAGTAGGGTGGAATCTTTGGGCTGTTTTGATTTGCATTTCCTTTATAGCTAGATTCTTCTCTGTGCAGAGGCCCCCGCCCCGGGGATAGAAGGTAGCTGGTGGGAGGCGGGCCTTTGCCATCCCTGATCCTGATCCTGTGAGTCTCCTCTGCTGTAGCTGGGTCCACAATTCATAGACCAGGCAAGGAGGGAGGGACATTTGAGGCACAGGGACCTGGGTACCCTGTTCCTTCTCCACACTGAGGTAGACAAGAAGTCCAGTGGTGGGAGGCAGAGGGTACTGTTGAAGGGTACTGTTGAAACCCAGTTCTGGATTTCCAATCTTAGACTGACAGGGGCCATTCTGGGGGATGTGGACTTTGTGCACCTGCTAGGCGAGTGCTTACCCCCATCCCTGACCTCATCAGTAAAATAGGGCAGTGCGAGTGTTGGCCATGCAGGTCTGAGATGACCCAGGTGACATGCTTGGCACCGTGCCTGGCACATGATATGTATATTGGCAGTGATGGGAACCTGTCAGGAGTGAACCTTCTGTGAGCTCAGAAAAGACTAGTTTCCTTTTATAGTAGCACTTGGTGCAATTCCAGAACTTACAGCAGGACTGCACGGAACCCCCTACAGCTCCTTCCTGATGCTGCCTGGCCTGGCTTGCAGAGCCCATTTGCTGTCAGCATGGTCCCCTCTGTTGGCCTGGTGGTCAGCAGTATCCAGGACATTTGTGGCTCTCTTCCCCCAGCTCACTGGCTTCTGGGCTCAGGGCTGAGCAGCCGGCACTGTAGCCATGTGGCGGCTGCTGCCTTGGGCAGGGAGGGGAACACAGCAGGTTGCCTTGGTGGGGGGCACTAGCCTGACCTCATTTGTCATTATGCCTGTTCTTCAGCAGCCACCCTTACCCCCCCTAACCCCAACCCCCCCCCCCAAGCCTGCTGGGCTTTTACTGGTGTTTGCTGTTCATCTGGGTCTTTTCTACTTGGATTTAGATGTCCAGTGGAGATTCTTGCACCAACAGAACAGCCTGACAAATGGGGCATTCAGTAGCGGGGCTGGTGGGCTGTGGTCTAGAGTCCTCCTGGGCCCCAGAGTTCAATCCCAGGGAGCAAGGAACTGCTCTTTGTGGCTGCCCACACAGCCTTCCAGCTCTCAGCCCCTCTCCTGTCTGCAGACATCTTAGGGACACCTGCGGTCCCAGGGTTAATGCATGGGGCATGCCACCAGCCTAAAATTAATAGACTTCCTTTATTTTAGAATTCAGGTTTGTCCCAGGTTGGCCACTCAAGTTTTGCGTGGGTTCTTTCAGAATGTTGTACAGGATCTTAACTTTGTGGGTGGGATTGATGCTCCTTTTCTTTCTTTCTTTTTTTTTTTTTTGGGTGGGGGGGTCCAGTTGTGGGGCCTGAACTCTGGGCCTGGGCACTGTCCCTCAGCTCTTCAGCTCAAGGCTAGTGCTCTACCACTTGAGCCACAGCACCACTTCTGGCTTTTTTCTTTTTGCTTATGTGGTGCTGAGGAATCGAACCCAGGGCCTCAGGCATGCAAGGCAAGCGCTCTACCACTGAGCCAACTTCCCAGCCCCTGATGCTCCTTTTCTAGGCTCTTCTTCTGTACGGCACTGGCCATGTTCCAGGCCTGGTGTTACCCTCCAGGGCCAGCTCTCCTGACCCGGGAAGTCTTGCTCAGATGCTGAGCCCACCCTGGGTTGTAGCTCTGAAAGGACTGGGGGCTGGCTGGAGCTGGAGAGGAGGGGTGCCTGGAGATAATGCAAGGCTACAGGGCCCGGAACCTCCGGGACAGAGCAAGACTCGACTGTCTGTGCTTTCGTTTCATATGGCTGTTGTTGGCAAAACTAGTTAGGGGACAGTGAGATTGGTGGCCCGTGACTAATCCCGAGTACAGCCTTGGCTGTGTGATCTGAGGCCGGCAGGCACTCAGCGAGGTCGGGTTCCCTGCACATTTGAAGGTGGCTGTGGTCCCTGGTGGGAACTGCCCCTGCAGACCAGTGACCCTCTCTGACTGCCCCTCCTGCATCTGCTCCGGAGCCTCCCACCCTGTCCTGGAGTCCTGGAGGTTTCAGATTGGCCGGATTTCTAGCTTTCTGTCAGGGAAATTTAATTTGGGTGAGTGCCAAGGCACTTAAAATTTTGTTCTTTGTGTTTCGAGATGCACCCTGGGCAAAGCAGCCATGCTTGAGCTTCCTGCCTTCCTTAATTAGACCTGGGGATGCACGCACAGGCCAGACAGGTTCTGCCCTCGGGTACAGGTCAGGTGGTACAGGCTGATATGGGGAAACAGGTTCAAAGGCTGCTGGGGTGCTGGGACAGAGACTGTAGGCGTCACTCAGCCCAGTCCTGGAAGGCTCCATGGAGGAGGGGTGTCACAAAAGTGCTGGCTGGTTCTTGCTGAGCTCAGCCTTCTATGGACATGCCCAGTTGCAGAGGGAGCCCAGGCCTGTGGGGCTGTCTGGGGTCCGGCTGTCCTGTTGCTGCTGGCCCCTCTAGTCTTCTGTCATGGTGGGGTGGGAAGGTGCTTTCCTAGCAAAAGGACCAGTGAGAGGCAGCACTGGGGTTGAGGTCTCCACCCATTGAACTCCCTTCAGACACGCCGTGTTGCAGAGCCAATGGGAATGTGAGTGGGTCAGCCTTGAAGGAGGTGGGTAATGCCTGGGTACTGGCAAAGACACCCTCCCCTGGGACTTCACCTACAAGCAAACCAGCCACTTGTAAAGTGGCCCGCACACAGCCACCCCTGGGAATTGGACCTGGAATGGCCAGGATTGGAGGCAGCCTGGGGTCCACTGCCGGAGGCCTGGTGTCACCCCCGGAGCCCTCCTGCTCTCAACTGTGGCGTACCACAGGCCTGCTTGTCCATGGAGAAGCACGCTGGGCTGCTGGCACATGCAGACCAGCACAGCCCATGGGTGGTGTGTGTGTGTGTGTGTGTGTGTGTGTGTGTGTGTGTGTGTGTGTGTGTGTGTGTGTGTGTGATTTATTTTATGTCTGCCTGGGTGGTGTGTGTGTGTGTGTGTGTGTGTGTGTGTGTGAGATTTATTTTATGTCTGCCTGCTGGTGCATACTGCTCTGCTGCCTTCTGCTAGCATGGTGCCTGGCATCTTTCTGCCCACTTCCTGCCCTCCCCATCCTGGAGTCTCCAGACACACATCGTCCTGTGGTTCTGTCTGCTTTCCTTGGGGGATATACTTGCCCAGGTACTCCACTTGGCTCATCCATTCTTAAAGCTTCCTGCGTCCATGAATTTGGGCAGCAGGCTACAGGGCAGGGGCAGAGTATGTGGCTTGGGTCAGTTGCCAAGTCTCCTACCTCAGCCCCCCGGGGGGCCGACAGCATGAGTGATTGGCTTGCAGGGGCTGCCCGCCATGCCCCTGCATCTGGCAGGCCCTTGTGGATCACACAAAGGATGGAGTGGCAGGGCAGGAGCCCAGACCGCAGGAGCTGAGGGAGAAGCTGCAGGGGTGGAGGAGGCGGCAGGGCACGTCTGGCCTTGCTGCCGGACCCACACATTTGTTCCTGCCAGGGTTGAGGCTTTAGGTCTGTGTGATGGCTTTTGGGGCTGGGAGTAGGGCAAGGGCTCTCCAGTTCCTAGGATCTCTTGTTCAAATTCTTGATGCCACTTTTGGTTCTGAGCTGATTTATTGCTTTGCTAAGATGGAGAGGCAGTTTTATGTACTAGGTAATTAAGTGGCATTATAGAGGGCTCCAGAGTAAGTGGCTGCTGTTTAATAATGGAAATAAATGACCCTTTGACAGCTCCCTAGCTTGATACTGTTTTCCCTCAGTGTCAAGACCCTGGGGGGGGGGGGGCAGAGTGAGTGTGTGAGGGTATGCATGCCTATGTGTGCATATGAATGTTTTGACCGAAGTTTGCATACACCTATGTGTGCCTATGCATCCATCTGTGTGGATGTGAATGGGTGTGCATTTGTGTGAATGTGTATACTCGTGTGTATGTGTATACTGCTGCACAAGCATCCAAGCATGAACACATGTCTGCTTGCACACGTGCATGAGTGTGAGGTGTACCGGGGAAGAGAGGGAGGTGCTCTCCAGGACATCTTGTTTCCATCAGAACTCTCAGGACACATCCCTGCAGGCTGAGGTGCCTTTCATGCTGAGACCAAACCCCTTGGCAGGTTTTTGATATCATTTCCCTGCGGGTCAGCAGGGAAGTCCTAGCTCTGGTTCCATGTGGGCACGGTGTACTTCCCCGAGCTGGCTGGTTCTTCAGGATGGGCCTACCTGTAACTTCTTGTGGATTCAGGGTGGGGCATGCAGCCTGGAGTACCGGTCCCTGCTCTGTGTGTCAGTGTCCTTTCCCATCCCAGGCCATAGCTCTTCCTTCTGAAACACAGAAGGGACAAGACCACTTCTCCAGCCTTGGCTGTATCCACCCTGTGGATAAAGAGTTCTAGAAACATGGTCATGGCGGCCAGCTGGGGTATGTGCTGCCCACCCTGGCACGGCCAGCCTTTGGAGGGCCTGGGCACCCTGGCTTCCTGTCCCCTAGCCTCTAAGAGCTCTTGGAAGCCCTTGTCCTCGTGCCTGTGATTCCCAGGAGGCACCTGAGAAGTGTAGGTGTCTGGGTCTGTCTGCCCACTGCGAGACAGCTGTGTGTCTCTGGGCTCCATGATTTGAAGCCCTTCCTTGCTGACCCTGCCAGTCTCCCCTGAGAGTCTTTTTAAGCCACTTAGGTGGACTACTGCCAGCGTTGTTTGGTTGCCAGGGTAACTTGCTCATGCTCATACCATCCCAGGGCTCAGCTCTAGTCACGCTTCATTCTGCCCATCGCAAGGGGATGGTCGTGGGAAGGCTGCCCTCAGACCACCTTGCTTTTGAAATGGTATCTGGTGGTTATTAGGCAGGACTTTGAGCAGACTTTCCCCACGATACCCATCCATATCCCCCTGTGCTGTTCCCTACCACTGTGAGCATGAGGCCCAAACACTGCCTGCCAAGAATGGAAGGTCGGCACCCAGGCTCAGGAAAAGTCTGGGGCTCCAGGATGACCCGGGCTGGGTCTGTCTCCATTGTCTGCCTCTGTCCTGTGGGACTGTTGAGTTTCACGGGCTTAGGCAGAGGCAGTAGTGGGGGTCTGGCCCAGCAGATGGTTGTGAGGCTAGGAGGGAAGTGTGAGGTCCCTGTTCCTAACTGGTCCCCTCGTCCATGCCAGCCTGAGGGCTGACACACAGCCTGAGCTGCTGTCCTCTGCCTGGTGATGCACTGACTGTTGGCTGGGACTTGGGGGGTCAGATTGGGACCATCTTGAGAGCCCATAGCCCCTGGGAAAGCTGGGCGAGGGGCGGATGGGCCCTCAGCCGGCTGTTGGTGCAGGAGCTGGGAGGCTGGGATGCCCACAGGGCAAAATCGTAGGCCGTGAATTTGAAGATTTTCCCAGCTTCCCCTTGCGCGAGCTTCCTCAACCCTGGAGTACAGGGAACCAGAGGCGTCCCAGGAACTAGCCCGTGCTGCACAGTACCCGCGGGGTGTTGTGCAGAGCAGGGTGGCTGTGTCCTGCAGTGATCAACTCAAGAAGACATAATGAGGTCAGACCTAGGGGCCTTGGGGAAGGAGGGTGAGAAGGAGCACCCCTGCTGCTGAGGAGGCGGGGCCTGAGGGCCGGCTTCCCCCGCCCAGTGGACTTTGGTTGCCAGCTGAGCCTGTGGACCTTTCCCAACTTGGGGTCTTCTCATCATCTAGCCTTCCAGAGGGCCTTTGGGCTCAAGTTGAAGAGGCCCAGGGAGGTGTGGTCTGTTGAGAGGCCTGGGTGGGGGAGTGCCTGCAGGACTTGCCTGGCAACAGCCCCTGCCCCAGGTTAGCCCTATCATTCAGCAAACAAAGCAGAACCTACCTATCAGAGAGCTTGGGCCTTGGGGCAGTTGGACTGTTGAAGAGAATAGCCACACCCTCTTTGTAACTCAGCCCTCCCCAGAAGAGCCCTGGGAAACAGTGAGAGGATTCTGTGTGAGGCTATGTTGGGGCCTCAGGATAGGCGGACCTCACAGGGTCTGCGGTGCCACAGCTGGGGATGGCAGGCTGCTCCTCTGGATGCAGTGGCGTCCAGGTTTGGCACAGGGACCTGAGTGAGTCCCCACAACAGGTGCTGAGCCTGTCTTGTTGGATGGGGACCTGAGCCAAATGGAGAGCGTGGCCCTGGCCTGGGGGAGCTGTTCCACCTATTCGCACCTGGGTCCTGTGCCACCAGTGCAAGTGGCCGCAGGCCTGTCCCGGGCTTCCCTGTGGTACCAGGTTCTCTTGGTTTTCTTCTCAGGCACATGTGTGCTCTGGTGCCGAGGCAGCTGGGCTGTGGCTGTTGATGAACTCGTCCCCATGCTAGGGTGTGTTTTTGTCACCAGAACCCCGTGACTTTCTTAACTCAGTTTCCCTGCCGGTGAGGCCCTTTTCCAGACTGGCTTCCCACCAGGGCCTGCTTTGAATTCACAGAGCCCCTGTGAGGCCCTTGGCATCCTCATTCATGGCATCGGGCATCCATGTGTAAAGCACAAGCATCTCTGAGGCTCAGCACCTCCTCCACCGTGGGGACCCACCATCGGGACCCGAGGGTCCTGCATGCGGTGTGGAGCCTTGGTGGTTGCCTGTATGGAGGTACACCCTGTGAGGTGCTGGTTATCCGGTTATCCTTCCTTCCTGCCCCTGTGTTTTCTTTGTTCAAGATGGTTTAACTAGCAATCATTCTTTTTTTTTTTTTTGTCAGTCATGGGGCTTGAACTCTTTTTCTGCTTATGTGGTGCTGAGGAATGGAACCAGGGCCTCCTGCATGCAAGGCAAGCACTCTACCACTGAGCCACCTTCCCAGCCCTAACCATCATTCTTGTGGTGATGTTGCAATGAGTGTGGTTATTGCCCAGATGAGAAAACCAAGGCCAGAAAGCTCATAGGCCTTCTAGGCCTGGACCCCTGTGCCCAGTGTCTAGGCCTGTGTTCCCCTAGGGCAGCTGACTGAGTGGGACTGATGAGGAGCTGTGCGATGGAGGCTTAGCTCCAGGTGAAGATTTGGTTTATACAAGCATTTCAAAGGGGATAGATGTTCATTTGAGCAATGGGAAGATGTGGAAAAGAAGAAAATCCCAGAGTTGTACAGTCCAGTCCCCACACCCTGCTCTGGAGATTTCCCCCTGAGATGGCGCACAGGTGCGGCAGCTACTGGTTGTTCAGTGCGTGTTCAGTCTGGCCTCTGGCTTTTCTCACTCAGAGTGACAGACGCCAGGTATGTTTCTTCTGTCCACACACAACTTGTCGGGCTACCTGACCTCCCTTCAAGTGGCTGTCTAGTATTTCCCTAGCAGTTCCTCGATGCTGGACACATGGCCATTGCTTCCCCAGAGAGGAGTCAGCTGACGTGGCTCCTTTAAGTGTTTGGTCAGCGGCTGGGTGCTGGCTGGGCCTTGCGTGCTCAGCAGTTCTCCATCATTGTTACTCACAGCAGACCTCCCTGAAAAAACCGAAGCTTTGCCCTGGCTGTTCTGATACCTGCTGAAAGTAGAGGGCTGATGTGGATGCGAGGTGATTCCCTTCACCCTGAATTTAGCTCAAAATGTATTTTCTTCTGTGACATTTCACTGTCTTGACTAGCTTGTGTTATCTGGAAGGTATGGGAAGAATGCGGTCATCTTCTCACCAGCATTGGTGGTGAGAGCCGGGGTGGGCGGCTTTGCCGGTCAGTGCAGAGCCTCGGCTCTCCCCTCCCCTCCCCTCAGCTTTTGGCCTTGTCATGTGGGAAGTGGAGCAGGCAAAGCTTCACTTGCAGGCGTCTCTGTGGGATGCCATTGGAGTGGCCAGGAAGAGTCCTTGTGCCCGCTAGACCCCATCTGAGTCTGCGTCAGCTCTCAGCCTAGTGTCACCTCTGTGTTGTGCTGCTGAAGGACAGGTAGAGTTGGACGCAGCCTCTTTCTTGGACTCTGTTTTACTTCCTTCAGGGCAGATGTATGAAGTGGACCCTGGGTGGGCACTGTGTTACAGCTGGGGAAACTGAGCTCAGGCAGGAAGAGGGACCAGCCTACCTGTCCAGCTTCCCAGAAGGGGCCAGGCAGTGGCCAAGGGCCATCTGGTACGGCCTTGTTGTTCAGCCCTCTCCCTCCTCTAACCATAGCGGTCTGGGAGAGACTGGTAGTTGGTCCCTGAGACGGCGAGCCTGGCCAGGAAGAGCATGGGCAGAGGGCCTTGGGTTCAAGACCATCCATACCCACTTGTGTCTTTGTGATCTTAGGTGAAACTCTTCATCTCTCTGGGTCTCAGTTTCCACACTTGTAAATGGAGATGAATCATCTTCCTCAAGGGGAGATATTGGATCAGATAAGGCAGCAAAAGGGAGGTTCTGGACCCAGAGCCTCTAAGACCCTGGGTATGGGGATGGAGACATTGTTGTTTTGACACTGGTGATCACTGTCAGGAAATCTGGCATTGATAGGCACTGTCCTAATGTGACAGTCTGGGTGGATTCTGTTCTAACACACAGTCACACATAGTGCAGCCTCTCCCTACCTTTCATGATTTAGAAGTGAGTGCCATCTTTTGTGGACACATTCTTTTTTTTTTTTTTTTGGGTCCATCATGGGGCTTGAACTCTGGGCCTGGGCGCTGTCCCTCAGCTCTTCAGCTCAAGGCTAGCGCTCTACCACTTGAGCCACAGCACCACTTCCGGCTTTTTTCTTTTTGCTTATGTGGTGCTGAAGAATTAAACCCAGGGCCTCAGGCATGCAAGGCAAGCGCTCTACCACTGAGCCACTTTCCCAGCCCTGTGGACACATTCTTGAAGAGCATAGACTGGTGTTTTCTTAGAAGGCCCATGGATTCCTCTCTGGCTTCGGTTTCCTTATCACTGGGTTCAGGCTGTATGTTTGTGGCTGGAATGGCCAGAGTGATATGGTGTCCTTGGTGTGACCTGCCAGAAGCACCTGGTATGTGTTGGTCTTAGTAAATTGGGATCAACTCCTGGGAGGCACTTTGAGCCGGGCAGTGGATGGAACCCGGGGCTTCATGATTGCTAGGTGAGTGCTAGCCACTGAGCCCCTTTACAGATCCGTGTAGATGATCTTAGTCGCTGTTTGACATTCATGCGCCCACTGGTGGGCAGCCTCGTGTTGGTGAGAGCGGGATTTTGTGAGTGCATCTGTCTTCTGCGCCGAGGAGCTGACCTCTCACTCCCTTGTGACTATAGATAGATGCTTTCCCTTTTTGTAGTAGTGCTGGCTTGTACAAAATAGATTTTATTTTCTCAAGGGTTGAAATCCCTGGCTCTTATGATCAGTGTTGGCTGGCCTGGGACAAACAGCTGGCTGTGTGTCCAGAGGAGAAAGGTCTTGGGCCCAGTATGCGTTTTCACGGGGCTGCTGCTGGCCCAGAGTTGCTGTTCTAGTCCTGGTGAGCTGCTCACTTGTTCTGTGATCTCAGAAGTCAGCTGCTACCACTGGGACCCTGGTTCACCTCATTGGGCCTTGCGGTGTCTCTGCTGCTGGGACTCGTGTCCCCTGTGGCGTGGCGACACCTTGCTTCCCGCCTTACTCCAGTAGGGCCTCCTTCAAGACAGTCTGTTTGCTCTTGGTAGTAACCAAACATGGACCTCATCCTGGCACGTGCTTTCTGCTGACCTTCTGCTTCTGCTTCATATCTTTCTTAAGCACAGATGTGGTCTGCTGCCTGCTGCACCATGCCTACCTGTGTGTACCTACACTGAATAAAGAAGGGTCCTTCTTGGAGACTGTCCACTCCCTTGCTGGCAGAGGGATATTCCAGGGCTCAGAGGCTCACGGCAAGGTGGTGGCAGGACCAGGACTTGAGCCCGGCCCCCTGGTACATGGACTCTGGCCTGTGGCTGCAGGTGCCTGGACAGCCTCTTGGAGTTGCAGATTTCACAGTGGGACCTAGCTGGGCCCTTCATCTCATTGAGAGCCGAGGTGGCAGTTTTTTTTTTTTTTTTTTTTTTTTGGTCTGGTCATGGGGCCTGAACTCTGGGCCTGGGCGCTGTCCCTCAGCTCTTCAGCTCAAGGCTAGCGCTCTACCACTTGAGCCACAGTGCCACTTCTGGCTTTTTTTCCCCTGCTTATGTAGTGCTGAGGAATTGAACCCAGGGCCTCATGCATGCAAGGCAAGCTCTACCACTGAGCCACTTTCGCAGCCTGATGACAGGTGTTTGATCCTGGGAAAGAGTCACAATTCCTCAAGAAGTATGGGGGCTGAGCGTGCTGCCGCCTGGGTCCTCACTGGACATCAGGAGGAAGTTCACCACGCTGTGTGGGCAGTAGGGTTGCCAGCTTTTCTCTTGCTCTCTGCCCGTCTGCCACAGCCACCAGGACTTGGTCCTGAAGACAGACAGCTGTGCAGGGACAGCCTCGGGAGTTTGTCAGGGGTGCACAAGCTCCCTTATCAGAAATGTTCCACCACAGGCCAGGCCTGCACACTCAGGCGCAGGGTGTGGCCAGCTGGGCAGAGAGGCACAAGGCTAGGAGGAGCTTGTGTGCTGGGACCACCACAGTCACACCTGTGATTGGAGCTGATGGGTGGGGCAAGGCTAGGCGGTAAGGTGGGTGCCACTGGAGGGTTCAGGTGGGGAGAAAGCAAGGGAGTGACTTCTAGGGCCTGGGGAGGTGGCACAAATCTCTGTATTCCTGGTGCTTTTGTGTTGCAGCTCTGAAGCAAAGGCCCTGTCCTATTTGGTCTGTTACCTGCCCTCTCCCCCTGTTTAGAGCTAGAAGAAGGGAGGAAGCCTGGGGTGTCCTCAAGTCTTGGCCCACCTCTGTGGAGGGGACATGATGGAGTGGCATGCTCAGCTCAGCCCTGGGGCACTGCTTTCTGTGAGTGGGCTGTGTGTGTGTGTGTGTGTGTGTGTGTGTGTGTGTGTGTGTATGTGTGTGCAGCCTGGGTGTCTCCCTGCCCCTGCCCACAGGTGCCACACCCAGTAGGGCCTTCTCCTGCCTGCCTGCCTGCCCACAGGACAGTCTCAGCCTTGGGGCAGATGTGAGGGCCTACTTCTGAAGTCGACTTGGGTCCTCCATTGCTCTGAAGGAGTCTGTGAGAAGGATCCTCCCTCCCTTTCAGAGACAGTACCCAGGTCTACCAGAGGCCACTCAGCTTTTGGGAAGGGAATGAGTGACCTATTTGGTATTAAAACCTAGAGCTGTGCTGACAGAGACTTCAGAAAGATCTGGGAGCTAGGTGCTGGTGGCTCACGCCTGTAATCCTAGCTACTCAGGAGGCTGAGATCTGAGGATCACAGTTCAAAGTCAGCCCGAGTAGCAAAGTCCTTGAGACTCTGATCTCCAATGAACCACCAGAAAACTGGAAGTGGCGCTATGGCTAAAATGGTAGAGTGCTCACTTTGAGCTGAAGAGCTGAAGGACAGCGCCCAGGCCCAAAGTTCAAGCCCCACAACTGACCAAAAAAAAAAAAAAAAGATCTGGGAGACGATTGTAACCTCTCCACCCTGTCCTGGTCCATGGAGCCTTGCCTTAGTGTTCAGAGTCCAGTGATCCTGGGAGAGGCATGTCCTTCCCACATACATGTGAGGACGTTCGGGGGCTCAAGATAGCCAGTCACCAGTCAGCTGAGAAGAAGAGTGGGTGTGTCTACAACAGTGAGAGGCCTGTGGACCTCAGGCCTCCTCTGACCATCAGCTGTGGCTCTGCTGGTGGAGCCCCAGGTTCTTCAATGTTGGAGGTCAGTGCCCTGGTCTGTCCCCAGCAACCTATGGTAACCAAGTCCCTGGCTAGAGGGTCAGTGGGCTCCTGACTGTCAGCCCTGTCCTGGGTCACTCATTGATGGCAAAAGGCCAGGAGCCACATAGGAAGTAGACTCCACCCAAGGCCAGCAGCTGACCTTTGATCCTGGAAGTTTGTGTTACCCCTCCCTTATGCTATGGAGAACTTGGGGTCCAAAGGACAGTAACTGTAGCTCACTATCTAGGGGACAGCGGGACAGGGACAGGGTGGGCAGGAGCTGGGCTGGCGGCTCACCACGATCCCTCCCTCCCCCCAGAAGGTTGTGTAGCTGTCCCCACTGTGCTCGGGTGGTGACATTCCTGCCAAGGGTGCTGTCAGCTGCCCTCGGAATGCCTGCTCCGGGCTCCTGTGGTCCAGGCCTCTGTGCCTCTTCCTGCTCGGCTCCTGCGTGGGGAGTGGGAGCAGCAGGAGGATGGGCAGTTCATGAGCCTCTGCTTTGAGGGGCACCGTTCCAGGGCATGCGGTGCCTACACCTCAGTCCTCACTGCAGCCTCTAAGATGGCTATGCCACCTCACAGTGGCCCGTGAAATGACTTGGAGTCACAAGCCACAACTCCTAGTTTCCTATGGCTGCTGTTGCAAATCACAACATCGGTGGCTCAAACAGCACAAGTTCTGGAGATCCAAAGTACTCCAGAGTTGTTCTCAGGGCTGTGTTCCTTTCCAGTGGCATCGAGGAGAGAGTCCTTTCCCTGCCATTCTCAGTTTCTAGAGGTTGCCCTCGTTCCTTGCTGTGGTTCTTCTGCCATCCTGGAAGCCAGGGCAGTGAGCCCTGGGCTTCCTGTGGCTGGCTGGGCTCATCAGCCATGGTTTTGGTCACAGTCATCCATCCAGCCTTTGGTTTTACATGGACAGGAATACCAATTTACTGCCCCTTTGTGGCGTCTGTCTCCTCGGGCAGGTTCTTGCTGCCCTGCCTAATTGCAGGGACGCTATCTCGAGGACACTGAGTCGCGTCCCTGTCATGCTCTAAGGCTGTCTGGGCCTCCTGCTCTAGTTTCTTCTGCATTTGGGAGTAGGAAGGGGCTCAGTAAGGTGATGGGACAGGTTTGGTCAGACAGGGGACCCACTCTGGTCCCTGACTGCTGGGGGTGGCTTCCTCCTCCAGGCTGACTTCCCACCCTCAAAAGCTGATCCTTGTTGGCCCCCTTTTCCTACCGATCCCCTTTTCCCACAGTCCCCCGTTTCCTGTGGACCCCCCCCTCCCTCCTGGAGTCTCCACCTGCTGCTGATGGTAGCTCTTGGGGCTGGGTGGCACTGGTGGAAGAGACTGGCTTGAGTTTGTCCGTGGGCTGCCTGGGAGCCAGGTCTGGGGAAAGGGTGCTCGGCTATCCGGGACTGGTGTCTTTACGGGTTGGGCTGACCACATTTACTTCCTTTGAATTTTAAAATATATTTTATATTTTTATTGTTTGTCACTCATGAGGCTTGAACTCTGGGCCTGGGCACTGTCCCTCAGCTCTTCAGCTCAAAGCTCTACCACTTGAGCCACAGCACCACTTGCAGTTTTCTGGTAGTTCTTTGGAGATAAGAGTGTCAGGGAGCGGGGCTGGGGGAGGATGGGAAGGGATGGGAAGGGGAAACAAAGGAGGAGGCTACAATGCTTGATAAGGAATGTACTCATTATCTTGCTCATGTAATTGTAACCCCTCTGTACAGTATTTTCACAATAAAAAAAATTAAAATAAAAAAGAGTGTCAGGGACTTTCCTGCCCTGGCTGGCTTTGAACCGAGATCCTCAGATCTCAGCCTCCTGAGTAGCTAGGATTACAGGCGTGACGCACTGGCACCCAGCTTACTTCCTTTAATTTTTTATTAAGCTAAAGTAAAAAGCCGCGAACTTGGAGAGTAATGAGACAGTGATTTACTTTGTAGTTCTCTTTATCACATTGCCAGCAAGCGAGCCTGTCAGCCTCTGATCTTTTCCTTCTAAGCAATCGGGCTTGCTGGGTACAGCTAGGGAACGCTGTGTGTCATGTCCCTCCCAGAGAGCCCAGCCCTCCATTTCTCCTGCCTTGCAAGGGTCTGTCTATACATGTAACAATGTGGATGCTCCCAAGCTTTGAGTGAATGGTGTCATCAGTGTCCTTTGGGACCTGTTCTCCACCCCCATTATGCTTCAGAGATATTCTCTTGCTCTACCTGTGGCTCCAGTATGTTCTTTTTGTTTTTTAAATCTCAGCATAGTATTTCGCTTTTTGGTTAACCACAATTTGGCCTCCTGGGGAGGTCATGCGGGCATCTTCAGTCTCTCCCAGTGCTGCTGCCGGGTACATGCGTCCATCTGTCCATCCATATATCTGTCTCCTTCAACAGCTGAGTGCAGTTTCGCTGCAGGGGGTACACTGCCAGGGAAGGCAGAATCCCTCGTAGGGGCCTGCCCTCCTCCGTGTTCCCGTGTTGCTCCCATGCCAAGCATGGGCATGCAACCTGTCACCGATGTTTCCTCCATGCTCTGCCTCCATGTTCCTTCCCACTGTTCTCAGTCACTCATGTTTCCTTCTGCTGATTCCTCTGTTGGTGTAGCTCTGCCAGTGGGCGTGTTTCCCTGGGGACTTGCGGGGCTCCCTATGTCTGTCCACAGGGTTCCCTGTGGACCCCCTGTGGATTGTGGGGTTCTCTATGGACCTCCAGGGTTCCCTGCACATTCCACGTGCTCCATGGTCCATTCTGGAATGGGATTACACGTAATTCCTCCCTGGAAGCTGTCTGCCTTTACTTTGCTGATGTATCTGCTGTCAGGCAGGATTTTGTTTTCCTTTTTGTTATTGGAGTTTGAACTTGGGGCCACACTCTACCATTAAGCCACACCTCCAGCTTTTATTTTATTTATTTATTTTTGATTATTGTAAAAGTTTGTTGAAAAAAGTTAACTATAAAAATGTATATGACCAAATTTTATAAAATAAAGAAGTCCCTTTGGAGAGAAGATGCAGATTTCTCTGATGAGCCGTCATTATTAAACTCGTTTCAAGGCTTCTAACATGATGATACTATTTCCTCGTATAACCACCATTCCAATATTGTTCTGTTGCCCACTAGTAGCCATCTCCACACATTCATCTATCACCAGATTCATAAATGGATCAAATCCCCACAATATGCCTTGGACATGTCTACCACCATTTAATTTCAATGATAGCTTCTTGTCCATAATTTTTTTTTAGCTCAGGAGGGTGAGCTTTGCTCATGGTTTCTAATCGGTGGCTCAGAGACTCTTTGGAACCGAACTTGCTGCCTCCTTCACGCGCCCATGGCAGGAACGACCGTTGGTCTGACCAGCTTTTATTTTTGAGATAGAGTTTTTGTACACTTGTGCTGTGAACTTCCTACCGTAGCTGGAATGATAGCATACACCACTACACTCAGTTTCCTCAAGGACTTTTTTTTTCCTCCCCAGAATTTGGATCCTACCAATCTTAGCTCCCATGTAGCCAGAATTACAGGAACATGCCACACGGTGCCCAGCGATTGGCTGTAAAGAGGTCTCAAACTTTTCTGCTGGCCTTGAACTTTGACCTTCTCAACCTCTACCTCTCAAGTGCCTAGGATTACAAGTGCAATCCACCAGTACCCTTTTTGTCCTTCTTCGTTTTTTGTTATTTTAAAGCCATGTTTTTAGCCATTTTAAAAATATTTAATATTAAATTACTAAGTTTAATTAACTTAAATCATTAAATTTCATATTCAGTTGGGTTGGGTTGGGCAGTTCCTTCATGGTTTTAAATTTTGTTGTTGTTACTGTTGTTTCTTGATTAACAAAATTTTTTCCTACCTGTAAACTTTTGAGTTCAACCTTTTTTTTTTTTTTTTGGGTGAGCATTATTGGGGTTTGAATTCAGGGCTTCGTGCTTGCTAGGCAGATAGTCCATTTGGTGCATGTCCCCCAGCACCTTTTGTTTTAGTTACTTTTTCTGTTAGGCTCTTGAATTTTTGCCCCAGGTGGCCTAGACCATGATCCTTCTATTTATGGCTCCTGAGTAGCTGGATTACAGTCATGAGCCATCGTTGTCCACTGGAAATTCAAGTTTAAAGAATGAAAGCCTTTAAAGAAGTCCTTATTGAGATAGAATCCATATTCTGTAAATACACTCACGTATGTGTGTGCATGTGTGTGTTGGAAAGTGTGTAATTCAATAGGTTTTAACCCTGTCCCAGAGCTGCACCTCCATTCTCCCTCCCCCAGGACACCACTCATCTCTGATTGGCCTCTTCTGGACAGCTCATATACACGGAGCCACTCGGTATATGGTTTGGGGTTGTCTGGCTTCCTTCTCCCAGTGGCCTCGGGCTGTCAGGCACGTTTTAGAAACTAAGCCCATGTTCCACATTTATTTTTTCACATGGAACTCTGACCTTCCCGCAAGTGCTTTCTGTGTGTGATGTGAGGCTGGGTGCGGCTTCTGTTCTAAATGGACAGCGCGTTGGGCTGCAGTCATGAAACACCGTGTCCTTTCCCTGCTGCTCAGTGAGCTCCGTGGCTACCCCCAGGGGTGTGGGCCTTCAGGCTCCCTTCTGGTCCCCATTGGTTGTGGCCTTGCCCTGCTATCCGTATTCTGCAGTGCAGGCAAGACCTGCTGATTTGAATTCCTGCCACCCAGGGAGCTCGTTCGTTACCTGGCTCCAGCATTTATTCTTGTTTTTTTCTACCTCAAGGAAGCATAGTGCAGGTGTTTTGCTACTGCCAGAAGCATCTGGGGGCAGCTCCCCTCTTTCTCTGGATCATCTACCTGGCAAGGCTTCTCCTCCTACTGAGGAGGTACCCCTGGGGTTCTTATCTGGGGGCCTCCCCTGGGGGCCTCTCCTGCAGCTGCCCCTCATCTCCCATGTGCTCATCTAATGATCAGCCACACCTCAATTTTCCTGACACACCTCCCAACTCCCTGGGACTGGAATGTCCCAGGTGGTGCTGCCCTGCCTCATCCCTCTCTCCGTCGCTCCCGAGCCTCTCCCCTGTCTTCTCTCCTGGCAGTGGGCTGGGGGACAGGTGCGCCTCACACAGTATGTGGCACTTGGTAGGACTTGGTTGTCACCTAGCAATGATGGCACTCCCTGATCGTTCTGCGGTCTCCCTTTAAGTTGCTGAGCTGAAGGCTGGGCTCAGTGCCTTGCATGCCTCAGCCACCACCTGGTCGGCCTGGGGAAGGAGGCTGAGCAGTGGGAGACTCCACAGGGCTGGTGCAGCAATGGATTCCCAGTCCTGGGGGCATATTAGAATCATCCCGAGGGATTCCCATTCCCAGCGCACCTCTCCTATCCCAACCGTGGTCTGGGGAAAAGATCAGATTTTAAAAGCCCTCTGGGGAGCCAGGGAGTAGAGTGCAGCTAGGTGCTGACTGTGGCATGACCTGTGGCCGAGGGGTCCCCACGGGCAGGGCTGCTGGCGTCTCAGCAATCCCCCACCATTCAGAGTGGAATTGGGGCTGGCGGGTGGCGGTGGAGGTGCTGGCTGTTGACAGCAATGTCACCTGCACACACAGGTGCATTTGCAGACCCAGACAGGCGCAGGGAAGGAATCCCTGCCTCTCTCCTCCACTTAAGGCAATTATACAGCGTACATTTGTTCATGGTGCCTCCCAGGTGCTCAGTGCAGGAATGAGTTTCCGTCTCAGTTTGGAGATCCTGGGGCATGCATGGCTGGAGTGGCTGGAGCACCACGAAGCCGCAGGGCCTCTTGTCCAGCTGCCTGCTGCAGATTTCAGTGCCAGCTGAGAAGTGGTGGCTTTTTTTCTTAGAATGCAATGCTGGGGGCCCTGGTGGTCCTCAAGGCAGGCTGATGTGCAACGCGACTATCAGGAGCAGGTGGCTCTAGCGGGACAGGCATGGCCCAACAGGGAAGGCTGGGGCAGACTCCAGTTCCTTTTCTTTGCTCCACAGGAAATAGAATAGGCGTCCCTGGTGAGTTCTGTTTCCAGTTTCTTGGGTTTTTCACCATTCTGCATGTCCTGGCTCAGAGATGGATGGCAGAGAGCTAGGGTCAGTGTGTGGAGCAGGTGCCCCTCACTCAGCACCCTGCCTGCAGGGGATGCCGTGGCCTATGCCACACCCTGTGTGCCCACCTGAGGTAGAAGCCAGTGCTCCCCTAATGCACTCCTCAGTTACTTGGCCTCACCCATAAATAATGCAGGGCCTGCCAGGCCCTCCCACAAGGGCCAGGAGGCAGTGGTCCTGATTCTCACAGGGGTGCCAAGGTGCACCTGTACCTCCACTCTGGCCATGTCCTCGGTGCACCCCTCGCTCCCCTCTCCCCCTGCCACCGCCGTGCCTCGACTGCCTGTCGTGGTCCTGCTTGCTCTTGAGTGCTCAGCTCTGGGCCTGCCTCCTCCAGGCAGGACCCACGGTTTCCCTAGTCAGCACAAATTGTTCTGCTGCGGTCTGCCTGGACCGCACATTTCCATCTTTGCCCCTCAGAAGATGTGGGTGGCCGCACAGTTCCTCCCTGTGGCTGGGCCTCACAGTAGGACTCGGACTCTAAGCATCCCTCCTCTCCTCTGCAAGGGAGATCTGCCCTCAGCCTGGCAGATCCCAGGACGGTCAGAGGGAGCAGGGGGCCCCAAGGGGCACCAAGGTGGGGAAGCAGCTTTCTTTTTTTTTTTTTTTGGGTCCGGTCATGGGGCCTGAACTCTGGGCCTGGGCGCTGTCCCTCAGCTCTTCAGCTCAAGGCTAGTGCTCTACCACTTGAGCCACAGCGCCACTTCTGGCTTTTTTCTTTTTGCTTATGTGGTGCTGAGGAATCGAACCCAGGGCCTTGAGCATGCAAGGCAAGCGCTCTACCACTGAGCCACCTTCTCAGCCCCAGGGAAGCAGCTTTCTGTGTCCCCAGGGCCTTCAGTATTCTGAGGCTTCAGCTTAGCCAAGGCCACTCAGCACCTGCTTGCTCTCCCCTCATGATAGAGAGCTTACCACCCCTCTGGTGGCCTGAGCTGTGGTGACATTTGCTCACTCTCCTTTGGGTCGCAGATAAGGGGACTCTGCTTTACAAGGACTTGTTGTTTGGGAATGCCATGGTCCAGGGAGCAGGCTTCCAGCCCCCCAGAGGACAGCCCCGCCCTGGCTCTGCGAGGTCAGCTCAGGAGGCTGCTTAGCACCCTGGGTCCTGTCGGGGAGGGCTGGTGGCTCCATCTCACAGGTGTGTCAGGGGTGTGTATGGCCAGGAATGTGCAATGCCCGGACCTGCCAGGCCTGGGGCTCTGGGGCTGGAGTGCCAGTGGAGGACCAGCAGCTTCTGAGCAGGGTGGGGGCCTGGGCTGGGGGTGAGGGCGCTGCCTGGGAAGAAGCTGGCAGCTGTGCCCGGGAGCCCAGGCCGCTGTGGCTGCTGCTGCTTTGCCTCCCTGAGTCTCAGTTTCCTCATTTGTAAACGGAGGGTTTGATTGCTTATCTTACCGAGAGGAATGGTGACCAGTGTGCGAGGCACACAGCTACTCAGTAAGCACGTAGTCACGCATGGGGCCTGTTGGCAGGCCGCGCCTTGCTGGGGGTCTCTGCCCTAGTCTTTATAGTCTGTTCTCTCTGGCTATGCCCTGTCTGAGACCCCGTGCATCCCCCCATGCTTCCGGCCTGGGGATGACAGCTCCTCGGAGGAGGTGAACCGGAGTTCTGTAGCAGGAGTGGGGCCACGGGTGCAGATGGAGGCGGCTCCATGGTGGTTTCAGGCCCCAGGCCTGTCCTCCATTTCTGTGGCTGCTTTGCAGGTGGGGTGGGTCCTTGTGCAAGAAGGCCCCAGCGTTCCTTCTTCAGGCTCTTCTTTGCCCGCCAATTTGATGCCAGGTGTGTGTGGGAACTGCCTGCCCCTGCCTCTGCCCAGGGAAGTCTTGGGGGGCAGGGGAAAGGGTGAGAGAGCTCACCTGGTGGGCAGGAGTGAGGGAAGGGACCTAGGAGGCACAAGCATGCTTCCTTTAATTAGGCCCTTCAGCCTCTCAGAGCCACCAGCCCAAGGCCAACATCACCCTCTCTTAATGAAGTGGAAGGAAAAGGGAATTTAATCAACCTAAAAGCTTACTGGAAATAAATGTCAGCCATCTCGGGCCGAGCCCCCGGAGCCACTGGGCCTCATTCCCCGTGGCAGAGGCTAGAGGCTTGGTGTGTGTGGCTGCATCTCCCGCTAATGATGTGTCACAAAGCCCAGCTGTCCTCAGACCTTGCAGCATGTGACCAGGGCAGAGGAGCTTTGACCAGGGTCTTGTTCAGTAGGAGGGGCTGGCAGGGAAGGGGAGGGGCAGGAGCTGGACAGAGTCTCTTAGCCTCAGTGGCCTCCACTGCCTCCTCACTGAAGCCCACAGTGTCAAGCCACCAGCTTCCCGGGCACTCTGCTTCTGTCCCACCTGAAGGCTGCCCCGCAGGCGGGCAGTGCTGTGGTGTCAGTGCCACCGGGGGGCCCACGGGTGGGCAGGCAGGCTGACACCACTGCCCCTTCCATTGACTCCTTCCCTTCTCCACTCCCCTGCCTGGCCTTCCTGAGGTCATCTTCCAGATAACCCTGGAGACACGGCTCCTTGTCTCCGCATCTGCTTTGGAGGCACCCCGTGGTTGCTCTGGGTCTGGTCTCGGGTGGGGGCAGCCATGTCCGGCATAGACCAGCTCAGTGGAGCTGCTGCTGGCTGTGGGAGCACCTGGCCTCCAGGGGCCAGGCCCCTTCAGGGGGGGATGCGGGCTTTTCCTGTGAGCCTACTCTGCAGACCTGAGTGAGGCCAGGAAGCATGGGTCAGAGGGACTGACCTAGCTCTAGCCCCTCCTTCCTTGGTTGTTCAGGGCGTAGCAACTGCTGGGGTGGAGGCTGGGGTAGGATCTGCTCTCCAGGGAGGGACCCAGGCCAGGGGACGATGGAACCCAGCCATAGCTTCTGAGAAGGCAGGGAAGTGGTGGTCAGAGACAGGACTCAGCACAGGGCTTCCTAGAGGGAGGCACTGAGCAGGGCCTTTGGGAGGAGCTTGACTCTACCTGCCCTGGACCAGCGGCCATGGACGCCCCGGGGCATGCAATCCCTGGGGGATGCAAAGGAGAAACAGTCTGACATCTGGCTTCTGGAAGTGAGACAGGGAAGCTGCTGGGTCGTGAACCTCTAGGACTGGCCTGGTGTGGCCTGGCAGGGGTCATGTTGTATATAGGGCGATGGGGGCCACCTGGGCCAGCTCAGCCCCAGACGTGCTCTTGGTACACCACCCTCATTTTGCCGACAGACAGGTACACCGGGAAATGACGTGCCCCTTTTCCGTGGTTTCAGGCCTCATTACCAAAATCCTAGGGATTAATTTAATTACACGCTGATCTAAGAGAGGCTGGGAGCACCCAATGAGATCATGGCTTTGAGCCTGCTGGGGTGGGTGGCCTCCCAGGAAGCCGGCTCTCCTGGGATCTTCTGCTCCTTGGTCCCTACCCAGGAGGATCCTCTAGCTTTTATTACTTCCGCTCCTGACCCAAGGTGGGCCAGAAGACCTGGTTCCTCACAGTGTGGAGAGGCTGGGTTGGGGAGCTGGGGGACCTAAAACCTCAGTGGCTTCAGTGGGGGTGGGATGGGCTAGGAGATGGGAAGGTGGAATAATTAACCCATTCTTCTAGTTTATTAAAAAAGAGGTGTTCCCAACCCTAGAAGTAGAGTGTTTGAAAACTGACAAGAAAAGGTGTTAATAAATGACACAGACCGTGCATTCTCTCATCTATTGTCAGTATTCCTTCCTTTTCTTTCTTGTGATGATACTGAGGGTTGAACTCATGTCTCTTGACAGGCTGGCTAAGTGCTTTACCATTTGAGCCACGCCCCCAACCCCATTGTCAATATTTCTATGTACTTCCTTCCTAAATTTATTTCAGTGCATAGATATTTTTAAAATGTTGCAGCCATCATCCATATAATTTTGTGTCCAGTTCTTCCCACTGGCATTTTAAGTGTCTTTCCATATTGTTTGGAAGGGAAACTTTCTAAACATCATTTGAATGATGACAGGGTGGAACTTGGAGCTATTGTGGGACAAACAGTTATTTCCAGTTTTGGCCGTTTCGACTGTCTTCACAATTAGAATTAATTCTTTAGGATAGATTACATCGGAACTACTGGACGGTCTGCTGTGTTTTTTAGACTGCTACATTGTTCTTTTGAAACCACAAAGGCGGAGCCCAGCAAACGCTGGTGGTCTGCTGTGCAGTTGCTTTGAGCAGCTACAGGGACAGAGGCTGGGCTGGGCCTCCATCTGGATCCCTAGAGGTGGCCTGATTGGTGTTCACGTGTGGCCTGCCGGGTCTTGCCTGTGACTCCCCAGACTCCGTGTCTTCTGGGTGGTTCTGTGGCACCTCAGCTTAATACCGTGTCTTGAGCCCTTGGTCACAGCAAGTGGCTAGATCTTCCTTCTGGTTGGTGCTCTGCCCAGAAAGCATGGTCCCGCAGTGCGGTGCTGTGGCAGCAGGGAGGGGCTACGCGGCTGCGCCTGGAGACTTTGCCGCAGCTGAGGGTCCAGGAGAGCTGGCACGGGGGCTGCGCTTCCCCTCCGAGACCTGCCAGCTCCTCTCTGCCTGGCTCAGCCCCTGAGTGGGGGTGCTTCGTGCCTTGTGGCCTTACCTGGAGAAGGTGGACCGTGGCTGCCTGGCCTTCCCAGGCTTCAGTGAGGCGCCACTCATCCCCAGTGCCCCGCCTCTTTCCTCCAGTCCACCCACAGGGTAGGAAGATTGTCGTCTTGCTTCCCTCTGTCACAGAGATGCCCAGTGCACCCCAGTGCCAGGCCTTTCCATCACGCCTGTGTGTGCAATAAGTGTGGGAACTCATTGGCATTGACTGGCCAGTCAGGAAACTGAGGCCACTCCAGGGCTGTCCCGCCCCTGCCCGGCCCCCACCCCCTTCTCAGGGCAGGGCCTGAGCGACGAGGCCAGTGCAGCTCCCCCCTCCTCTGGTCAGCTCCGGAACGTTCTGTCACTTCTGTGAAGTGTGCCGCGTCCGTCCCTCTGTGTCTGGGAACCTTGCCTTGTTAGCTCTCATCCACTGGAGCTGTGTGTGCCTGCGTGGTGAGGCTGGGGCCCATGGCAGAGCTCCCCCACTTGAGCTGTCCTGGGCTGGGTACTCTCATTGCAGAGGGTGTGGCAGGCCAGGCCTTGCCAGGGAGCCGCCCTCCCCTCTTCTCCTCTGTAGAACCTCCACATTCCCGAGCAGTGACTGTAGGGAATGGAGCGAGGAGGAGGGCTCTTCAAGTGGGCCGGGCTCTGTGCATCTGTGGGGCTGGGCCGAGTGGGCAGGGGCTCCTGAGGGTCTTGCAGGTGAGCTCTAGGAACAGAGTACTCCCAAGCAGGCAGGCTGAGGCACCTGTGTGCGCCTGGGCATTCCTGGGTGAGTATTTGTGGGTACTGTGGGGTCCCCGCCTGCCTCTCCTTTAGCCTGCAGAGTCCCTGCTGTGCACAAGGATGCCTGGGGCTGGGCTCCTCGCCTTGCGTTGGCCTCATGGTAGACAGGTGCTTCTCTGTTCTCATGGGTAATAGGGCATCCTTGGCATGTCTGCAGCAGCACCCAAGCCCACTCTGCCCACGCAGGGCTTGTAGAAGCTCTTAGAATCTGTCCCTCATCCGTAAGTCTTCTGAGGCTTTGGCCAAGGGATCTGATGCCCAGTCCTTCTGAGGTCAAGGGCTGGGCCGTGAACCCAAGAAGATCTTGCTTCACATCAGAAAAACAGGCAAAATGGGCTGGGAATGTGGCTTAGTGGTAGAGTGCTTGCCTAGCATATCTGAAGCCCTGGGTTCGATTCCTCCATACCCAGATACACAGAGCCGGAAGTGGTGCTGTGGCTAAAGTGGTAGAGTGCTAGCCTTGAGCAAAAGAAGCTCAGGGGCAGTGCCCAGGCCCTGAGTTCAAGTCCCAGGACTGGCCAAAAAAAAAGTAGAGCCCTCCTCTGGTGGGTTGGATATAACATCAGGAGGTAACCAGCCATGAGGTGGACAGTCCTGGCCAGCGCCTGGCCCCTCTACGCCTCTGGAAAGCAAAGCCATGATCTGGCCTAAGCCTGTGGCTGTGTGCCACCCAGGGAGGTGTCCCATGTCATCCGCACTAAGAGGTGCTCGGGACAGAGATCCTGCGGTTCCCCTGCCTGAGTCCTGCCCCCTGCTCTGCATGGAGGCAGGTTCCATCCTCTCCGGTGGCTCTGCTTCTCTGCTGCCTTAGGAGTGGCAAGGGTGGTGGTGGTGGTAGAGTGACATTTTGCTTGCTTTTCTGTTGTGATTTTTAAAAAAAGTGAGGTCAAAGTGGTTTGGATGGGTAGGTTTCCCCTCCTTGGAAGTGGATGGGTAAGGCTTTTGGCCTTCCCTATCCTCATTCAGAACCTGGGCCCTGTGACTGGGGAGTGCCCCTCGAGAATCTCGCTGGGGCACGTGGCCCAGCTCTGGGCTCCTGCTTTCTCTAAGCAGTAAGAGTGGCATAGGACAGGCAGCCATCACTGGGAGTCCTTCCCGCCTGCCTGGTGTGGGTTGTGTAAGAAGTTCCTGTGTGAGAAGCTTGCCTGGTGGAGTAGCGATCCCAGGTGCTGACTTGGTGTGTGAGTCTGACTTTGGTTTCTGTAACAAAGTACCTGACTAAACCAACATCAAGGAACAAAGGTTAATTTTGGCTTGTGGTTTGGAGGTGTCAGTTCTCAGGTCAGCTGGGTTGATTGCCTTAGGCATGAGGTGAGGCAGAATAGCATGGCTTTGGGAGTGTGTGGTGGAGCAGGCTGCTCACATGGCTGAAGCCAGGAAGCTGGGAGAGGGGGAGGGAAAAGAGGGGAGCTAAGTTAGTGGGCTTCAATTTTCTCTCCCTCCCTCCCTCCCTCCCTCCCTCCCTTCCTTCCGTCCGTCCTTCCTTCCGTCCTTTCTGCTGGTCCTGGGGCTTGAACTCAGGGCCTGGGCACTGTCCCTGAGCTTTTGCTCAAGGCTAGTGCTCTACCACTTGAACTACAGAACTACTTCCAGCCTTTTCTGTGTATGTGGTACTGAGGAATTGAACCCAGGGCTTCATGCATGCTAGGCAAGTGTTCTACCACTGAGCCACATTCCCAGGCCCCCTTTTCTACTTTTACTCTATCCAGGCCCCCAGCTGATTTGATGGTGCAGCCCATATTCAGGGCTAGTCAATCAATTCTGGAAACTCTCTCATGGACACACTCAGAAGTGTGCTTTATTAATCTCCTAAATGTATCTCAATCTAATCAAGTTCAGTCTAGATTAACAATTACACTTGGCCTGCTCAGCAGCCTTGGTTTCCCCGCTACATGGTAGAGAAGGGCTTCCTGGGGTGGTGGTCCCTTGGTTCCGGGAGTGTATGAGAACATGTTTTGGGCCTGAAATGTAGAAGCAGAAGGAATCCATCAGTTTTCTACAGACCCCAGAAGTCAGGCTCAGAGGCAGTCAGGATGGGGCTGGTTCTGCGCTGGGGAGAAGAAGCCTGCTGTGATTAACGTGTCTTCCACTGCCTCTGTTCTCTGTCCTCCAGATCCCTCGTCGACCTACATCAGGCAGCTGGAGACCAAGGTGAAACTGCTGGAGGGTGACAAGGTCCTTCCGCAGGTAGGCTGACAGCAGGGGTGCTGGCTACTCTATCCTACCACCCTATAGCCCACCCCAGCCCAGCCCGCCTAGGGCTCCCTTCCCTCTGGCTACCCATGGCTGCTGCCCACCCCCACTGCCTCCTGAGCTGCCTCCTGAAAGGCCTCAGTCCAGGGCCTCTCACTGTAATCCCAGTTCCAGGGCTGCTGAGGCTTTCAGACCACACCATGGCCCGTCCCCCAGTGGTCTGGGAGCTCTGGGGGTCTGGCACTGGGCCCCAGACAGAGGGGGTGTCACATAATGGGTAAAGAAATGGATCACATGGGCTGGCAGACCCCCCAGAACCCCCTTTTCTTACCTCCTTGACACACGGGACTTGCACCAAGTTCCTCTCTGGGTTGGGGTTCGCCCTTCTGCCTCCTGGGTCTGGCTCTGCCCCTGCCAACAGCGGAGGCTCTGAGCCTGTGCAGAACTGGAGGCACAGGCTGGTGGTGAGGGACGTGGTGGTTAGGGTAGTGTGAAAAGGGGTAGTGCCCTTTGTGGACCATGGCTGGAACTTGGTGGGGTGGGGTACTAAGTCCCTTCCCTACCATGGATGGAGCTGGTAAAGGGAGGCTGTAATCAGCCCTGGTTGCTGTGCCTGGGGCCCAGATGGCTCGGCCAATCCCTCGAGCCTCCATTCCTGGCTTCTTCTCAGCTTCCCCCTCCTCTGCTCTACCCTCTGGTCTGTAAGTGGTGCCCTGGATGCCGAAAGCGTTTCTCTGGGAACCAACCCCAGGGATAGCTTGGATGCCTGGCTCTGTTGCCAGGCGACCCACTGGGCTTGGTGCCCACTATCCAGCTCAGGAGGCCTGTGGACCCCTTTGCCCATTCCCGGTAGCTGCTAGGAGGCTCAGGGCCCTGAGCAGGTTCTGAGAACGGTGCCATCCCTGTCTCCTGCTAGGGCCTTTCCCTTGCCCTCACTCCCCATGACCTCCACACACACACGAGTGCTAGTTAGTGCCCAGCAGGTGCACACGTGCAACACTGATTTTGCATCAGTGTGTGGCAGAAGGGACTGGACCATGGCAGGTACTGGCTCCCCAGGACTTGGGGGGGGGGGCAAGATGAAGAGGAGGTCTCACTGGTGGGAGTAGGGTTCCCTTGATCCCAACATTGTGTGTGTGTGTGTGTGTGTGTGTGTGTGTGTGTGTGTGTGTGTGAGAGAGCAAGGGGTGGTGGTGGTGGTGGTGGTGGTGGTGGTGGTGGTGGTGGTGGTGGTGGTGGTGGTGGTGGTAGGGTGGTAGGGCTGGAGTGGCTGCAGGCAGAAACAATACCAGGAATCTGTAGGTGGCAGGTCAGCATGGTGGGGAAGCCTTTGCTTGGGAGAAGGTCCATCCAGTGCGTAGGGAAGAGACCGCTCTCTCCAGAGAACAGTGCCGGGTCCCAGGGGCTGGGCTACTTTGCTGGGTTAGTGGCCCGAGGCTGCCCATCCAGGCTTCTTCGTTCCTGTTGAACTAAAGCTCCCACTGTAGGCTGCCCTTTGGGAAGTATGCTCTGTGTGTGGGCCATTCAGGAACTTGCTTGTGGTCCTGTTTCTACAGGACGGTGGCTGTCCATGGACCCTTTGTCCCTGACATCTGGAGCCACAAGTGATGGATCTGATTGTGGACTTGTGTACACCAAAGCCACGGGCAGCAGCTTCTCCATCTTTTGTCCTTGGGCTGCCCTTGGCTTCACAGGGGGAGTGCCCACTTGTCTCACCTCCTCACACAAGCAGAGGTGACTGGAGCCTGCACTTTGAGGTCTGAGCAGGGTGGCTCTGGTTGGACCCTGTCTCAGCCCTTTCTCTCCCAGGCTTGTGCTGGGCTGCCCCCTGGAGGCATCCGTGGTACACTGCTCACTCACCTGTGCCCACAGCCACGTGTGTGTGCGCGCGCGCGCGCGCACGCGCGCACACACACACACACACACACACACACACACACACACACACACACACACACACACACACACACACAGAGTTGGTGCTGGCCCTTGCCTGGCCCCTGCCTTGCTGGCTACAGGCAGTCAGAATAGCACTTTGCCTCTTCCTGGCTTGTACAGGTTCAAGTACAGGGAGCTTAGATGGTTCTGTGTGGAAGTGCTTCAGGTGTTTGATGTATGTGTAGTACAACTCCTGCTCTCCATCCAAGCCGGCCTCCCAGCTGCTCTGGTGGAGGGCTGAGCTTGTCTGTGTGTTGGCATCCCTGGGGGCGGGGGTGGGGTGGGGGGTGGTGGTGGTGGTGGTGGTGTGTGTGTGTGTGTGTGTGTGTGTGTCCTAGCCCTGGTTTCCTCCTCAGCATGGGCTCTGGTGAAGCTCTTCCCCAGGGTGTCCCAGCGGGAGTATATCAGGGCCATACTCAGCATCCTAAGAAGAGGTGTGGCGCTGGACCCTCAGCATGATGTGTCCCCCTGCCTGTGTTCCCATGCCTCTGTAGTAGGGTGGCCCTGAGTGTCATTGTCAACAAAGCGTCATCACAGAGCCCGATGAGGCTCCATGGTCATGGGCAAAGCTCTGGCTGGCTTTGATATGCCATCTGTTGATATGGCTGGAGGGAGAGAGGGAGAGGCAGAGATCGGGTAGCAGCCGCTGGCCTGTCAGGCCTTCCAGGTGACAATGTCTGTTTCCCTTAGATTCCTGGGGAGGCCCCGATGGCACCAGCTTTGGCCTCTCCCCACGCCTCTGAAAAATGGCTATTTTCCCCACTTTCTGTAACTGACCTTTGCTGTGTGCTTCATCTTGGGGATACAGGGGAGCCCAGGCCAAGGCCTGCCTGCAGGAAGCGTCTAGTCTAGTCTCACCCTTCTCCAAGCCAGTGGACAGAAGGTGCTGCTGGGGGCCAGTAGGCCTGAGGGGGGCATTGTAAAAGGGACCTGTCCATAGTGAGAAGCCTCACTCTAAGGGGTCCTGGAGATGGGGTACTGAGCCTCCTTCTGGGCCTCCTGTGCTGCTGGCCTAGGTGGGCCTCTGGCTAGCACCCCGGCTAGCACGCCCTCGGACCTCCCTTGAGTGCCTCTGCTTGTGGTCTGAGCTTTCTTGGTCCAGACTGTCCTGTCCTGTCCTGTTCCTCCCAGTGGATCCTGGCTTCAACCCTCCAGAGGTGTAGGCTGCAGAATTTCAGTAATCAATGTTGTGACACACACACACACACACACACACACACACACACACACACACACACACACACACACACACACACACACACACACACACACACACACACAGAGCTGAAGCTGACCTGGGTAAGTAGTGACCTTGGGGAATGCCTTCTCCCTGTGTCTTCTAGGCCAGTAGGGGAGACCTGTGCTTCCCTTGCCTAAGCAGGGTTATGAGGGTTCCATCACTGCAGGGAATCATGCCTCTGCTGGATGAGTTTGGGTACAGGTGCTTGAACTCAGAGCCTGTGTGCCCTCTCTCTTTTGGCTCAAGACTGTACCACAGGAGCCAGCCTCCAGTCAGCCGTTTGGGCACCTTGAGCAATGTGATAGGACGCCTGTGAGATTCATGATACTGGCATTTAAATCTTGCAGAAAGAGGCATCTTACTGTGCACCATCGTAAGGTGATGTGGCCTTGGGTGGGGAGCCAGAGAGCCTCTGAGCTTCCTGCCCTCCCCCCATCTCCCCCATCTCCCATGGCCTCTATTTAACTCCAAAATAGCTTTAATTAAGAATGTGCCAGAGTTCACAGGCTAAATTATTGTATTGCAGTTCCTATTTTCTTTCTCATGTTGGCTTTAAAATCTCGTCAACACAGCTGCTTCCTCTGAGATGATTCATCTTGAGATGCCTCACACATTATTATTTTTCCTGTGGATTCTCTGTGCCCAGCCCAAGCGCACGGAGGGGTGTGTGGTGGTGGCTGTAATTGATGCTGGGGCCTCTGGTTAGTCCCCTGCTGGGCTGATTATAAAACGCCAGGCCTGCACTGGGAAGCCAGCTTCACAAAAGAGCATGCAGCCCTTGTGTTCTCTCCCCCGGCTCCCGCCTGTGGCTACGAGGGGAGGTAGGGAGGTAGTGGTCCAGGCTGGTGGCTAGGAAGGGCTCTCACCTTCCCCTTGAGTCCATCATTTCCTGCGTGACCGTCTACAGGAGCGCAGGGCCCCCCGAAAGGGGCTCAGGAGTGACAGTGGGGAAATTGAGGCCCCGGTGGATGAGGACTTCCTGGCATGACTGCTGTATTAGTTTGCTTGGCTGCCATAACGACAACTTCCCTCAGTCCTGGAGACTGGCAGTCTAAGATCAAGGATTGGCAGGGCTGTCTCCTTCCAGGCCCCTGTCCTGCCTGCACATGGTATCGTCACAGTCTTCCTTCTGTCTGTCTGTCTGTCTGTCTGTCTGTGTTTCTTTGTTTTGTTTTGTTGGTCTTGAACTTTCTCTACCGCTTGAGCCACAGTGCCACTTTGGGTTTTCTGGTAGTTTATTGGTGATAAGAGTCTCAGGGGCTTTTCCTGCCTGGGCTGGCTTTAAACTGTGAGCCTTAACCTCCTGAGTAGCTAGGATTACAGGCGTGAGCCACCAGTGCCCAGCTTCCGTCTGCGTTTCTATCCTAACTGCTCTTTCCTGAGGATGCTGGTTATATTGGATGAGAGTCACCTTACTGACCTCAGTTGGACTAATGACTTCTGTAAAAGTCCTCATCTTCAAAGAGTGACGTTCTGAGGTCTGAGGGGTTGGGGGTGAGGTGTGGCCCAGCCCCGCCTTTGCAGTGGTGTGGGCCTGAGTTTGGGCTCTGGAGAGGGCCTGAGTAAAACCATCCCTGCCCCCAGGGCTCACCTTATGCCTGTCTTGCCTCCTGGTCCTCATTGGCTCCCCACTCCTCCCAGCTCGGAGAGGATGGAGCCCAGGGTGGAATGCCCTTTGCTCCCAAAGCACTCTTGGGGGCTGTACCTGCCTCCTTTTCCTCATCCTGAGAGCCAGATGATGGGGCCTCCCCACAGGCCGTGCCTGGGTAAGTTCTGTGCATTGACCTTCATATTTGAGCAGGCGAGAGGACAGGGAGCCTCCTTCCGAACTCCTTGCTGACCCCTTGCAGGCTGAGCCCTGGCTCCTCCAGAGGCTCTGGCCTTGTTCCTCTGGTGGCAGTTCAGCGCACTGTTTTGTGCACCAGCTAAGAGCATCCGGGTTCTGTCCCTCTGGCGTCTGCGGTTGCCTGCCTTGTCTCCTTGCAGTCTGCCCAGGGCAGCTTAGAGTCGGTGGCTTTGGAGAAGTTGAAATACGTCCCTAGCAGAAAACTTCGAGTTGATTCGTCAGGATAGCTTCTCTACCAGGAACTCCTGCCTCCCGCCTCCAAGCAGATGGCCTGTCTAGCAAGGCGGTGGGTGGAGATGAGGAGCCCTCCCCGGGGCTG
This sequence comes from Dipodomys spectabilis, assembly GCF_019054845.1. Taxonomy (NCBI): domain Eukaryota; kingdom Metazoa; phylum Chordata; class Mammalia; order Rodentia; family Heteromyidae; genus Dipodomys; species Dipodomys spectabilis. The sequence goes on from NW_024870834.1 coordinate 1,211,184, forward strand.
GAGGCCTGGACAGTATCCACTACAGGCCAGATGTGGCAGGAGACAGCCAGACCTGGACTCCAGAGCCAGCCTGGCTCAGATCACCAGTGCCACTCTTAGCTGAGTGGCATGAGGCAGGTGACATAGCCTTTCTGTTACTTCAGACACAGAGTTACATACAGGACAGTTGCAGAAAGCACTGGGCTGGCTGGTGAGGAGAAGTTGGGTTTCTGTTGTGGTGGTGCCTGTGAGCTTCGGGCCCCTAGGACGTTGGCAGGTCACCCCCATGGACCCAGCTGGCCACAGCAGGGTTTGGATTTTGCCGCCTGCACCTCTCTGAGTCCTGCGGTGGTGGGGGGCCTGACCTGAGTGCCACCCGCTGTGCCACAGGCCACGTGGTTCCGGTGGACCCTACGCCAGCCTTGGCAATGGGATTTGGGGCATGAAATTGCCTGGGGGAGGAGGCTGCAGCTGCGCAGAGTGACATTAGTGGAACAGGAACGCACAGCTAATCCCTGCTGCCTAATCTGAGCGCTAATGAGGGAGAAGCCTCAGGCTCTGTGCCAGAGCAGCAGCCCCTTTGTTCCTAATGGCCTACAAACGAGTTCTCTTTACAGGAAGGAGCAGCTCCAGGCAGATCCAGGTGGTGCGCTGGGCCACTCCCGTGCCAGTACTTGCAGGGCACTTGTGCGTGTTGGTGGGGTCCTCCGCTGGCCTCTCTGAGTTGGCAGGGATCTAGACCCCTTCCCCCATCTTAGGGTCTCTCCAGAGGTCTGCTGGAAGGTTCTTTGGGAGTACTTGAGCTTGGGGTAGACTATGAGGGCTCCTGGGTGAGGCCAGGATGCTCAGGTAATCCTTATTACACCGGTACTTTCTAGAACATGGAGCTCCTATGAGTGGCTTTGGGACCTCCTCACCTTCTGTCCTTCAGCAGAGCAAACCCACTAGGGCCTGGCTTCGGGCCAGCAGACATCCAGGGACAGGGCAGGGTAGAGGGACAGCCCTGCCCGTGTTAGCTGGGTAACTCTGTTCTTTCTTCCAGCTGCCCCGCCCCTATGGCCGCCCGAGGAGCTGGCTGCAGGTAGAGCTGGAGGGAGGGGCTTTGTGGTGGTGAGTTGGCGTGGGGGTGGGTGGGGGAGTGCTGTGCAGTGTCTGCTGTGTCCCCTTTCCTGACACCTGGTGCCTCCCTGGATGCTGCCCTCTCTGAGCTGGCATTCGCTCACTCACAGTTTTGCCACATACTAACTGAGATGGGCCCCGAAGCAGCCCTTTGCTGCCTGCTTCTCGCTGGATGCCCTGAGCTGGCAAGGGCTGGTGGTAGTTTGGGCTCTGTGGCAGGAAACTTGTGGGTCAGGGCAGAGCATGGCTTTGTCTAGGCCACACCAGTGACTGTAGAGCCAGTGCCTGCCCCCGTTTCCTCCCCCAACCCCCGGCCCATGTGGCTCCCAGGAAGAGCAACCCAGGCTGGTGTGAGTGACTCTCCCGATCTGCTGAGCCAGTGGGGGCTGGGGGCCGGCAGCCCCTGCGGCCCATGTGGGAGGATCCTGGGGCTGCCATCAACCCCAGCAGGGCAGGGCCTGCAGCCAGGAGGGGCAGGAACAGCCCTGAGACCCAGGGCCGCTTTCCCGATGGCCCTCAGGCCTCTGGCGGCCTCATCTGTGTCCCGTTCTCTCCCAGTTGGCTGCCTAGATTGCCTGTCCCTCTCACTGCCCTCCTGGCGTCTCCAGCGCCCCGGTCTGGCTTCAGTACCGCACGCACAGGGCAGGCGCACCCTCAGGTGCCTCCCGAGCGTGTACTTACAACTCCATTCGTGACAAACCCGCCATAGACGTCTCAAGGGGCCCCCGCCGTGTGAGAATCACCCCCACTGGAACCCCTGGCCTATAGAAATTCAGCTGTGTGCATGCACTGGGCTTGGGGCCACTCCCCCTTCCACGCTCCCACTGCACCGGTCACCAGCACCCCACCGGCTCAGGGGGAGCCCCCTCACTCGCCCTGTGGGCTGCTACCTTGCTCAGCTCCCCTCATGCGTTAGCTCCTACTCTAGGGACAGCCTGGATCCCAGAAGGCTTTGGTCTTGATCAGTCCGTGGAGCCCAGGCCAGTGGGTGGCTCCAGCTTCCCCTGTAGTCCCAGCGCCCCTGGTGGGGGATGGCCTGTGGAAGTCCTGCAGTTGAGCCCTGCTTCCTGTGGGACCAGCCTGGCCAGCGTTCCCTGGGTGGAGCAGGTATTATTGGGCACCCAGACCATTGACTACACTTCATTGACCAGCCCTGGGACCTCCCACCATGTTTCCTTTCATGGCTAGGGACAGAGGATGGAGGGAGGCCTGGACCTGGGGGATGTGTAGGCACCGGGTGGGCGGGGCGGGTGGGCGGGGCTTCCCTCCCCCTTCAGCAGGCCTGAGAGGTTGGTGCGTCAGTGGTGTGGGATTAGCAGGGAATGGGCTGAGCGCTCGCCAGCTCCCCAGCCCGGTCACTCCCCAGAGTGGTCACCGGGCCTTGGACACTGTCTGGCCTACTCCACAGCAGGGCAGCGGTGTTGCCAGTGGTTGCTGCACAAGGCCCTGGCTCATGTGGCATTTCCTGCCCTAGCTCTCACCTCTCCCATGGTAGAACTAGGCTCCCGCCTCCCAACCTTGCTGAATGGTACCTGGTTCTCTGGGTCAGGTACTCAGTGCTTAATGTCCCCCTTCCCGCCCCCACCCCCCACCCCCAGGGCTTTCAGGCAGAAGATGAGTCCAGAGTTGCTGGGTGGCCTCACAGAGGGTCTTGATCTGTTGGCATTGCCTAAACGAATCTGGGGGCTCTGGGCCTGCTGGTCTGAGTATCTCCTGTGGGCAGGCTGCCGGGTGGGGCACTCGGCAACTTCCTTTCACAGTGCCCGTGCTCTGCCCCGCCCCGGGGTGGGGGTGGGGCGCTCTGGAAGGCCCCATGAGCACAGGATGGCTGCTGCAGATGGCATGTTTGAGGAGATGATAGACGGGGCATGAGTGGACCCCCAGCAGAGCCCAGGAAGGTGCCAGCCAACCACCTTCCTGTTGCCCAGGCTGGGAGGGCTGTAGCCCTCGTGTCTCCATGTCTCCCCTTTTGTGTATGTGGTACTGAGGAATCGAACCCAGGGCTTCATGCATGCTGGGCAAGCACTCCACCGCTAAGCCACATTCCCAGCGTCTGTGTCCCCCGTGTCAGCGCTGGCCAGTTTATCCCAGGGTTGCTTCCAGTGAGCCCTCGAGGCTCTGCAGGGAAGGGATGGACTGGCCGCTCCTGCTACTGAGGAGCCTGGCCAGCACCCAACAGCTGGAGGTCGTGCAGCAAGCGCAGGCGCCCAGCAGGCAGCCCATGATGCGGGCCCTGGGCAGAGGCCTGCGCCGACCTCCACCCCGGGGCCTTGGTGGAATAGGGGCCCTGAAGCCAGTCGAGTCTCCTTGCTCCCTGTCCCAAACTCTCTCAGGCGGACACTGGACAGCCCCACATGCCTGGGCCGAAGGCTCCTAATGAGTGTTAGGGGGGCTACAGCTGGAAGGGCTTCGGAAGTCCTAGGTCAGCCCTGAGCGGGCTCACAGCTGGGCTGTCTGAGAGGGAGCTGTCTGAGGAAGAGCCAGGGCTAGGGGGTGGGGTGGGAAGAGGTTCTGGGAAGGGGGCGGGGGGGGGGGGGGGTGGGAAGGGCTCCTGGGAAGGGGGCGGGGGGTGGGAAGGGCTCCTGGGAAGGGGGCGGGCTATAATGTGGAAGAGTACCCTTCTTATGGCTGCGTCAGGCACAGCCTCAAAGGTGATTTCAGCTCCCGCTTCCCCTCTGTGATGGACACCTAGGGATCTTACTCTGCCCAGGGCGCAACATGGCAAGTAGCAGGATTTTTAATTTGGACTTAAGTGCAATAATGGTTGCTCATTTGATGTGTCATTAGTCACATCGCCCCTTAATGGGATCTGTGCATTTTTCCTGCCTGGCCCTGTGGCTTGCTAATAAAGTTCTGTGAACATGCACATATTTATAGATGCTTACCAGAGGCAGGATGGGAGTTGGCATGCCACTAATGAAAACAGCCCCGCCCCCAGGACGCACGCCTCTCCCCCCCCCCCCCCCCCCCCCCAATGTTATCCGGCAAGGGCAGAGACGGAGGCACACACCAGTGCCCTGTTGTTCCCCACAGCGGCCAAGGGGCTCCTCAGGAGTGCATGCGGGTGTGGACGGGGCAGCCTGGCCTGGGTCCCGCGGGTGGCGGGAGCGAGCCTGGCTGCCATGGATGGTTGTGGCTGTGCCCAGCACCTCCTCTTCTCATCTTCCCTCTGGCAGCCTTGGCGAGGGGGTGGGGCCACTCCCTCAGGACGCAGGCGTGCCCTGCTGGATTTGGGACCAGCTCTCTGCAGGAGACTTGTAGCCAAGAGATGAGTGGGAGTTTTGCCTTCGAGTGGGGCCTGGGGGTGTGTCTCACAGATCTGGTTGCTACCAGGAACAGAACCAGAGAGTGCTGGGCAAGAAGTGGGGGACAGGGTCCCCTGTGCCAGGGAGGAGTGCTTTGCCCAGATGGAGGGTACCTCTTTCCTTCCTCACCCCTGGGGACGCTCAGTGGCTAGAAAGGCTCGACATTCTGTGGCCTTTAACCCTTCTGTGTGATGCAGGTAGGACACAAGGTCCTGCCTGATGCCCAAAGCCCCCAGACCTCACTGAGAGCAGGGGGCAGCTTCCGCTGCTTCCTCCTCTTGTCCCACCCAGGGCTTCCCGGGGCTCAGGAAACAGCTCCCTACCCAGCGCCTGTGAGCCAGCAGAGCCCACCGAGCTCATGTCAGCCCCGGAGGCTTCCGGGGGGCTGGCTGTGACAGGTGTCTGGTTGGGGGGTGAGCCTGTCCCAGCTCACCTACCCCTTGGTTCCTGGGGCGACCTGTCTCAGCTTGAACTCCTAACTGCACCTGCAGAAGGCCACGGTCCAGCCTGTGGGGGGGGGGGGGGGGGAGAGGGGAGGAGGGTTGGGCATGGTGGGGGGGCCGGCCGGGTCTGTGTGGATCTCTCCCAGGCTGGGTGAGGGGGGCTGCTGAATTGGGGGAGGGTCCCCTCACAGGGCTGCTGGCCAGCCGGCCTCTCCTGGCTGGGTTTGTGGGGGAACTGCACAGCTTGCTGATGCGCGGCCGTTCCATTCCGCTGCGTGTTACCTGCCCCAGGGCTGGCTCCCTCTCTGCTCCTTTGAAGTAGACGAGTGTTGGGCAGGAAAGTCTCAGTGTGAGACAAGGCTGCCAGCCTGTGCCAGCCTCTCCCGCCCCCCAGCACCTGGGCCTGGGGAATCCTGGAATCCGGAACCTGTTCCAGCTCTGGTCCCTGCTCCCAGCCTCCCTCCCGAGGGCTTTGCTTTGTCCTTGGGAACCTCCTAAGGCCAGCATTGACTTGGCCTCCCTCCCCCTGCCCCTTCCCCCCTTGCTCCCTCCCTCCCTTTTTTCCTCTCTCCCACTAACACTGGTTCCTGGACAAAACCAGGAGCTGGCGTGGGGCGCTCCCTGGCCAGTGGTGGTGGTGGCTGGAGCACTGTGCCAGGTTCCTCCACCGAAGGAGGTGGAGGCCTGGCTGGTGGACAGGGCTCAAGGGCCGGAGAGGATGTCTCCCCAGGGACTGGTGAGGGGTGGGTGCTGGAGTAGAGGTCCCCCCCCCCGCCCCCCTCTCCCCGCCATGGGCAGTGAGCGGCAGTGCCTGGTGCGTGTGCGGACCCTGCAGCTGGGCAGCTGGTGTGCCGTGAGGAGGGCGGGAGGGGAGGGCTGTGTCTAGCGTGCCAGGGTCTGGCCAGGGCACACCTCCCCCCCCCCCCCCCCCCCGCCACTGGACTAATGGTCTGACCCCCTCTCTCTTTTCACTCTAGCAGGTGGGTTCTGGAGAGTTCCGTACTCTGCGGAAGGGCTTCTCCCCATACCACTCCGAGTCCCAGCTTGCATCGCTGCCGCCCTCCTACCAGGATGTCCCCCAGAACGTAAGCGCCCCTCCCCCCTCCCGCCCCACGCCCCAGACGTGCTGGCCCAGCGTCTCAGAGCCTTTGCTCCCATCTCCAGCCCGCCATGGCTGGCCTGTGGCTAAGACCAGGCTCATCTAGCGGCCGCTGTGGCCAGGGCAGCTCCTGGCAGTGTCAGGGCTTGGGCCCTCAGTGCCTTCCTCACCTTTGCCCTCTGGGGAAGCGCCCGGACCCCTTGGACCTTGGAGTCCTGTGATGGCCCAGCATGGCGGTCAGAGGCGAAGCCTCCAGGTGCTGCTGGACCTCTGGAACCCAAGTCTTCTGTGTGGCTCAGCGGGGCCCGGACACTGCGGTCCTGGAGCTTGGAGGTGATGGTCGCTGCCCAGGCTCCGCAGCGAGGGGCGGGGGAGCTCGGGTTGGTGGTTCTGTCCCGAGCTGGTGGGCTGAAATGTGCTCACCTGTGGGTGGTATGCCCATTACCCTGCCCGACAGCAGACAGCCAGCCCGGCGCTGTCATGGGTCCGGCTCACCTGCCTCCTAGCCGTGACCTCAGGCAGCTCATGTCCACGGGGACAGTGAGGTCCCCCGCTGCGCTGGGTGTGCACACGATCAGCCCCGAGGGGACACCCACTGCCTGGTCTTGTGTGGGCCATTTGCAGTTTGGTCAGCCGCAGCGTCCTGCATGGAGGGGCTCCTGGGCGGTGCATGTGCCCCTGCTCCTGGACCGTGGCCCCGGTGGCCATGCAGGGCTGCAGCACTGGCAGAGGCGGGCTCCGCCTGCTGCCCGGTTCCCAGGCCTCTCCCCCCCCCCCCCCCCATCTCTCCCTGTTTCCCTCCATTCTCGCTGCGCAGGGGACTAATACCAGCCTCCTTCCTAGGTGCTGGCTCTGGTGATGGGCCAGCCAGCCAGGGGCTTGCTCCCTGCAGCCTGTGAAGGGCACACCCCAGGTTAGCAGAACAGGCAGGGGGGAGGCCTCCTGGAGGAGGCCTTGTGGGGGACTTCACCTCACATGAGAGGCTGTCACCCCATTTTGGAGAGGAGAGTGAGCTGAACTTCAGATCTCAATGGCTAGGGACTGGAGGTCAAGGGTCTGTGGGGGGCCATGTGTGTGGGGTCTTCTGCTCACCGAGATGGACTAGGGCAGTGATCTGAGGGGCAGGAGCGTGGGAGCAGGGCGGTGGCAGGCAGGTCCTGGGGTCATGTGTCCCATAGACCAGGCACAGCAGCCACTGAAGCCCGCCCATGGGGGCAGAGGCCGGGCTTTGTGGAGTGTGTCCATGCTCAGGGCTCTGGGCCTAGCTGGGCCTTGGAGATCCCATGCCTGGCCCTGACCCTGAGAGAGGGTTCTTCAGGCGCTGGGACTGCACCTGCTCCTCCACACCTGGGCCACCTGTGGGTCAGGGGCTCAGGGATGGCAGCAGGCCAAGCATGGAAGTGTCCTGGCTAACACAGGTGCCTGGGTATGTGGCCTTCCCCTGTCCCCTGGTTGTTGGACCCAGGGCAGAGGTGGTTTATTATAGTCAAGCTTTCTGACTGGCCCTTGGGGAAATTGGTCTTCATGCTTTTTTTTTTTTTTAATGCTGATATTGGGGCTTGAATTCAGGGCCCGGGTGCTTTCCTTTAGCTTTTTCACTTAAGGCTGGTGCTCTACCACTTGAGTCACAGCTTCCCTTCTGGCTTTTTGCTAGTTCATTGGAAATAAGAGTATCACAAACTCTCCTGCCTAGGCTGACTTTGAACTGTGATCCTCAGATCTCAGCTTTCTGAGTAGCTAGGATTATAGGTTTGAGCCACTCCTGCCTGGCTTGACTAAGTTTTTGAGTCAACTCTGGTTTTCAGTAAAATTTAGCATTGTGTAATGAATGATTACAACATCAAAAGAACCCCCCCCTCCCCGGTAGGTCTCAGGAGCACCTCCCAGCCCCTCCCTCAAGCAGCTTGTGATTGGCTCGCTGGCTCTAGATTTACCGGTTCTGATGTTTCATGTAGGTGGGGCCTACGGTTCATACGTGCATCAGCCTTCATGCTTTGTGTACTCTGTTCAGTAGCTGGTCATATAGTCCTCTGTAGATATTTGGGATGTTTCAGTTTTGGGGGCTCTCGTGAGTAGTGTTCCATGTGCATGCATGTGTATTTGCTTTTGGGTGCCTCTGACAGGCACTGTGGTCCCCACTTTTGGCATCAGCTCTGGTGTTCCTGTACGGTCCCAGATTCCAGGCCCAGCTGCTTGTTTATGCAAGCTGGACTTGAGCAATCCATGTTCTCAGCTTATTGGGCCTCCTGTAAAATGAGCTGGTGGAAAAAGCATCTGCCTGATGGGTGGCCTTAGGCACTCAGTGGCCTAACTCCAGTGTCAGGTGTTTGGCAGTGGGAGGTGGCATGGCCCCAGGAGACAGGAGTCCTGACGCTAGCACCATGCTGTAATCAGTCATTAAATATGCTTGTGTGGCGGCCAGCGTCCTCGGGAAATGCCAGGCCCGGCTGCTGTGGCGAGGTGGGCCAGGAGGGCGGGGTTGTACTGGTCCCTTCGTCCCTCATGCTATTCCTCTGGGAATCAGTCCTGGGGCTGCATGGTCCCATGGTGTAGGTACTTAAGGACATAGGCCAGAGGTGCCAGGGCCATCTGGTACAAGGCCTTCCCTGGGACCCTATGGCAGTGTCCCCAGGGAGGGATGTGAGCTGTCCAGGGTGAAGTGCCAACGCTGGGCGCCCAGGGTCTCCGTATGTGTCCGACACCCCCTGCTGGTCAATGGTGGTTACACCACCTTCTCAAGTCCGGGTGGCCTCAAGAGAGGATACTCCTCACCTATGACCTGTTTTGGTTTTCCCACGTGACAGGCCTGGGCAACAGAGGTCAGGTAGCCTGGGCTGGGGCTTAGGAAAGCCCTCAAGCATCTCCTGGGGGTCTGCATGCCTCCTGGGACTTGAGACCCTTTCTTACCCAGATGAGGGTAATAGGTTCAAAAGGGGCCAAAGGAACCTTGCTCACCCTGGCTTTCAAGGACCCCAAGGCTGTGTGGCCTGCAGAGTGGGTGAAGCACCCTGGGAGGGCAGAGGGCTTGGCTGCCAGCTCAGTGGGAGGCTCTGGGCTGGGGTAGTGGCCCTGTGGGGTGGTCTTGACTGGGTGGCATTGAAAGGGACTGCTCTGTTCACGGCTGTGTGGCTGGAAGGAGTTTCCAGCCTGTGTCCTAAGAAGGAAACAGTTACTGTTTCCTTTTTCAATTGTGTACTGGGGCTGGAGCTCACAGCCTCTCTCAGCTTTTTCATTTATGGCTGGTGCTCTACCACTTGAGCCATGCCTCCATTCCTGGCTTTTTGCTGGTTTAGTGTATGTAGGGGTCGTCTCATGTACATAGGAGCTGCACAGATATCCTCTGACCCTGGCTTCAGAGTCACCTCTTTGCTGGTGAGGTGCCTCTTGCTGCTCTCCATTTGGCCTGGAGGCCACACTGCAGCCCAGGGCAGGACTGAGCTGTGCCAGCGCCGCCTGGAGAAGAGTGCGGGGTGGAGACAGCTTCTGACAGAAACCAGGCTCCTTCCTCCCTGCTGTCGCACCAGGGTGCTGGGGACCTGGTGGCTTAGTTACTCCCTGCCCATGCGTAGGCAGGGCTGGGTGGGGAAGCAGGGCCCAGGAGGCTGGGTGGCCTTTGGTCTCAGGTAACAGCTTTGCCCTGGTCTTCCTCAGCCTGCTGTCCCCACTTTCCCTGCCAAGCAGACTGCGGGTCCTGCACACGCAGCCCCCTTGCCTCCGTTCCACACGGGACCAGGTCATCTTCAGACTTGCTGATGTGGCCATCAGGGAAGAGCCGCCTCGCCTCCCTCAGCCCCACACAATCTGTGCCGCCAGTCAGAGCTAAGGTGGCCGTGTGATTCCTCCACAGGGCCCCACCTGCCCGGAGCTGCCCTCGCCCCCGGCCACGGGCTACAGCACCGCAGGACAGAAGCCCGAGGCTGTGGTGCACGCCATGAAGGTAAGGGCCACAGCTGTGCAGCTGCCGGTCTGAGGTCCTGCAGCGGGAGGAGGGATGCGTCTGCAGGTGGGAGTGAGGGTGTGGTGAGGAGTCCCAGCGTGGCGCGTGGTCACCCGTCCACCCTGAGCGACTGCAGCTGGGGAGGTAGGTGTGTGGTGGTGGAAGTCAGGACAGGCACTCAATAAAGTCACGGGTGGGGCGGGGCTGAAGCCTGTCAGGCTAGCCTGGGCCCCCAGGCACAGGTGTCACCAGGCTGCCGTGCTTGCTGAGAGTTTGCAGTTGAGCGCAGGTCTGTTCCCAGCCGCCTCCCTTTCTTTGCACACCAGACGGGGGACTTGGCATTCCCTGGCATCGCTGCCAGCGGCGACTGCCACACACCGCAAGGGCCACCTGTCTGATGGTCACCCTGCCCCACTGCCTCCTCCCGGGCCTTGTTGCTTTCAGGTCTTGGAAGTGCACGAGAACCTGGACCGGCAGCTCCAGGACAGCTGCGAGGAGGATCTGAGCGAGAAGGAGAAGGCCATCGTCCGAGAGATGTGCAACGTGAGGCACTTCCTGGGGCGGGGCGGGGAGGGGCCTGGCGCGCGTCCAGCAGGGCCGCCCCCTTCCCTGCATGCTGCAGCTGGGTGGCTGGATGGCGGGGGTGGCGTGGAGCCTGTGGGAGCACTGCCTGTCATCTCGTTCCCCAGGTCTGACCTTCCCCAGAGGCCCAGCCTGGGGCTCTGCATAGAGCCTGAGCTTGTGGCCCCCATCTGCTCCTCCCCCCCCCCCCCCCCAGCACCGGTCTTCATCCTAGGGTTCTACCCTTCGGCCGTTGGTGCCCTGGGTGCCTGGCATTGGGCCTCCCAGCTTGCTGGTGCCCCTCAGTGGCTGCTGGCCAGGCAGGCGAGAGGACTGGGCAGACAGGGACTAGCTGCGCGGGTGCCCGGGAGATGAGATGTCGGTGGAGTATGGAGCTGGAGATGCAGGTGGGACCCCTGGCAGCCCCGCAGGCCTGCAGGGCTGGGGGGCCCCAGAGCCTCGCCCTCCACCACCGCACCGCCATTTGTTCTCTAGAGAACCAATCTCCCTTGCCAGCGCCAGGGGGAGATTTCACTGGGCCTGAGCCCGGGACTTAGGTTGGTGGGGGCGTGCTGAACTGTACCCCTGTACAGGCTCCCTGGTGGAGCTGTGAGCTGAGTCTGCCCTTAACTGTGCTTACTTGGGGCAGTGTGATGGCAAGGGTGGGCAAAGCCTAGGCCTCATCACTTCCTGCCTTCCGGGGCCCGTTTCCCTCCTTGGTACCCGGGTGCCTGGTACCCGCGTTGTTTGGCAGAGTGAGTGGTAAGGCAGTGGCGGCGCCGGGCTGGTGGTTGGCTGCACTGAGCCTGTGCTCACCTCCTGCGCCCCTTCCCCCCACAGGTGGTCTGGAGGAAACTGGGTGACGCCGCCAGCTCCAAGCCTTCCATTCGGCAGCACCTGTCTGGGAATCAGTTCAAGGGACCTTTGTAGGGCCATTCTTTCCTGGACGTGGACTGCCCTCCCGAGGTCCCAGGCCTAGCCCCTCTTGTCCTTCTCTGTGGTGAATTGTACATAGGACACAGCTTCCCCGGCTGCCATGGTGCGACGCAGCCAGGCCTCCATCGCCGGCGTCCCATGCCAACAAATGGGGGAGATGAGAGGCCACGGCGCGGTCCCTGTGCAGAGCGGCCTGGACAGACAGCCTTGTTCCCTCAGGGCCCTGGCTCCATTAGCAAGAGGCTGACGCTGCTTTACGGCTGCTTCTAGGAGCCAGGCCCAGGCCCAGCGGAGGCTCGCCTTCAATCAAGAGCGTTCCATCCATCAGGCCTCCCATGCCTTGATGCCCCAAGCCCTGGCCAGAGGCCTTGGGAGTCAGAATCCTGATGCAGGGCCCTTGCCCCCAGCGAAGGCCGGGACCTGGACTCACCGCCTCCACGGCTGGCAGGAGGTGGCTCTGGGGGTCAGGCCCTGCCTGGCCCCCAGCCCTGGAAGCTCAGGGTCCTCTCTCTCTAGGGGTTGTGGCGTCCAGCTTGTTTGTAGCATTCACCCATCGCGACCCCCCTCAGACACCTCCTCTCTGTAAGGTCTCCCTAACCTTGGCAGGCTGAGCTGTCTCAGGCCTCCTGCTGGGAGCCCCTTCTGTGTTTACACAGGAAGGTCTGGAGTGTCGGAGCTGAGCTGCACATCTCAGGCCAGGTAGGCAAACGAGGCCGTGGCTGGTTGTCTGTCCATGGTGCGGTCTCTGTCCACCGTGCCCCCCCCCCCCCCAGTGGGCAGTGTCAGGGACTGGCCAGTCACATGCTTTCTGGGAAGGAAGGAACCTGACTTGGTTCTGGCATTCATGGATGCTTCTTTGGGTTCCTGTTGGGGAAATGGGGTCTCCTGAGACTCCATTTAACAAGCTCACTGTTTGACACCACCCGGCTCTAGATGGCCTTGCCATTGAGAGCCAGCGGGGAGGACCCGCGGGGAGCGGCTAGGGGGTGAGCTGGACCAAGCTCTCTTTTGCTGCCTTGGTTGCGTCCAGGCCACTTCCTCCCCGAGCCCAGCTCAAGGTCCTCAGCTGTGAAACAGGTCCTGGCAGGGGCCAGGGAGGAAATGAGATGTTCCATGTAATGGTCACGCAGGCACCGGAGAGTGTGCTAGGCAAGTGGTTCTATTTGCTGTGAGGAAACCGAGGCTTCATGGGTGGTAAGGTGGCACACTGCAAATGACATCCAGCCCCGAGGGGCCAGGCTGCCGTGCCACCATGCCACTGCCACCGGCCCCTGGCGCACTTCTCCAGTTCCCCACTCCAGCTTTACTCCTCCAGGGGGACGTAGAGCTCCACACAGCGAGCACCGGGAAAGCCAGAGGGTCGCATCCACACCGAGGGGAGGGTGGGGCCAGGGCCGGGCAGATGCTCTTCCTCACTCCAGCCAGAACCCTTCAATCAGGAGAGGCCCACAGCCTCGGTGGCCTAGGGTGGGGTGGGGGAGGGACAAACGTGCTGCTCCTGCTGTTCCTAGTGGTGAGCTGCCCAACCCCCTCCCTGCAGGTCATGGCACCGGGCCACCTGGGTCTCTTACAGCTGTTAGGCCCCTTCCTGGAGGCCAGGCAGCTGTGACCTTGCTGGGTGTGGGTTCACAGGGCAGGAGGCTGTTCTGGGAGCCCCGGTAGGCCATGTTTGGACAAGGATGGCTTGGCCACTACTGAAATAAGCAATAAGTCGTGGCTCCTGGCGTCTGCAGACCTGCAGGGCAAGAACACCTACCTGGAAGCAGCTTCCTTCCCCCATCAGGAGTGGCGGAGGTATGGACGTTCCTCCTGCCCTAAGCCAGCAGCCCCTCGGGAGCCAAGGCAGAGGGGGCCGCAGCACAGGCAGGAGGGCGGGGGGGGGGGGGGGACTCCCATGCAGGGAGCTTGAGGGCCACAGCTCAGGGTGACACTGGGTGACCTTTCTGGAGCCTCAGCTCTGAGACCCTGAGGGGTGGTGAGAGTGGCCTTTCACCCCTCCATTCCTAGTGCCCATTCTAGACCCTGAAGCCCCCGCCGCCTGCACTGGCTCCGGACCCACTGTGACGGGGGCCGCCCCCCAGCCCCCCAGGGCGGCTTGCTTCGCCTGGTCAGAATCTGCTGAGCACATTTTTCTAGAGTGGCACATTTTTATCCCAAAAGTTACTAGCTACACACCAGTGTTTAACGAGAAAAAGTGACCTTTCATTTTTTTTCCCTTGAAACTTGAGAGGAAACAATCCATACTACTGATTTTTTTTTTTTTAAGAGCTGAGATGCATGGGTGCGGTGGTAGAGGTGTCTATTTTTCATACTGTGGGGAAAGTATTCGTGCTGCTTTTCGGGGACGGGACGGAGCGCCCGGCTGCTGGCCCCGGCGGCTGGCACCTATGCTATTTTCTGTAGGTGACTACACACAGCCCCCTCCTGCCCCGGCTATGCAGAGCTGGAGCCTGTGGACTTCTGGCCCATTTCTACCTTCTCTTGAAACACTTTTGATTTGTGGAGAGTTAAAAAAAAAATAGAACTTTTTGATAGTGTGGTAAAAACATTGATTTGAACTATTTTAGTAAAAGGAGTAACAAACAGATAAGATTGTGACAGTGTATACTTTGCGCTAGATAAATAAAGGCCTCTTTGCAAGCCTCCGGGCTGGGTGCTCGCTGTTTGTCTCTACGGAGGGAGGCTCAGGGGTGGCCGGCAGAGGGGCCCGGCCAATCACCTAGCATTCTGTCTGCCACTTAAGACAGCCGGCCTCTCCCGGTGGATGGTGAAGGCCGGCGGCTGCTCCTTCCTCGCTCCTGTCTTGTGTGGGCCAGGGATGGGAAAGAAGTCTAGTCTGAGCTTGGTCTGACCTCAGTGCCCATGCTGTACGCACAGCTGCTGGGAAGGTCCGGGTGGGAAGGCAGCTGGTCTCTCTAAGGAAACTAAAGTCAGACAAAGGCAAGTTGAGCCGGAAGGTGGCAACCTGCTTTCCCAGAGCCTCGCAGGCGTCAGACCAGGCTTTGCGCTTGGCTCGGTCCTTCCATCCAGCCTCCCCATCAGGCCCGACCATGGAGGCTGAAGCCCAGCTTCTCGGCTGGAACAAACAAGGGCTCGATTCAGAACTGATTTTATTTGGATAACGGACTGAAGGAGTCTCATTTTTAACCAAGATGGAATTCACAGTATGCTGATAATGTTCACACTTAAAAAATATATCTTTATGTACAGGAATTTGCAAATAGATGTAAACATACATTACTTTCCAAGTACACCTCTCCCCATCTCGGAGGAAAAAGAGACCAGCCACCCCACAAGGCCACCCCTTCAAGAGAATCTCAGGACAGAGGACATGGATACCTGCAAAGCCGCCATGGGCAGACGCCGCTGAACGAGAGGACAACAGCTTGACTTTGAATGGAGGTGGACTACTGAAATGGTTTCCAGGAAAAATAGGCACTGATTTCTAGAAGGAAATTCACTCCCTAGGGAAGCTATTTATTGAGCCAATGTGGCCGGCCAACATTTCACTAGTATAAAGGAACCCAGCGCAGGACTCTTATGCCACATCAGCTTAAACCACGTGCGTGAGGCCGCGAGGTGCTGCGGGGGCCACCCCGGAGCCGGCTGTCCCCTCCCTCCCGGTGTGAGGAAGGACCTCCCCGATTTCACCCCTTCCTGCCACACTGCAGTTGTCTAGATTATCCAAGGTACCCTGCTGCTTACCCACTTAAACTACTCAAGTTGATTAGAAAAAAACTGGTTAAAAAAAAACAAAAACCAACCAAGGGAAAAGAGGTGTCAGGTTATCTCATCCAGGCTGCGCGCCCCAGCCCCGCCACGGGTGGCATGCCCGGAGGGGGGATGGGTGGGGGCACTGGTGGCTGTCCTCCAGGGGGGACAGCAGGAGGTGGGTAGCTAGCCGGTGGTAGACCCAAGCCTGGAGGAGGGTGGGGTGGGACCGCATGGGTGGGGGGCAGGCGTGGGGGTGGAGGTGGGAAGTTGGGGTTGTAGGTGGGTGGAGGCGGGTAGCCTGGAGTGGGAGGGGGAATGGTGGGTGGGGGGAAGGAAGCAGGAGGGGGGGGCACAGGTGGCGGGGGAGGGTTAGGAGGATAGACATGGGGATGGTAGGGGAGGTGCGCGGGTGGGCCGTAGGCTGGGGGCAGGGCACCGTAGGAGGGGCCCTCCGTTTTCATCATGGACTGCAGGCTCTGGTAGCCCTCGCCGGACATGTAGGAGCTGGTGGTGGACATGCCGGTCATGTAGCTGGAGGGAGGTGGGGGCGGGGGCCGGTGTGGCAGCGGTGGTGGCTGGTGCACGGGGGCCGGGTGGGCCGGAGGAGGGATCTGCACTTTGGGAAGGTCACTGGCATCCACTGGGCCTGGTGGCTCGGCCTCGCCTAAGGCAGCGGCAAGGGGAGGCTTCCGGTCTGCAAGAGAGAGACCAGTTGGTGCCCGGCCTGAGGGCCCCGCGCAGCTCTGCACAGCGGAGGACGGGACGCTTCCTTCAGGAAGCTCTGTCAGCACCGGCCCCACCCGCAGGCCAGTGTCCCAGTGTCGCCTCACCCGTCACCCTGGCCCTCCACCTGTCTCCAATACCCCAGCTCTGTGCCCCCACACCTGGGGACACCAGGCTCAGACAGCCTTGGTTTAGTCCCCTCCTCTTAGCATAGCACGGTGGCAGGCCTGCAGCACCGGCTGGAAGCTTGAGCATTGGTCAAGTGGAGAGGTGGCATAACAGGTTTTAGCTCGTGATCCTTAATCAGAGATCCTTGGAAAATGACACCAGGACCCCTATCCATGGATGTCAGCTGGAGGGGAGGATCACAGGGGCAGACGCCAAATGGAAAGCCAAGGCCACAGAGTTCCTAGCTCTGCAGTGTCCAACTGCAGAAGCACACTCTGTGTGGTGGAGGAACCCGCCAGGCAGTGTGGCAAGAGTGACACATGAATCTGCTGTTGGCAGACATGTTGGTCCCTCCTCTCCTAAGGCAGGAGGTCAGAAACCCTGGTAATGAATCTACTTAAGGTGCAGAGAAAGCTGTGCCCTTTGATTCTAGAAGCTGACTGAGGAGATTACATAAAGTAGCAGCCTCTTCATTACTCCAGTGTCACTCCACGGCCACCCGAGTCACAAGCGTGCTCATCTCCTTTGAGAACCCAGTTCCCGCAGCGCTGGGGCCGCAGAGCGCCTGCCCTTGTCCTTTGCCTGCACCACAGGTCACGCGGCACTCCTGTCCTGACGCCTGCCTGCCACACACGGCCCCCATTTCTTCTTGTCATCCTGTCCTTATAGGAACCACGTGCACCTCTCACAGCGCCACCTGTTCCTCGCCCACCTCTATTCCCTCTGCACAGACAACTCCCAGTGGTCTCGGGAACTTTGGGGTATACCCTGAGGTGCTGTGGGATTCTAGCCACGGAGCACACGAGGTCTGTGGCCCCGCATGATACCACAAATGGATGCAGACAGAGCAAGTGACCTAGCAACCCACTGGCTACAGCAGGCAGCCCCACACATATAGCCAACTATGAGCGCCAGCTAACTCCTAGTCAGGGTAGTGGGCTGCCGGAGGCCCACAGGGGGCTGGGACACAAGCAGCTGCCTGGGAAGTCTCCCAGCTAACTGTACCGCTGAGAGCTGGACTGTCTTAACTTCTGTCCAGTGCGCCTCTGAACAGTCACTCAGCTGGCAGGATTTGGTTTATTGGTGCTGCTAGTTCAGCACTTCTGGACGTGAAGTTGGTTTGTAGCGTCTAGTTTGTGAAAGCTCCTAGCCTGTAGCCACCTTTCCAAGTCTAGCCCACCCCGCCCTTCTACAGGTCCCCCTGGCCGGAAGCTGCTCCCCCCAGCCCCCACCATACTTACCTGGAGGAGGGTGGGCTGGAGGCAATGGTGGGTGAGTGGTCTCAAGCTTGGGGATTTTAGGTGGCGGTGGTTCTACAAAGAAAGAGTGGATTAAAAAGCTACTCTTACCTCTTCATGGAAACCAATCATAAAGAGAAAGAAGGTGTGATCCGAGGTTTCTTTGGGAGAAAAAGGCTGGACTGACCAAAGCTTTAAGAGAGTTAGAAGGAGTCAGCTAAACTGCTGTGAGGTTATCATCTTCTCAAAGTAGCAACACGACTCAAGTACCTCCCTCCCCCAAAGCAAAGGGCCCCACAGCCCCAGAGTGCCATCTCAGAAAACACAAGAGTGGCCCTGGACACTCACCAGGCAAGACCCTGCCTTCTAATGCTCACTTATCTATTTGAAGCTCACTTTCCAGCTCTGAAACACTGAATTCCAGCAGGAGCCTAGGAAGTGGGGACAGTGGAGATCTGGAGGTAGGCTCTCAGCTGGAGGGAGAGTATGACCCTTTAAATCACTGGTGGCTGCACCAGCCCCAATTACAGAAATGCCAGGTCTCCAAAACAGGCTATAAGTGCAAACTCTTCAGTTTAAGAAGGCAGAGCCAGGTGTCCATGCCTCATGCCTGTAATGCTAGCTACTCAGAAGGCTGAGATCTGAGGATAGTAGTTCAAAGCCAGTCCAAGCAGGAAAGTTCGAGACTCTTATGTCCAGTAAACTAAACTACTCAGAAAAAGCCACAAGTGGCAGAGTGTAAGCCTTGCGCATTCTAGGCAAGCACTATACCATGAAGCCCCACTCCCAGCCCATATAGTCTATTTACGTACAAGCCCTTGAAAGTCTGGTATGTATTTTGTGCTGGTGGGGTGTGACAACCTGAGCTGGCCACATTTTGAGTGCTCACGCCCCCCCGTGGCTGGTGGTGTGTAGTGCACAGCACAGGGGAGTTTCCCGCACCCACACTGCCCCCTGGCCCTCTCCTCCTGGTACCAAGGCCTGTCCCACCAAATCCCACTTAGGTGCTTACAAGTTTTTCTCCATTTCCAATCATTTGCCCTTACCGCTGTCAGGAACTGGATCTTAAATGAACTGACTTTGTCATCGCTCTGCTCAAAAAATCTTCAAAGGCTCCCAATGACTCTTGCAAACTCCATATTCATCCGAGAGACCTTTGGGATCAAGTCCCAATGTGGGACTGAAAACTTACTTTGAATCTGATGAAAAGCGATTTTCTTTCAACTCTTAACAATGCAATAACGTACTTCCCCCACCTCTCAATTCCTTTGCTCACTGGAGTCCTTCCTTCTAAGTGCTCTGGGGGCTCAAAGGCAAGTCCTCCTTCAAGGTTACCCCGAGGCTGTTTCTTTCCTCTCTCACAAAGCCTGGTCAGCTCGCATCCACTGCACATCCACGTGGCACCGTCCACATATAGTGTCTTATACTTCGTGTCTGTCAGTACGGAACTAGAACTTATCATTCTCCCAAGATGTCAAGAAACATACAGCTTTAGACCTTGAAGATCTCCTAATTGTTTTATGAGTAACTCATTAGAGTCAAGAAGTAACAGTGAGTAAACATGGTCTGTGCCCTTCAAGGGGTCTGTACAAGCTGGGTGCCAGGGATTCACAATCCTAGCTATTCAGAAGGCTGAGATTTGAGGACTGAGGTTCAGAGCCAGCTGGAACCTCAGGTAAACAAATTTATGAGTCTCTGATCTTCAAATAGCGAGCACACAGCTGGGGGCAGAGGCGTGGCTCAAGTGATAAAGACTACCAATCATCAGCAAGAAAGTTGACTGACAGTACAGGGCCAAGAGTTTATGCCAGTTTTTTTTGCTCTGGAATCCTGAAGACTTTGCGTCTTTTTTACATAGAAGCAAAAGAATCAACTTAAGACTTTATAAATATGAAAATCCCTTGGTGGCTGAAGAGGCCCAGCTTCCATGGCAGTGGGAGGTAAGATGCACTGAGAATGTACTTTGGAAACACAGCCCGTCCCTTTGATGGCCTGCTGTGTTGAGGATAGGCACTGCCCTGGTCCTTTACGCGTCTGGTGTGATGGTCTCCACTCAAACACCCTCCCTTCCCTGCCTTTTTTTGTGCTGGTCCTGGGGTTTGAAATCAGGACCTAGGAGCTGTCTTTTTTGCTCCTAGCCAGTTCTACCTCTTGAGCCACAGCTCCACTTCTGACTATTTTGGAAGTTCATTGAAGTAAGACTTTCATGGACTTTCCTGCCCGAACTGGCTTCAAACTGCAATCCTCAGATCTCAGTCTTCTGAGTAGCTAGGACTACAGGTATAAGCCACTGGTGCCTGACTTCTACTCACCTCTTAAACAAAAAAACCAACTCCACATTTACAGGTTATTGAACATATTTTTACTGCCAGCAATGTTGCCTGTATTGATATCTTTTGTCAAAGCACAACCTAAATTATGGTAATTATGGTCTGTGTTCAGCAGGGAAGATAATGTCTCTGGCAGACAAAAATTCTGTTATAACCTACATCTATCTGAAAGGGCACACACGGCGTTGACTAAGAACTTAAATGAAAGTAAAGTTTTGCACTGACATAAAATTTAGAACTTACCTGCTGCTTTGTTCTCTTCTTTGGGAGAAACAACCTGTTGCAAAAGGAATTATACAATTATAAAACAGATAAAGAGTTTTGGTGAGGAAAAATACCTAGGCATGAATAGAATCAGGGCAGACTATGGCCTCAGGCTCAAATTATTTGTGAGCTGAACCTGCAAGGCACACTATGGCCCAGAAGGTCACTTCTACTCTTTCTCCTCCCTTTTTCAAGTCAGGTAGATTGACGACCCTTCTGCACTACTCAGTTTTAGGCTGTTGACACATTTGGTCCTGGGATTTGATGCCTGTGTATTTGTCCTAGCCAGCTATCTTTGGGGATCCATAACAGTAAACAGCTTCCTGCAGCACTCTGGGTGCTCTAACGAGGAAAAGAAGATTTGTACTCTATAACTAGAAACTTCACAAATAACCAAGAACTGAACCATGGAAGTACATGCCAAAAGGTTTTGAAGCAGCTCTCAAAAGCTGCAGTCTGGGGCTGGGAAGGTGGCTCAGTGGTAGAGCGCTTGCCTTGCATGCCTGAGGCCCTGGGTTCGATTCCTCAGCACCACATATACAAAAAGAAAAAAGCTGCAAGTGGCGCTGTGGCTCAAGTGGTAGAGCGCTAGCCTTGAGCTGAAGAGCTGAGGGGCAGCGCCCAGGCCCAGAGTTCAGCCCCCACGACCAGACCCCCCCCCCCCCCAAAAAAAAGGTGCAGTCTGAGTTAGGGGTGGGTGGGTTTACTGTGTTTCGTGTTCATGTGATCCCTCAGAAACTGGAACAACGCTCACGGTGTGGGCTGCCACTGGAAGGCCCACTCACCACAGCGCGCTTGGCCTGCCGGGGAGGACTAGGCTGTGGGGACGGCTTCTTGGGCTGCTGGGCTGCTTGCTGCTGCGGTGCTGACTGCTGGGAGTCTTTCTGCGGGGGTGGGGCTGGCTCGGAGCCTTGAGACGGCTGTGACTGTTGCACTGGTGGCACTTGCGGTGTAGGCTGAAGAGAGGGGGGCTGCTGGAGCTGATGGGGGGTGTGATGAGGCATCTGTTGTTTCCCTTGCGAGTAAAGGTCCAGGATCTGGTGGCAGATGTCTAGATGACAGCAACAATTACATTTACCATCAATTGTCATCTTAAACCAAATTTTACCTACAAACACCAATACCAGTCAGATCTGATCTCCTCCAGGACTAATGATAGGGATCACTTTTGCAATGGACTATCTTTGCCATGCACAAAACTTAGTTTTAGTTCACTAAAACTACATGCTTAGACGAACAAAAATTATACTAAAAATTATGTTAGAAGATCTAATTAAAGATGCTTCTGAAAAATCAACACATATATAACTAGAGAAAATGCACTCATGACTGAAGAGTTGCAGGGAAGAATAATCTCAACATGGAACACTCTTGCACGATACCTTCCAAAACATCGACAGGGACATCTTGAACAAACTGCTCCCACCATCTCCTGTACATGGGTTTGGAGGTCCATTCTTGTATTTCAAATTTACACAATCGTCCTGCAAGATACATCACTGCTACTGCTATGATCTCTGGTTCCCACTGCAGCGACAAGGTGGTGCACAGACTAGCTCAACAAGGAAAAAGAGAAAGACTTTTTGAATGATGTGACCTGACATTAATGATTAAAATCAAAGCATAGAGATTAATGCCATATCTATCTACATGCCAATTTGCTTGTTCAAACCCCACTGAAGAATTACAAGAAAGTAAGTCTTTAGGACTTACTTTGATCGCAGCTACAAATTTGTTCTTTAAGAGCTGCTGCACTATTAAACACAAATGGAAATAAATGGCTTGTATGTTTCCTGTTGAAACTTTAGGCACTGAACTAGTCTTCAAATGCAATTGTATGGTTTGTTCAAATGTTCTGTAAGTCAAACTCAAGAGAAGCTTCTTGGCCAGCAGTGGGATGGGGTAGTTGGAAACTCTAGTCTCTGACATTCTGAAGAACATCACAACTCTGAAACCTTACAAGATACTGCATGAACACCAAGCAGTCAAATGTCCAAAGTCTTATGCCTTAACTTTCAAACTGGTGATAGAATTTCAGCCTCTCACAAATATTGTGACAGGGCAGGGCAGAAAGATACCCCTCTGAGGGGAGCAGACAACTGGGACTTTAGCCCTAGTTCTGCCATTACCTGGCTTTTCTTTTTTTTTGTTCTGATCAAGGTCTGTTTATTGAACTTACAAGCAGGCTTATATACTATAAATGAAAGAGGAACCATTACCTGGCTTTTTGTCCAGGGAAAATTAGTGTCCTCATCAAAATGAGGAGATTGAATTAAATGATCCACATGATCTCTGCCTAATTAAAAACACTATAATATAATCGACATTTGACTACATGTACCTGTCATTTACAAATGTCCATGCCATTTGAACCAGCTTTTGAATTTTGTTTTTATCACCTAGAAAGGCAAAAAAAAGTAAATTAATAGGAGTAGGGGAGGAAGGAATTCACAAAAGGCAAGAATTTTTTACTTAAAATCTAATGTGTGCCTGTACAGTATAGAACTCACATCTGGAAAATGAGAACAAATGATGTCCTCCCTCTCGGTCTTCTCCATATGACCCAAGGGAACTACCATTTATGGGAAACATGGCTCCAAGGCTAATTTTATTAGTCTATTTAAAAAATTCTGACTCATTTTCCTGCCTCCTATCACCTGCAACTGCATGGCAGAACTTGTTTATACATGAAAGGAAACAACATTAAAAGCTCCTCTACTGCCTGGCCTGAGTATTTCATGCATGAAACTTTCTGTTTTCCTCTTTGACAAGCATAATCTGAATATTATTAAATTACAAAGACTTGGTTTCAGAATGACAAAGGTCTTTTAAAAACCATCTTAGTCTTGAGAGCTGGGGATGCAGCTCAGTGGAAAAGCCCTGGTCTGACATCTGCCGAAGTTCTGGGTTCCATGCCTCCAGTGCTGCAAAAAAATCCAACAAACAACAAACAGGACCAATCAAACCAAAACCCTTTCCTATTCTTACCTTTGAGTTGTTTTGCATATTTGAGGAGGAACTGGTATGGATGCTCTACCTGTAAATCAAACTTAATGGTCTGCAGTAGGATTCTTTCCAGAACCATTACTTCTTCCTGCAAGTAACACACATTGGGGTAGTAATTATAATCATAGGTCTCCCACAGTGAATATTTCCCATCTGTTTTTCCCTTCAAGTAATATTTTTGGAACCTTCGTTCTTTGTTCCTTTTTTCCTCTTCGCTCACGCTTTTAGTATGGTTAAGAGAGAGTGCTCGGTTCTGAAAATAACTCAAGAATAGCAAGATAAACCAGTAACAGGTTTAACTGGAAAAATGATGGAAACAAAATACTTGCAGAAATGTTATTATGTTGGATGCTGTGCTGGTGGCTCACACCTGTATTCTTAGCTGCTGGGGAGGCTGAGATCTGAGGATCTTGGTTTGAAGACAGCCTGGGCAGGAAAGTCTATGAGACTCTTATATCATGGGCGTCACCCTTAACAAAACAAACCTCTCCTTTATGGAAAATTTAACCACGTTTTTTTTTTTTTTGGGGGGGGGGGGGGTGGGTGGGTAGTAGCACTCTACTACTTGAGCCACTGCACCACTTCCGGCTTTTTCTGCTTATGTGGTGCTGAGAAATCAAACCCAGGGCCTCCTGCATGCGAGGCAAGCACTCTACCACTGAGCCACTTTCCCAGCAGTTTAACTGCATTTTGATTTCAAGATTTCTATTAAAAAAAAATGTAGCTGGGTGCTGGTGGCTCAGGCCTATAATCCTAGTTACTCAGGAAGCTGAGATCTGAGGATCATGGTTCAAAGCCAGCCTGGGCAGAGAAGTCTGTGAGACTCTTATCTCCAATAAACCACTCAGAAAACCAGAAGTGGCGCTGTGGCTCAAGTGGTAGAGCATTAGCCTTGAGCTAAAGAGCTGAGGGACAGTGCCTAGGCCCAGAATTCAAGCCCCACAAATGGGGGTGGGGTGGGGTGGGAAGTATTCATTGGCAACTTCAAGTGGGAAGAGGTGACAAGCAGCTTCACAATAACTAAGATGTACTGGTGTGTGCACACATGTACATGTATATATATAGGCACATGGTGCAAGTCTGAATTCGGAGTGTATTATTTCTACGTTTAAATCATTCATTTATCTAAAATAAGCCACATCACATCACCATTTACTGTACACACTATCATATTTAGAAAAAATTCTACTTAAAATGCTACCTAAACTGTATCCTAAATTATGTGTGCATGCATGCATTTGGACATATATAAAATTTTTTTCTGTTCATGGATTCACTTTTCTATTCCTGCATCACAAACAAAGGGATTTGAGAGAGCTCCAGTCTTATTCCTATTTTAAAATTGCTTTCTGTATATCTACTTGTTTTCATTAACAAATGATTACTACTGATAGCTGGTTGGGGCTATATTTGTATAATGACTAGCAAAAACTAACAATAATGAAGCATTCTGAAAAAATTACATTAAGATCTTTTCTTTTTTTCTTTTTTTGGCACCAGTTCTGGGCTTGAACTCAGGCCTGGGCACTGTCTCTGAGCTTCTTTTGCTCAAGGCTAATGCTCTACTACTTGAACCACAGTGCCCAGTGCCACTTTTGGCTTTTTTGATAGTTTATTGCAGATAAGAGACTCATATACTTTCCTGCTCTGGCTGGCTTTGAATTGTGATCCTCAGATCTCAGCCTCCTGAGCAGCTAGGATTACAGGCATGAGCTACCAGCTCCTGGCTGAGCTTTTCATTCTGTTTCTGTGGGATCGGGGTGGGGTAATTCCTGGAGCTTGTACTCAGGGCCTGGGCGCTGTCCCTGAGCTTTTTCACTCAAGGCTAGCATTCTACCACGTGAGCCCCAGCTCCACTGGTGGTTAATTGGGATATTCTCTCATAAAAGCTTGCTAAAATTTCTTGAAACTTTTGCATAGCATAAAAAATCCTGAACTTTTTTTTTTCTTGTTTTGTCAACACTTGGTTTCTCAGAAGCTCAACATTTCCTTTAAATTTAGAAACAATTTTTTACCAAGTGTGCCACAGGCTTCCAGGCTGGGGCTCCTCTAGTGCTACAGGACAGCTCCAGGTCTGCCCATCCTTAGTGTTCTAAGCACTCCATTAATGGTTAATTATAGGTCTGAAAGCAGCCTTCCTCAGGGCAGCTTTTCTCAGCCCGCTACTTGTGTGGGTCTCTGGGCAGACAGCATTTCATAGCACTTTCCGTACCTCATGATTGAAGAGTTATATTAGTTGATTAAAGTCTATTCTGACACTCAACTGTAAGATCCACAACAGCAAAAATCATGTGTGCTTTGACTGTTTTGTCATAGTGCTTTGTATCATGGCTGAGACATATTTGCCAAAGACAACTGAAATGAGTATCACTGGAAAAATTACTCAGCTAAAGTAAAGTTAATTAGCACCATGCTACTCACAAGTAACTGCCTTTCTGCCTTCTCACTTCTCAAATGCAGGGTGCTCTCCTTCAGTCCCTCCCCCCATCACACCTGGGAGGTTGCACACGGAGAACGAAGAAGCCCTACTACTCACTCAGGTCATGTTAGTGTCACAACTCCCCATTCCTAATTTCTAGAGCACTGAAGCTACAGAACTTTATTGTGCTGTGCTTAGGGCATTGCTTTACTGATTTGGTGATACAAGTAGGTAAAGGCTGAATTTGTAAAAGAGCAGCTTCTCCAAGGTATCCTAGGATATACTCAAACACAGCTGCTGTATTAGATCCTTGCCTGGTAGTGGCCTAAATCTACTATCTTTGACTCTAGCTCATTAGCTTGAAGTGGTTAAGCTTGAAGTACAATATGTCTCTACAGTATACTAGTCAAACTGAAAATATAAGTACTCACTTCTCCTGATAGGTCATATGAGAAACAAGCAAACCTCCATTTATGTGTATGTGTGTGTGCGCCAATACTGGGGCTTGAACTCAGGGTCAGAGAATTCTCCCTTAGCATTTTCACTGAAGTTTGGTGCTCTCCTATTTAGTCACAGCACCTGGCCTTTCCTTCTATTTTACAAGGCAAGGTCTACCTTTTACATAAGGCCCTCTTAGATGCTCAAGGGATTGGGAGATACAGGAGCCAACAGCAATTGTCAACACAAAGACCTGTATCATTATGCCATTGCCAAGAAGCACAATGTGAAGGCAGGCAGATAAAGTTCTTACCTTTGGGTCATCTCCAAACTGGCCAAACTGTACATCATTCAATAAACTCCGAGCTGTTTTGATGATATCTTTACATTTTTTTGGTGTTTCTTCTACTTTCCCAGCCAGAAACAGACAACAAGCTCCCGTTACCTAAAAGAGAGACAAAAACTCTTGATGCTTGTTAGTAAACATCACATAGGAATATACACAAGGGTTGTCCATGAGCTTTGTTGCTCAAGGCTAGCATCTACCACCTGGAGCCATACTTCCATGTCTGGCTTTTTAGAAGTTAATGGGAGGTAAGAGCCTCACAGACTTTCCCACCTGGGCTGGCTTTGAACCTTGAACCTAGATCTTGGCCTCCTGAGTAGCTAGGATTACAGGTGTGAGCCACCAGCACCTGGCTGACACAAGGACTTTTGACCTTCACAATAAGCCAGTCCATCTCATTTTCCTACCTTCTCATCCACAAATATTTTGATACTATTAAAGGTTGAAGAACATTTTGGGACCTTGAAAAAATAAATCTTTATAAGTTATTTAGGATTTATTTTCCTTAGACACAGAACACTTGCCTAATGTATGTGAAGCTCTAGGTTTCATTACCAGTATTTGTGTGTCAATTTTCTTAAGAAAATTGCTAAAAAGAAAAGTCATAGCAGTTCTTAAAGGTGTTGTGGCACAAGCTTTCTGCTCTTATGAGAGGCCTGTATGGGCTGTTTCTCCCATAACCATTGGAAAATGTAGCAGGAGTGCTATGAGGAACGCACCCTCACCAGACATGGGGTTTGCCAGCTCCTCCATCTTGGAATTTTCAGAACTGAGCGGAGTAAGTTTCTGTTATTTATAAAATTGCCCAGTTGAATGGAATAAGACACCATCAGCTAGGTGCTGTCCCAGAAACACTGGGGTCTGAACTGCTCTTTGGCATCTCCTGGCCCCTCCAATTCTCCTACACTTCACTTTCTTCATGTGCTTCTGATTACCCTAGAAGTCAGGCACTATGCCAGGGCATAAAGCTGATTCTGATGGTCTTCTCAAGAATTTCATAAGTCAGTGAGGAAGACAAGCATACAAATTTAACTAAAAACCAGAAAAAAGGGGGGAAAGAAGCCTTGGACAGGCTGGGCTCCAGTGGCTCATGCCTGTAATCCTAGCTACTCAGGAGGCTGAGATCTGAGGATACCAGTTCAAAGCCAGCCCAGGTAAGAAAGTCTGTAAGACTCATTTCCAATAATCTACCAGAAAATTGTAAGTGGCGCTGTGCTCAGTGGTAGAGCACTGGCCTTGTGCAGAAGAGAACAGAGACAGCACCCAAGCCCTGAGTGAATTCAAACCCTAGTGTCCTCCAACACCCCCAAAAAACCCTGAGCAGGACTGTCAATGTACTGCATGTATGCCCTGCATCTGCTAGATTTCTGTAGGACTGTGGCCATAGCCCACCTCAGCCTTCTATATGTTCAAGATTCGGCTAATTGCAATCACATCCTCTGTGTGCCAACAGCCTTCTTCCTGATGAAGGCCTCAGTCTGTTTATATCTCTCCTATGGTCTTAAGCCTACATTTATCTTGGGAAAGACGACATTAAATTTTCTTCTTTTTCTCTGCCAGTCCTGGGGCTAGAGCTCAGGGCCTGTGCACTGTCCCTGAGCTTCTTTTGCTCAAGACTAGCACTCTACTGCTTGAGACACAGGGCCACTTCTGGCTTTTTCTGTTTATGTGGTACTGAGGAATCGAACCCAGGGCTTTATGCTGCTAACCAAGAACCCTACCACTAAGCCATATTCCCAGCCCCTGAAAGTAAATTTTCATACAAGTACAATATTATTGTTGCCCATTTTGACCTAAATAAAAAAGATTTGAACAAGATTAATTGGAAAAAAGCAATGCTCAAGCTGGGCACTGGTGGGTCACACTGTAATCTTAGCTATTCAGGAGGCTGAGATCTGAGGATTAAGCTCCAAAGCCAGCTCAGGCAAGAAACTCCCTGAGATCCTTTTTTTTTGCTAGTCCTGGGGCTTGAACTCTAGGCCTGGGTACTGTTCTGAGCTTCTTTTGCTCAAGGCTAGCACTCTACCACTTGAGCCACAGTGCTACTTCCAGCTTTTTCTGTGTATGTGATACTGAGGAATCGGGGCAAGCACTCTACCATCCCCAAGATTCTTCTCTCCAATAAACTACCAAAACAAAAAGCCAGAAGTGGAGCTATGGCTCAAGTGGTAGAATGCTAGCCTTGAGCAAAAAAAACTCTGGGACAATGCCCAGGCCCTGAATTTAAGCTCTAGGATCAGCCCAAAAGCAAAACCAAAAATAGTATTCAAACCTGATTTTGTTTGTGAAGATCATGTACCATATCAAAACAAGTTGTTTGTGGAAGATATGATTAAATATGAAAATCAGTCTATGCTATTATTTCCTACACAGAAACAATAATGTGATAGTTACACTATAATTTGAATATACTTACATATCTTGGGAATTGCTTGAAGGAATGAAACATATAGAAGCGATGAAAATAAATTATTCCAGTTGCTAGAGTGTCATAGTGGCTGTTGTTCTAGTTAAGGACTTTAGCCAGTAACATCTATGTATTATGCTCTTTGTTAAAACCAAAGAAGAGAAAAACAACAAAACCAAGTTTAAGTAAACAGTATCAGTGGCAAAGCAGGGAGATGAAAATCTCAGGGTGCCAAAATTCTGATACAAAATATGAGCACTTTGAAGATTTATGCATGTATTAAGCCTTGAGTATCTTTCAGCAGTGATCTTAATGAGTGCTTGCTTTCTTCTCAGGTGGCTACTTGCTCAACCTGCTCAGGCACTGAGTCTACACTTTTAAATTGAACTAGAAACAGAAAACCCCCTTGGAAACCCAGAGCCTGGGCTTTGTCGCTGAGCTTCTTTTGCTCAAGGCTAGAGCTCTACTACTTTGAGCCACAGTTCCATTTCCCACTTTTCTGCTGTGGTTTAGTGGAGATAAGAGTCTCACAGATTTTCCTGTCTGAGCTGGCTTCATACTATGATCCTCAGATCTCAGTTTCAGGAACAGTCAGGATTATAGGCATGAGCCACAGACACCCCGCAGACAACCAGAATATTTAAACACTAAAACTAAGAATTGTCCAAATACAGACAAATGACAGTGTATTTGTCTATGGTATCGAACTCTAGATTTAGATAAATATGAGTACTGAGTGAGGGAGAGCCTATGCACTACAAACTGCACCGCAGAACAGGATACAGTCCCAACCGTGTGCCCACATCGAAGATGAACCGAGCCCCCTCGCGGCGGTACCGGGCCTCTGTGGCTGGATCGAGTCCTTCAAGCTGTGAGGGCGTATGAGCCAAGTCCTTCTTATCCCAGTACCAACATGGTTTGGTGTGGTCCAGGTTTGCTGACGTTACTGAAGGGCTGGAATTTTCTTTGTTCTCCTTCATTTATTGAATTAGGCTTGTTCTTTCTAAAAGCTTCTCTGAAAATGGTAGGAATCCTAAGAGAAAGAGAAAAAGACATGAAGTTAGAAAGAGACAGTAAGTATTCTTACAATTACAAGCATCAGATTATTGCAGAACATAACTGATGATGGATCAAAATTCCCCCACCGCTAGTGATTGGCAGTTCAAAGCCCAGGCAATGCCAAGCATAATGATGACCCATCCTGCAGACCTAGCACTCTGGGGGCTAAGGCTAGGAGGATTATAAATTCAAGTGAGAAGATGTATCAAAATCAAAAACATTCAAGCTAACTCCAAACCCAATTCAACACATCCCCTAGGCGATTCTAGTATGAGTATATCCCTCATTTTATGATAACTAAGAAAGATAGCATTTCCTCCCCATATTGAGTCTAAAGGATTAAAACAAAATTTAAGAAGTAACTAGTCCATGTTACTCCATTTCTGTCTTTATCAGTCTTACCCTGGTGTAGATTCCATGTTTTCAGTAAAACTTGGGGCTGTCTTAACCCTCTACAAAGATTAACACTGCTAAATTATCCATCCTTTCCCTCTAGGCACACAGTCCGCATTTCCTTTAATACTGTACCAGATTCACTTAGGAAGGCTGGGGGTCATAGCTCATGGGAAGAGGATTTGCCTAGCATGTGAGACCATGGATTCAATCCTGGTACCAAAAGGAAAATAAAATAAATAAAATAAAATGGGGTTGGATTAATGAGCACTGGCTAAGTCCCCAAACACAATATAAACTGGTTATATGAATGTAGCAATTGTGGGAGACAGTGGAAGGAAGTGGTTCATGAGGAAGGAGCCCTTTAGATTGCCTATGCTTTCTTTTCTTTTTCTTGTTGGTCATGGGGCTTGAGCTCAGAGTCTGGGTGCTGTCTCTGAGTTTAAGGCTAGTGCTCTACTGCTTTGAACCACAAAGCCACTTCCAGTTTTCTGATGGTTAATTGGAGAGTCTCACAGACTTTCCTGCGTGAGCTGGATGTGAACAAGGATCCTCAGATCTTAGTCTCCTGAGTAGTTAGGATTACAGGTGTGAGCTACCAGCACCAGGCTGGCCCATGCTTTCTATTCTCCCTTTCTTTCATTCAGAATATAGATATCCTTTAAAAGTCCCAAGTTGAGAGAAAGCAAAAGTTGTTCCAGAGACCACTATAACCTGTACATCCCTTGTAAACACGGGTTCCCAAAGAGGTAGCCAGGGCCAAGTCAGCCTGGTGAACAAGAAAATGGTGGTTCTGGGGCCAGGATCTGGGCCAGAGCTGCAGCAGTTCATCTGATTTTTTTTTTTTTTTCTGGTGAGAAAGGTGACACAGCAGAGCTCTGCTCCTCCTCGCACCTACACTTTACAAATCTAAAGGGAATCGGATTGCAGCCCCACCCCTCTATAGGAAGAATTAAGGGCCTGGAGAAAAGCAATCTACTTGAGCTTGTAATTTATACTTTTATGTGTAATTGATAAATTGGGCTCTAGAAAACAGCCTACTGAGATACCATTTTTCACTGGCAAAAATCCAAAAGTTTGACAATTTACAGTTGATAGGGCCAGGGAAAAGCATGTGGTTTAATGTTTCTGACAGGAATACAAAAATGGCACAATTGTCACAGGGGTAAGTTGGCAATATCCAACGAAATGCCACAGGTATGTGTTCTGACCTAGTAATCCTACTGGAAGGAATCTTCTCTGGAAGCATGCAACAACGTAAGCAAAAGGTTGTTCACTACATCATCATTTGTAATGGCAAGTCTACAAACAACCCACCTCCCTACAAATGGGGAGCTAGCTGAATGAAATATAGTACATGAATGAATACAACAGCATACCGAAGTACCTACTATCAAGATTGAGATTTTCAAAGGATAAGACAGTATGTATGGCATACGAACACCTAGAAAGGACGGGAAAGAAATGCTATCATAGCTGGGCACCGGTGGCTCACGCCTGTAATCCTAGCTATTCAGGAGGCTAGATCTGAGGATCGTGGTTCAAAGCCAGCCTGGGCAGGAACGTCCGTGAAACTCTCATCTCCAATAAACCACCAGAAAACCGCAAGTGGCACTGTAGCTCAAGTGGTAGAGTGCTCGCCTTGAGCTGAAGAGCTGAGGGACAGTGCTCAGGCCCAGAGTTCAAGCCCCACAACCGACAAAATAAATAAATAAATAAATAAGAAGAAATGCTATCATCTTGCTTCTGATAATAAGAAAAGTGTTTTTCTTTCAGAGACCAGAGAAGAACAGACGCAGAAAGAGGACTTCACCGAGTCTACCCTTTTATGTAGCTTTGGCTTGTTGTTTAGAAACCCTTTTAAAAGGGTTCCTGTAGATTTACAGGAGCTATAAAGACAGTATGGAGAGTTTTTGTCTACACTTCACTTAGATTCCCAAGTTAACACGTTACATAAACAAAGTACTAAGAAATATACTTTGGTATAACATTAACTAAATAAACTATTGGATTTTAACTTCTTCCAGAATGCCTTTCATGTTCTAGGATCTAATTCAGGACATTTTTTTACATTGCATTTAGGTATGATTTTTTCCCTTAGTATTATCTTCTCTAATAAGTAGCCGTTTTCCAGTCTTTTTTGGTTTTTCATATTTTGAAGACTTTGAGGCAAGCATGTGCCTATTTCTCCCTTTTCTGTAAGTTATTGGGGCTTGAAGCCAGAGCTAACATATATTCTACTACCACTTGAGCCATGCCTCCAACCCTTTATGTCCTGGTGATTTTTAGTATAGGGTCTCACTTTTTGCACCTACCATCCTGGATCTTGAACCTTCCTATTTATGCTTCCTTTTGTAGCTGGGTTGATATGTGCACATCACCATCTCCACTCTTTTCTGTGGGAGTCTCATGAACTTAAAAAAAAAATCTTATTTTATTGTTATTATAGAGGTGATGTACAGAGGGAGTACAATTACACTCACGACTTTTCTTGTCCAGGCTAGCCTGGAATGGTGAGCTTTACAATCTCAGCTGGCTGAGACTGCACATGCAACCACAACTACTAATTGAGATGGTGTCTTGTATTTTTGTGTGCTGGAACTCAGGGCCATCTTGAACTCTTTCACTTGACTTTCTCACTTATGGTTGACATTCTTCCCTTTGAACCATGACTCCAATCAGGCATTTTGCTATTTTGCTAATTAACTGGAGACAGTCTTATATACTTTTCTGCCCAGATCCTTAGGCATGAGCCACCCGTAAATGGCTCTTGTGAACTTTTTGTTGGACTGGCCTCAAACTTTTTTTATTGGGGGGGGGGGGGGTGGCCCATCATGGGGCTTGAAATCTGGGCCTGGGCACTGTCCCTCAGTTCTGCAGCTCAAGGCTAGTGCTCTACCACTTGAGCCACAGTACCACTTCCAGTTTTCTGGTGGGTTTTGGAGATAAGAGTCTCATGGACATTCCTGCCCAGGGTGGCTTTGAACCGCGATTCTCAGATCTCAGACTCTTGAGTAGCTAGAATTACAAGCATGAGCTACTGGTGCCTAGCTTTGGTGAAGTTTTTTTTTTTTTTTTTTTTAAATTTTATTTTATTTGTGAACATAGTGTACAGAGGGGTTACAATTACATGGGCAAGATAATGCATACATTTCTTACCAAGCATTGCAGCCTCCTCCTTTGTTTACCCTTCACCTCCCTTCCCAGCCCCCCCCCCCCACATTGTAAAGCTCCTTTTTGACACGACAATTTGTACTTCTCATTGTTGCAACAGGTCCACCTGAATCCTTAAATGACTTGTTTTTCCCCATCTCCTCCATAAGTTATACTGACATCAAATATATTGAAAGCAGGGGTTATACTGTGGGGGAGGGACATACAAAGCAACAAAGAAATAAAGTTATAAATGCATTAGAAACACATGCATGAAAGAAAAAAAAACCATTAAAATACCTATCTAAGGATTCATTTTCCTAACATCACATTATCTGACTTTTTCCACTTGACTCATACATATACTAGATATTGCAAATAAGGGAAACCATGGGTTTGGTGAAGTTTTTATTGACACATTTTTTTCCTTCTTTCTTGTTTACCTTTATTAATGTAGGCTTGGGTATTTATTTTATTCTTTGCATTATAATCAAACACTATTATTTATTTTGTTGCTCTAATTGCTTCATTGTAGCCATTGGGAGACCTCCAGGATAAGTTCTGAATTCTTTTGTAACTGACTTTTGAATTACGGGATATTTAACACATTAATAAATAAGATATAAAACAAACCCATTATACCAAATGGACAACATTGTCACAGAACAAATCACTTCAAATATTTCTGATCTTGTCTCATCCTTTGTGAGACATACTTCAAGGAGAAAAAGATGTGCAAAGAAATTTTAAATGTTTCCACTCGAAGTATCAATTTCATAATTTCAAAATAATTTCTTATATTTTGTATACTGTGGAATAGTTCTATAGCCCTGTTCCTTACTACTTTTCAGTTTTTCTTTGTAAGACCCTAAAGTTATAGAAGTTCTTATCAGTAGCTATGTGGTCACTATGAAAATGACTGATTTATGCATTCTTCAATGACAAGTGCTCTGTAAATAAGTAGCACACCAAGGCATTTTAGCAACATCTTTCATAAGCAATATATTTAAAATATATTGTACAGGGCTGGGAAGGTGGCTCAGTGGTAGAGCGCTTGCCTTGCATGCATGAGGCCTGTTGCAACAATGAGAAGTACAAAAGAAAAAAGCCAGAAGTGGCACTGTGGCTCAAGTGGTAGAGTGCTAGCCTTGAGCTGAAGAGCTGAGGGACAGCGCCCAGGCCCAGAGTTCAGGCCCCACGACTGAACCAAAAAAAAAAAAAAAAAAAAAAAAAAAAAAAAAAAAAAATATATATATATATATATATATAGTACATAACCAAAGATGGATGCATCTGCAACATTTAGATTATACAAACCAGTGTAACTAAAAAGTAGTAAAAGTCATTACACAATTTTCTTATCCAACAAAGATGGTGCCTGTTTATAATGGTACAAATTGGCTACTTACTAAACTTCATTTAGTCACTTTCATTAATAAGACCATAGTTTAGAAAACAGCCTATGGCATTGCTGAATATCGATAGTAGTGTTCAAATAATTTTTGTACTCTTTCTTTCTGTTTTTTTTTTTTTTTTTTTTTTTTCCGTGATTAATTAAGGGATAAGAGACTCACAGACTTTTCTGCTTGGGTTGGCTTTGAACACAATCCTTAGGTATCAGCCTCCTGGGTGGCTAGGATTACAGGGTGAGCCATAGGTACCCAGCCAAGCTACTTTTTCTTATTCTCACAATTTACCTTGGAGAATTTGGAGCCAGTGGAGCCACAGAGACATGAAACAACCTGTTACAGTTAGCAAATGACAGAGCCATGGTTTGTCTTACTTTAGTATAAGACATTCCCTTCCTCAACATAGATACTTTGTTTCTACAGAGAGTATATACTAGAACCATTTTTTTTTGTTGTTATTATTTAGATTTTTAGTTGGGTTGAACTCAGGGTCTAGGCCCTGTCCCTGGTCCCTTTTGCTCAAGGATACCACTCTAGCCCTTTGAGCCACAGCTCTATTTCCGTTTTTTTTTTTAAATTTTTTTTTGGGTCTGGTTGTGGGGCCTGAACTCTGGGCCTGGGCCCTGTCCTTCAGCTCTTCAGCTCAAGCACCACTTCTGGCTTTTTTTCTTTTTGCTTATGTAGTGCTGAGGAATTGAACCCAGGGACTCAGGCATGCAAGGCAAGTGCTCTACCACTGAGCCACCTTCCCAGCCCCTCTATTTCTGGTTTTTGAGTGTTTATTGGAGATGAGTCTCCTGGAGGACTTTTCTGCCCCGGCTGGTTTTGAACAGTGGTCCTCAGATCTCAGCCTCCTCAGTAGCTATGATTATGTGTGAGCCCTCCAGCACCTGGCTAGAACCATTTCTTCAAAACAAGTCTTCCTCATCTCAAACAAGTACAACTGAGTTTTTCTTTTCTTTTTTTTTTTTTTTGTTGGTAGTAGGGCTGGAACTTTGGACAACTGAGTTTTTGTACATTTAACCATTCCTAGTAAATTTTTACTTCGTCAGTTTTTGCCTATTATATTACCCTTTAAGGATACTGGGACTAGTGGTATAGTTCTATGGTGGGAACTTAGCTTAAATCCTCAGGGTGAATGTTTGGTTCAGTAATTTGAAAGGCTACAAACCCACCTAAATACATCTTACCTAATATACACTTAGTTATTTTGTCTACTATGATAGAGCAATTATGTTTAGTATCCTGAGGAAATAAAAATGAACAACAGTCTCCCACTTGCCACCAGTGGAATAAACTTGTTACAAAAGGAAACCCAACTTGAGAGAAAACAAGAAAGTTCTTTTTTCTTTTATACACTTAATGAATTCGCTGCTTTCAAACACTGTCTCCTGAAATGAACTAGATCATTTTATAGGTCAAGACTCTGACCAGCTATTTTCAATTTTAGAAATGGTATTTAAAAATTTAAAGCCTCCACGCCCAGGCCCAGAGTTAAAGCCCTAGGACAAAAAAAAAAATTAAAGCCTCATCAACAATGAGAATGTTATATGTGATGTTACATGTAACTTTCAAATGTTACATGTGACTTGTGCAAGAATCAAATAGTATAATACTCTGAAAACTTGAAGAATACATCACATCAAAACGAGTCAAGAGGGAAAAACCCTAAAACTAGACATAAATATTCATCCTGTGAAGAATAAGTCTTGAGTAATTACTAGTTACAGTCTAGATACTTTAGCAAATGAAACATCTTCGTAATACCAACCATTTTAAGCAAAATGTTTATCAATACTAACACAGTTGAAACGTCGGAAACGTGTTTTAGGTGGTGGGGGATGGGAAGCCCTGCGCTTTCATAGCAAGATCATTCATCAAAACCTAAGGCGCGAGCCCTGCCCTCACAAGTTTGCATTAGGAACGGGAAGCCCAGCCGGAAGTAACGGAGAGGTTCCTTACCTGGAGCCGTTTAATTGGCGAGCAGCACACGTTTAGGGTGCGTTGCCGAGCGTACATTGCACAGATGACAGGTCCAGGGTTTTTAGATAAACCTCTAGACCTACTCCTCAACTTCCTAAACAGCAATTCTTTAGGTAGCAGGCCAGATCGACCCCTCAGGAGAGGCGGGTAGGTGAGGGTGTCCCTTTCCCTCCTCCGCAGTCCCGCCCTTGTGACTCCCCGGTACCCCAGGGTAGGGAATTACCTCTCTTCCCCGCGTCTCCCCCCCCCCCCCCGCCCCCGACCAACAGCGGGACAGACCCGCCACGACCGGACTGAGAAGGGAGGCTGGGCGGGGGTGTAAGCCCCCTTCCCTGCTTCCCACCTGCCGGACCCAGGGGTGCGCCGGGCCCCTCTGATCCTCCCGGAGCACCCCGGCAGCCCCGAGACGCCCGCTAACTTGAACGTGCATCCGGGGCTAGCGGAGGGGAGTGGGATCCGGGGAGCCGGCCTCTGCCCGCCGGCGGCCGTGGTCGTCCATACCCTGATCAGACCTCCAGGCACGTGAGAGGGGCAGCAGGCCCTCCGTCGGTCACTCACCCCTCGCCTCAGGAGCCCCTCAGCGACGACTCTCCTTGCTGACGGCGGCCATCTTGGATGCGGAATGTCGGGGAACTTCCGTCACCACCCTGCGTCTGGTGACGACAAAAAAAGCGACCGCGGGGGCGGTGAGCTTCAGGCTCCCTGCCAACC
Organism: Dipodomys spectabilis; assembly: GCF_019054845.1. Lineage (NCBI taxonomy): Eukaryota > Metazoa > Chordata > Mammalia > Rodentia > Heteromyidae > Dipodomys > Dipodomys spectabilis. The sequence continues at coordinate 1,248,324 of NW_024870834.1, forward strand.
AATCAGAAGAAAGTAGAGCTTCCAGAAAAGGAACGAGCCCGCCGGACTCCGCCCCTCCCACCCCGCGGGCCTGTGGCGGCTGCGTGCTGGGGGCCGGGGCTAGGCCGAGGGTTCCGCCCATCTTCCCCGCCCCCCCCACACGAAAGGGAGCTCGGGAGCAACCGAACCTGTTAACGGAACTTGGGGCGGGGGTGGGGCCAAAGGCATCTGTTATCCAATCAGAGTCCGGGCGTGGGTGAAATACAGCCAATTGCGTCCTTGGGGCTGGCAGCGGTTCGGCCGGCAGCAGTCGCCCCCCGAGCCATCCGCCCAATGGCTGAGCGGAATCCGAGCGGAACGGCGCCTGGGTGGTGGGGCGGGGCCGCGCCCAGGCGTGCGAGGCGCGGGCCAATGAGCGGTGGTGGCGGTGGCCCGGGGGCGGGGTCCGGGGGCGGGCGGAGCCGGGTTGGGCCGTGGTGGCGGGGCCGTCTCAGGCCGCCGTCCCGCCCCTCCCGTCCGGCCGCCGCCGCCGCCGCTACCGCCACCGCCGCCTGGGGGGTTGGTTGAGGCGGACGGTGGGGTCCGGGCCGGAGTGTGGCGCCGCCGTTGCGAGGAGGAGAAGCGGGCAGGTGAGTGCTGGTGGCAGCCCCCCGCGCGCGGCCCGTGGGCTGAGGGGACAGTTGCGCCGCCGCCCCCCACGCTGAGAGGCCGCCCCTCGTCCGTCCGGCCGCGCCGAGGTCCGGCTGGAGTTCGGGCTGGCCATTCTGGGCCTGAGGCGCGGCGGGCGGGTGTGCGCGCGGGGCCGGGGCGCGGCGGGGCCCGGGGGTCGGTGGGCCCGCTCGGCCTGTGCCCTGACGGCCCTATGGGGACTTGGGCACGCGCCCTCCGACGTTGCCTTCCGAGCCTCCCGGGTTCCTGGGTGCTGGCAGGTGTCGGGAGCGTCTCCCCGCGCCCACCCCTCGCCCTGGCCCAGGCTCGGGCCCGAGCGCGGGCCCTGGGCGCAGCCCTCGGGTGGGGCCCGGGCCCCTGGCGCGCGCAGGTCGCCGGGCTCTGCCTGCGGCCGGGTCGCGCTCATTTCCTTCCTCCCTCCCTCCTCCGATCGCTCAGCCGCCCGGGGCGGAGGAGGTCGCCGTGGTTTGCTGGTTCCTGCGTCTCCAAAGCTCAGGTGTTCACCGGGATGCCCGGGGACAGGTTCCTGCTTCTCTCCAGTCACCGGTCAGTTAGAAAAACAATCACAGAAAATAGGTCATGGTCCACACACGCAGCGCCCTACTAGGGAGAAGAATTCCGTGCTTTAAGAGTTTGCCGTTAGGGTATTAAACTCTTCCTCCTCCTCGTGGCTCCAGCCTGGCGATGCAACTCTGCCTTTTCCCCCTGTTTCCACTGGGTGTGTGTGTGGGGGGGGGGGGGAAGGATCCGATTAGTGACGTGTGCCACTTGCTGCGGGGGCCTCGCCCCCGCCGCGTGGTGTGGTGTTGAGAGGGGCACGTTGGAGTGTGTTTAAGAAGTAGTCACGCGTTAGGGACGGGGGAGGGGGACACCCTGTTTTCCTTTTCTGATGCAAAGAAGTGATGTTTCAAAAGCAAAAAATGCCTTAAAAGTACGTTGGCAGGTTGATTTTGCTTTTCCATAGCCTCGGAAGAATTAACCCTTTAGGTGGCTTCCGGTAATGACTGTCAGAACTTACAGAACTGGACACTGTCATTTTTACCTTATGTAGAGCATAACTTATTGCTCGCTCTCTCTCTTTTTTGGGGGGGTCACAAAACTGACCTTATAGATATTTAAAAATCTAACTAAACAGTCACCCTTTGGGATGCATTTTAAAATGAATATACCTCAGCAAAATAGAAAGTAAAATAACTAAATAGAAGCAGCGCTGCTCTCCACTGTTAAACTTTGCCAAGACTCAGCTTGAACCATGATATGCTGTCTCAGCGGGCTACTGTGTACAGACTTCTGCCTTAGCAAATCAGTCTCTGGGCCTATGGTGATTGATATTTTGGTAAAATTCCAACTATTGGGGAAGTTTTCTCTGGTTTAAGTTTGCAAAGTCGTCCTAGAGAATAGCTTCTTTACTGGGTGGGACTCCAAACCACCTTTGCCTTCTTTTCCTTTCCTGTCTGGCCTTATTCTGTTTATTTAATATTGTTAATTAGTATCTGAAATGTAACTCTAGTCTAGTTAAGGGGAAACACACATGGTTGCTGCTTCTTGTCCCTCTTCCCAGGATCCATGTTATTTTCTTGGAATAGAATGATGTTGGACTTGAAGATTGAAGCGTTTATGCCTGTACATGCTGAAGCAATAAGAGTTTCTGTTGATTTTGTTCATTCCCTATGAGAGCTCAACAAGATCGCCTCCAAAAAAGTAATGATATGGAGTGTCTTTTCCACGTCATGAGCATTTAGACCAAATTTTAGCGATCAAATTTTTGCTTTAGCAGGCACTAGGTAAGCCAGGTGCTGGTGGTTGGCGCTTGTAAGTTCCAGCTAATCAGTAGGCTGAGCTCTGAGGGTTGGATGGTCTGAAGCTGCTGGAACAGTCCACTTAGCCACTGAAAAGCCCGGAGTGGAGCTGTGGTTCAAAGCCGGGAGCCCTTAGCCTTGAGTGAAATACCTAAGAAACAGCACCCCAGGCCCTGAGTTCAAGCCCTGATAGTAGCACAAAAGGGTGGGGGGGGGGGGGAGGGAAAGGGCAGAGGGAGGAGAGAAAGTTAAAGTTATTGGGTAATGAGAAAATATGAAAGTTGTATATATATATATATATATATATATATATATATACACACACACACATATATATATATCTGTTCTAAAGTTCATTTACTGGATAGCTGTTTTTGTTTCTCTGATGAATAGTCACCCTTCCTCCTGCAATTTCCACTATCACGACCTACAAGATAACATTACTAGGCAAAGTATCAACATTAACACAACAGAACCTTGATTTAGTAAACATTTAGTAGATAGTCTTCCTTCTATATATAAAATGATGTAATATATGCATGTAATTTACATATATCCTTTCTTAAACTTTGGGTCATTTTAAATACTTTAATACTGAATACAGTGTCATAGCTATGTAAATAATTGTTAGAAGTTACAGTTGTCATAGTAGTTATTAGGCAGTCATGACCCAAAACAATACCTGTTCACATTTTGTGCAGATGAATCCTACTCCCCAAATGTTCCCCATCTACAGTTGATTGAATCTGGATATCGACCTCAAATAAGGGGGTGTGGCGAGCATCACAGTGTCTGTGCTCTGTGGAAATTTTAGTAAAAATAGGGGCCCCTCCCGTATGTCAGTTTAGTTTGAGGCTAAGGCTCTTAAATATTTTAATTATGCAGTTTCCTTTTCCATTTACCCACTGAAGTAACTGTTCAAATGTAACTAATAACACTGTATCTTTGTTGCCTACAGTCCAGTGAATGTATTCCCAGCAGAAGGGTCTGTATCTTTAGAAACTGGTTGCCTGATCCTGGCTGCAGTTCCTGATGCTTCAGTTGGGGGTGGGGAGCAAGTTCCTAGTAAGTGTCTTTCCTCCCTTGGACCAAAATTCTGGGAATAGAGCCATGATTGTGTTGCCTCCAAAAGTGGAAGGAGTCATTTTTTACTGTGGCACTAAGTATTTTTAATGTAACAGGGAATATCTCTTTATTCTCATGTTGCTTTCAAAGTACTGCTGGCCAGTTATTTGCTTTCTTTTTTTTTTTTTTTGGTCTGGTTGTGGGGCCTGAACTCGGCTTGGGTGCTGTCCCTCAGCTCTTCAGCTCAGGGCGAGTGCTCTACCACTTGAGCCACAGTGCCACTTCTGGCCTTTTTTTTTCCTGCTTATGTGGTGCTGAGGAATGGAACCCAGGGCTTCATGCATGCAAGGCAATTGCTCTACCACTGAGCCACCTTTCCAGCCCCAGTTATTTGCTTTCTTAATTACTAATTTTCATCATTATATTTGGGCTTTTTTTTTGGTCGGTGGTGGGGCTTGAACTCTGGGCTTGGTCGCTGTCCCTGCTGCACTCTTTAGCTCAAGGCGAGCGCTCTACCACTTGAGCTACAGTGTCACTTCTGGTTTTCTAGTGGTTTATTGGAGTCTCATGGACTTTTCTGCCTGGGCTGACTTTGAACCGGGATCCTCAGTTCTCAGCCTCCTGAGTAGCTAGGATTACAGGTGTGGGCCACCGGCACCCAGCTTATTATTATTATTTTTTTTTAGTGATGAATAGTTTGATTTACTGTGCATCTTTTTTCTCTTGATACAGTCAGAAGTGTTTATCTTTGCTCTCAGTTCATTTAGGTTCATATTTAGCCAGTTAAGAGAACTAAACTTAGAATTCCTTGCTTTTCAAGCTTTGTACAGTTTTCACTTTTGTTGCATTTACAGTTGTACTTTATTTGGCAAAATGGATGTATGTACATTGGATTTCCTCTTATGCTTTCATTTTCTTACTCAAAAATTATACATCTTAGTGAATGAATGAATGAATTTGGCAGTACTGGGGTTTGAATGTAGGGCCTCATACTTGCTAGGTATATACTTTTCCATTTGAATCTCATGCCCAGCCGTCTTTGGTTTTTAGTTATTTTTCCTAAAGAGGGTTCTCTCATTTTTGCCTGGAGCCATCTTTGGACCATGATCTTCTTTCTTACGTTTCCTGTGGATGGATGTCATCATGTCTGCCCAACTTGTTAGTGAAGTTAGGGATCTTGCACAGTTTTTACCTGGGCTGGCCTCAAATCCAGACCCCTCCCACTACATCCTCTCAATTTCTATCTTTTGAGTAGCTGGGATTAAGCATGGGCCACTGTGCCCTGAATTATTTGTATTTTTACTGTGTTAGTTGTGTGAAAAAGAATTAGCAGAATCTATAATGTTAGAAGTTTTTTGTTGTTGTTGTTGTTGTTGGTTGTGGGGGCTGAACTCTGGGACTGGGCGCTGTTCCTCAGCTCTTCAGCTCAAGGCTAGCACCCTGTCACTTGAGCCACAGTGCCACTTCTGGCTTTTTTCTGCTTATGTGTTTGTTGAGGAATCGAACCCAGGGCCTAATGCATAAGAAGCAAGCACTCTACCACTGACCCAACTTCCTAGCCCAGAAATCTTGGTTTTTGTGTTAAATTCAAACAGTAACTTGAGCCATAATTAGTGGTATAAACCCCATTTCCATCTGGGAGTCTTCTTCAAGTTTTATTCATAACAGAACGTAGCTGGGCACCTGTAATCCTAGCTGCTCAGGAGGCGAGATCTGAGGATTGAGGTTCAAAGCCAGCCCAGGCAGGAAAGTCTGTGAGACTCTTATCTCCAATTAACCACCAAAAAACCACAAGTGGTGCTATGGCTCAAGTGGTAGAGTGAGCTGAAGAACTGAGGGACAATACCGAAGCCCAGAGTTCAAGCCCCAAAATTGACCAAAAAAAAAAAAAAAAGAAAGAAATAACAAAACATAAGAAGTATAAGCATAGGCGTTGATAGTTTTCAAGTGAAAAAAAAAGAACGAAAAATGATTCCAAATTTTATATATGTATATATATATATATATATATAAAATTTAAATGTCGACGTTTAGATTTTGAAATTTTCCTTGTTTTTCTTTTTCTTTCTTATTTCAAGTACTTTCCCAGAGTAAACTTTTAGTCAAGGTAAGTCCCAACCCTCCTGGATGATAATGACAGAGGCAACCTATCTGTGAGGTTAACATTTTGGAGGGGATTGGTGTGATTGTGATTCCCAAGCAAAGGGAATTTTAATGTTTTACAAGCCTTGCCTCAGTGACAGGGTGGGCAGGAAGAGGAGAGCAGAGGGGCAGAGCAGGGAGGAATGTCTCACATGAAGGCCTGAACATTAGAGAAAACTTAATCTGACCAGATGACTACAAGCACTGTGTTTAAAATTTTCACTGACAAGTAAAAGTTGTATACACATGGAACTCATAAAAACTTCATAGTGCCAGGCTCGGGTAACTCATACCTCTAATCCTAGTTACGCAAGGAGGCTAAGATCTAAGGATTACAGTTCAAAGCCAGGTTGGGTAGAAAAGACCCTGTGAGGCTCTTTCTCCAGTTAACTACTCAAGTTCCAGAAGTGGCACTGTGGCTCAAAGTGGTAGAGTGCTGGCAAAAGAGCTCAGGAACAGTGCCCAGGCCGAGTTCAAGCCCCATGACTGACCAAAAAAATTCCCCACAAAACAACAAAACAAACAAAAAAACAACTTTAGAGTATTTTGCACTTATTACTATCTATGAGGCTGAAGTTCACGTTTTGTGTATCTGTGTGTTAGTGCCCCACATATGCCAGACAGTCACTCTACCACTACATCCCCAGTCCTTCAACAACAACAACAAAAATATTTTGAGACAGTCTTACTACGTAGGCCCTTGCTGACTTCAAACTCTGAATCCTTTTGCCTCAGCCTTCACCAAGAGTCACTTTCCTTTTTTTTTTTTTTTTTTTTTGGTCAGTCATGGGGCTTGAACTCTGGGCCTGGGCGCTGTCCCTCAGCTCTTCAGCTCAAGGCTAGTGCTCTACCACTTGAGCTACAGCCCCACTTCCGGTTTTGTGTGGTTTTATTGGAGATGAGTCTCACAGACTTTCCTGCCGGGACTAGCTTTGAACCTTGATCCTCAGATCTCAGCCTCCTGAGTAGCTAGGATTACAGGCGTGAGCCACCGGTGCCCGGCTCACTTTCCATTTTTATTTATTTATTTATTTAATTTAATTTTTTGCCAGACCTGGGGACTGAACTCAGGGCCTGGGCACTGTTTCTAAGCATCTTTTGCTCAAGGCTAGCACTACCACTTGAGCCATAGCAACACTTCTGGCTTTTTCTGTTTATGTGGTACTGAGGAATTTAACCCAGGGCTTCATTCATGCTAGGCAGGCACTTTACCACTAAGCCACATTCCCAGCCCTCACTTTCCATTTTTAAACAATGTAATTCATGCTGGGTGCTGGCAGTTCATAACTGTAATCCTAGCTACTCAGGAGGCTGGGATCTGAGGATCATGGTTCAAAACCAGCCCGGGCAGGAAAGTCCAGGAGACTTCTTATCTCCAATAAACCACTAGAAAACCAGAAGTAGTGCTGTGGCTCAAGCAGTAGAGTGCTTGCCTTGAGTTGTAGAGCTGAGGGACAAAGCCCAGGCCCAGAGTTCAAGTCCCACGAGCGACCAAAAAAAAAAAAATAAGGATATAATTCATTGGAACATAATAGTTTCTGAAGTTCTACTAAATAGTTTTAAAAGTTTCAATATCAGAAAATAAACATGGGTCTTCAATATCAGGAGTTTATATACAGTAAGGAATAAGGGGTTTCATTATGACATATCTATACATAAATATATTTTGATCATATTCATCCTCAGAATTACTCTTTACTCTTTTCCTGTTCCAGTGTCACCCTGGATAAGGTGAGTAAAATAGGCTATATTCTGTCATGTGGCTTTTGAAAGGCCAAAGGGAGAAAACATTTACATGTCTGTGCTTTACTATTACAAGATTTTTTTTTCTTTTTTTTTTTTGGTCCATTATGAGGCTTGGATGCTGTCCTTGAGCTCTTTTGCTCAAGGCTAGAGCTCTGCTCTATCATTGTTAGAGCGGTACCACTTCTGGTTTCCTGGTTGCTAACTGGAGATACAAATCTTATAGACTTTTCCTGCCTGGGCTGACTTGGAACCATGATCCTCAGATCATAGTAGCATGAATCACTAGCACCGGGGAAAATACTGTTTTGGACATCAGAATTAGTGAACTCTTGGTGCCTTCATAAATGTGGTTGGTATTGAGCTGAGCCCTGAATGGACTATTGAGAGCCAGTAACATTTGTCATTGAGGTAATTTGTCATTGAGGTATTTTCGAGGTTGTGCTACCACCTAAGTTTACCACTTTTTGTATGAATTAACTTTTCTAAGCATCAACTTTCTCATGTGCACAGGGGGTATAGTAATATCTTACCCATTGTATAAAATGCTCACCTTAGTTTCTGATGCATATATGTGTTCAGACAGTTCTGTTAATGATGAGAACCATAATGTTAGAAAATAACCATAGTGCATTGCAGGAATGAGATACAGTTTTAGCAGCCGGAACATGATCCTAAAACAAACAACACGACAATACTAATAATTGCATTACCTTCAAAGATTCAGTTGTTGAATACAGCACATCTGTCTTGCTAAAGACAATTTATATAATGAATGCCTTTAGTTGATAATTGGTCTATGTGTTTCAGGTTAGAGTCTCAAGTAATTTACATGGAATATGTGAATGAATTCCCATGGCTTGTGGAAAAGCTCAAGCATTCTGGACCCTGTGGCTCACACCTGTAATCTGATCCACTCTGGAGGCTGATATCTGAGGATTGTGAAGCCAGCCTTGGCAGGAATGTCTGTGAGACTCTTATCTCCAATTAACTACCAAAAAAGCCAGAAGTGAAGCTGTGGCTCAAGTGGTAGAATACTAGCCTTGAGCACAAAAGCTTAGTTGTCGGGACAGCCCCCATGCTCTGAGTTCAGGACTGGTGCACTTGAGGACACACACACACACACACACACACACACACACACACACACACACAGAGCTCAGCTCAGGCAACCTTAGATCACACACACACACACACACACACACACACACACACACACACACTTGAGGACACACACACACACACACACACACACACAGAGCTCAGCTCAGGCAACCTTAGATCACACACACACACACACACACACACAGACACACACAGACACACACACACACACACAGCTCAGGCAACCTTAGATTATCACACACACACACACACACACACACACACACACACACACACACACACACACACACACACACACACACACACACACACACAGAGCTCAGGCAACCTTAGATTATTTTATTCCTGGAGTTTCACTGAACCGTGCCTTCTCAGCATGCAGTATATCTAAGTAGTTTTGTTCCCTTTTGAGAAAAATGTCAAAGAGCTAACCTCAAGCCCAGATTTTCCTGATTTTCAAACTCTTTGAGTAGCTGGGTTAAAAGGTATGTACCGGAAGTGGCGCTGTGGCTCAAGGGGTAGAGCACTCACCTTGAGCTGAAGAGTGCAGGGACAGCGCCCAAGCCCAGAGTTCAAGCCCCACAATTGACCAAAAAAAAAAAAAAGGTATGTACCACCATACTCGGTTGGCTTCTTGATGCTTTTGAGTCTGTGGTACATGGTACCTTCTTGATTAGAGAGTGAGATGATGGGTACTGGTGTAACTTACTAAGACATGGTGTGTTTGTGCCCACTTCCTGTAGTTCACACGGACTATGTGAAGCCAGCACCATGCAAGCGCCATCAGTGCCTACACTGTCCAGCCCGGTGCAAGCCCTGTCAGTGTCCACATAGCTTTCCCTTTCAAGCCAGTGTCCTGCGTTTGTATATTTAATTCCGAATGTTATAAGGATCCTAATGGCTTACAGAATATCTTAGTGAGATGGAAAGAATCATGTTTCCTTTCTTCTGTACAAAGATCGAACAGGCTTGCGCCCCCTTCAAGTGCATTTTACAACTGGGAGCCTGAGGTAGGGGAAGCATGTTTCCTGCTTCAGTCAGTCCAGCAGTGAAGTTGGGTCAGTTTAAGCCACATTTAAATACAGATGCTGTGCCTGAGCTAGGGTTTCCTGGGCAAATTGCCATATTAGTACAGTGAAAAATGTTATCTCTAGTTGGATTTAATCCGAAGAAGCATTTTCAGGAAGAACTCAAGCATAATAGAAATTTATATCCTTTCCATTTACAATTTTAAAGAAGTATGCAGCGGAATTCTATCATCTATTCAGTGGGTGTAAAATGTACTGTAAAAATGAACTAAATAGCTAGTTCCCCTGCCATATAGCTACCCCTTCAGTAGTCAGGGTCCCCAAATGTGCCTTATTGTTCCTGACCTCATTCCACTGTATAGCTACATGAAAAAGAACAATTTCTTTGGTCAAAAGTGGTTGCTGATGACAGGCTCATACCAGTCAGCAGTGTAATGACAATATGCCATTTGTCTTTTTTTTTAAAACCTTTTCTATGAGGTAGGGATGTTGATGGAGTGGCAAGTAGCCTATTGTTTCTTAAAGGGCTAGAATATCAGGATCCTGGAGCTTTTTTTTTGGCTTTCTTTTTGGTCGGTCGTGGGTCTTGAACTCTGGGCCTGGGTACTGTGCCTGAGCTCTTCAGCTCAAAGTGAGAACTCTACCACTTGAGCCACAGCACTACTTCCGGTTTTCTGGTGGTTCATTGGAGATAAGAGTCTCATAGACTTTCCTGCCCAGGCTGGCTTTGAGCCGTGATCCTCAGATCTCAGCTCCTTGAGTAGCTAGGATTACAGGCATGTACCACTGGCGCCTTGCTGATCCTAGAGCTTTTTAAGACATGAAGATGGTGGTGAATTGGAGCAATGTGAAACAATTTGTCACTTTCCTTCGGTAGTTATCTTTCCTGAGAACAAATGATCCTATCACTGCTTATCCACTTGCCTGTCAGTCCTGTATAGCTTTTTTCCCCCATGTTTTCTTCTGTATTTTAAAAATATTAACCTCTGGAGTTGGAGTCATGGCTCAGTTGGTAGAATGCTAACCAATGAGCGAAAAGCATCAGGTACCGAGTTTGAGTCCAAACCTAAAAAAAAATTCTATTTTCCAAAGGTAATTCATTGAGTATTTGTAAGTTATACCTGATTTCAATTGAAAGTATCTTTCAGTTAGCCTTATACTTTCTGGCTAACATTTGTAATTTAATGAGACAAAACACATATGACTTAATGTGTGTTTACATGAATATTTGGAATAATAATTGGTGATAAATATTTGGTCTTCGTAAGAACCGATGACTATCCAGTGTAGTCATGCTCAAACCTATTTTTTTTTTTTTTTGGGTCCGGTCATGGGGCCTAAACTCTGGGCCTGGGCGCTGTTCCTCAGCTCTTCAGCTCAAGGCTAGCACTCTACCCCTTGAGCCACAGCGCCACTTCCGGCTTTTTTTCTTTTTGCTTATGTGGTGCTGGGGAATCGAACCCAGGGCCTCATGCATGCAAGGCAAGCACTCTACCACTGAGCCACCTTCCCAGCCCCTCAAACCTATTTTATTGTTTTATTTGTTGAAATTTAGAATCTAGCACCCAATTCAGTGAAAATCACAATGAAAATAACAAATTGTGAATAATATATTTTTGAATCATAAACATAAATGGTAGGTAATCATTTCAAATCCATAAGATTGGTGAAAAATGGCAAAGGGAAATTGATCTTAGGAAGCCACTCATACTGAATATTCTTTTCTTCCATCTCTTTTTCCCACCTGTCATGAGGTGCACAGCTCTCTCCTGCCTTGATGTTCAGCCTCTTCTCAAGCCAGCAATGGGTCAGCTAAACACTAACAACCTCTGAAATCCTGAGCAAAAAAAAAAAAACAAAAAACCAAAAAACAAAAAAACTTCAAAAAAGTATTTATTTTTGCCGGTCCTGAGGCTTGAACTCAGGGCCTGGGAGCTATCCTTGAGCCTTTCTGTGCTCAAGGCAAGCGCTCTGTGACTTGAGCCACCCAGCCACTTCCAGCTTTTTCTATTAGTTTATTGGAGATAAGAATCTCATGGACTTCCCTGCCTAGGCAGGCTTTGAACTACTATCCTCAAATATCAGCCTCCTGAGTAGCTAGGTTTATAGGCATGAGCCAAGTTGTTCTTCTCAGACATTTTGTTACAGGGTTGGAAAGCCATCTAACACTACTATTCTAATCACTGGTGGGAGAAATGTCAAAATTAGTAACACTAATGTATTCAAACACAATATACAAAGATTTTTCTCTTTGTGGTGCTGGAGGTCGAATTTAGGGCCTTGCACATGCTAAACAGATGCTCTACTCCTGAACTACATCCCCACCCCTTAAAGATTTCTTCATTTAAGTGATATTTGACCCTTTTACTATGTGTCACTATACTAGATCCTATAGAGAACATAGAAGTGGAAGCTCTTGTCTCTTTCTGCTATGAGATAAAGGGTAAAATAGGCACATAAATCATTTAGACTGTAGCGGGCAAAGTCACAGGGGTTGGGGCTGTGCTTTGGAAGTGTGAGGAGAGGGATCCTGACCATAAGAGCAAGGGTGGGAGGACCAAGTATGTAACAGAACCAAGAGTGTGAGTCAGGGAATGGCAGTCAGATCCAAGGGCCTGAAAACCAACAGAAAGCCGATGCTTTGTGGGATGAAAAGTGAACATAGGGCTTCTGCCTTCAGGTGCTTTGAGTTAGAGATGCCCCACAACTACTACTATTAGTGCCAAGCCATATTGAACCCAGAGGTAGGTAAATCTTACAGATGTTGACAGCTCTTAAGTTCAGCGAAGCATATGCTGGGCTATCAAACTAAGTGAATAGAAATTCCTGCTCTCCAGACACTTAAGTTCTTAATGTAAATGTAAAATCTAAACCATGTGCCGCTGGCTGCTCAGAGGCAAACAGAACCCTGGAGCCTCTGAGGCTGAAGAGCCCTGCAAACCAGTCTGGGTAGAACAGGCTAAGAGAGAGCCCAACCCAGGATCCTGTGCCCTAGGGAGATGCATTCTCTGGGTCAGGCACAGTCATACATCTCCTTCCTGAGTTAAGATGAAGATTCTTGTCTAAACTTGGGCTAGCCACTTTCTTTCCTTTAGAGTCTACAATAGTCTAGATTTTCAAAAGACCTAAGCCCCGGAGAAGCCAAGCTTCAGCATCTGTTAATGACCTTGAATTTGGTCCTTTCTCACTGACTTTCATTGGAGCTTAGAATTTCAAGGAAGAGCTTAGAATTTTCCCTAAGGCCACTGGGAACATTTAGGAAAGGCCTCAGAGTTTGGAGACTTGCCAGGTATACACAAGGGGTGGCTGCATTCCAGGACAGATAGAGAAAAAGCTGGGCAAGTAAAAAGGGGTGAGTCACTTCACCCATCCCAGACTGTGAGTGGTAGGAAGTTGATCAGAAGAAGTCCACGTAGTATGTAATTCCAGTTATATGAATTTCAAGAAAGGAAAACTGAAACTGAATAGTAGTAATAAACGTCAAAATGAGGATTACTTTTGGGATGGGAATGGCCTGAGAATGGCTTGAGGGAGGGCTGTTGTGCACCTGGTGTCCTTGTTCCATTACTGGGATAGCAGTAGTGTAGGAGGTGTAAGAGCTAGCCCATAAAGCTGTATGCTGTGTTATTGTAACTTATACTTCAGTTTTTAATAGGATAAGCTGTGGACAGTGTGTTGGAGGAGACTGAGGGTTGGAACTGAATAGAGATGGAAAGAGCTGACCAGAAGAGTCTGGCCTGGGAGTGGCTGAGTGACTGTAAGCACAGTCCACAGGACTTTTGAAGAGGCCGTTCTAGCACATCTGCTCCTGCAGGGGCTAATTTACTGATGTGCTTTGAAGTTTTACTTTTGTTATATTTTTATACCTATTACTATTTTTATAATCTGGCAGTTTTCTGACTTAAAAAACCTTGAGAACAATTTGAGTTATAAGTACTTGACTGCAAGAAAATTACTACCAAAGAGATCTATCATGCTTTCAAATTATTGTGATCATATATTTAATGATCTCTTGCCTGAAGCAGGAATTTGACATTTTCTGTGTGTTCCAAGGGAATAGAAACTTGGGGAGAAGCTCCAGGAATACAGGTAGGTTTTTGTTTATTTGTTTATTTTTGTGTTCCTTGCACTTGTTAAGAAAGTACTTAACACTGAGCTCCAGCCTATAATATAGATTTTGACCCAATCTGGAAAATGTCCAGGTGTTTTTCCTTGGGAACTTGGGGTCACATCCTCCATGCCACACTGTATGCTGAGGTCTGGGCTATAAGTTGGGGTAGGGACATAGATAAGACAGAGGGGCGCTCTCAAGGGGCTTCTTGTCTGGAGGTGACTGCCATGTGACTCAGTCCTTTAGTGCAATGGTGTCTATCAGTAATGGAAGATGTTCAAGGAACTGCAGAGGAGCCTGTGGATTGTGACTGGGAATACAGCCCAGGACTGTCCAGGGGACACCTGGACAGAAGTTGTAGAAAAATAGAGTATGTACATACGTGACGAGTGTTGTAGGTGAGGTTTAGGATGGGGAGCAAAGGGACAGGTAGAGGGAGGTGTGTGCTGCTGTGTGTACTGGGATTGGGAGATGCTGCAAGATGGGGTGGCAACCTCAGGGGAGGTTTAAGCATTAGGGAGGAGTAGACAGGGTGACCCAAAGGAGCCTGATGTCAGGGCCTAAGCAAGAATATGAATTGAGGAGCTGGGCTGGAGGTGGGCACAGGTAGAGATGTGGTAGGGTATGCCATTCAATCTAGAAGACCTCTCAGCCCTCTCAACCCCTGAAATACCACACACTTCTGTCTGTGTGTAAACAGAGGCAGTGTGGACATGGTGCTGAGCTCAAATTCTAGCTCTGCTGCTTACTTAGTGCACCACCTTGGATGGAGAAAGGCCATAACCTTTCTGAGATGACATTTGAAAATGATAATGTGACTGCTCGGTGTCTGTGAACATCACTTGATCACTGTCATGGCTGCTTTAATGAGCCATCAAGTTTTAGGACCAACATGAGGAAAGACTGAGGAGGAGAGGGGCATAGCTGGAGCCAGTGAGGCCTGTTTTGTAGCCATTGGCAACGATTGCACTACCTGGTATAAAGCAAGAGCAGTATGCTTTACAGGCCCTTTCCATTAGAAGGGTAGGGTCTTGGTGCTCCTCAGCTAAAGGCCCCTCTTGAATCAGTTAGAGGTCTTACCAGTAGGGCTGAAACAAGAGGCTAGTTGAGCCATCACTACAGTGTCCTTCTGCATGTGTTCTGCCAGGCTGCTAGGTCTGTTATATTTGGAAGTGTGATTAAAGTCCTTATTAGCAGACTCCTCTATAGAGTTAGTTACTTTCAAATTGAGTTTGCTGACCCTCCACAGAGATGCCTTTTGAGGCCCCTGGAGGGCCTGAAGTCCAGAGGAAGGCAGAGAGGCACTCTGCCCAGGCTGTGCCCTTATTTTAGGCTGAGTTTATGATGACAGGGAGAGGGCTTTTTCCCTTTAAGACAGCCCTGCAGTGCAGGAACAGGCACTTTGGCTGTTCTTTCTCCTTTTCCCCTTCATCCCTTCCTACTTTTGGCTTTTGATCACAAAATGACTCCTTTCAACTCTGTCATTTTACACATTTTTACTGGTGCCATTTTTATCTCAGTGTTTTTTACACTATTTTTAGGAGATTTAATATATACTTTAATACATTATAATCTGATATATAACAATATGTCATAATATATGCATTATTTTTACATTTGCATTTTACATTTACATCATTTACATTACCTGTGTAAGAGAAGATAACCATCTTAGCAAAGAATTGCGTTTTCTATCATTTAGCATGTCCTTTTCATTTGGACTCAGTGATCTCCCCTGGTAGAAGACCAGGTAGACTGAACTCTGTCCTAACACATTTCTCTTAGTAGTTGACCATCTTTCTTTCTTCCTTCCTTTTTTTTTTCCTTTCATTTTTTTGGTGTGGATATTGAACCTGTGCTTCATATATGCTAAGCATGTGTAGAACCTATGAACTGCACCTCACCCATTTTTTTTTAAACAGAAAAGTATGCTTTTGGGTTCTTTCCTGAGATGATAGGTAATTTGCTGTCCAGAGCCTTCTTGGAGGACATTGTTGGGGAAGTCTGCTGTTCACTGCTCTACTAGCCCTTGGCTGAATATACTCTCTCCACCTTCCCGGACTGTTTTCCTAATGTGTTTCTTACCAGAGGATCAGATCCAGACTCCTAGGCAGCAGTCCAACCCTCTCCGCTGGTGACTCACCTGTTTCTCCAGGTCTTCTCTCTGTACTGTACTTGCCTTGCTTCTTGTAGTCCTGTCCCCTGGCTCTTACATTTTGAGACTTAATTGTGAAATGTTTTCGGGCAAACGTCAGCTCACTAGGTCTTTGTCACTGGTATATCCTATATCATTTACCTGTGAGCTATTTGTCATTTCTCATGTGTCCCATGACACAAAATTAATAGCTGGGTGAAGTGTCATACTGCAAGACAATAGGAGAACTTGTGCAAGTCTAGAGTCTTCATGACTTCCTGTGAAACCCTGGGAAAGGCAATTTAGATTTTTCTGTGGAATAAAATACAGGACTTAGAATAGCTGTCTGGTCAGGTGCTGGTGGTTCACATGTGGAATCCTAGTTATTCAAGAGGCTGAGATCTGAAGATCATGATTCAAAGCCAGCCCAGGCAGGAAAGTCCATGGGACACTCTTATCTCCAATTTAGTACCAAAAAAAAAGCTGGAAGTAGATCTGTGGTTTAAATGGTAGAGCACTAGCCTTAAGCAAAAATGTTTAAGGGACAGTGCCCAGACCCTGAGTTCAAGTCCCAGGATTGGCACACACACCTAAAAATAATAGCTGTCTGAGGTTTCATTGAGCTCTAAAATGTCTTCAACATTTCTCCAGACAGACTATAATCTGTCATTTATAATACTGTCATTGTTACTGGGAAATGATTCTTTTAAAGAAAAGTTACAGAGGGTATATGTTGTTTCTGCACTTGTCATATTGTGCTGTCTTTGGTGTATACATTATTATTATCCATAATGGCATGATGGAATTAAGTGTTACTGTGTGCTTGTTTAAAATTTGTATAATTGGAGGAGGAAAGGGATAGTGGGAGAACAACAAAGGAGGGAGTAACAATGCTCAACAAGAAATGTACTGATTACCTTACTCATGTAACTGTAACCCTTCTGTACAGCATCTTTACAAAAAAGTAAAATTTATAAAAATCTGTATAAGTTCTAGAGTAAAAGTTGCATCTAGTATAGTTTTTTGTAGGTGAAATGGAATGAATATTTCTTCTTGAACTACTTCAGGTTATTTTTCCTGTGTGCGTGGCTCCAAATAGTAATATTACACATTTCTATTTCTGGAAGGAAATTTCTGGACATTCCAGATGTGAGGTAAGATCTTAGCATCTCCAGGTGAAGAGATTGCTGTGCCTATTGTTTTTTAATTTTCTGCTTTGATAATGTAATTTTTTTTCTCCTTTTCTTTCTTGTAGTCAGAAAATGGGTAAGAAGAGTCGAGTGAAAACTCAGAAGTCAGGCACTGGGGCTACAGCCACTGTGTCACCGAAAGAAATCTTGAACCTGACCAGTGAGCTGTTGCAGAGTAAGTGGCCCTCTGCTGTCCTGTCGCATGTGGTAACAGTGGCTTGCCTCCCCTTCCATGTCCAGTGCTGACTGCTGGCTTCCCTGGGACAGGAATGTACATCAGACCAGCTCATGTTTCACTCCTGGCTTAGTAGCCACATGACCTGGCAGTTGGAAAACTTCTCTAATTTGCAGTCCCATCTAGAAGGATGGAGATACTGGTGTCAAATGTAGAACTTCTGTGTTTTAGCCATGAACTTGGTCCTCCAAGGGCACCCAGGAGCAGAAAAAAGCTCATTACCTTTTAGCAGTTTAGCATTGAGAAAGTATAGAGGCTCAGTATTCTTATCAGCAAACACAGATCACTGCTTCTAGGAGTGTGACAGGGACCTCATGAACTTGGGCATGTGAAGATGTATCACAAGGCTCTCAGCCCCAGGCAAGCCCAGCATGCCTCCCAGGGAGCAGCCCTGCCCAAACCTGGCACCTTTCAGCAATTATGTAATGGCATTTCGGTTTTCACATGCTCAAGTCTGAGGGTTCATGGTTCAGGGAAATGAAATACCTTAAGTGCCTGTTGTTGCTTTTGTAAGCTAGTATAACTTGATAACTTTTAAATTGTGAATTTAAATTGGTGTTACAGGTGCCTAAGATTTAACTATGATCACTCCTTACATTTAGATTATGTGACAGTTAAACCTCAAATAAGAACTTAGCTTTTCCTCCCTGACAGAAACAAAGCCACAGCGAAACCCGAGTCAGGTCCCTCTTCAAGGGTTCTCATGAGTCTTGCAGGCCCCTGTGTGCCAGGCTATTACCTGTTCTCCTCACTAGCCTGAAGGCAGCTTTTGGCCAGGCTCCTATCTTCTTTACCATTGTACTACAGGACCTCAGTCATTGCTTGGTGAGGAAAGAATGAAGTAAGACTAGTCAACCTTAATAGTTAGGAGTCATGTTAATTGTTTGTCATATTCATATGTACTCTTCTCCTTAGTAGGTGAGGGTAAGGTCCAAGAAATCATTTGGTATGTGATGAGACAGACGTGGATGCTTCTCACCACTGCCCGTGGCCAGCTATCTGTATCAATGATTTGGTGTGGAACTCTAATGACGTTACAAATATCTAAATGGATATTGACCCCATGAATGAAGCAGGGGCAGGCAGTAGGTTTGGCATGAGCATGGGAAAGGGGCCTCTTTCTTTAAACTGTTAGATTATGAAGGAAATGTTGCTGGTAGACAGGATGTCAGTGTGCACCCTTCCAACGTGACCAGCTCCAGGCAGGGGAATTGGTCTTGCAGGTCAGCTCTAACAGCAGAATCTTTTGTGAGTAGTACTTATGCCTCCTCTTTTATAACTTCCAGAGTAGTGCTTAATAGAATACTGTATATATGAAATGTCAAATGATTGTCCTCTTGTCCTGCTTAATTGGCTTCCCTCAGGGAGTCACTCTTAATGGGGCTTAGCTAGAAAGGTAGGCTGACTTCTGCAAGCATTACCACTCCCCCCCACTCCCACCCCTACCCCTACTCCCACCCCCACCCTCACCCCCACCCCTACCAGCACCTCCACCTCTTCCTCCTCCTCCTCTTCCTCCTCCTCCTCCTCTTCCTCCTCTTCCTCCTCTTCCTCCTTCTTCTTTGTATTTTTTTGGTGCTTATCCTTGGGTTGAACTTGGCCTAGGTACTGCCTCTGAGCTTTTTTTCCTCCCTTTATTTCCATTTATTTTATGCTAAATTCATTCCATGTCAAGAACTTTGTTTCTTCAGTTTCTTCTAGGATACCATTTTCTTCTTTGCAGCCTCCTCTTCCAGTTTAGGAACAATTTGATCCTTTTCAGTATGTGGCCAGGGGAGCTCATGTATGGGTTAATCCAACCATGAGCTTTGTAAGTTCGGCAGCACATCTTGATTGCTTTGTTCACCTGGATGTGTTCAGTGACCAGAGAGTTTACATCTACACCCTGCAGTTCACCATTACTATCTGCATTCTTAAGCATATGGAGCATAAATTCAGCACTCTTTGTAGGCCACTCACTCTGTGTCCAGCCCCACTTTTTGCCTGGGCACACCTGCCAGCTCCACCATGTAATGCCGGAACAGTACATGTTGCTTCTTTAAAGAGACATCTTTAAAGCGGGGTGCCTGTAATCCTAGCTACTCAGGAGTCTGAGATCTGAGGATCGCGGTTCAAAACCAGCCTGGGCAGGAAAGTCTATGAGACTCTTATCTCCAATAAACCACTAGAAAACCGGAAGTGGTGCTGTGGCTCAAGCGGTAGAGCGCTTTCCTTGAGCTGAAGAGCACAGGGATGGCGCCCAAGCCCAGAGTTCAAGTCCCACGACAGACAAAAAAAAAAAAGAGAGAGACATCTTTCATATACTTAGTAGCTTTTCAGATATGCATACCTTTGATGGCCTGGGCTGTTTTTCTGGTGTTCTTAAAGTGAACACAGGTTTGAACCTCTTGCCTTGGATAATTTTGTGGGGATTTCTTTGTCAAGAGAGTAGCAAACCAGGTTTAATGATAAGAGTGCTTGCCTAGCATGCATGGAGCCATGGGTTCTATTCATCTCAGTATTACATAAACAGAAAAAGCTGAAAGTGGCACTGTGGCTCAAGTGTTAGAGTGCTAGCCTTGAGCAACAGAAGCTCAGGGACAGTGCCCAGGCCAAGTTCAAGCCCTAGAACTGGGAGAGAGAGGGAGGAGCAAAACCATTTTCACAGATCACTTGAAGGCACTTAAAAATAAGAGTCTCTGATTTTTTTTTTTTTGTTGTTGTTGTTGTTAATTGTAGGTAAGAGTTTCATGGATATTCCTGCCTGGTCTGGCTTCGAACTGTGATCCTCAGATCTCAGCCTTCTGAGTAGGTAGTATTAGAGGAGTGAGCCACTAGTGCCTGGCTAGCATTACCTTCTTTTTACCATTTAGAAGAGTGCAGGAGACAACTTTTTTTTAGAAGATTCTACCTGTTTATAGAGGTATTCTGAGTAAAGGTATTAGAACAGAAGAGTCCTGCTGAGTCAGTATGGTGTGTGCACATAGAGCACTGAATCACAGTTTATTTAGTGTGGGGGAGTTCTTAGGTTTGTCTACTTTGTAAGTCATGCATAGGATCACAGCTAAGGTAAATACAAGCTGACCCTTCCTTGTAAAATTAGTGGGCTAAGTTAAAGGAGATGAATTTTTCGTGTCATACCTCTTTCGTTATAGAATGTAGCAGTCCTGCACCTGGCCCGGGAAAAGAATGGGAAGAGTATGTACAGATCCGGTCTCTGGTTGAGAAAATACGAAAAAAGCAAAAAGGTAACATCATTACAGTGATAATCATCTTTTAACCATGTCATGGGCTCAGCATGGGCCAGAGGGTGTTGGGATGGTAGAGGCCTCAGGTCATTATCACCATCTTTAGAAAGGTTCTAGACACCAGGAGAGAGGGCACTGGGAGACTTTCAGGACTGCCCCTGCTTCTGAGAGCAAAGGGTAAAAACACTGAAATTAGAGGTCAAAGATGTTTGTGTCTGTAGACTACAATGACGTAGCTTTTTAAAACTTATGAATAAAATTTTAGGAATTTTCCTTTGGTGTTTTAGGATAGTGTATATTACTATATGGTGCCAACACAAATACATGCTGACTGATTAATTATTAGATGTTAATGATTAACTCCAACACATCACACATCTTGATTTAAGTAATGTGGGTTTTTTTTTGCTTTTGTTTGCTTTGTTTTTTTCTCTAGTGCTGGAGATCAAATACAAAACCTTGCACATACTAGGCAAGTGCTTTACCACTGAGTTACTTTCCAGCCCTTAAGCTGTGTTTTTACTGGGTGTATTCAGTAGTCATCTTAAAATTCTCAGCCAGGCTGGCCAAGTTTGGGCTAAGTGTTAGTTTGAAAAAGCTTTTTCAATATACCTATTGTTTTTGTTCTTTAAAGCATAAAAAGTAATGATTGGTATGCAGAGCTGCATGGAAGATAGAAGGGCATGTATTGGAAGGCATGAGAAAAACCTTTAGAAAACATTTAGACTTTCTTGTCATTGTGTAAAGGAGGGTTGTTTTCTTTCTGTTTTAAGAAACAGTTTTAGTGCTCTACTGTACACACCTGTAAACATGTAGTCTTTAACTTCAATGGCATCAGACTCGAGGTAGTAAAAGTTCCTTTCTGATGTGTTGACTTCTACCAAATAGGTAGCCAAAAAATCTTAGTATGCACAGTTTGTTTTCTGAGCAGATACTGTTCACTGCAGCTAATACTGAAGTTAGAACAATCACCAGTCTCTTTGAGGGAAGAATACATTCTGGCTTGGAATACCAAGTCATTTGACTTCCTTAGCAGTGAGAGCCTGTGCAGGGCTGGCATGGCACAGTGGTGTCGAGCAACTTTACAGGCACAGGGCTACATTCCATGCCTGGCTCCTCATATTTGCACAGTTTTGCTCTTTCCTCTTTTTATTCACTCAAAATGGGATGGTTTTTCCAATGAATGACTTATCTTTTTGTGTTACTTGAACATGCAGAAAAGTTCAGAAAATAATACAACAGATGCCTGGGTATCTACTACCTAGATGGAGAGCACATGTCAAAATGTGTTGGTTCAGGTCCTTCTTTTTTCTTTCCCACCTGTTCATCTGTTTCCCTTTCAGCTTCCCTTTACCCTTTGTTCTATTTTTGTATTTAAGAAATAAAACATTGGGGCTGGGAAGGTAGCTCAGTGGTAGAGTGCTTGCCTTGCATGCATCAGGCCCTGGGTTCGATTCCTCAGCACCACATAAGCAGAAAAAGCTGGAAGTGGCGCTGTGGCTCAAGTGGTAGAGCACTAGCCTTGAGCTGAAGAGCTGAGGGACAGCGCCCAGGCCCAGAGTTCAGGCACCATGACTGGCAAAAAAAAAAAAAAAAGAAAACATTACAGATAACAGCTGTAGCTTTACACTGCTCTCCCATTCCGTCTCAGCCCTCTTGAAATACATTTGTCTCCATCTATAGCCTTGCAAGACTACAAATACAGTGAGAGACAGTTGTAATTGGTCTTTTACAAAATTAATTGGTACACTTTTTAAACTTTTTAAAAAGTGTCTTTAAAACATTTTAAAAATTAGGGCTGGGAAGGTGGCTCAGTGGTAGAGTGCTTGCCTTGCATGCATGAGCCCTGGGTTTGATTCCTCAGCACCTTGTAAGCAGAAAAAGAAAGCCGGAAGTGGCGCTCTGGCTCAAGTGGTAGAGTGCTAGCCTTGAGCTGAAGTGCTGAGGGACAGCGCCCAGGCCCATAGTTCAGGCCCACGACCAGACCAAAAAAAAAAAAAAAATTGAAAAATTAGATTGCATTTTTTCTCCTTAATATTTTATTTGTATTGTCACCTGGAAGTCTCACTCATTTAAGTTGCTCTGCAGTGGTCTATGTTGGAGCCCTGAAGTGTGCTGCTTTTAGAGTCAGACTGCAGAGTTTCCTTTTTCTCCAGGTCTGACTTGTTAAGGCTTGTGTGATTGTAAGGGATGGCATGTTAAACATTTGAGCGGGAGCCTGCGCAGTCCTAAGCAACTTACAGTCAGGGCAACTGAGGCTCTTCTCCAACTTCGCTGTCCTATCACTTAATAATACCTCCCATTCAATATTGCCTCGCACTAGAATGCATTTCTCTGTAACCGACAGAGGATGTACGATTCTTTTTTTGAGATGTGTATCATGAGTATCTGATGGTTAATTTTGACTGTTTCAAGATAGGAGTGTTAAGACTAGAGCCAGTGAATGAGCTCTGCTTTTATTTTCTGAGAGCCATGTGATTGATAATGTGTCCTAAAAGTAGCTCTTATTTTCTAAACATGGACAATATAGGTCTGTCTGTTACTTTTGATGGAAAAAGAGAAGATTACTTTCCTGATCTAATGAAATGGGCCTCTGAAAATGGGGCTTCTGTCGAGGGTTTTGAAATGGTTAACTTCGAAGAAGAGGGCTTTGGTTTGAAAGCAACAAGAGACATCAAGGTGAGTTTAAAAACTTTTGGTCTGAGGTGATCTTAAGAGTGTGTGAAGCTGGATGCTGGTGCCTCATGCCTGTAATCCTAGCTGCTCAGGAGGCTGAGGTCTGAGGATCACAGTTCAAACCCAGCCCTGGCAGGAAAGCCCTGGAAAACAAAAAAGGCCTGAAGTGGAGCTGTGGCTCAAGTGGTAGAGTGATAGCCTTGAGCAAAAAAAGCTCAGGGTCAGCACCCAGGCCCAGAGTTCAAGCCCCAGGACCGGTTCCAAAAAAACCCAAAAAACAAAAAAACCCTCACCAAATAGAGTATATGAACTGTGATGTGATGATTTGGGCTTGTCCAGAGCCTTGTGGAGAAATAGGCAGCACCCTCTCTTTAAAGTAAGTGGTCCCTTCACCCGAGTAGGCCTGGAAGAGCTAGCCCTGGATTTGGGGTACCCCCCTTGCTGTTTGCCCTTCCAGTGAGCTATGCAATTTACCCTTCCTTGGGGCAGTCAGTTTTCATTTCCACACCTCTGTTAGAAGACTGGGACTAGGACTCATAGGATTTTCAAAGATTTACCTAAGGACTTGTGGTAGGATCTTGTGGTGTAGGGTCTTAGAGGTGGGGTTGGCGGTGGAGGATGGGTCATGTTGAGGGTTCAGTTATCCAGAACCCGCTGGATAACTGAACTGGATAACTATTCTGGATAACTGAAAACTCACATAAGTGGCTGCACCAGGGGTAATAGGCAGAGGAGAGGGTAAGTAGGTATTTGCTTAGGGGAAGATGCTTTTCTCCATGCTCAGCTCTTCCAGAATGAAGAAAGTAGCAGTAACTCAACATTCCTAGCCTGCCCCCACCCCCCAACTCCTATCCTCCCTAAGAAGAGGCTAATTTAGTCTGTTTGCAAGTTTTGGAGAAGGCACTGGGCTTGGCCAGTTTTTTAGTGGGAGCTGGTTTCCCTGGGCATTCATTCTGTTCTGTGCCCTCTACATTGAAGCTTTGCAGGGCAGGCCCACACAAGGAGGCCTATAGGGAGTCAAGGCTGCCTGTAACTAGGTGGGGGAGTCTAGTTGTCTACTTCTGGAACTTCACTGATGGTATTTTAGGTGACCATCTGTTGTATTCTTCTGTCACTCAGTCAGTTCATAACTGACTGAGGAAATGGTTGTTATGGTTTGAGCACACTCAAACCTCCAGTAGCATTTCTGGTAAAGCTGTAATTAACCTTTTATTGATATAGGGATAAAACCATATACTAGAACACCAGGTACCTATTAAATATCTGCTTCATTATATCAGATTAAAGAAAAAAACCACCCCAAACCTCAAAATGCAGGTTTCTTCCTTCATGCTGCTTATAATCTATAGTAAGGGTTAAGAGACAGAAAATGATTCACATAGTAGACATTGGCAAAGACAATCAAATGAGAATCTTCATTAGTATAGGTGCTACCTGGAATATTGCTATTTTAGGGGACCTGTCTTCCTCACTATCTGGGACACTGGAAAGTACAAGATTAATGTGAAGTGGTGCCACTTGGCTCCAGTGAAGCTTTTTCCTAATTTGTAGACACCACTCTTCTTGCTGTATTCTTACATGGTGAAAAGCTGTGTTTATCTATTAAGCAATATAGATAAACACACAGAGCACATCCA
The DNA here is from genome assembly GCF_019054845.1 of Dipodomys spectabilis. Taxonomy (NCBI): domain Eukaryota; kingdom Metazoa; phylum Chordata; class Mammalia; order Rodentia; family Heteromyidae; genus Dipodomys; species Dipodomys spectabilis. The sequence goes on from NW_024870834.1 coordinate 1,273,084, forward strand.
ATTATTACCTCATTATGCTTCTCATATTACCCCAAGGGAGAGTGTACTTGGAACAAAACTGGTGAGCAGTACCTTGCACCTTTACTGGTAACTGTTGTGCTTTGGAGACATGTGTAGAAGAAGCAGTGCTGCTCTGGCAGGTCTCACTCAGCAGTATGAGCAAGTCACGTTGACAGAGTGAAAAATAGAGCTGAAAAATATGAGTATAGCAAATAGTAAACACCCTTTGTACTCTATTCCAGATGTTATATTTGCTTCAAGTTAAAGTTGAAAGTCCCTATTTTGATTACTTGCATTCTCAGTATAGTTCTTTAGCATATGTGATTTCTGAGTTTTCTAGGAAATAGGATGTAAACTATGCTTCTGCACTTACATCTGATACTTAGGAAAGAAATGCTGACATGTAAACTTAGGTTGTATTCCACATCTGTCATTGCATCACCAGCCATAGATACAGTTGGATTGAAAATTGACATGTTCTGATGATTTTGCTGCTTTTCTATTTTTTTCCCCTAGGCAGAAGAGTTATTTTTATGGGTTCCACGAAAATTACTAATGACGGTCGAATCTGCTAAAAATTCAGTATTGGGTGAGAATACTTACTATTGGCTGTTTAAGGAAATGTGCAAATGATAAAAGTATAAAAATTACTTTTTTTTTTGGTTCTAGTACTGGAGCTCACACTCAGGGACTTGAGCTTTCCTTCATGTGACTCTTTATGGCTAATACTGTACTACTCAAGTCACACTTCCACACCAGCATTTTGCTGGTTAGTTGGAGATAATAGTCTTAAGGACTTTCTGCCCAGACTGGCTTAGAACAACAATCCTTAGGCTCAGCTTCCTGAGTAGCCAGGATTACAGGCATGAGCCACTGGGACCCAGCTAAAATTCCATATCTAGTTCCTCAAATCCTCATTAAATGTTTCCTATTTTATGTCCAGAGAAAGATGTACATGAACTTAAATGTCACAAGACCTTTTATACTTATTTCTATGTTTTTAATACATATTTTGAATGCTGCATTTTACGTAAGTGTGGAACTCATACTGCTAATTTCTGGGTTAATTCAGGGCCCCTATATTCTCAAGACCGAATTCTTCAGGCCATGGGAAATATCACGTTGGCCTTTCACCTGCTGTGTGAGCGAGCCAACCCCAACTCTTTCTGGCAGCCCTACATTCAGACTCTCCCCAGCGAGTATGACACCCCTCTTTACTTTGAAGAAGAGGAAGTTCGGTGTCTTCAGTCGACACAAGCTATACACGATGTCTTCAGCCAGTACAAAAACACTGCTCGACAATACGCCTATTTCTATAAAGTCATCCAGGTGAGCGGGGTGAGCAGGAAAGGGTACAACTGCATGTGTGTTCCTTTTGCATTCTGTGAAGGATACTCAAAACACTTGAAGATTATCAAGGACCTTTTGTTTGCATTTTTATATAAGTATCTCTGTAGTACCATTTGGAATGTACCTGACTTGATCATTATCCATTGTTAATACAAGCAGCAGTTGTTCCTGAGCTACAAAAGTCACTCATCTTCTTGAAAATGAAAAGTTATAATGAGATTTTTAAAGGCTATGAATTGTTTTAATACAAAAAGGTGCTCTGTGTACAAAGTTCCCCAAAAAGTGAAAGTCTGTTTCTGGATTTCTCCTAAATATGGTAGTAGTAATATTTGACAATTTAGCAAATTGCAATAGGTTATATGCATATGTGTGTTTGTTGTTTTTTTTTTTTTGGTCAGTAGTGGACTTGCACTTTGGGCCTAGGCACTGTCCCTCAGCTCTTCAGCTCAAGGCTAGTGCTCTATCACTTGAACCACAGCACCACTTCTGGTTTTCTGAGTGGCTTATTGGAGATAAGAATCTCACGGACTTTTCCTACTTAGGCTGACGTTGAACTGTGATCCTCAGATCTCAGCCTCCTGAGTAGCTAGGATTACAGGCATGAGCCACCAGCACCTGGGTGTGTATTATATTTTAATGAGCTCTGAGTCAAAGTGTCAAGTGTGGACATTTGAATTATACCAGATTAGACTTTTCCCTGGTTTGGTGGCTTGGCTCCCTTGTCATGGCATTTCCCATTGCACAGCAGTTGGAAGATTGAGAATTCTTGCTGCAATCCCCACTGAGCTTGAGGAGGACTGTGTGTCTCCACCTGTACTCCTTCCTCTTCTTAGTGCTAGGGATCGCCTCACTTGTACCTGTTTTGTGGCAAGAGAGTATGGGAACCGCTTGACTGATTTCCCTTTTCTTGGATAACATGAATTTGCTTGCTTTCCCTCTCCCTTCCTCCCTTCTTTCCTCCCCCTTCCTCCCTCCTTCCCTTTCTCCCTCCCCCTCCCTTCCTCCCTCCCTCTCTCCCTCTATCCCTCCATCCTTTACCTTCCCCCTCTGGTCTTCATCTTCCTCTCCCTCCCTTCCTTTGTTCTCTTTCTCTTGTTCTCTGCCTCCCTCACCCCCTTTCTTGTATTATAGTTTGAATTCAGGGCCTTGTACTTGCTTGGCAGGGGGTTGACTGTTACTGTCTATCACCTGTTTTGGACTGCTTATTTTGAGATAGGTTCTTGCCTTTCCCAGACCCATCCTGGACTTTGATCTTTCTATTTTAGTCTTCCTAGCATATCTAGGATGACAGGCTACACCACTTTAGATATAGTTTTGCCAACATGTTGCTGATGCTGGTCTGGAACCATGATCTTCCCAGTCCCAGCCTCCCATGTAACTGGGGTGATAGGCATGAGCAACTGCCCCTGGCTTTGATTTTGTTGTTTCGTGAACGTCCTATCTCTTCGTTTTACTGCAAGAAGTGCTAATTTTATTTCAGTGGTCTAGATAATGTTGTTTTCCTGCATTATTTTAACTTTACAGCATGCTTCCTGCACAAGAACATGCAAACTTGTCCCTTCCTCCCATCAGATATTCAGCTGTGTCTAAAATTACATGACTTGCTGTCTTCAAGTAAAAGTTACTTTACATTCCTAAACCTTAAATTAAATTCTAGGAAGTCATTATGAATGACTGTGCAATATATATTTCAAGTTTGCTTAATTTAAGGACTGTTGATGAAACAAAAACTTCGCCTCTTCATTTAGTGTGCCTCGCAGTTGTGTTCTCTAAAGTTTGGTATGTGTCTTCATCACTTGAAGTGAGTATGCTTTGTTGTTCTCAGTTGTGTATCTGTAAAGACTAAAAGTAAGGTGTAAGTCATTTCCTAGAGCAGGACAATGACCTGCAGATTGGCTCTTATCACCAACGTGTCTCTCAGGTCTAGGTTGTTTTTAGTTGGAGAGAAGTCAGTTCATTTGTCAGGCAGATTCTACAGTGATGACAAGTCTTCTGACAGCTGGCCTGGCCTGAGTGATCTTTGGATATTTTGTTACACTCACTGTTTATTTAATGTTAACTAAGTCACACAGCTTTGCTTTAAAACTTGATGGAATTTTGCATAGCTGTGAGTCATTAACATAGTGTTTACCTACTCATGTAGATGAAACCATTTGATGTCACAATTCTTGAATGATGCTCAGGTGATCACATTGTAACACATTCTGTATAGTAGTAAGTAATATTGTTAGCCTGTCAGGAATTAGAGAACAGCCAGAAAGTAAACTCTTAAGTCAGAAGTTTTCTTAAAGTAATAAATTCTTGTGTGAGTTGTAAGACCAGTTTGTGTAACTTATCATAAATACAATTTATTTTGAGATGGAATGTTGCTTAATCTGTGAGATGAAAATGTTAAGGTCTGTTTTTTACTGTCACTAAAAAAATGTTGGCCCAAGATGGATTGCTTGTTCAGCCACCTAGTACAGTCCCGGGACCCAGCGCCTGGCTGGCAGGAGGAGTGCAGTGCCCCAGGGGAAACTCGGCATCCTGGGGGACAGTGGTGAAGCTCCCTCCCCTGATGCAGTGGTGAATGAGAGGGAGGGTTCTGGAGGCAGTCTGCAAAGGCTTGACCCCTGTGGCACTGGGTCACTCGGTGCTACCTTGGGTTAGTCCCAGTGCTTCCGATCTCCATGCAGTAGGCTGTGCCAGCCTTGACTGCCTAGCCTTGCTATGTCGACAGCGGGATGGTCTGTATAAAGTCCTTGGTGCTGTGTCTGCAGAAATGGCCCACTTACATTATTTTCAGTTTGTGTTTGGATTCCTCAGACCATGTTGTTTGGCTTTTGGAAGTTTTTTCTCCCTGTATCTGCAGTACCTTATGTCAGTATTTCTTAACCTTTTCTTCTGAAAACTTCCTAGTGGCCAAGGATAATGAGCTTTTCTGAAAAATGAGGGACTAAGTCCATAGTGACTCATGACAAGCTCAGAATTACTTCCAAGTCTCGTTCTGTTGTTGGTTTTTGGACTTGTGTTTTTAGATCTTGAAAGTTCATACAAATGTTAATGTTTTCTGTAATTTGAAAATTGTGCTAAATGACTTCCGTCAAGTCAGATTGGCACTGTGGGAAAACAGCCCTATTTCTTCCTCGAACTCAGAGGGTCTCAGGCTGTCATGTGAGATGTGCTGCATTAACCTGTCAGTGCAGTTAGCTGGAGTTCTTTGTCAAAAAAGAACTGTGACTGTTGTTTAACACAGGCAGAAATAGGCAGCAGAAGGGAGCATTATAAGTTAAAGATACATCGTGATGACTTCATGCAGAACATTTCTTAGTCAGGGGACTCACACTAAGTGCCTTTTGGAGCAGCAGCTCTAAGCAGTGTGAATGAGGGTATCCCCAAAAGTTCCAGTGGAGGTTGGGAAGTGGGGAGGTTTGGACATTGCTTTTGTGACAGAGATTTTTGTAAAAGTTGTCTTCTTGAAAGTCATCTTTTGAGTCTCACTATTTTTCTAGTTTTAGAATGTTCTTATCATTTCTAAAAGTCTCCAGTGTAAATTGGACTTAAATATAGATGTTAGTATTGTTCTGCTGTTATTTTAGTAGTATGCCAAATTTTTTCACCCCGGTAGCAAATTAATTTTTTTTTTTTTTGTCGGTCGTGGGGCCTGAACTCTAGGCCTGGGCGCTGCCCCTCAGCTCTTCAGCTCAAGGCTAGCACTTTACCACTTGAGCTATAGTGCCACTTCCAGCTTTTTCTGCTTATGTGGTGCTGAGGAATCGAACCTAGGGCCTCATGCATGCAAGGCAAGCACTCTACCACTGAGCCACCTTCCCAGCCCCATATTAAAAAATTTTCTCATCCTTTTCCAAATTGAGATGTTAGATTTTTGCAGCAGCTTAGTAGGTAACTTTAGCAGGTCTTATCATGCAAGGAAATAGATAACATTATTTCATTATATTTATATTCAGATGTAATATTTTCACAGTGATCTGCCCTTTGTGTGTGTGTGTGTGTGTGTGTGTGTGTGTGTGTTGTGTTTCATTTCATTGTATATTTTGATCTTTTCCAGGGATGGAAGGACTCACTGAAATGCACATGACTGCTTTTTTGCTCGTAGCTGCTACTCTGCTTGTTGAGCTTCCATCCCTGCTTTTTTGCTGGTAGTTTTGGAGATTGAGTTTCATGTACTTTTCTGCCCATGCTGACTTTGAACCTCAATTCTCTGGATTTTAGCCTCCTGAGTAGCTTGGAGTACAGATGTTCCTCACTGGCATTCAGCTGAGGCAGAAAGCTTTCTATTTTTTTTGCCAGTCCTGGGTCTTGAACTCAGGGTCTGGGCACTGTCCCTGAGCTTCTTTCGCTCATGGCTAGCACTCTACCACTTGAGCCACAGCAATGCCACTTCTGGCTTTTTCTGTGTATGTGGTACTGAGGAATGGAACCCAGGGCTTCATGCATGCTAGGCAAGCACTCTACCACTAAGCCATGTTCCCAGCCCTGTACTATTTTTTTTCTTTTTTCTTTTTTTTTAGCTTAGGTTACCATGTGTCTTGGGCTTGCTGTGAACATTGGAGGCTCATACCTCTAAATCCTAGCTACTCAGGAGGTTGAGATCTGAGGATCACATTTCAGTTTCAGTCTTAAGCCTGTGCTTAAACTAACCTTGGCAGGAAAGTCTGGGATTCTTAACTCCCATTAACCACCCAAAATCAAGAAGTGGAACTGTAGTTCAAGTGGTAGAGCACTAGTCTTGAGCAAAAAAAACTCAGAGACAGTGCCCAGTGCCTGAGTTCAAGTCCCAGGACTGGCATTATAAAACTCCCTAAACAAAAAAATTCTTGCTCTGCTTTTCTTCATCTATGTCATAGTAGAGGCGTGGGCAGTTGTATCTACCAAGAGTCCTTCCACATTGTACACTGTATATGTGAGATGCTCTGCTTGCATGCCGCCCTTTAGATAATAGTGAGAACATGCTGGTGATAAAATGCAACACCTGCTGGTAGCATGCTGCATTGCAGTTTGATTGTTAACACCTAAATCCTAGGAGCTTATCTTAGAATCTGTAGATAAACCAATACTTTGAGAGTATAAGGAAAAATAACTATTTCTATCACCGTGAAATGGGCCAGGGAGGAAGAGAGGACTGATTGAAGGCAGAACTGGGCATTTAAGATAGTTGACTTTTTTTTTTTTTTAATCAATTGTGGGGTTTGAACTCTGGGCCTTGATGCTGTCCTGAGCTCTTCAGCTCAAGGCAAGTGCTCTGCCACTTGAGTCACAGCACCACTTCTGGTTTTCTGGTGGTTAATTGGAGATAACAGTCTCATGGACTTTGCTGCCCAAGGTGGTTTCAAACCGAAATCCTTAGATCTTAGCCTCCTGAGTAGCTAGGATTACAGGTGTGAGCCACTGCCACCTGGCTGAAGTCTTGTTTTATAATTTAATTTTTGGTTGTTGGTAGTAGTGGTCCTGGGGATTGAATTCGGCCTGGGTGCTGTCCCTGAGCTCTTTCGCTCAAGGCTAGCACTCTTCTACTTTGAGCTACAGCTCCATTTCTGGTTTTCTGGTGGTTAACTGAAGATAAAAGTCTCATGGACTTTCCTGCCCAGGCTGGCTTTGAACAGGGATTCTCAGATCTCAGCCTCCTGAGTAGCTAGGATCACAGGTGTGAACCATCTGGCTAATATAATTTTTTATTATTATAAAGGTGATGTACAGTTATATATATCAATAAAGAGTACATCTCAGTCACATATAAATCAATAAAGAGTACATTTCAGGTATTAAGCCTATGAAATACTCCTTGCAGATCAAAATCCAGCAAAGGACAGCTCCATGGTGAGACTTCTGCTTCGTAATGTGTGCCCAGGGTTTTGGTGGAGTGCAATGGGAAGCTGGATTTTGTTTAAACTTACCTATGAAATAGTGTGATTGTATGAAAGTGAAATATCCTGTCAGATTTTGTTTGGCGACATAGTTGAATGATAGTCGCAATATTTTTTACCTGTGTCAACGCAAAGTGAATAGATCTTAAAAATGAACTGTGCGTTGAATCGATAATCAGTCCCAGTCCTACTAACTAGTCTGCAAGCCCTGCTTGAATGTCACCCCTACTTGAATCCCACTAATGCCCTTTTTTCTGTTCCAGTCCCACAGTGCATAAAGTTGTCAGTCTCAATCACCTGCATCCTGGTTCCTCACTCCCTCCTTACTGTCTGTGACCTGGCACTTTTCCTTGGTTGTATTAAGGTTTGAACTCAGGGCCTTGTTCTTGCTAGGCAAGTGTTCTACTACTTGAGCCCACTTTTAGCCCAACCATGGCACTTTTCAAGACTTACAGTGGCTAGCCACTTTGAATAAATCTCCCATTGATATTTCCTGTGATATTTTATCAGGTATTTTTCCGATACTCTCTGAGATTTTGCATTTTTTGCAATAATACCATGGAAGTGAAGTTATATTCTCAGGGACTCATGGTTTAGGATAGCTTATTCCATTTCAGTGTAGTTTCCCAGTCAGACTTCCTACTTTTTTCTTTGGAATTAATGAGTTTTATAGAAGGATACTTTCTTTGAGAGTATGCACATTTTCTGCTTCTCATCGTACTTTCATACACTAATTTTTGCTTCCATCATGATTCTTGTCTAAAATAGTTACTGCTGTAGTATGCACCAAGTACCAATTTTCTGTCTCTTATTTTTCTTTCTGTGTGTATTAATTGAAATTTTATTTTAAGGAACAGCTATCCCTGTTTCCCTTATTTATTGACCTATACAGCCTATTCCTATCAACATAGAGTTGTGATGTTTACTTTATATGATGAATATATAATTCATTGCTGTCATTATTTGTTTGGTATAAAATTGTTTAAAATAGATTTTCATGTGAAGATACTTAATTCCTCCTATTTTTAGCCATTTTAAACAGTATTTGCCATAAAACTAGGAGAACAGAAGTATATTAAATAAAAAGTGATTGACATTAGTTGACCCCAACATAAAGTATCTCTTACAAAGTATCTCAATGGAGAGTAGCAGTGGTCACTGCTGCTGTTACTACTCTCCAGACCACATTTCCACTTAAATATTTCCCTGGAGATAAATGTGTTCCATGTGTGATATATGTTCTTGGTCAACTTACCGCCTAAGTGGTAGGAGCAGCAGAAGTGTGGTATAGGAACAAAACTGGGGGATGATGAGGGTCAGGGGGCCCCATTTCCCAGGCTGTAGGATGATTAGGTGTCGTGTAGTCATGGGAGCTATATGGAGGTTGTGAGGCAGAGAAGGGCTAGAAGGACTTTGTTCCTGTGACTTGGTTAGGGGGTCTTTTCTGTTCAGGTAAGTAATGTTCTTTAGTGTGCTGATGGGGTTGTACTAAAGAGGAAATACAAGCTGAGGTGGGTTGTGGTTCCTGTGTATTTATAGAGAGGGTGTGGCTACAGACAGAAGACTCTGGGACAGAGATCCAGGCTACGTTCATGCCACTGCAGCTGCTAAAGATGATGAGTTCAGTAAGAGTAACCCTGCTTGATTCTCTTTTGAGCAGTTTAGTCCTTCCAGTGACCCCACTGAGCATATGAAGAATGGAAATGTGGGACTACCTTTCTAGAAGCTTCTCACATGTCTACTTCCTGTATTGGGCAGCTCTGTTGGGCCCAGGGCCTAAGCTCCTAACCATAGGGGCTCACTGAGCAGCAATCATTGTCTCTAAGAGACCCAGAGGTACTTTATAGTTTTAAGGACAGAGTAATGTAGTTTAAAATCCCCTCTCATAGGCCATTATTCCTTATAGTAAGCTGAATGTGCTCTGCTGATTGGGTGGGCTGTGTGCTTGTCAAGGCCATCCTGGAGCCTGCTGGTCATTTCCTTCAGCTCCCTGGGGAGGATGCGCCTCTTTAGAGGACACAGTAAACCTCTTTCTTGTCCCTAAGTTGTGCAGAAGCTGATAGTTTGCTTCTCTCTCTCTCTCTCTTCCTTCCTTCCTTCCTTTCTTCCTTCCTTCCTTCCTTCCTTCCTTCCTTCCTTCCTTCCTTCCTTCCTTCCTTCCTTCCTTCCTTCCTTCCTTCTTTCTTGTTTTTATCAGCTAACTTTTCAAGTGATAAAAAATATGAATAAACTAAAATTTAGGAATTAGCTCAGGTTGTGTATTCTGTGTAGAGTTCTCAGTGCCTTTATCTTTGTGGGTGGAGCCACTGGCTGTCTTGCTGAAATGACCTGACCTGTGTGACCTTACTTGTTTCTGATGGCTGAACTTGATCACTGTTAAATCTGTGATAAATATGTGAGTGTCTTCTTTGTGTCTTATGTAAGATGCCCAGATTTGTAACATTAATTCTAAACTTATATCGAGTTTTTATCATTTTCATAAATGAACACTATAGATATATCACTTAAAAGCTAAATTGTGTTTTTGACTTATGTTCTCTTGTTTTGTATGATGTTGCAGCAATTTATATAGCCTTAATCTGGAAATTGAGTGCTCTGTTGTCTCTATTTCTTCTTCTTTAGTTTCAGTATCCTTTGGGAAACTTTTTTTCTGTGTCTGTGATTTTTACCTGGGGAAAGCTATGCCTGACCTTGCCCTGCCGGAGTGGCATGTCCTGAGGTGGGAGGAGGGAGCATGGCAGCCAGGCAGTGTGTCCCCAGGAGCCCTCAGATCCAGACCACAGCACCTCACCAGTAGTCTGTCCTGCTCCCCACCCTGACAGTCTCCACCATGCCACATCCCTCCTGCTGAACCAACCCCACTGTGGTCCTTGGCCCTTGTTGCCAGCCTAGGAATAGATTTCCAACAAAGCTATGAACCTAAATGTATATTTACATACATTGTCTCTAGTACTGTACTTCACATGCTAGCAGAGGAATCTACTTGGGTGGGACTAACATAACCAAGTCCCTGTGATAGGACAAGGGCTGGCAGCCAAGGAAAGGAAAGAATGTTTAGGGTAATGTCCTCCATGTACCAAGCAACTGTAACACCTTTCTTGAATTAAAAAAAAAATTGTGATAGGGATTCCACTCTGTAGCCAAGGCTATTGTTCTTGGAGCCGAGAGCCACCTGCCTCATCTCCCAAGTGCTAGAATTACAAGTGTATGCCATCGTTCTTGGCTCTTTCTTTGCTTTTATTCTCATGGTAAGAAGGAGGCAGAAACTATTACTTAACTGGGAACATCTGCAACAGTATTAAACTAGATTGGATCAGAAAAAAAAAAATCCTACATCAAGTCCAGAGTTCTGATAGTTTGCTTTGTGTACTGAGAAGTTAAAATATTTGGTAAGTTTTTTTCTCAGGCAGCATTTTTAGACATTTTTTTGTTTGGTTTTTATTATTTTTTTTTATTTTTTATTTTTTTGGGTCCGGTCGTGGGGCCTGAACTCTGGGCCTGGGCGCTGTCCTTCAGCTCTTCAGCTCAAGGCTAGTGCCCTACCACTTGAGCCACAGCGCCACTTCCGGCTTTTTTTCTTTTTGCTTATGTGGTGCTGAGGAATCGAACCCAGGGCCTTGAGCATGCAAGGCAAGCGCTCTACCACTGAGCCACCTTCCCAGCCCCAGTTTGGTTTTTAATATATATCATTTGTTATTTTCATAAAAGAGGGAATCTGCTTATAGTTTTGGGAGGTTCCAGATAAGCACATGTATGAGAATGTTCTCCAGCTGAAGTCATGTTTATAGTTGGACACATTGGAGTGGACACGGGCATGCTCACACCATCCCATCCTTCACAGTTGCTGTTGTCACTCCTTGTGGCTTAGACTTCCAACTGTAGCCATCTCATGGCCTTTTTTTTTTTTTGTAGTGTCAGCCCTGGGACACTTGGCACTGCTCCTCTCAAGACTAATGTTCTACCATGTGAGCCACAGCTCCACTGTTGGCTTTTTGGTGATTAATTGGAGATGAGTTTCATGGACTGCCCTGCCTGGGCTGGCTTCTAATCACAGTGCTCAGATCTCTTCCTCCTTAGTATCTAGGATTGTAGGTGTGAGCCTTGGCACATAGCTTCATGGCCACCCTGTATGTCCTTCCTCAACAGTAAGGAATAAAAGGAAATAACAGGGCACAAACAGGAAGAGGAGACAGTAGAGGAACTTCCATATTATCAGATACTGTTAATAAGTAATTTGTAATCTGATGGGCTGGGCTCTCAGCAGCTCCCCACGGAAGCATGATTGTGACTTGTCAGTGCTGCGGCACTTGAGTACAGTACTGAGTTGGCGGTGGATGTGAGTGAATTTATAATGAGGCTACAAAATATAGTAACTGTAGCAGAAGTAATAGGGCTTTATCAATCTTTGTGGACAGGGAGCATGCCACAACCATTTATTCATTTATGTGTGTATGTACGTATGTATTTATTGGTGCTAGTCCTGGTGCTTAACGTCAGAACCTGTGCGCTGTCCCTGAGTCTTAGTGCTCAAGGTTAGTGCTCTACCACTTGAGCCATAGCTCCACTTCTGGTTTTTTGGGGGAAGATAAATTGAAGATCAGAGACTCAGGACTTTCCTGCCTGAACTGGCTTTGAACTGTGATCCTCAGATCTCAGCCTCCTGAGTAGCTACAATTACAGGATGAGCCATTGGCGCCCGGCCACAATCTCTTGCCATTAGTTTATAGGGTATCATTGATTAGACACATGTACAGGTCCTGTCCTGATTTTTTTGGAATTAAGAGCCTGCATGTTGGAAAGGCCTGACTGTTGGTGTTTATTGTGGAGTATTTCCAGATGGGGATTAGCAGCTTTCTGCATTCATTGCATATTGTCTCTGCCTAGAATTGATGCTAACTGAAAGCTGTGTTTGGGGTATTCATTGCTTTGAATCCATATAGGCTTACAGTCTACTCCAAGTGAGTCCTATCTTTTTTTTTTTTTTTTTAGTGCCGGACCTGGGGGCTTGAACTCAGGGCCTGGGCACTGTCCCTGAGCTTCTTTTGCTCAAGGCTAGCACTCTACCACTTCAGTTATAGTGCCACTTCTTACCTTCTCTGTTTATGTGGTACTGAGGAATCAAATCCAGGGTTTCACTGATGCTAGGCAAGCAGTCTACCACTAAGTCACATTCCCAGCAATAGGCCTTATCTTTTATTCTTGTGGAAATTCATTTTAGCTACAGATTGTCCCAAGAAAGTATCCAAGCAATATGTTAGTTTAAAAAATAATACTACTGGGACTAGGAAGGTGGCTCAGTGGTAGAGCGCTTGCCTTGCGTGCATGAGGCCCTGGGTTCGATTCCTCAGCACCACATAAGCCAAAAGAAAAAAGCCGGAAGTGGTGCTGTGGCTCAAGTGGTAGAGCGCTAGCCTTGAGCTGAATTGCTGAGGGACAGTGCCCAGGCCCAGAGTTCAGGCCCCACTACCAGACCCAAAAAATAAAAATATTACTACTAAAGGCAGATTTTTCTGACTCTGCCCCTGCTAACCTTGTTTACCTTGCACTGATGTGTTTGTTGGTGTGTTATGGAAGATGGACCTTGGAGTCTGAGCTTGTTCTCTCTAGCTAAATCTAGTCAAGTGAAATTGGAGTCTAAGATCTTTTATCTGTAGAAAGGGGCTGTGTCACCACAAGTCTGTACTAAAAATGTAGAAGGTGATGCCTAGTGCACAGGCCCCAAGCCCTGTTCCAGGGCTGGGAGCTAGGGGCTCCTGGGTAGGATGGAGGGGCCCAACCTTTTTCCAGGACCACAATCTGTTCTCTTGGACCGTGGTCCCTTCTCAAGGTCAGATTTGCCAGGCAACCCTCTCTGCGCTTTATGATGACAATTAGAAAGCTGATAATACTCAAGAGGCTGAGGCAGGAGGATTATAGTGAAATCCTGTCCCCCCAAAAAAAGAAAGAGTAAAAGAGAAAGGGAAATGATTTTTTATATCCTTATATAGAGGTAAGATGGGTCTCCCTGTAATCTTCATCTGATAGTTTGTTTCTGATTTTTAGAGCAAGAGAGTCAATTTCAACTTCCGTACACAAGAGTTCTTATTTCACTCAGCTGCACCTGCCTGGATCAACCATTTATTGAACTCTGGCAGAATAAGTCCTATCTTCAGAAGCAGATATAAATCCTGTTTTCTGGGTACATGTAAAGTAGTAATGTGTCAGGGCACAGATTTAAAACAAAACAGGATAGTGGGAGAAGAGAAAGTATGCTTCCACTCAAGAAGGCTTTTCTGTGTTTGTGTTTGACCTGCACATGCTAAACATGGGCTCTGTCCCTGAGCTCCATCCCCAGTCTGGCTGAGAAGTTAGAAGAGACTTTTAAGTTTTGTTTTTATATAGGAGAAGTAGCGTGTGGAGAATAACCTACACTTGCCCAGGGCCTTATGGTAAAGTTCGCATCCAGCCTCATGGTTTGTCCTCACAGTGGACTTGTAATACAGTTGTCACTATTGTCCCTGTTAGGAGATAGATATTGAGGCCCAAAGGGTGGCTTGGCCATAGTGAGTGGAGTCTTTCATGACCATCAGAGGTCTATCTCTGTCAAGACTTGCTATTTGAGGCTGGGACTGTGGCTCAGTGGTGGAGTGTTTATCTGGCCCTTTGCAAGGTCCTGGTTCTAACCCCAACACTGATGGTTTTTTTGTTTTTGTTTTTTTAAAGGCATACTATTTGTGAACACCCCAGGCACTGCTACTGCCATGTCCCCTTCCATGCTATTTGTCCAGCAGATCTGAAACCTGGCAGCGCACTAAGTTCCTTCCATTGTCATCTGTCTGCCCTCTGAGGGCTGAGACTTGGTGTCATTTGCAGCGGGTTTGTGCCTAAGACACTGTGTTCAGTAGTTATTTGTTGAGTAAATAAAACAGCCAGTAGCAGAATAGAAAATAACTAACGTTTAATAAAACAATGGGTGGACTCTGTGTATTATTCTTCAAGCAACCCAGTGGGAGGATAATCATTCTTTTTACTTCACTGAGGGGCTGAGACCTTGCTTGACTCTCAGGTAGTATACCCTGGATGGAGCCGGGCTGGGTGGCAAGCTCAGAGCCAGTGCAGTCTTTAGCTTCTGAGTTCCTGGCCCACTTCAGGGGCATGGAGCCACTGTCAGATCCTCCTTGGAATAGCTTGTCCAGAGCCTACAGGAGGCTAGCAGCCAACTAATGTCTGTCACTTTTTTTTTTTTTTTTTTAATTTAATTTTATTTGTGAACATACTTTACAGAGGGGTTACAATTACATGGGCAGGATAATGCGTACATTTCTTACCAAGCATTGCAGCCTCCTCCTTTGGTTTACCCTTCACATCCCTTCCCAGCCTCCCCCCTCCCCCCCAATCCCAATCCTTCTCCTTCCCCCCCCTTCCCCGTCTGTCACTTTTGACTAACTTTTCTTCCAGTGATGACTGTCACCCCATCCAGCCTACTGTCTTCTCTTCCAGAGGTCTTGCCATTCTTGACTGCTCTAGTTCACTTGTATCTACAGAGCCAGTGGCATCTTTTGCAATATAGATAACAAATCATTGCATGCCACTGGCTTGGTCTTATACTTGGAGTAAACTCAAGAGGCAGGATTGCCTAGTAGTCAAGTCGCACATGTTGCTTTCTTTTAGATCCCAATCCCCTCCCTTGACTCTCCCTCAGAGTTCCTGGGACTTAGGACATGGGCTCTTCAGCCTCAGTGGCTGTTTGCTCCCTCAATGGTTATGTACTGAAAAACAAAGGCGGCTTCTGTGGGACAGGAGTGGGTAGTGCCTGTGGCCTGCCACCAGGCTCTCCCGTGGATGGGTGGACAGCACGTCTCCCCAAAAGGCTGCTCCCCAAGATCAGTAGACCAAGTTTGCCTGCAGAAAAAATTACTACAAGCCAAGCTCACTGGCTTTTTTCCTTTTTAATTGAAGTGGGTGCTGAATCTTAGTAAGACAATTATTCCAGTGCTGTGCTAGAAAAGAGTGGTTTGGAGTAGTTAGAGGAACCTAATGATGGTCTCCAGGTTGCAGGCTGGCCTGAGTCTAGTCCTTCTGTGCCCTGCTTCACACTTCTGTTGTGGGTGCAGGTGAGCCAAAAGGCGTGTGGGACAAATTTCTGGGTGCTGTACAACTGAGATGGCTCACTGGGGCACTCAGATATACCTTGACTGAGACAGATGAACTTAACTGGGACAAACGTGGCTACAGAAAGTGTGGTGGGAACACTGGGACTCAGCCCCAGAATCTTGTCTTCTCGGTCAACGGTTTATGACTGTGCAAAACTCATACCAGCAATCTGAGCCTAATTCCACATTTTATTTGTGCTGGTCCTAGGGCTTGAACTCAGGGCCCGGGCACTACCTCTGAATTTGTTTTTTTGCTCAAGGCTAGTGCTGTACCACTTGAGCCACAGCTCCACTTCTGGCTTTTAGGTGGTTAATTTGAGATAAAGAGTCTCACAGATTTTCCTTCCCAGGCTCCTGAGTAGCTAGGATTATAGGCTTGAGCCACTAGGTCCTGGCTGGAGAAGTAGTATTCTTGAGCTACATGAGACAGGTGTGAGTAGATAGCAGTGGAAAACTTTGCCTTTGGTTTGGGGCTGTATTGGTAAGTTTATAGTATTTTTAATTTAAAACAGAATTTATGGCTGTATAGTGGTAAGGCAGGGAAAATCACTTTGTCCAGTATGTGGCATAAAATGTAATTATTGTAGAAGGGGTCAATTGATCTAGCTTAGACTCCTAAGCTTTTGTTTTAGAAGCCTACAAACACATGCTGCTATTTTGGGTGCTATTGGCTTTCGCTTGTACTTTCCTGCATTTGTGGTGGGAGTGTGGCTAGAAAGGGCATGAGACTTAACATCGGAACTCCTGGGTGTGGGTCACGGAGAAATGTTAGGTGTCTAAGTTTTGTTTCTTCATCTAGTTATAGGATTTGCTAATTACCTTAGTTGGTGTTAGGAAGTGAAATTTGGAGTTAGAGGTGTTAGTTGGTGTTAGAGGTGAAATTTGGAGACTACTTTGATTAGTATACATCTTTACAAAAAGTAAGACATCCACTCTGCAGACTCACCCCTCCTTCCCTCCCTCCCTCCCTCCCTCCCTTCCTCCCTCCCTCCCTCCTTCCCTCCTTTCCTTCCTTCCTTCCTTCCTTCCTTTGTTGTTGTTGTGGGACTTGAACTCAAGACCTGGGCACTGTCCCTGAGCTTGTTTGCTCAAGGCTAGCACTCTACCACTTTGAGCCACAGCTCCACTTCTGTTTTTTAGGTAGTTAGCTGGATATAAGCATCTCATAGACTTTTCCTGTTCCGGCTGGCTTTGAACTGCAATTCCCAGATCTCAGCCTCTTGAGTAGTTAGGATTGTATGCTAGATGTCTTTTGAGTAGACACTGTACTGTGGTGGTCAGCTAAAGTTTGGGGTCTCCTCTTAACAGCTGAGTGACTTCAGTTGCTTTGTTTGTAAGATGAGGGTGATGGTGTACATTGTGTTGGAGGTTAAGTTAGTTAAACTTACAAAGTACTGTCCCTTTTTCTCTCTTCCTTGCATCTTTTTTTTTTTTTCTGTATAAATGTTCAGTTCCTTTTTCTGAAAAGGCAGGACAGCAGGAACACTGAGGGCCTGGGTGCCGGAGGTGGAGCAGAGACTCCGCCGGGCGTGAGAACATGTAGTAAGTGAGAAGTAACACGTGGTGTTGGAGCCACGGAGATGTTAGACACTGTACTGTAGCAAATACTAGGCTGTCTTGACGGTTGCAGTTGGAGGTGATTTTGTGAGTTTTATTTGAGATGAGTACCTGGAAGTTTGTAAGTTTTAAAATGTTTGATTGTTTTTTCAGACTTATATCAGCACATTTATTACCACATGGTTTCTCTGGGCCAGAAAGCCAGGCCTGGCTTCACCTGGTGCCTGCTTGAGGCGCTCTGGCAGGGCTGTAGTTTGGGCATGTTCTCATCTGAGGCTCAGCTAGGGCAGATGTGCTTCCCAGACCCCTCCATGCTGGCGTCCAGTGATGGTCCTCCGGTCCTTGGATTCTTGCTGCCACGTCAGCCCCCCCCTCCCTCCCATTTCTAATGTACTCTCAAACCTCCTTGGCCCCTCTCCCTTTCTCCCTGTTTTGATTCATCCTTTAGTAGATGGCCTTCCCTTAGGAAGACCTTCTTCGGTATTTCTATTTACCAATGTTTACTAAGCTGTGTTCTCTGAAAGGATATAAACTCAATGGCAACTCTCGAGTTCCAGCAAAAGTAGGTGGTAGACATTGCCTTCGCTGCCTGAGAACAGACAGATGGCAGCTGCTTGGGGCCTCACAGCGGGAACTGTCCCAAGTGTGCCTGCTCTGGGCTCTGCACTGCCTCTGCAGGATCTCATATGCTGGACCCCTGCTCCCCTTCCCCCCCATGCCCGGTGCTCACTGTCTGGAGCTCCACCTTCCCTCCTGGGCAGAGCCTGTCCTCTCAAGACCTGCCTCCTGTGCTGCCTGTGCTATGTGTCCTTGCTAGACTGGCTCTGGCTAACAGTGTCTACAGCCTTGGGTGTGGCTCCAGCACGAGCCACGCATGTTGGTGTCATTCCCTTGGTGAGCACAGACAGCCTGTGGGGCTGATAGTGGGATTAGCTTTGCTCCGGAGTGCTTGGGCAGGAGTGGTAGTGGACAGGCAGCACTCTGGTCTGCACATCTAGGAGAGAGTTGTTTCACTTCTGTGACTTTATTTCCTAAGATAATAGCTACTTTTATACTATTCCTGAGGCACTAAAACCTTACTTTTTTATACCTCCTTCTTCTCCTTTTTTGCAGATAGTGTTTATTTTATAGTCCTCATGTTTATTCACTTGCTCACAAGAGTATCACAGAAAATACCATGTTTGTTTCATTTTGACCTGCTTTTTAAAAATAAGACAGACAGACACCCACACATATGCTTTAAGTGGGCAGGAGGCTAAGAGGTACGGTCGTCCTTATGACCAGTAGGTGCCGTGTATGCTGAAGGTCAAGGGCATTTCAAATCAAATGGAGAAAGGTGGATCATAACCGAGCCTGGCTAGACTAGAAAGGTTCAGTTTCCTCCCTAGCACCCTCCTGTTCCCTCAGGACTGCTGTGCAGCCTAGTGGCCTCCGCCTGCCTTCTTTAACTACTTTGTGGATGCCAGGAGGTGTTGGGGTGTCCCCTGGTGTAGGAAGGGAGGCAGCGTGTGTAAACTTGGGGCCAGCACAGGGCTACTTTCCTGTCCTCTTACCTTGCAGGTGTCCCTCTTTTTTTTTTTTTTGTTATTGTTAAATAAAGGATGAAGCCTTTAACAGTAGACACATCCCTTCGTTTTTCTCCAGACTGAGCCCATGACTTGTGAAGAAACGGGGAAGCCGTGCTGAGGGAGGAGTCAGTGCCTCTTTATCAGCACTGTGCGATCAGCGTGATGGGCCAGAGGGGAGCTTGGGCTCCTGTGGGAGGCCCTTCTTTCTCATTCTTGGCCTCTAGACCTCAGCCTTCCCTACTGGCCCTCCTCTGCCTGCTCTGTGAGCCCATGATGCTCCACTTCCGCTGTTGTTCTCGTCCTAGTTGTGACTCGGCCAGCATTGCCAAGTACAGATTAAGAACCCTCCTGAGGGCAGACCTGTCTTATGCTCTCATCTTCTTCACTCAATAGATGCTCCATGAGTGTTTGTTAAATAAGCAAACAGTTGAGTACCACGGAGGGAATAGCCATTTAAGATGCTATAAAATCAGGCTTGGTAGTATTTTATAGACTGCAATTTTTAGGAATCCACAGGTCACCGGAGGTCTTGTTCAAGTTTAAAGAAGAGAGATCTTAAACTTCATCTTGAGATCTGGCTGAGTGAATCAGTGGGAGGGGGAATTATTCCACTCTGGAAAGTTGTGAAAATAGCAACTATTTCCTCAATTTGTTTCCAGAGGTAAATAATTTAGGATTACCTCCTGGTTTTGCAACTGTTTTTTGTTTTTTTTGAAATTAAAAGGTGAATAGGAAGAATACTGGTCATTTTGCTGAGAAGAGAGTCTTAATTGACAAAGCTAATGATCTAGAAAACCCTATGTTGGAAAATGTCACTTTATTATATGAGTCTGGAAGTACAGATGGGAAAACAGATTTTTTTTCTTTTTGCAGTAGATTCATTAAGTGTTTAGGAAGAGATTCTCTCCTGCACCATCTTCCAATTGCAGACTGAGTTTAAACGCCACATTGTCTGTGCTGGACTGCTCTGTAATAGCACTGAGACTAAGCTGGGGTTGTCTCTAGCCCGCCTGCACCCTGTCCAGGCTAGATGATCCCTGTGCACCAACATACCCAAAGCAGGGAGATTGTGGAATTGTAACAGCTGCCACTTATGGAGTGCTTTCAGTTTGCTAAGAATATCCCTCGGAGCTCAGAAATCCTGGGTACTTGCTGCAGGTCGTTCAGAGCTAGAGGCTGCTTTGCACTGAGGTCCCCTGGATGCAGGCAGCCCTTCAGCTCATCTGGCACAGACAGCAACCCTTGAGCATTCTTATCCTTGCCTGCTCCCAGCCCCAGTGGCTCCTGCCCTAGGAGAGCTAAATACCAAGGTATACACACCACTTGCTGCTGTTTATCTTAGAAGCAGTCTGCTAACCTTTCGTTTTGTAGAGAGTAAGACTTGTTAGTTGCACAGACCTGGTGCTGTGCTATTTCATGTGGTAATGTAGCAATTAGCCATCCACATAGAAATTATTTCCAAAACTGTCTCTTTTGTCTGGTGCCATTTAATTGAAGTAGGGAGTATTGCAAGTCAAACAGGGCTTGCTGTATGATACTGTGTGATTTGGTCTCTGCCATGTTCTTGCGCTAGTATTCCTCTTCTCTCCTGGGTTTATGGGAACACTCAAACATTCCCAAGTGTCTCACAATTGTGTCAGTGACCACTGAAAACCCCTTGTGCTCCTCCACCCGTTGGCCCCTGCTCTGGGGCTCTGGGCCTCAGGAAGTCCAGGGTCTGGGACTGCAGACTCCGAGGTGACTTAGCCTGTTGGTGAGTCTCTTTCTGCCATAGGCATGTGTGTGGTGTCTCCCTGACAAGCTCATTCCCTTGATCATTGTTTAGGTTTCCTGTCTCAGCTGCCTCTGGCTCCCCTCATTCTCTACTGAGAAAGCCAGGACCATGAAAAGAACTTTTGACTCCTTTGGTGACTGTCTCCACATTTGTTTCTCCACTTTTTTCCTCCCTCTGAGGAAGTGTCTTCCCTGACAGCTAAGGCAAAGCAGGACATGTTGACTCACACCTGTAGTTCCAGCCACTTAAGAAGCTGAGATCTGAGGATGCTAAGGGCAGACAGGATAAGAAAGACTTGCAAGGTAGACTGGGCAGTAAAGTCCTTAATCTTTCACCTACATTGATCACCAAAAACCAGAAGTGGAGCTCAAATGGTAGAGTGCTAGTCCTGTGTGAAAAGAGTAAGGGACAGTGCCTCGGCCCTGAGTTCAGGACAGTTCAGTACAGCGCACACACTAAAAAAGAAGGAAAAGTGTGGGAGCGGAGGAAAATAAGGGAAGGGAAGGAAGGAAGAAGAGAGAAAATAGAGACAGGAAAGGGGTAGGGAGAAAGAAAAAAAGGGAGGGGAAAAGGAAAGGAAAGGAAGAAAGCTAAGGCATGCTCTGTGTGCTGCATCAAGAACTTGGAGACATTGCTAGATGTCTGTTCCTTCACTTTCCTTCATTAATTCTGCACTACGGCCCTGGCTTTGTCTCCCTAGTAGATAGATTGTGACTTGAAGATAACGTTCTCTCTTCAGTCTTAAATCACAACATTTAATCTTGTAGCCCCAAAGCCTGGTCCTGCCACGCACCGGTCACGTAAGTGGTTCCCCGCCCAGCATCCTGGCCTCAGATATGCACACTTCCTCCAGGCTTCTGCTTCTCGCGCTTTTCTGGCATTGCCACCTTTGTCCCATGGATACAAGTTCCCAGGGTTTCTGGGCTCTGGATTTGGGACCCTGCTGGCCAGATTTTCAAAGTCAGTGTCTGAAATCCTTTCTCATCTCTGACTGGTCAGACATCCTCTTCTATCATGAAATGACTCAAGTCAATCAATATATTGGATTTCTGGCTTTCTGTTCCAAGCGAACAACTTAACAATTACCTATTTTCTAGGTAGTGCATATTTGCACAGATTCAACTATTCTTTCATGGGAAATTTGTTTTTAGAAATTGACTGCTTCAACAGAATGCTGTTACTCTTAGAGTGTATTTCCTTTCTAAAAACAAGAGTGAACCCATTTCAAAGCAACTGATTAGTAAAGCCTTTAATTAGAAACTATAGGTGAAGTATGATTTTTATGGCAAAGGCAGGAGTCACACTCAGATTTGCCAGGGAAGGCTAGTGTAGCTGTGCATGGTGTGGCCTTCCCCCTCTCTTCTTCTAGACGTTATATTCTGTCTGCTTTAAGTTCAACAATCCTTTATAGAAGAGTTTTTCTTCTTGGTTCTTTTTTCTAAAAAATGTTAATGCTAATGGAGAAATAGCCAGCAAGTACTGCTAAAATCTTTGCCTTTTTTTTTTTTTTTTGGTCTATTATGGGGCTTGAACTCAGGGCCTAGGCGCTGTCACTGAGCTTTTTTGCTCAAGGCTAGCACTCTAACACTTTGAGCCACAGCTCCACTTCCAGTTTTTGAGTGCTTAATTGTAAATAAGAGACTCATGGGGACTTTTCTGCCCAGGCTGTCTAAGAACTGCAGTCCTCAGATCTCAGCCTCCTGAGTAGCTAGGATTACTAGTGTGAGCCACCAGTGCCTGGCTGCATTTTATTTTTATTCTTTTTTATTCTTTTTAGTCAGTGTTTTACACAGCTCTGGTACCTCTTTTGGACTCTTATTGAAATGACTCCGTTAGTTCCCTTTTCCAGTCACCACAATGAAATGACTCAGCTGATTAATTTACAAAGATAAGAAGTATATTTTGGCTCATAGATCTGGGGGTTTGAGTTCCCCAGTCTCTACTGGGGCTCCTAGTAAGGCAGCAAGCATATCATAGTGGGAAGCATGTGCAGAGCTAATTGTTTTTAAGGCCAGAAAGTGAAGAGGAAGGCGACTAGAAAGGGATTACTTCTGAGGACAGGACCCCAATAACCTGAGGATCTCCCCTACCACCCCTCCTGAAGCTCCGCAACACCAACAGCGCCACCCCGGGGCCACCCCTGCCGCCTGGGGACAGACAGCACAGTCGGCACGGCTGACTGAATGTTAACTGCAGCCGCCGCCACCATCCCTACTGTTCCCAATGGCACTGGCGCTTTGGATCACATTTGGCTGAGTCTTCACTTACTATAATATTCAATTTGATTAATAAATTTTAACTTGATGATTCAGTTCATTGCAATTATAATGGGAACATTTTACCAGTAATGTTAAAAATGTCTGTGTCATTTGTCAAATTTCAGGGTAATGCATTTGAAAGTTCCCTTCTCAGAAGATGCCAAAAAGGTCATTTAGACTTTTGGTGGCTCTTGACACTTTGCTCTGCCAAGAGTAGTAACCTGGAGAAGTAGTCTTTGGGATTCTTATTTTGATTGGGGCTTTTTGGACACCCCTTTGTGTAGCATGACGACAAGACAGGGAGACGAGAGTGCCCAGGAACAGTGCGCTTTCCATGCTACATGCTTCCTGAGACACACCAGCCCACCCAGGCATGCCTGCCCGCAGATCTTGGGGAGCTCCGTGCTCAGCAGGGCTGGGCCTGCGCCCTCACCTACCTCCTCTGTGACCAGCAGCCAGACAGCACTGCACGACCTGTTTCCAACAGAATTTACTCAAGTGAATGCATGGCAGCTGATGGCCAAGTAGCATGTGTGTGTACTCATGTGTGTTCTGGAGTCTGGGATGTCTCAGGTGTCTTGGTGTGGCAGCCCTCCCAAGCAATCAGGGTGGAAGTGTTACATCAGAATGTGGTCCTCGTTGGATCCCAGCAGGCTTGCTATCTACGGGTCTCAGGTTCTGTGTCCCCCCCACCCCCTACCCAGAGTTCATATCTCCCTGACTACTCACAGCTTTCCTTAGGTGCAAGGGCCTATCATTAAGGGATCAAAGTTCATTTCCCTGTCCACATGTTTACATGGAGAGTTGAAAGTAACCAGAGAGAGTGTGCCAGTGTAAGAGCTTGGAGATAGACCAGTTTAATGATTGATAAAATGATGGAGTGTCTTAGAGGCTGTTGAGAGTTATCATGAAACAGATTGGAATTCTAGATAGTGGGGTACTGGAAATTGTTGGAACATTGGGGTGCCCTAATTCTCGTGCAGTGAGTACCAGAACCTGTGTTTTGTATACAGGTTCTGTTTCAAAAATATAAGTAGGGAAAGGAACATGTGTGCATGCATACACACACATACATATTTGGGTCATATGTATTTTGGGGTGCCAGATTTGTTTTGTCTTTGTTTATGTTTTTTTTTGTGGGGGGTTGGTGCTGGAAATCAAGCCCAGGACCTCACTCATGCACTCTCCTCCTAAGCTCATCCCAGGACCAGTTCTTCATGAGTCTCCATTACTATCCAGATCTGAGAGTTTTACGATTGCAGATAAAGACTTAACAACTAACTGTGGCATCCTTTCTGCCCGATACTAAGCTTTATCATGCCCTGTATAGCATTGTTATGGTGAATTTTAGGTGAGGGCATTTTTTTATTGTGTCAGACCTTATAAGAGTTTACTTGTGCAAGTGGACAGCTAGCTAGTGTTTGCCTTGAACTCCACACCCTGCAATCCAGGTTACTCCAGCAAGCTGTTACATTCTCTGTCCCTCAGTTTCCTCATCACTAGAGTGGAGCTAATGATAATGCCTGTTTCAGTGGAGTTGGGACAGTTAAGTTATGCACACGTGAGGTCCTTGAGAGCATTGAGCACCAGTCATCGTTAGTGTTGGTGTTTCTTCCCCTCTTCCTCCCCTATATAAACCTGGGTCATTGCTTGTATAGGACAGGGTGCTCTGAGAATCAGCAAGGGAGCGTGGCCATAATGCTCTCCTCTTGGTGATTCTGGTCACGTGGCAACGCTGACTTAGCTGTGAAGGATTTATCTGAATGACTGAAACCTAAAACAACTGAAAACTGAAGTGATAGATTATGAAGCTGAAGTAATTCTAGTTTATTTCTGAGGCAAGTAGGTTATTACAGAAAGTTTCTTTAATGATGAGCTTGACCTTTTGAGTGTGCATTGGTGGCGTTGACTTGCAGACTACAGATTGTGGCTTGATCATGGCTTAGAGTAATTTTCAGCCAGAAGATTGAGAGGTTGAGGGAAGGGGAAGTCCAAAGGCGATCCTTCGTAGATGTGTCCTGCCTGACTCCTTGTCCAGTAAAGCGATGGAGGCGCAGGAGCCTGGGCTTCTGGACAGCCTCTCTGGGGTACCCAGATGGAGGG
Source organism: Dipodomys spectabilis (assembly GCF_019054845.1). Taxonomy (NCBI): domain Eukaryota; kingdom Metazoa; phylum Chordata; class Mammalia; order Rodentia; family Heteromyidae; genus Dipodomys; species Dipodomys spectabilis. The sequence goes on from NW_024870834.1 coordinate 1,297,690, forward strand.
TCTGCTTGGACTCTTGCTCCTCACCAGATTATTAAAATAGAGTAAAGAAATCGAGACAGTTTCTGATCCTTAGATACAGGAATATATTCTTTTGTTTGAGGCAGAGCTGAAAGAGAAGGAAAGGGAGGCCTGTTGGGGGCGCTGTGTAAGGGCCATGCAGCAGAGTGCCTACTGGAGGAGCTCTCCGGGGGAACATGGACTGAGTTCTCCGGAGCTGCCCCTCCTTGTCCCCGAGTCCTTTCAGATCATCTGCAGGACATCTCCCAGGCACACTTTGTCACAGCCATACTCCGCTGTCCCATTAAGAGGCAGATGTGTTTCCTTCTCACTTGGAGAGAGAGAATATCTTTGAGTCACCATGCAAGACACTGAGGCCTCACTGGTAGACAAAGACATGTCCCTAGCTCCTGGAGCCTTACTACGGGGGAAAGAAATGTCATTAGAGGTCCAGCTGATGGGGCTGGAAGCCAAAGCATGGGGTGCGGGTGGGATGCTGAGGAAGGTGGCTGTAGTAGGAAGATTTGAACTCTGGCCTCTCAAATCATCTTTGATTTTTAAGTCCCTCCTGTGGCCTCACACTGGTCACCTGAGGATGTTAATTGTGTCTTGTTCTACCAGTCAAGGCCACTCAACAAAAAATAGTTGATGCTTGAATTTCTACTGTTAACAAATATCTCCAACTGTTTATAGAGTCAGTACTTATTGAGTGAAAAAGTGATTGACTGCTGATAACTGAATCTGGTACATAGCTGATTGACCTTCAGGGCCAGACAGATGGTAACTAATAAAAATGTTGCAGAGGCACATACATACATACATACATACATACATTACATACATACATATATACATGCATATATCTATATATGTATATATAAATAATTTTTTGCCATGTTTCAACAAATGACAATTAAATTTAAACTATGGATCATAAATCCAGTTATCTTAAAAGTACTTTTATAGGGGCTGAGAAGGTGGCTCAGTGGTAGAGTGCTTGCCTTGCATACATGAGGCCCTGGGTTTGATTCCTCAGTACCACATAAGCAGAAAAAGCTGGAAGTGGTGCTGTGGCTCAAGTGGTAGGGCACTAGCCTTGAGCTGAAGAGCTGAGGGATAGCACCCAGGCCCAGAGCTCAGGCCCCACAACCAACCAAAAAAAAAAAAAGTAATTTTATAAATGTAATGATGATGAAATTTTCCCTAATCTTATTTTTTATTTTAAGGCACTACATATGTGCTGTAGAAAATCACATATAAAACATACATTTTCATGCATATATGTATGTGAAAAGCAGAAAGTCCTAATGTGTATTGGTGTAGTTAAATTTTTATTTGATGATATTGAGTGAATTCAAAGAATTTTATGATGAAAAATTCCCCGAAGACTCACATGTAATCTGTTTAAAAATAAAAGTCTTAAAAATTGATTTTTTTTTCCCTCAAGAGCTGAATATATGAATCATGTTTTGATTCGGATTTATGGCCCTCAAAACTGAGTTTTAGATTCAACAGTCACTTGATGATTTGTCTCTCTGTTAGACTGGTATGCCACTTATAAAGTAAAGGGGTTAAATTGACCTCCTAGAAATCTGCTGTGTTGCCTGCTGCTTCTGACTGTTAGTCCTGGGTTTGGGGATAGAAAGGCAAAAAAGCTTCCAGGTATCTAGTACACCTGGCTGTCTCTGTCTTCTACTGTTGCCTTTGCATATTCCACTTCCATCTTTTAGTTTTCCTTCTCAAATATCTCCTTCATTCTTCTCCTTCAGGAGAAACCCTTTTCTTTCTTCCTTGGCCCTTTCTGTGTGTGATAAACAGGTGTGACATTGTTTCTCTAGCCTATGGGAACCAGTTCAGGAGGTAGTCTGTTGCTCCTCTTCTTTCTCCTCTTCATTTGCAAGAACAGATCCTTCATTTGTAAGGCGCTGGGTTTGCAGTGGGCTCACAGAGATGCCACAGGCTGCCCTCCCAGGAAGTCCTCAGATAGTACTGAAAGCCTGGAAGTCTCCTGGCCATGCAGGGGTCACTGCGTTGCCTCCTTCCCAGGTCAGTGTGAGGTTCTGTGGCTGATCTCATCCTCATAGAAATAAGTGAAACAGAGACATATCACCTGGAATCTGGTGTGTCTGTCCAGGACAAATTAACCTCATTGTCCCTTTTAATAATGTATGCTTAAGAAGCAGCACAGAGTGCATGTATTTAAGTGTGAGAAATTTAATTGCTTGCTGTTAGGGCTTTAAAAAAATCAGAACCTGAAGGCCTCTGAGTCACTGCGCGAGAAAGACGACTGTCAGCCTGCCCCACTCGCCGCGTGGCCATCCCAGTCAGTCCCCTGCGATTGATGGCCAGGGTCCTGGCCATGGGGACTTCCACAGCCTCCGACCACCCGCGTCCGTCCTGACTGCACGGCGCTAGACCACCCCAGCAGAGCTCCGGCCGCCCTGAATTACTGTGTCCAGCTCACCGCAGGCATGCCCACTCTGTGTACCCAATAAACCTGTGTGGAAGGAAAAAAAAAAAAAAAAAATCAGAACCAACTAAATACAACTTGTAAATATATTTTGTCATTCTTATAGCTGTTATGTAGAGCAGAGTCACCCAGCCACCTTATATACTTTGGATATCAATAATTACACAGGATGTAGATTTTTTTTTTTTTAAATTTAATTTAATTTTATTTGTGAACATACTGTACAGAGGAGTTACAGTTACATGGGCAAGATAATGCGTACATTTAGGATGTAGATTTTTTCAAAACAGTGCTTAGGAGTCATTTTATCAATAGAACAACTTTCCTTGTGGAATATTCGAATGCCTCATTGCAGATGGCTGTTTGCTGTATGCATGTTGGGTTTTTTGGTTGTTGTTTGTTGGCTTTTTTTCCAGACATTCGTCTGGGTAGGGGAACATTCTTTAGAAAAGTAAAGTTCCAATTTCGGCAAATGTTTGTGTCTTACAGAGGCTTTCTTTGCCTGTTCTAACCCTTCTTCCTCCCAACAGTTTAATCTTTCTTTAGGTCAAACCATTTCCTTTGAGAATTGTTTTAGGAAATACCTCTCCATGTATTCAGGGAAGGGCTTATCTTTTTTATTTTTAAAATGCTTATTGCTTGATATTAAAAACAAAGATACCCTTGACTCAAAGGCATTCTGTTCCTGTGCCATGCGGTTAATATTTCAAAGATGCTTCACATGCTAGATGTTTCTGGATTAAGAATTCACATAATAACAAGTTCTGCTTATTTTGGTTCTCCACAAAGGTTTGTTGTATGAGCTTAAACCAAGGCTGCAGCTGACTCCTGTGACACATATTAACTGTTGACTTAGTATAAGTGCACCTCTATCTCGAGTCTCTCATCAACCTGGAAAATTTGCATGCTGCATAGCAGCCATCTTCTTTTATACTTTATTAAATATCTGTCAATTACAAATATCAAGGTTTTACATTAATGTCAAGATAGTACATCAAAAATTCATGGAATATGTGACTTTTTCCAAGGGTATTTAATACTTAATGCATTTGTGTCATTTTTCTTTCCAGAGATATTGACAGGTTTTATTAAGTGTTTGTTAGGGAGATTTCATTTTTATCAGGGGACTATAAAGAGAAGCTGCATGCTAAATCAATTTTTTAAAGCCAGAATATCATTCATTTTTTTTCATCTTCAAACACTTATAATCCATAGGTTTTATTTAAATTTCTTCTTGGTTTATTTTTGTTTTATGTGAGTGATAGTTCAAGACGGAACTTTAATAAGGATCAAATATGCTGACTGTAGTGGTTTTTAATTTCCTTAAGCATTGCTACCAGACCCATGCAATATGGTAAATTCTTCAAAATGTCATACTTAACATATTTAGCAATATTGCTTCTTTTTATTGAAGCCAAACAAACAATTTTAGATATTAATCTTTCCCAAACATAGTGATTATTTTGTACTAGGCACAATATTACTGTGTCTCACAGGAAAGTGCCTCTGGATAGAAAAGGGAAGAGGGGAAGATTTTTTTTCTGAATCACCTGGCTTTGCAGAAGGATCCCAAACCCTTTCTAAAAGTAAGCTCTTCATGCTGCAAGTGTGATTGTGAGCATTGGCAGTTGTCCATCATGGCCCCGCTGTCGATAGATAGGTACCATGTTCAAGACAGTAAGAGCATCAGCTGCTCTGAACACAATCTGTGGCAGCTAGTTCCTGGGTCTGTATTTCTTGGGGTTTTTTATGGGTATGGTAACCTGATCTGGCCTCGCTTTTTGTCCGTATCCTATTGCCTGCCCTTGAGGTCCCCATTACTTGCCTCTTTCCTGGCCACAGGAAACGGTTTGTGGACACTCCTTATCTATGGCAAACTCTAAGTGTGAGAAGTACCATCACAACTGAAACCAGCCGGCCGCCAGAACTGAGGTTTCTGTTTTAACGCACATTTTAATTTTCGGACCGCAGGTCAGAAATGCTTTCTGTTGGAAAGGCTGCTGTGCTGGGAGCCAGCTGGTGGGATGTCAGTGCCCGAGCACGGGGTGCAGACTACTCCTCTGCCCTCCGCTTAGCAGTAGTTAAGGAGGGTTTATTGAAGGACATTTGAGAACCTTCAGGTCACTTTAATTTTTACAAGATGTTTTTAAATCTTGGAAATAGGGGAAAAGCTTTTAAAAAATCACTTAAAGGTCAGACTTTGAGTGAAAAATATTTGGAAAAGACATTTATGCTTTTCACCTTTTCAGAATAAGAAAAAAATTTCAGCATTTAATATTTTTCATGGATGAGTCATTTTTATTATGAGTAGCTTTTAATATTTGATATCATATAATAAAATTTAAACGTAGGGTGGTTATTGTTTTGCTTAGGTAAAGCTGATAAAAGTGGCTGTTTTGGATAAACCCAGTTTGTGTCTGCAATAAAGTACTGTCAGTGATGGCCTGGCCTTCCAGAGCAGCTGGACACCTCAGGGCTGGCAGCCACTCTCACTGCTGCCAGTAGGTGGTGCTGTCGTCACGGTGGAGAGAGCCCTGCTGAACTGGAAGTCACTCACATTTTGCTTCAGTGTAACTGTTAAGTGCTTGTATCAGTGGCAGAATAGCTTTTATGCCAGAAGTGTGTGTGGTAGGCTCACTCTGATTTTTTTTTAAGAATAACTATTTCTAACAATGTCTGCAAATATTATATAACCATTCAAACAAAATAATAGCCAAATTCAGCCTGAAAATGCACTTATATTTTTAATGACTTCATCAGAATTCTGAGTATGACTTTTGAGGTTACATAAGAAATGCCTGTAGGGGTTGGGAAGGTGGCTCAGTACCACATAAGCAAAAAGAAAAAAGCCGGAAGTGGCGTTGTGGCTCAAGTGGTAGAGCGCTAGCCTTGAGCTGAAGAGCTGAAGGACAGTGCCCAGGCCGAGTTCAGGCCCCACGACCGGATGCCCCCCCCCACAAAAAAAAGCCTGTGAATTGGAGTCTGAGCACATGGCTTATACCTGTAATCCTCACAATCTGGGGAGGGGGGGGGGTAAAGATTTGGATCATTATGATTCAAAGGTAGAAAGTTAGCATTGCTTCATCTCATGAGATGGCAGTTAATTGAAGAAGTAAGTATAGGTAGGAAAATCGAATGTCTGTCCCAGGGGGGAAAACCTGTGACATAAAGCCCCCCTCCCCAAAATGTGTGTGTGTGTGTGAATGAATGTGTGCATGGCTGAGGAAGAAGAACTCCTGCCTAATAACTAAAAAGCTTATTGCCAAAAAGAAGAGGAGAAAATGTATATCGATCATGGTACCCTTTTTCCTTAACTGGCCACCTGTACTCATGGTTTTCTAGGGTTCAGGTGTCGGAAGTGTTCCTCAAGCATTGAGATTTAGCATTACAAACTCCAGACTTGAGAAGAAGGGTATTATTACATTTTTATCATTGATGGGATTTAGCCTAGGCATTTAGTGACTTTTTAAATGCCATAGTAAATTGCATACATAGTTGTAATGAATTAAAATATTTAAAAATAACAAAACATTTCTCACCTCCTAGACCTCGGAGAGAGTTATCTGGGACCTGCAGAGTTCCCCATAGATGAGATTGTGTGGCTTTCATCTTAATATGAACAAATGGAAATGGTAGCAGCCAATGCTTCCCTCTCTCTTACTATCTTGAAGTAGTTGTACGAAGGGGTTTTAGTTTAACAGATCAGTTTTGTGAGTACTGTGCATCTTGGTCAGCGTTGCCCTCTCGTTGTAGAACCCTCCGTTCAGCTCTGAAGGGCTTCTGTGGTATGTCTGATCACATTAGTTTGGGGGAGGAAAACGCCACCTGTCTTAGCTAAGTTTAATAACTGAGTGGAAGGCATGTCACACTTTGAGAGCACAACCTTACACTTGTGGCGAAGGAGCGTGAGCTGTGTCCATCTCCGGGCTCTTAAGTCAGCTAGACGTGTTAAGAATTGTCCCTTCCCGGAGCTGTGATTTCTCCGACTTATCATCTCAGGTGAGAATGTCTGTGCCACATACCCTAGTATGTATTGCCTGAGTCCCTCCACTACTTTCATGTTGTTAGTGCAAGCAGGCAGCTTATTTATTGCCTGCTGTTGTATTTTCTTGTATTTTTTGAGGCAGTCTGAGGTCTTACTCTGCAGTCCAGGGCAGCCTCAAACTCTTGGTTCTCTTTCCTCGGGCTCTGGTGTGCTGGGGCTATGGGTGTGTGCCACCCTGCCTGGCCAGACATTCATTTTCGGATTGCATGAATCTACTTTTACACTTGACTTTTCTTCCAACAGGCTAAAACTGGGTTAAGAAGAGGGGAGAAGCAGGTACCTGGGGTCACACCCATTTGGCAGCCTCTTGTAATACATTATTTGCCTAAAATTGAGCACTGAGCACAAGCTTTTGTTTGCTAATTGATTTACGGGTTGAGCCACTTGTACCTCATCCCCTACTGTCCTGCATATGGTGCCAGCGAGTACATTACAGCAAGCCATGATAAATGGCCAAGCGCGGGTGATGCCAGTGCGTCAGGAGTCTCGTGTGCTCCATGGAGCTCCTGCTTTCCCCTTGCCACGCAGACATGCAGCCGCACCCCAGAAAGAACCATTTGTTCGTCTGAGCACTCACTGCGATCTGTCTATCCGGCTGTAATTGAAACTGAAGATGAACATTATACTCCGCAGCTTTTATTTCTTAATTGACACAAAGTTTTTAAGTGCTTTAAAGGTCTGGGGTGTTGGGAAGAGAGAATAGGAAATGTATAAAATTTTCTTCCAAGTGTGAAGTCTTGGATATTTTTACCAAATGTTCTTTTGTCCAGAAAAAAAGCAGAACATTTAAAAATCTGCTGATGTCTGTCGTTCTTTATCTTATTTGGTTGTAGATTTACCACAGTACCATACTATGCTTGATTTTCTGTACCCGATTTACCTTTGCTGTGTGTGTGCACAGGAGTTGACGTTTGAGCTGCTGTAATTGTTCTTTCACGGACAGAAGAGGCTCACCCGACCCTGGCCTCGTCCAGAGAAAGGCTGGGGCAGCCTCCTTGTTGTGCAGGCCCCGTGTTTCCGTCTGGAGCACGTGCTCCTAGTGTGGGCGCCTGCCTGGTGAAATCAGCGCACCCCAAGTGTTCTGTGCAGTGTCTCAGGGCTCTGGGATCGAAATATGAAGGAGCAGATTTATGGAGGCTGCTGGGCACAACAGATTAAGTTGACAGTGATGAATGAGGGCGTGACGGCCTGGTGATTCCCCCGGCCGCACGCCTGGACACCGCCTGCTTCGTTTGGCTCTTGTTAGGATTTGTTAGGCAGCTAACTAATGAGATTCTGCTGACTGATTTCTGTTTCCCTTTTTCTCTCTTTGCCTCTGCTTCCTAAAACTCCTCATTCCCAGACCCATCCTCATGCCAACAAACTGCCCTTGAAGGATTCTTTCACTTACGAGGACTACAGGTGGGTGTGCAGGCGTAGCAGGGGGCGAATTCCAAGAGAGTGTGGGGTGGTACGAGTGAGGGACAGGCTTCAGAGACAGCCATCGCACAAGCGGCTAGCACGAGACGCTGGGTGAGCCCCATCGCCGCTCACTGAGCGGCAGCCAAAGGAGCTTGAGCTTAAATTAATCTTAGTACTGGGTGGTGCTGAAGGGTTTGTTCCCCCACCTGCAGTGGTAGAGTGGACTCACTGTAGAGTGTGATAGAAAATTGAGTTTCACATGTCACACAGTTCTTAGAGGCTCTCGCGTGAGAAGGGAGTTATGCCATTTGCTTTTCCCCAAGGCTTGAAATGGGCGCGGAGTAAGCATTTGAGTAGAGAGTGAGCCTCCCCTGGCCCTCTCCTCTCAGTGTCTCTGAAGCCCGCCTCTGCCTCCCCTTCTGCCACTCCCCTACCTCTGAGCCCTGGAGTTCAGTTTGAATGATGACAAGACAGCCTTTGAAAATTTGCCACAGGTCAAATGGCCTTATACTTCTGGTTGAGTTATTTCTTACTGCAATTGGCTTTTGGATGTTCAGACTGTAATTAACTCTTTGTCTTATTGTTATAGGTGGGCAGTCTCTTCTGTCATGACGCGGCAGAACCAAATTCCCACAGAGGATGGGTCCCGGGTGACCCTGGCCCTGATTCCTTTATGGGACATGTGTAATCACACCAACGGCCTGGTAATGGTCTTATGGGGAGGATGGGGGGAGGCATCAGGGAGGCCAATGCTCAGCTGCCCAGAGCATGTCTGCTTACCCCATGTATACCCCCCTCAACCCCTCAGTGTCCCCACCCTCCCGACATTCTCATATCCCCTCTCTATCCCCTCTCTCTGTCATCTCAAGCCCTGTCCCCTCCCCTCCTGATGCCCCTCCCCTCCTGATGCCCCTCCCCTCCGATGTCCCCTCCCCCCGATGTCCCCTCCCCTCCTGATGCCCCTCCCCTCCTGATGTCCCCTCCCCTCCTGATGTCCCCTCCCCTCCTGATGCCCCTCCCCTCCTGATGTCCCCTCCCTTCCTGATGCCCCTCCCCTCCTGATGCCCCTCCCCTCCTGATGTCCCCTCCCCTCCTGATGTCCCCTCCCCTCCTGATGCCCCCTCCCCTCCGATGTCTCCTCCCCCCCGATGTCCCCTCCCCTCCTGATGTCCCCTCCCCTCCTGATGTCCCCTAGCCCTCTCGGTGTCCCCTTGCCCTCTCGGTGTCCCCTTCCTACTGCCCCAGCACACCTGCCCCTCCTCCTGTGGCCTCTGGTAGGAGCTGCGTTGGCTGTGTCCTGAGAACTCAATCTTAGGCCACCTTAGAGCACAGTGAACAGCACACAAAGTGTGCTGAGCTGAATTCCAGCCTGGCATTCATTTTTTTACTTGATTGGGCCACTAGTGAAACCAGAGTTTTTATTTTCGTGTTCTTTTAAATATACTGATTTCTTGAGGAAACCTTTCTTTGTCCATCTCGTTTTCCGTATATGATGCTTCTCTTGTTCTCTGCTGATTCCATTTCTGGCTAGGTGCTTTTCCTTGCTCTTCCCGGTCCCTGTCCCTTCCCTGCTGTGTGCACAGTGTCGGCTGCTGTGTCGCCGGCTCTCCTCACAAGCCCTGGTGTTGAGCGCAGGAGTTGCTGGCGTCACTGGGTGGGAGACAGGAAGAAACAGGGAAATTTTAGTTTTGCCGGTAATTTCACCAGCAAAGGAGGGCGAGGCCCTCGGTTTCTCAGTGCTCATTGTGTTCCAAATATCAAGAAAGCTTTCCTGATCATGAGACATAGAAATAGAATCCGTTTCAAGAGGTATGAGAAGATAGTGTTCGGTTAGATTTTGTTCTTTTCTAATGTCAGCTTTTTTTGTTATAAGCATTGGTATTAAAAAATAGACTTAAAAAGAACTGGAAGTGTGGTTCAAGTGGTATAGTGCCAGTCATAGAAAAAGCCAAGCCAGAGCTTGAGACCCTGAATTCAATCCCTGGTGCCAGGGAAAAAGAAAAGAGATTAAAGAACTGCTGTAGATGATTATTTTACTTCTGATTCCACAAAAAAACTAGACAGCACGTGTATGCACACATGCATGCACACATGCTTGGTGTGCCAAACACTTAAGGTAGACTATCCTTCAATTAATTTGAGAAGGTCTAGCAACAGTTACTCTCTTGGATCTTGAATGTACTTAAATTGTAGTAACAAAAAATTAGTTCCATTTTATAATTACAATTTTTGCCTTAATTTAGATATGCTTAATTAGCAACACTAAGAAATAGTAACATGTTTTACATTTTTTCATTAATGAACATAATTTTACATTCTTTGTTCATTTTTTTTCCCTGCGGAGATATTTTTAACTGATCTGAAGCTTGAAATTAAATTTTTTTTCATAATACTTTTAATAGATGGCTCTAGTATTTTTCTTTGTTTCACAAACTCACTTGATCATTAGAGTTTATATTGTGTTTTTTTTTTGGGGGGGGGGGTCTGGTCGTGGGGGCTGAACTCTGGGCCTGGGCGCTGTCCCTCAGCTCTTCAGCTCAAGGCTAGCGCTCTACCACTTGAGCCACAGCGTCACTTCCGGCTTTTTTCTTTTTACTTATGTGGGGCTGAGGAATTGAACCCAGGGCCTCATGCATGCAAGGCAAGCGCTCTACCACTTGAGCCACAGTGCCACTTCCGGCTTTTTTTCTTTCTTGCTTATGTGGTGCTGAGGAATCGAACCCAGGGCCTCATGCATGAAAGGCAAGTGCTCTACCACTGAGCCACCTTCCCAGCCCTATATTGTGTTTTCTAAACTTCAAAAAAGTGCACACTTTATTGTAAATAAAAAGAATAAAATATCACAGCCATCTCATGAGCTCAAAGCTCCGCCCCTCAGCCTGCGGGGAGCTGGTGTACTGGCGGTAGAGAGGCTGTTGGGTAGGGGCTCCATTCTCCCCCTGGCCTCCCACCCAAGCCCTTGGTTTGTGTGGCAACTCGAACATGTCCTGGACACACGTGCTGCCTCTGCCATGTGAGAAAGATGTTCGCTTCTGTGGGCTTATCTAAAAAATCTCAGACAGATGACAGCTCTCGCTGTTTTCCCTGGCCATCCTCCGTGAGGTGTAACTCAGATGCTGCCAGCCCGAATCAGGACTGTGGGCCGGGCCTGCACACATCCTGCAGGCCTCACGCGCTCTCCCACACTCGGCCCTGCACCTTTGTTGAACTGTTCGCCACTGTCGTCATCAGACTGTATGGGAAATAGTCCCTTTTAGCACTATAAAGTTGTACATCATGCATGCAGTTAATCTCTCTTTAAAAATAAGAGCCTTGAAATCAAGGCTCAGCTTTTGAAGCGAGAGCTTTTCTTTGTGTGTGTGTGTCTGCTGACGATCATCTTGTCAGCCTTCTGTGACTCTCTGGAGGAGTCGCAAGAAAGTTGTAACCCAGCAACGCTGTCTGCTTGGAGCAGTGTCTCCGAACCCTGGCTGCGCTAGTGTGGGACTGGGACTGTCAGTGTGTGGCCCTGGCTGCAGAACAGCACAGCGAGGAAAGGAGGCAGGCAGGAGGAGGGCCTGGTGCCGGGGTGAGTTCCCTAGCCGCCTGGACAGTCAGAAGGCCAGTCCTAAGCTGGAGCTTGCATAGGGTTCAGCTTTCCTTTCTTGAGGTGGTTTGTTTTATACAGGGACACCCTGGCTGGACCTGACCTCTTCGCTCAAGTGTCTAAAGTGTTAGTATTTCACCTCTCAGTCAGGGTCAAAGAACAGCTGCAAATCCAAGCAAGTTGAACAAGGTTTTTTGTTGTGGTTGCTTGTTTTTTGTTTATTCCCAAGGTCTTTGAATGCTGAGAAGTTGAAAAAGCCCAGTTTTATCATCGTGGACTGGACCCCTGCACTATCCGTCTCCAGAGTGCCTTCAACATGTGTAGTTCTGTCATTAGACACCAGTGCATCTTGCCCCAGGACCTTTGCACTTGCGTTCACTGTGGTCGCATTAAGTCCTGTGGTAAGACCTGGTGGTTACTGTTGTTACCAAGAGTGAGAACACCTGAAATACCCATGAGCCACTGTCATCTTCTCTTCATTCTCTTTCTTCCCTCCTTCCCTAGTGTCTCTCCCTCCTGCTTGAGTTCATTATAAAAGGACATTTCTCGTTATCAAGGTGATGTTTTAGAGTCAGAATAGTGAATCAGAAGGAATTGGATGGAACTGATTTTGATCTGAGTCACGTGTTTCAAGTGTTGAGCATCAGAGGTTTCAGATGACATGGCGTCCTTTGATTCTCTTCACTTTGTTGGTCCTTACTTTTGCAGATGAGAAGCATAAAGGGTTTCTAGACATCTGGTTTACGAGCCGTGGGTTCTCGGCATGAATGTGTTAGGTTGGTTCCGCCCACATGTTCTTCTAGGTCCCAGGCTGAGAGTTGTATTGGCAAGCAGCTCTCGCAGCTGTCTTGAATCTGGTTCTTCAGGATTAAATGTGTTGAGGGCATTCTCAGGAGTTCCGCTGTGGGGCCATTCCCTCTCCCTGTGGGCTCCCAGGGTCAGGCACTGATCAGAGGGAGAGCCTGACCTGTACACCCACTGGTAGTAGTGGTTGGGAACGTGGATGAGTGCTGAGAGCAGAGGAGCTGGAGTGAGAGGAGGCCTACCTGGAGAAGCCAAGTCTCTGGTCTCCAGCGTGGCAGTAGCTCCAGGCTAGAGTGTGGCCAGCAGCGGCGTGGCCAGAAGCCCAGGGAGGTATGGGCCTCCTGAGATCCAGGTTTTACTCTGAAGTGGCCACCTGGGGGGCGACACAACTCCCTTTGCAGTTCAGTGGGCAGCAGTGTGGGAGCAGGGGCCAGCGGAAAATAATCAAGGGACAAAGGATGTTGTGTAGCCTGTGGACTTAGAAATCCTCACATTACAGAGAGACAGGGAATAAGAAATGTTATTTTGTTTTGTCTTTCTTTACCTAAAAGTTTTAATTTCTCAGGCTGGGAATGTGGCTTAGTGGTAGAGTGCTTGCCTAGCTTGCATGAAGCCTGGGGTTCGATTCCTTAGTACCATGTAATCAGAAAAAGCTAGAAATGGCACTGTGGCTCAAGTGGTAGAGTGCTTATCTTGAGCAAAAGAAGCTCAGGGACAGCGCCCAGGCCCTGAATTGAAGCCTCAGGACTGGCAAAAAATAAAAATAAAGTTTTAATTTCTCCAGTTTGAGAGTAAATCTATATACACAGTTCAGAAGTAGTTTTTCTTGTCTCTTAATTTTTTATCCAGTGGAAATCCACTTTGATTTTTTTTTTTTTTCTGTGTGTATTGTTGGATATTAGACCCAGGGCCTTGTCACCAAGTACTTTTCAGCAAGTACTCTATCCCTGAGCTACTTCTCCAGCACCATTTCTTAATGGTCAAACATTAGATAATGCTTTCAAGCAAATGGCAGCGAGCCTGCCTCCATGAGCTCACTAGTGAGCAGGCACAAGACCGCGCTGGGTGGCTGTGCGCCCGGGGTGCCTGCCCTGGTGTGGGCAAGCGGGCACCTAGCTCAGAGGCAGCAGTTTTGTCATAAGGATTGTATTGATCAGGACATTGCCTTTTTCCACAAGCGTTTTATTTGAGGTATCTTAAGTTCCCATGTGGATCCGTGGTGCGTGCAGATCTGGTTGGTTGGTGTCTGGAGTGCTTTGCTCGGTTTTTGAGAGCTGTGAGAGGCACCCTTTATGTACCTCTAGGTTCTCTGTACTCTCACGACTGAGTGGAGCACAGACGCCAGGAGAAACTCACTGCTCTTGTCTTGGTTTCCTCCATGGCAGATCACGACAGGCTATAATCTGGAAGATGACCGCTGCGAGTGTGTGGCTCTTCAGGACTTCAGGGCTGGAGAGCAGGTGAGCCTCCTGTGGTGTGCACAGCATGTGGCCACCAAGACACTGAGTTCATATCTTCTTTGTTTTCAAACTGTCAAACTTAGAAAATGCAGGATCTGTCCTCAGGATTGCCTGTTTTCCAGGACATATCTTTAGACTTTAAGCCATGATAAATGCATTGTGCTTTGAATTGCAAAGCGATTTCACTATAGATCTTTGCACAGTTGACCTAACATTTGCGACACTGTTAATTGAAAATGCACTTTTCTTATAATACTAAAACACTTTTTTTTTTCTTTTGGTTGGTCATAGGACTTGAACCTGGGGCTTGGGCACTGTCCCTGAACTCTTTCTTAAGGGTATTAATCTACCACCTTGAGCTATAAGACTCTCCTGGACTTTTCTGTCTAGGCTGTTTGAACTGCAATCCTCAGGTCTTAGCCTCCTGGGTTACTAGGATTATAGGTGTGAGCCACCAGCACCTGGCTACATTTTTTTTTTTTAGTTCATCAACTGCATTGCTTTCATTTCTTTATCAAGAGTCAGTGTTTAAAAGATGAAAAAAAAAATGTGAACCACGACCATAGCATCTGTTTTCTTGTACTGTAATCAGTGATTTTTAAATCTAATTATTTTGGTGAAGGTTGAGTATTTAGTTTGAAAATACACATTTATAAATGCTGCATTCTCTCTAACAGTTTTGTAACAAGCAGGTAATAAATACAAAACCAGACCCCTGGCATACCGTATGAGATGAAATGGAAAAAATTAATCCAAGAGAGCTAGTCTGCTCTTTCTTCAGGAAAGTTCATAAACTGGGTACAAGAATTGCCCCAGGTAGAGGAATGGATTTCTGGCAGAAAAGACTCCTGTACTGAAAGAGAGGAAGACATTCTAAAGTGCAGTCCTAAAGGGGTGCCTTGACTGTCTTGCATCATGGGAACAGAGAGCTGGATTTTCATCCTTGGATGGCCTTGTCAGACCCTCAGTCAGTGCCTCTCCTGAGGACTCCCCTCTGCCTAGACAGTCTGGCAAGTTGGGACAATTACACATCTTTGCCCTCACTAACGTGCTTTGCCAAGCAAGTGTATGGTTACTTGAAAATGATCTGTCTCATTAGTATAAAGTAGCATTAAATATATGAGAACTAATCCTTTGCCCTGTTACGTATTAAGAATGCATGCTAAGTTTGTTTTATGTCCCTTTATTCTTTCTTTACTGCATCTCAGATTTACATTTTTTATGGCACTCGGTCAAATGCAGAGTTTGTGATCCACAGTGGTTTTTTCTTTGACAATAATTCACACGACAGAGTGAAAATAAAGCTTGGAGTGAGTAAAAGCGACAGACTCTACGCCATGAAGGCCGAGGTCTTGGCCCGCGCTGGCATCCCAACGTACGTAGAAAAACATTGGCCGCTCTTTGCTGTGGTCCTTACATTGCTGAGTTGGTGTGTTAATACAATCCCTCTACAGTAGTTTGTCTTAGTCCTGTTATTCCTCTTACACGGCGATCGTGGAGGTAGATGCACGGTGATTTAGCAGTGTTTGTAGACAGTCATGTTGCTGGGAGCACCACAGTCAGTCAGGGGATGTGGCCCATTGTCCTCATTACCTTAAATAAGTGCCTTGGCCCCATTAATGTCTTTCACCTTGGAAAGGTTAATGACCTGGATCAATTTGTTTCATTTAATTCTTTGCCTCCATTAGTTTCTCTAATGAAGTCATGCTCCTCAGCAATTTCAAGAATTCCTGGTTAAGTTCTTTAAGATTTTCTCACATTTGAGGTGTAAAATGATAACGAAGACAACAATGATGATTTATTAGTTCTCCAGGGAATAGAGGAACCATTCTTAATGAAAATGGATGATCCAGACCTTTTTTTTTTTTTTTAATTGAGCCTGTCAATATCTGATTAATGATTGAAGTGTGAACTCAACGTGTTATTATTCACATTTTTTAGGAACTGTAGGTATCCTTCTCCTAGCTGAGTGTGCAGCCCAGGATCAGGGTGGTGGGATGCAGACAGGCTGGCCGAGGTGGCCAGGCCCTGGCGGGCCCTCAGTGCCCTCCTCTGCCATGGGCCTGGGCCCCAGGCCCTCTGCAGGGATTGCAGCTTGCCTTTGAGGAACCTTGAGCACCACCCCCAGGGGTGCTGCAGAGCTCGGGTTTGCTCTGGAGGAATCAGGGATCCTGGCTGACTTCACTTCTCACTCTTGTCAGGTCCAGTGTTTTTGCCTTGCATTTCACGGAGCCACCCATCTCTGCTCAGCTTCTGGCTTTTCTTCGAGTATTCTGCATGACTGAAGGTAAAAACAACTTCAGGAGAAATAAAAGATGTTGATTTTGTTGCTGTTGTTGTTTTTTGTGGTTGTGGGGCTTGAACTTGGATTCTGGGCGCTGTCCTTGAGCTCCTTTGCTCAAGGGTATCATTCTACCACGTTGAGCCACAGCTCCACTTTTTGTTTTCTGGTGGTTAATTGGAAATTAGAGTCTCACACTTTCTTGCCTGAGCTGGCTTTGAACCACAATCTTCAGATCTTAGCCTCCTGAGTAGCTAGGATTATAGGCATAAGCCACTGGCACCTAGGGGGATATTAATTTTTTTTAATTTATGAAAGTTTAAAGCATAGGGGAGTATATTAAAGATAAAATTGCTAGGCTGGGAAGGTGGCTCAGTGGTAGAGCACTTGGCTTGCATGCATGAGGCCCTGGGTTCGATTCCTCAGCACCACATAAGCAGGAAAAAAAAAAGCTGGAAGTGGCGCTGTGGCTCAAGTGGTAGAGCGCTAGCAATGAGTTGAAGTGCTGAGGGACTGCACCCAGGCACAGAGTTCAGGCCCATGACCGGACCAAAAAAAAAAAAAAAAGATAAAATTGCTTAAAACTATGGAAAGACTTGGAAAAAATTATACTAAGTGAAGTAAGCCAGGCCTAAAGAAACATAGGTCCCATGGTTTCCCTTATTTGCAATAACTAGTATATGTCTGAGTCAAGCAGAAAAGGTCAGATAAGTTGATGTTAGGGAAATGAACCCTAAGATATGTATTCAAATGTTTTTTTCTTTCATGCGATTGTTTCTAACACATTTATAAGATTATTTCTTTGTTGCTTTGTATGTCCCTCCCCCACGGTATAACCCCTGCTTTCACTGTATTTGATGTTATTATAATTTGTGGAAGGGAAGGGAAAAAACAGATGGTTTAAATAGGGATACAGGTGGACCCATTGCAACAACGAGACGTACAAGTTGTATGTCGAGAACAAACTTTACAACTTTGGTGGGGGGGGCGGGGGAAGGATGGGATGGGAAGGGGAAACAGAAGGAGGCTACAATGCTTGATAAGAAATGTACTCATTATCTTGCCTATGTAATTGCAACCCAGCTCTGTACAGTATTTTCACAATAAAAAAAAATTGCTTAAAACTAAAGCACCTTTGGGGAGTGAGAATATGGTAGTATTGGAGTCCCAAAAAATGGCTCTATTTTACCCTGGAAATGTTAAATATAAAGCAAATAAGTAGCATGGAAAACAAAATGTGTATATAACACAGAATGTTCTTGGCTAAGCCTCCCATTTCAGTCCCAGAAAGACTGAAGTACATGAGCGAGCATCCCTTATATGTTTTCTTAAGAAATGTCAGCTGGGATTTCTTGTGCTGAGACTTGACCTGGCTGTGTTCTTATTTTCACTCTAAGCTGTATTTCCCAAACCCGCCTTGATCCTGAGGTTTTAGTTTCATTTGCATTTGTGCTAAATCTTCTATAGAAGAAATGGGACGGGACTGAGTGAAAGGGTGTGTGAGCAAGTCACTCTCTGAGCGGTAGGGCATGTTCTTCTGGAACAAAGCTGCCAAAGCACGAGGGAGAGGGTGGTGTTTGTTACACAGAGCCAGTGGCCACCGAGAGACCACTGCGCCCTGCTGTCTGTGGCCGCAGCCTCCTGTGTGGGTGCTCGAGTCCAAGGCTCCACGTCAGACTAGAGTGGAGGCGGCTTTGATGCCAGCCGTGGAGCCAGACAAAGTAAGACGAGGTAATTGTTCCTTAAAAGCAACTGCATTGCTGGAGACTCATCATCAGATGGGGACTTGTGGTGCCTTTGTACACCAGTGGTGGTTTATCACCTCAATGTTAGAGGTGACCTATGGGCTTTTCTTCTGTGTATGTGTGTGTGTGTGTAAGACACAATTGAAAGTCACAGCTCTATCCTCAAGGAGTGTATAAGAAAGTAACAAATGGGGGGTGGCAATCGCTATCATTTGGGGGCACTCACTATGTGCCAATCAATGTGTTTTATTTTCAGCTCACCAGGCCTGTGATCCAGGCACCCCATTTCACTGATGTAGTGTCCAATTCAAAGCGGATGGGTGGCTTTGGCCAGTGAGGGAAGACCCTGGCTTAGAGCCTTCACAGCCTGTGCTTCACACACCTCCCAAACCCTTGCAGTTTGCAAGGAACTGAATCCATGGAAGAAGTTCTTAGTGGAGACCACACTTGGGCCCTGGCACACAGTCAGGGTTTGGGTGGAGGAGGGGGAGGAGTAGGAGGAGTGAGGCTGAGGCAGAGGAGGGAGGGCTCTGGCTGCTCTGGGTGACCACTCGGGCTGCGGCAGGCGGAAGGCAGCGTGGAGCCACCTGGGAGGGAGGGGCTGGCAGGAAATGGCCTGGAAGGAAACCTGCTTCCAGGCGCCTGCTGTGTGTTCTGCTTACACCTTGGTAGGCCTCGAGCCTCCCGCGCTGAGAGCTGGAGCCCCATAGACAGAAGCAGAGGAAGCTTGGGGTTGAATGTGGGCCCCTGAGGAAGGAGGGACGAGCTAGTGCTTGGCATGTGGGGCTTCTGACAAATTTCTTCTTCTGAAGCTTTTTTTAGATTGCCATCTCTTCAGACAAAGTATTTAAACAGGAGAATCAAGAATTTAAAAGTTCTGAAGTTTATCATGCTGTTTTGCTAGCAAATACAACTAGAGAAATCTCTTTTTTTGAACATTAGATAACATCTATTTTCTTAAAATAAAAATTTAAAAAACAGAATCATTTTAGATCTATTGCTGCTCTTCAGTTTCTTTAGTCATCGGAAGACAATTTGTCATGTCAAGACAATTGATGTATTCTTTGAATTACTCCAACTAATACTAATAAAAGTTTGGTTTGCTGGCAGCGACTGTTCCTCAATTTGAATTGTAAATAGTGACAGCTGTAGGGCATTTTGCTCTGAAAGAGAAACTGTCTCACAATTACATAAGAAGCATTGGTGTATTTCTTGAGCATGAAGAGGGTGGGCATGTTTGGTCTTCTGGAGAGAATGTGCCAGGAGACAAAATGCTCAGAGCAGTTGCTGTGAATTCTTTCTTAAATATATTTGAAGGTAATTGAGATGTTCGCTTGTGTTTACTTGTAATTCCTATTTAAATTCCTGACAAGTGAGACACGTATAGTCTCATTTTTCATTAACATAAAATCTTATGGTTCATCTTTTTTGTTTCTGTCCTTGGCATGTTTGTTATGAGATAAATAACTATCAGTCATCTTTGAGTTCAGAGGGTCCCTAGGTTATTATGACTCTTGCTTATTTTTGCTGTTTTTTGGTATCTTTCTGACCTGGTGGCGTGATGGTGCCCCTGGCTCATGGAAAGGTGCTGTGTAAGTGATGAGTCTGTGTCCATTGCCTTTGGACAGTCTAAAGGCTCTTGATGATGGTCATAAAAGCAGTGATACATGGAGCCCTTTGCCAAGGCTTCAAACACCGGAGTCCTCAACTCATCTCCTTGCCCAGAGCTGAGCTCTAACTCTGCCTTGGAGAGGGAGGAAATGGCCCGGGCTGATGGAGTGAGGAGAGCTTTTGGCCACAGGAAGATGACATTGCTGAAAGAGAGGTTTTCTCAGATAGATTGCTCGTGAAAGTGAGAAGCAGTGCTGTTTTCCCTTCTAACTGGTTGCTATTTTTTTTTTTTTTTGTAGAAGAATTGAAAGAACATTTGCTAGGAGACAATGCTATCGACAGAATTTTCACCTTAGGTAACTCTGAATTTCCTGTCAGCTGGGACAATGAGGTCAAACTTTGGACATTTCTTGAAGATAGAGCCTCGCTTCTTTTAAAAACATATAAAACAACGATTGAGGTAATGAGTTGATAAGTGAGGATTTGCACTTTGTTTCTAAAGGTCTTCGATTCCTTCTTACCTGTAACTTACTCTGATTCTTCAGCAGAATGTATATTTCACCTTTTTAAGCATAAATATTTTAGTATTAGTTATTAATATTTGGTATTAATGCTTTTCTATGCATCATGTTTACACTTACCAAAAAAATCACATTGAAGCATTACTGATTAGAAGGTAGCATTTGAAAATTATTTAGCATTTAAAAAATAATTTCTGGTACATTTTTCTACAGCCTAAGTTTGTGTTTGTACTTTGAAAGTTTGGCTTTGAGCCACCAGCTTTAAAGCCCTCTTTCTCCATGCATGCACGCATGCATTCATGCTGTTCACCCGGGGCCCCGGTCAGGGTCCTCAAGTGGCTGAGGTCTTCTTTTTGAGTTACACAGTTTTATTGAGATACAACTTACTCCAGTAAGATTCTCAAGTCTACAGTGCAGTGTTGACAGAGTGTCTGTGTAGCCCAGCTTTCCTCACGCCGCTGGCGGCTGACCTGCCTGTTTGTGCAACTTTGCCAGCTTGGACTTCTTGTCATGGATTCTCTTCTTTGTTTTCTAGGAAGATAAGGCTGTCCTGAAAAACCATGACCTTTCTGTTCGTGCGACAATGGCCATTAAATTACGCTTAGGGGAAAAAGAGATTTTGGAAAAAGCAGTCAAGAGCGCAGCCGTCAACCGGGAGTACTACCGCAAACACATGGAGGAGAGGGTGCCACTCCCCAGATACGAGGAGAGTGACCTAGGGCTGCTGGAGGGTGGCATGGGGGACTCGAGGCTCCCGTTGGTCTTGAGAAACCTCGAGGAGGAGGCTGGCGGGCAAGAGGCCTTAAGCCTCAAGGAGGCTGTGAGCAAAGCCAAGGCTGCTGAAAACGGGCTGCTCAATGGCGAGGACTCCATCCCCAATGGGACCCAGTCTGGAAACGGGGGCTTCAGTCCAGAGGAAGGCAAACGGGTGGTTGAAGACGCCAAAGAATCTTCCGATTGCACCAGCGAAGTGAAAGAGCAGCTCTGAGCTGCCATGCTCTGTCGGCAAACCCGGTTCAGCTCAAGGTTTGAACAGTCCACTTCCATCGCCGTGTTCTTCGTTCACGTTCTCTTTCTGCAGAGAGGAAAATATGTTTTTGCTGCTTTATATAAAAATGATTTTTTTAAGTTATTTTAAAGATCTAGTTTTGCTTTTTGATTAAGATTGCCAGCCTGCTTGTAGGCAAAGCGAGCTCAACAATGAAGGGGAAAGAGGTGCCTTTGGAAGATTCCGCAGCATTCCCGTTCCCATCGTGGGCCTTGTGTTTGCTCTGGGGAAGAAGCCAGCCCCCTCTCAGCTGTGCCTTTGTGGGCCCGTCATCCTGACGCCCGCCCAGAGTGAAAGCTGCCTCTGCCTCCTGCAGCCAGCTGACGTGGACGTTGGGGGGCGGGGCAGGCGGCGGGGCGGGGCGGGGCACAGCAGAGAGCAGGGTCCAGTCGGGAATCTGCATGGAGAGTCTGGGCAATGTCTTTTTTTTTTTTCTTTAAAAAAATAATAATATCCCAGTACCAAAAGAAAGGTAAGGTGGCAACCTTATTTTTAATAGTTTTAAATGTTGATGATAATCCTAATTATATAAATATATATATACACACACACATATATATCTAGTGATTTCTAAAGATTTGTTTACTTTTTGTGTTTCTGTTTTGCTGTACTAAGAACTTGTCCTTTTCCGTAAATCAAAGTAGGACATGCATCCTCCTCCTAATTTTAAATGTTGGCTCTAATTTCAGTGTGGCACACTTGATTTCTGGTGTTGGTAATGGGTGTGCAGCCCAGCTGTCCCTGGCTTTGCCTAGTGCTGCTCAAGGTGAGGCGGGTCCCTAGCTTTTCTGGTTTTCACAACAAGCTAGAGATTTTCAAAGCTACCCTTTTAAGTAAAGATACCCTTATTAAAAAGAAAACATGATTGATATTTTTTGTCTGTTTATTTTCTTTGGAGTGGGACAGGCCCTTTGCGTTGAGCTTTTATGCAGCAATCTTAACTGCCCTGGGGGCACTTGCTGACTGACTGGTGAGCCTGTGCCTAGGCCATGCTTGCCCTTGGCATAGAGACTGATGATCATGGTCCCCTGTGCCTCAGCAGCCACCAGGGGATTCCCAGGGGGGGCACAGGCAGCGGGCCTGCAGGGAGGGAGACAGTCGCAGGGCGGGGGGCGGGGCAGGGGGATTAGGGCGGGAGGAGGGGACGCGGGTGTCAGGCAGAGGCAGTATCCTACAACAGAGTACATGGCTTCTGTCCTCAGAAAGCTTCTGGTTTTCTGGCTAGTGATGGCTGGTGTTCCTTAACCACCAATTTTCACACGGTGTCTGGTGTCCTGTGAGTAGCTTGCTTACTTTGAAGAAAGTGTATAAGTTTGTTAGCTGCTGCTGCTGCCGCTGCTGCCACCGCCGCCACCCAGGCAGTCCTCCCACCCAGTGGTCCTCCGGTGCTTGCCACCATGTACTTGGGTGAGGAGCTCAGTGCATGGGCTTGTCTTGCCCCAGCAGCCAGACTCGTCTGCCTTTAGATCCCAGTATGAACTCCATCTCTGGGAGGCTACAGATGTCTGCTGATGTTGGTGCCAGCCCGAGGGCCAGCCCTCTACCTGGGGTACTGCTGGAGATACGTGGCCGCACAGGGCAGTGGCCTGTTTTTCTAATCCATCAAAGATGTCCAGAAACTATGCTCTTCCTCTGCATGCCTGCAATTACGTTTTCTCACCAAATTAACAGTTTTCAAGCCTAATAACACTAAACATGTTTCTGAAGACATAGATACAGTTCTAGTGAAAAATAACATTGAAACATGGGGCAGTTTTCAGGCTATTCACAGCTCCAGTGGAGGTGGACCCCAGTTTTGAGGCCCCATTCCGGGGGCCTCAGGTTCCTCGTTTCTTCCTAACTATAAAGAATGACCCTAAGCATGAAACTCCCCTGCTGAAATAAAGAATCAGAGACTATATCTTTTGTCAATCCCCTATCATTAAAATCTATTTCTGAGTCATTAGACCACAAAGTGACTATGTCAGTTTTATTTATAAAAGTAATTATGTAAGTTGTACTTCCAGCCTGTAAGAGCTCCGTGTCTGGAATGTACAATAGGCTCTAGTAGGAGCAAATTCCTTGACGTGGGAGACAGTGCCCGTGTGGCCCTACCTTCCTGAGTCAGCCGGATTCCTAGAGCACTGCTCTGCCGTGACTAACCCCAGTGCGGGCCAGTTGCCCGCTTTGCCCATCCCGTGCAGCGGCTGAGGCACCGCTCACACAGCCCCTACAACTGGGAGCGGCAGCATGAGCATTGGAGAATGAAGGCACAGCGGGTAACCTGGTGTTGAAGGACTTTCATTGCCATCCATCATGAAAGTAGGCCTCTCTCCCACGTCATGTTCAAGTTTTCTGTCTTCCTGTGCTTTTGGATGAGAGGCTATTGATGCTGGTCACTGGGAGCATGCCCTCAGCTGCCTCCCTCGGCCTTGTGATGCTTCTGTACATAGTTGGCAGCAGGTGTCACCAGCCTGAATAAAGTCCACCCATTTCTTGCCACCTAGACAATTGAGACCTGATTTCCTATGATTTCTAGAAAGGCTCACCAAGGTATATTTAATTTGCTTGAGAGAGAGAAGCAAAACATGAGCAGTGCCCTCAGGTGCACAGGCGTTTTTGGGTTAAAACTTCCCTAGAAATGAGCAGCTTGGCTTTCTGGACGCCATGGCTTAGTTTTTTAGTAACTAATGTGTGTGTCAGAGTAAGAGAATAAATGCTAAGGAAAGAAGTGCTTGGGCTGGGAAGGTGGCTCAGTGGTGGAAAGAAGTGCTTGTGGCTTGAGCACAGGGCTGAACAGCCTTGGCTGCACAGAGTCCTGGTGGGATTGGGGTCCCAGATGACAGGTACCGGAGCCGTGGTGCCAGGCTTCGCACAGCGCGAGTTACACTCTCTCCTTTGAATTATTGATCTGGTAGAGTGAGCATGCGTACTAGTCAGAACTGACAGCCTGACTCAAGAATCCAGCTCCCTTTTGTTTAAATGTCAATTTGACATGGGTATGGAGTAGAATCCAGTAACTTCATTAAGGGTCACCCTACTATTTTAATCAGCAGCACCTTATATAATGTATTCCTATAGTTCTCTGTGTAAATTGAATTTGAGTAACTCCAGTTGTATTTAAATGCACCAGCAGATTTGTTATTTAGATGGAGCTGCCCTGCTGGACCTGGGTCCTCCCGGGCGGGAGGAGGAAGCCTGGGCAGGGCCACGCTCTCCCTGTCCGCTCGTGTTTGAGGAGCTGTCACGTGAAGGAGGGAGCAGGTGACTCCCTGGCGGTGTGGAAGGCACAGCTAGGGCCCGGGTGAGGAGGCGCTGCTGCCTCCCAGTCCACGGGCTAGCGCCTGAAGTACAGGGCCATCACCGCCTTCTGAGGAGCAGGAAGATGGGGGTGCAGGACAGGGACCACACAGGCCTGCTTCTGTCTTGTTCTGCTCCTCCCCCACCCAGGGGGCGGGAAGGGAGCCCTGGGAGCCGTCCTTCCCCGTCCTTCCCTAGGCTGTTTGCTCCTGCTCCTGTCTGAAGAACCCCGAAAGGACTAAAAAGACAATGGACCCAAGGTGGAAAGGGTGAGTGGCACTGGGGATGGCAGAGTCACTGCTGCTCTGAGGGTAGGAGGGTGCGGCACCTGCTAGGGACCGCAGTGTGTGGTCCGATGATAGATTCTGTGCGTAGTTCTCACTCCTGCCGCCTGCCTTCCAGGAACGGCGGCAGACATTGAACAGATGACTAGGTAGGCAACGCTTCTAAGGAGAAATTAGCATGGAGGGGAGTGGCATAGCACTGGGCTTTGGGGACTGTGTTTTCTGTTTTCTTTTTCTTTTTCTGGTCATGGGGCTTGAACTCATGGCCTGGGCGCTGTCCCCGAGCTTTTGCGCTCAAGGCGAGCACTCTACTACTTCGAGCCAAAGTTCTACTTCCAGTTTCCTGGTGGTTCATTGGGGATAAGAGTCTCACAGACTTTCCTGCCAGGCTGGCTTTGAACCCCAGTCCTCAGATCTCAGCTTCCTAAGTAGCTAGGTGGCATGAGCCACTGGTGTATTTTCTGTTTTGGCAGTGCTGGACTTGAACAGGGCGCTCCACCACTGAGCCAGGCTTCCACTTCTGCTTTGGGAGGGATTTACTCATTAGCACCCACAGTGGGAGAGGGCAGAAAGAAGTGAGGGAGAAGATAAAAGAAGGGACTGAGTTCAGTACTCAGGGCAGCCCTGCTGAAAACTGAGACTGGTTCCTGTGTCCACTGGAGTCCTGGCTCCTGAGTGGGGAGCACGTGGGGAGCGTCCATCCTTCAGGGAAGGAACTTCTCCAGCAAGGCAGAAGAGCTGTGACCATCTTCTTCAAATTCCCTCCAATGCTGTGGCTACCCCAGGTGGGTAGAGCCAGAAAGTGCAGAAGCCTAGCCCAGATCATAGAGCTAAGGAGGTGTCCTTCTAGTAGAGTTCCTAGGTACACAGTGAGGATCCTGACTTACTAGTTGAGTATAGAAACACAGGCCTGACAGGGACATTCATGTAAGGGAGCTCTTAAAACATTTAACACACACATACACACTTTTATTTCAAAATCAAGAAATACACCAACCCAACTCAGAGGCTTGTGCATTGGGGATTACTGTGGAGGCGTAAGAGATGACTGTGCCAGCATTTCGCACCCAGGAATCCTAGCAGACCCCAAGAGCCTGAGAAGCAGGAATTCACTCTCAGGAATCTTTTCTGTTTTTGTTTTTGTTTAGGTCTGAGATCAGGACTGGAACTTGGTACCTGATGCTCTCACTCGATAGCTAGTGCTCTACCAGCTGCGCTATGCCTCCAACCCCAACTCGCAGGAGTGTTTCCACAGGGCAGCTCAGGCTCCACAGCAGTTGAATCTGCCAGGCTTCCAGTGACATCTTGGTGGGCAAGGCTGGGTACTAGCCTTCTCCAGAGTCAGGCAGCCCAGTGTTGTGACTGATCACTTCGAAGAAGCCCGCATGGCTCTGCTTTTCCAGGCTATGCCAGTGCTGTCGCCTGACTTAAAAAATCCTGTCGCAGGCCTCCCAAAGCCTGGAGCAGAGCTTCCTCTGACGAACAGCACGTTTCCCTCAGTCTCTGACACATTTCTTTTAGGCTTTGCTCTCCATTTGCTGTCAACTCCCTTGGCCTTCCTGTCTCAGTCACTCCTAAGGTGGGTGTATAAGGAGAAAGGGCCTGCTCACGCTGCTTCCTGTGTCCGCTCACAACTAGCTTTTCCTGGACACCTGGCATCCACCAGAAGTCATTCTGATCCTCTGGCTGCCTTGGATCTCATCCTGCAAAGACCTTTGCTCCTGTAGCTTCTCAGCAGCCTGCACGGGTGAGCCATGCACCCTGCAGGTGGGAGCAGGTGGGGCAGCCTCCTCCTCTTCACAGGCTGCCAGGACAGAATTCCTTGGTGTTCAGGGATCGCCTGAGATGGGCTTTGCTGATGACAGACAGGAGTGTGTCAGAAAAGTACTGGTTTTGAGGTCTCTGCTGAGAAGGTTTCCTGCATACAGGGTTTGGTCAGAAGCCGTGCCTCCAGCCTGTGGAGAGGCAGATGAAGCAGGTGAGTGCCTCCTGGGATGGTATGGGCTGTCGTGAGTCCATCTGTCAGTGTTGTGGAGATTGTTTCAGGAGTTTGGCTAGTCTGGACTGAACTAAGGAGTATACCTTTGGTCTCACCCATGCTGTGGTAGAAGTGACTGGAGGTTAGTTTGGGGGTCAGAACCTCCCAGCGCAGAGCTCCACACTCTTTTCTAGAGAAGACGTGTTCTCTCATATGGATAACTTCTCTCCCAGATGTGTGTGTGTGTGTGTGTGTGTGTGTGTGTGTGTGATGGGGGGCGCGAGAGGGAGATTTTGTGTATATAAATATGTATGTCTATAGACACATGAATGCAAAGCTTTCTCCAAATTCACAGTCTTCTTGTTTTGTTTTAGATTGTTTCGCCTGAGGCTGGGTCTGACTATGTAGCCAAGCTGGCCTTGAACTGGCGATCCTCCTTCCTCCACCTCAGGGCTCAGATTATGGGTTTGAGCCACCATGCCCATTGGGGCCTGGGAGCTCCTACTTGCAGAATGGAATAGCCGCCTAAGGTTGCTGGGAGGAGCAGGTAATACACACCAGTCCCAGTGTGAGCTGACACAAGTGTTACTGTGTGGTCTAATACACACTCATGTGTGGCCTAGTGTGGGCATCCACGCTGAAGGACCGATTGATTCAGTGGCCCAGCCAGAGGCACTGGTTGCTTGCGGGGTGGGGCAGGGCTTCTGGGGCCCAGGGAGCTATTCCCATCATTCCTGTGACTCTGGGGCATGGCCTCCATTCAGGCTGCCACTGCCCCATTCACCATGCACTATCCACACCTGACGAGTATGCTGCACTGAAATACTGAATTCATTTTGTACATGTCATCTATATTTATATGTGTTTCAGTGAACAGCCATCTTGACATGCACCTCCAAATTTCTTGGCTCTGAGTTTTCAAGTACCTCTTACAGGCAACTCAAAACAAACCCTCCCGAGTGTCAATGTAAATGACAACTGACTGAAGTCACAGCAAGCAATAGCCGTGCGCACCTACCTCAGCTGGCCTAATTGTGTGAACAGTGCTCTGGCTAACACCAGGATGTGTTGTCAAGTGCATCATGAAATGCTGCTAGAGACACAGCTACTGTTATTTCATATCCAAATTAAAAGACGGTTTTGTGCCGGTCATTGGCAGTCGTCAAAATAACTAGCTTTGGGTTTACATTATCTAATGACTTAAGATTGGTTGACACCATGGAGACTGCAGTTATAATTATAATCAAGAACCCCGCCCCAAGCCCCCTTGGGTTTTAAAGGTGCTTTGAGAGAGGTATCAGGGAAAGGTGCTTTGAGAGGTATCAGGGAAAAGCGTTGCACTGCTTGCCTGTGCTCCGAGTCATGGGCTGAGTATCAGCCTAGATTAAATTAGGGCATGTTGATGGCCTCCATCCCCTCCTGTCACCTCCTCCTCAAAAGCAGGGCTGGAATAGAAGCCCCAGCCCGCTGCAGCTGACAGCTCCAGCTAGCGAAGGGGGAATCTTTCCATGAAAGCCTCCACCATGTTGCTCTGCAAGGCTGGGGTCTGAGCGCAGGGAAGCCAGGAGCAGAGCCCTGGCCCTGTTCTTCACCACATGTTGAGATGCTGTGAGAGCCGGTGACTCACATGCCACCAGCAGTAACCAAAGCTACCAACTCAGAACGGCGTGTTCCCGGGAGGGCTCCGGCTACTTTGCATAAGTTAACTAGGTGGAGTGCTCCAAGTGCCGAGTAGATCTGAGCTTTTACTTTGCAATGGCAAAGGCAGACTTGTCTTCCAGTATTCCCTATCTTTGACCTGAAGTTGGCAGGGTGGGAGAGGGGGGTGCGGAGTAGCGCGTCGGGGAGGGAGGCACCTGAGGGGAAACCATTATTCCCACCGCACACACGTTAGATGGCTGCAGTACCACGTCGGTCTTCTCTGGGGCTCAGAATACCAGAATCCAAGCAGGCATCAGGCGGCTGTGCCTGTCTGCCCACACACAAGTGCTAAGAACAGATGGCAAAGGCCCCGTTCCCCAGGTGACAAGTGGAGGTCCAGCCACCAGGCTGGCCAATGAGGAGGCGAGCTTCAGTGTCCTCATGGCCTGTGCCCAAGTTTGTCTTCTTTAATATGCTTTGGGTCAGTGACAGCTACAGATCTGCCTGGCAGGTTCTGGGGTATCGATATGTATGGGCACTACCCTGTGTTCTGGCTGGCAGCCCCTAGGAAGTGATAACCTGTGGACAAGCTGAAGGTGGCAGAGAATGACAGCCCGCGGGCAGGTCCTAATGTCCTCGCTGGTGTTCTATTGTGAATGGAAGGCAGGCTGGGCAGGCGGGCAGGGCCATCGGCTCCAAGCTATACCTGATCGTTGATGCTTGTGTATTCTTTCATAACCTCACACGCATTCTCCCTCCTGCCACACACACATGCGCGTGCACGCGCACACACACACACACACACACACACACACACACACACACACACACACACAGGTTCATTTCTATTACCAAACAATGGAGAATCTGTCTCTGATGTATTCATTTTATAACTTAGATGAAAGCATGCCTCGGAAAGCTAGGATGGTTGTCATGGTTTTAAATATCACATTGCCAGATTTTCTAACATTCTGGGATCAGTGGGGGGATACAATCACACTTAGGAGACGCATGCATCCCAGCTTTGGGACTGACCTAATGATCTCCGGGAAGTCCATATTTCCTTCACCAAAACTGAAACCCATGGAGACCGGTAAGCAGGACCAGGCCTGTCTCCAAATGGCCATTCCTCATCTCCCCATGCACGGCATATAGAAAACTCACCTCTGCAGCCCATTTGGGGGGTCACTGAATTGTCACAGAAGCCATACCCTTCAGAATACCTCTAAAGGGGCAAAAACAAGGATTTAGAAGGTCGGAGGTCAGTAATGGATGATACCCAAGTATCAGACCTTGTCTGCTCTCTGTACTTGATTCCTGTGACAAGTTTTTCATTTACTGGCCAGGCTACTCATGGCCACAGAGGCTAGAATCTCTGCTCACTGACACTTCGGTGTCTAGAAACCCAGGTGAAGAAGGACCCTCCTTGAAATAAATAGGAAGTAACTCCCATAGGCATCAAGTAATCCTGCAGGCTAGCTGTAAGGAAGCCAGGATTTCCTGCAGCAATTAAGCTACATGATTGGATGCAGAGGAAACTTTATAATTGCTCCCAGGTAGCAATTTACTAGGGTAGATGTTACTTATGACATGTGTCAAGAAGGTCAAAGTTTATACTTCCTTGGACATTAACCTAATCTTGGAACCTCTCAAAGTTACACTTTTTGGTCATTAATTTTTTTTTACAAGCAGAGATTTTGACAATTAACCCAGTTAATAAAGGTCAAATTTCAATTTTTTTCCAATTTCTGCAGCATTTAACTTATTCCTTTTTGAAAACGGGAAGATAGTGGATGATAAATAGTTATTAAATGAGTACAAGGATGTAGTTCTTCTGTCACGGTGATGACTACGAAACAGCTGATCCTGGAAGAATAGAATTGCTGTGTATCTGATGGGAAGGAAAGTAGATTACAAGCCAAGGAAATAGAAAAATTAAGCCCAAATAATGTGTGCTGCAAGTGGAATAATGTGAGTACGCGCACTTGTTAAATCATTTTAGGATTCTAGCCATTCAATTATGGAGGCTTCAAGTCTTCAGCCGTCGAATCTGCACATTTTAGAATAAGTAATTTCTGCAAACTTGCAACCAAGCACAACTTGGGTTGAGAACCAAAATGTCGCCGCCAGGCTGCGGCCCTTCCGTGAATCCACAGACCAACGCGGTCAAGTCACCCTGACCAGAGAGAGGCCAAGGACCAAGGCCTAATGGTAGGCTGCTCATCCTCCACACCCACCCACCACGAGCAGCCCAGGGGCGGGCATGGGGGATGAAAGAGATCTTAGTCTGTGGTGTGGGATGAGCCAACACCACCGTCTCTCTTCTGCTACTCTTTCAGTTCCTGTTAAAAGCAAACAGCACATATACCATCCCCTTGGTTCTGGGGGTTCTCCCCCTGGGTGATACCCATTTCCCTTTGCTCTGTTTGCACGCCTGATGACAGTGTCAGTTGGGATGAGAGGCTAGCCAGGACTCTGTGCGGGGAGACATAAGTGGAGGCCTTGCATTTTGCTTTGTGAGGGCAGGTGCCACAGCCAAGTGGTTTGCCTTGGGCGCATCTGGAAGTGTTGCTACTGTCGTGTTGGACAATCTTCTTGTTCCCCGTTGAGAGGACTCCAAACCAGTTTGACTCATTATTCACCCACCACCAAGGATGTGTGAGGAGCCAGCACCTGCCCCTCCGTGATGCCCCCTGGCCCTGCACGTCTTCCTGCCCAGCCTCTCCAGGTTTATATGCTGCAGCGAGGTTCCATCTGCCGCGGCCAGGATGTGCCCATTTTCCCCTTGTTGACATCTTGAGTCCGGCTTCTCTCTTCAGGGCCATGTCTAGCCAGCTCTGTGTCCTCGCTCTTTCTTGCATATTGTAGAGACTCAGAAAATGCTGAAAGGAAAAGTCCAAGTCGTTTCACTCAGCCAAGGATGGAGACTATTGAAACTCTCTACTTAGTAGTCTTAAAAAAAAAATAGCAACTGAGCCAGGTGCCAGTGGCTCATGCCTGTAATCCTACTTACTCAGGAGGCTGAGATCTGAGGATCATAGTTCAGCCTGGGCAGGAAAGACCGTAAGACTCTTCAATAAGCCACTAGAAAACCAGAAGTGGCACGGTGGCTCAAGCAGTGGAGTGCTTGCCTTGAGCTGAAGAGCACAGGGACAGCGCTCAGGCCCAGAATTCAAGCCCCACGACTGACAAAAAAACTGAGGCTGGGATTAGAGGCTGACGTGTGTTAATCCTAGGCTGAGGACTGCAAGGTTGCAGTCCTGAGATCTGAGCATCGGGACTCAGAGTCAGCCCAGACAAAGAAAGTCTGTGAGCCTCTTAGCTGCAATTCACCAGCAAAAAGCCAGAAATGGAGATGTAGATCAAGGGGTAGAACACCAGCTCTGAGCAGAAAAAAAAAAACAAAAAACTAAGAGACAGTGCCCAGGCCCCGAGCAAAAATAAGTAAATTTTAAAAAAAAGAGGCAATTTGGCTGTGAAAGATGGAGAAAAACAGTAGAAGAGGGGACAGTGATCAAGACGCCGCATATTTATCCACTGTTTTGTTGAATTGGGAATTAAAAATAGGCACTTTGGAAACTGCTTTCATCTTAACCATCCAACCAACTTCTGCCTGTGCTTAAGTGTGGACAGCTGTCCTGAGGAGTGGAGAGGCCCTGGTGACTTGCTGGTAAGAAGAATCATTTGATCAAAGATTTGTAGTTGGGTGACACAAATGCGGTTTGGTTACAGAACTGGAGAACAGCAAGTCCTCAGGAACCCGTACCACGTGCAGCCATGGCCACCTGCGCAGGGCACCACAGAGGAAGCGCAGGATGGCGGAGCAGCATCTGCTGGGCCCAAAATACCTCCACAGGCTGCAAACCTGCCTGAAACCTGCGGCAAACCCCAGCACACCTGACTCTTGGAAACCGTGGCAGGGCTTGATGTTAAAACAGACTGTCGGGTCCTAGCTAGGAAACAGTTGGAAAGGGCGACTCTGGTCTTGTTTTCTTCCCTTTGATTTCTATGGTGTGTTCACCTGAGTGCTCTGACCCCTCTCCTCCTCCTGCCTCTCAGTCCTCCTCCAACTTCAGCCTCCCCTCCCACCCCATTCTTACCTCTTCCACTCACTGTCACCCCATTTCTCTCTCTTTCCTCAGTGGACTGCGTCTGAGATGTTACTGCCTCTCAATCTTTTCTGTACCCCACGGGGCTCTGTACCCTGTGTGTAGGACGGGGGGCTGGCGGGGGCACACCAGAGGAGGAAGTGTGGGAGCCGGCTCAGCAGACAGCAGTTTTATAAGAGGCAGAGGGGTGGTGACAGGCAGGTGCTCTTGGGGCTGGGCCGAGGTACAGGAGGATGGGGGGGAGGGGAGGGCTGAACCCTGGGACTTTCTCTCACCACAGCAAAAGAGGCTGTTTTTCTCCTCTAGGGAGGGGGTCCTCTGAGTTCCCCCGAGATTCCCCAAGGCCCCCTCACTCCCCCCCATCCCATATACCAGCATGAAGTGGAAGGTGCCCAGGGGTTGGCTGCCATAGACATGGGGTGGGAGGGAGGCTGGAATCCAGCCTTCCACCGGGTGAAGAGAATGCAGAGGCCCAAGAGGGGCGCTTGTGGGAGAAGGGTGCATCCAAGATGGATGAGCTGGCCGAGGGCCACAGCTTGGGAGCTGGACTGCCATGACCCCGAAAGGTTCTAAGGGCAGAAGTATGTTTCCTGGGGGAAGAAATAGTGTGGGCTTCAGAGCTGGCAGGCTGCGCTGACTCGAACACCCGCATTCAGACCAATAGTCAACTGGCAGAAGGAGCAGGTCTTCCTTAAGCCTTCTCCTAATGCAAAAGGAAGCGGACCGTAGAAGCCACCATTTGGGAAAACCCACAGCACGTGCTAGCAGGCAGGACCCACGGGTGGATGCTACTCAGGGCCAGTCCTGACAGGAAGCAGGCAAGCCTGGGCTGCGGGACACGGCGGGTGGATGGGACCGCAGAGCCCCGCATGCACTGGGCTGGGGCCAGAGGACAGTCCCAGACCGCAAGAACCTAGCGGTACACAACTGGAGATGGGTCCTGGAGGGACCTGGGCAGAAGAGGGCATTACTGCAAAACCTGCACTATTAGAACAGAGTTTGCAGCCCTGGTAGGGGCACCGCCCAGTATTTACTTTCTTTGGGGGGATTTTACAGGGCTGGGGGACACCTGGGCACAGTTCTATTATTACTATTTTGGTCAGTCATGGGGCTTGAACTCAGGGCCGGGGTGCCTTCCCTGAGCTTTTGTTCAAGGCTAGTGTGCTACCTGAGCCTGGCATGAGCCACTAGCGCCCGGCTTCTCTGTATTTCTAGAATGCAGCTTCAGGGTCCAGGTGACCCTGATGACAGAGAAGTGGCAGGAATTCAAAACCAGGCAGCCACAGGGTGTGGTAGGGTTTGGTGGTGAGCTGGGTTTACACAAGAGCCTTAGAAATAGAAGCGTGAGCCAGGCGCTGGTGGCTCACACCTGTAATCCTAGTCACTCAGGAGGCTGAGATCCGAGGATTGTGGTTCAAAGCCAGCCCAGGCAGGAAAGTCCGTGAGGCCCATCTCCAATAAACCACTAGAAAACCAGAAGTGGGGCTGTGGCTCAAGTGGTAGAGTGTTTGCCTTGAGCTGAAGAGCACAGGGACAACACCCAGGCCCAGAGTTCAAGCCCACGACTGACAAAAACAACAAAACAAAAAGTAGAAATACAGAGAAATCAACTGCCAGTGCGCCCAGGGGGCACTTATACATTTTTTTTTAAAGTACAGCCAGAACTTCAGACAAATCTGTAGTAGCACATAAAGGTCCAAGTGTTGCCTTTTTTGTTTTCAAATGAAGCACTGGCACACTGAGAAGCCACACAAAGGAAAGCAGCCAGGTGGCAGGACTCAGCCAACTGAGCCCCTCGGCAGGGGCTGCATCTCTAGGAAGGGGGAGGAGGTGCATGCTGACCCCTTCCTTGAGCATGGATCTCGTGGATGCTGGCCCCCGTGGGCCTGCGCCTTGCCTTGGGACTTACCGAGCACCGCGTCACCATCACCTGGTCCTGCATGGGTGCTGGTTTACCGTGTCCTTCCATCTCTGTCCTTGGTGATGGAAATGGCAGTTAAAAATAATGAGATGAACTGGGCACCGGTGGCTCACGCCTGTAACCCTAGCTACTCAGGAGGCTGAGATCTGAGGATCGCAATTCGGGAAGTCCCTAAGACTCTTCAGTAAACTACTCAAAAGAAAAGTGGAAAGTTGGAGCTGTGGCTGAAGCCTGGGTTAAAAAAGCCAAGCAAGAGCTCAGGGACCTGAGTTCAAGCCCTCGTACTGGCACAAATGAACGCAGGTTCAGCTGAGCTCCATGCACAGCTCATTTGGTGGAGTGTGTGTATGGGGGCTGGGGGGGGCAGCTGGGCTGGGGGAGCAGCAGTATCCTTCTGGGCTTGTGGGGTGATGCCCGGTGAGGGGTCCCCAGAGAGTGAAGGCGTTCCACTTTCCAGAAGGCTGAACACTGCACACGGAGCCAGCGATCCCCATTTTATTGAAAATACTCTGTAATTTCTGGTAATGACCAAGCAGAACTGCAGAACAGGCTCTCCTGAAAGGTCATTTATCCGCGAGAAGAAAATTGTTCCTTTTCCTGGGGGCTGTCATCTTTGCCTTTAATTAATATCAAGCGTGTGCAGCCTTGGCAGTGACTTCAAACGTTAGGGTGGACTTCCGGTGACATTTTTAATAATAACAATAAAAAAAAAAGACAGAAAACCCTCCTGGGCTCGCGGAGGCTCTGCGGGCCGCCGCCGCCTCCTCACGCAGGAACCTCCGAAACTGAGGCTGGCTGAGGGCAGGCCCCAGCTGGGACTGCGCAGCAAGGGCTTCCCTGGCTTGCATTTTAGTGCATTCGTTCATTCACTGGGAAAGGCAAACATGGACGCAGAGAATAGGTGTGCTCAAATCATGGCTCCCTGGGAAGGGGTCTTTAGCTCCCTGTGCCTCAGCTTCATTCAGTAAATGGTGGAGGATAGGCCTGTTTCACACGGTTGTTTTATGAATTACATACAATACTTGTGTGTGTGTGTGTGTGTGTGTGTGTGTGTGTGTGTGCTGCTGCTGCAGGAGCTTGAGCCTGGCACTCTTGCTTGGCTTTTTCTCTCAAGGCTGGTCCTTGAGCTGTACCTTGGCTCTTTGCTTTTTTGTTGTTGCTGTTGTTGGTCGTGGGGCTTGAACTCTGGGCCTGGGCGCTGTCCCTGAGCTCTTCAGCCCAAGGTGCTCTACCACTTGAGCCGCAGCGCCACTTCTGGTTTTCTAGTGGGTTATTGGAGATAAGAGTATCACGGACTTTCCTGCCCAAGCTGGCTTTGAACTGCGATCCTCAGATCTCAGCCTCCTGAGTAGCTAGGATTATAAGTATGAGCCACCAGCGCTGGCTGGCTCTTGCCGGTCAGTGGGAGATAAGAGTCTTTTGGATTGGTCTTCTGGAGCTGGCTTTCAACCATGATCCTCAGATCTCAGCCTCCCAAGGATCCAGGATTTTAGGCATGAGCCATAGCCTACAGCTCAGTGGAATACTTAGCCCAGAGGAGCAACCCAAGGATTGTGGCTAAGGAGGTCTGTCTATGCCTGTCCCCAGTCTCTGGCCCTGGGCTAGGCACCAAAAATACATGACAGGACCAGACAGGCTAGTCTGCCTGACCGGCCAGTCTCGCAGTTCAGGCCTCAAGCTCAGCTGCCTCTTCTTCCTCTTTGGGCTCCCTGAGGCACGACCCACCGATGTCACGGCTGTTTGTCCACCTGCCGAAGCACAGGGCTCGTCAGAGCTGGATGTGGAAGCTCTCAGGGAAGGCAGGCGTGGCTCAGGGCTCCGGTGGGCGGCAGGAGGCTGGGCCCTGGATTAGGACTTCCTCCTCTCTCCACACGGCTGCAGCCGACTGCCGGTCCAGCCATTCTTCCATGCTCAGTTCCAGTTTTAAATGAGCAACATGAGGTTGAAGCCGAGGCAGGATTTGACCAGAAGTCACTGCACACTGAGGAACCCAGGGATGTCTCTGTTCCTAGGATCCGAGCTAGCTTTGGGATCCCCAAACTCTCCTTTGGGGCCACCCAAGGGCTCCCTACATACCAGCACCTCAGTGAGGAGTAAGAGAGACCCCAGTGCTCCTTCTGGTGGCCCCTCTTTCCTTATGACAGCAGTAATCCCAGCAAGAATGGCACAGCAAGCCAAAAGTATAGTGGTGGTTGCTTGTAATCCCATTGCTTGGGAGCAGAGATTAGAGGATCGAATCAAGCGTTCAAGCGTTGCCTGGTTTATACATCTAGACCTTGCCTCATCGAACCAAGGGCTGGGGATGTAGCTCAGGAGCAGAATTGCCTAGTATGTGCAAAGGCCCTCCTGTGCTCAATCCCTACATCTCCCTCTTTCTCTCTCTTTCTCCTCTCTCTCTCTCTCTCTCTCTCTTGCTCTCTCTCTCGTTCTCTCTCTCTCACACACAGTATAGAGAGTAACTTTTATTAGAAAGTTCCGACACGATGTTCATTCTTTAAAATAACAATAATAAAATCCAAAGGGTGAATTTCCTACAAACAAGGACAGGCTTCCTCAACCACATACCATCCAAATGAGGAAATGAATGCTGATATAGAGTGGCCATCTGATTCTCAGCCCTCCCTCAGCATCCACAATTTAGAGTGAAGGATGCAAGATCAGACCCTGCCTGTAGCTGTGTGGCTCCAACAACCATCTTCGATCTTCTGGGCTGTTCCTCTGTGTGTGTAACCTCCATGCTTCTGGGTGTCACTAGTCTGCTATTTTGTGGAATGTCCTCCCGTGTGATATGTCTCTTGGTCTTACGAGTCAATTCAGGTTCTGCATCCGGGTCACCAGAGGAAACTCCTGTGCTCTGCACCTTGCTCCCTAGCAGGTGGCCGAAGA
The DNA here is from genome assembly GCF_019054845.1 of Dipodomys spectabilis. Classification (NCBI taxonomy): domain Eukaryota; kingdom Metazoa; phylum Chordata; class Mammalia; order Rodentia; family Heteromyidae; genus Dipodomys; species Dipodomys spectabilis. The sequence continues at coordinate 1,334,757 of NW_024870834.1, forward strand.
CTTTGAGAGTATGTTGTAAATATTTTCTCCATATCTGACACTTCTCTTTTAGCCTTCTTCATACAGAGGTTTTCTGTTGTTTTATTTTCTGATTGTGGGCTTCAACTCTGGGCCCGGACGCTGTTCCCGAGCTCCTTTGGTTCTGGGCTAGCTCTTGAACCACAGCTCCACTTGCAGCTTTTTCTGTGATTAGTTGGAGATAAGAGTCTCACGGACTTTCCTGCCCAGGTTGGCTTGGAACTGCGATTCTCAGGTCTCAGCCTCCTGAGTAGCTAGGATCAAAGGCATGTGCTACCCGTGCAGGGATCAGAGATTTTTCTTTTCTTTTTTTTTGAGACAAGGTCTTGTTAGGTATCCCAGGCTGGCTTCTAACTTGAAGTTTTCCTGCCTCAGCCTTCTGAGGGTTAGGCTTACATGTGTATACTACTATCCCGGGCTTCATGCAAACTTTTAAGTTCTGTTGGAAGTGGCGCTGTAGCTCAAGTGGTAGAGCACTCACCTTGAGCTGAGGGACAGTGCTCAGGCCTAGAGTTCAAGCCCCATGACCGACAAAAAAAAAAAAAAAAAACGTTTTTAAGTTCTGCAGTTAAATCTGTGAATTTTACTTTTCAGTAAGTCTTGTTTAAAACCCCTCAAGGTCACCAACAAGTTGTCTTATGATTCCTTTCACTATACTTCCAGCTTGAAAATTTTTTATTCAATTAGTTTTTGTTAATATTACAAAGGAAGATTTTAATTTTCCTAGGTCTACAGTGTGCCAACACTTATTGAAGAACTCACTTTTTTTCTTGGTGATTCTTTATTCATATACTAAATTCCAGTATATACGTGTATCTGGCTTTTTAAAAAGTTAATCTTCTATTTTTGATCCAAGAGCTATTTATCTATTCATGTGCTAATATCGCATTATATTTATTAAAATTACTTTATAATATGCTTTGACATCTTGTCGGGCAAAATTCCCCTCTTTGTTTTTTCTTTTCTCAAGCTGTCTTGGCTATTCTTGAGCATTTACTTTTCCTTCTGAATATTAGGAACAGCCTGTCAGGTCCCATTAAAATCTTGGTCAGGTTTTGATTGAGGCTGTGTGGGATTTATAGACTTATTGGGGGATGAAGTGGAGCTAACTATTCATCTCAGCACCACGATGTGGCCTGGGGAAGGTTGTGGTAGCAGCTGAGTCATAGCTGACTTGGTAGAGGGTAGCCCTGCTGCTCAGGTCCTGGGCCTGGTTTGAAGCCCTGGGAGTCATTGAATTTCCCACCTGAGTCATGCAAGCCCCGCCCAGTGACCTGCAGACAAGCTATAGGCCACCACCATGCCAGGGGACGGCCTGGCTGGGCCCCTCTCATTGGCTCTGACCACCAGTGAGTGACACTCCTAGAGGCTGTGTTCATCCTGGGGAGGCAGTTTCCCAGGAGGACCTGCCTCTAAGTCCCAAAGGAGAGCCACCCCCCACCCCAAGCCTCGGTGGACTGGAGCAAGGGGGACCTGAGGAAGAGCTGCTAACTTGGCGGCTAGGGAGGAAGGTCTGCTCATGTCTTGTTAAACTCTATTAGTAAATTATGATTATGACTTGGTGCCAGTTCTGGAACTAGAACTCAGGGTTTGAATACTGCCCCAGAGCTTTTTTTTTTTTTTTTTTTTTTTTTTGCTCAAGGCTACTTCTCTATCAATTGAGCCACAGCTCCACTTCTGGCTTCTTGGTGATTAATTGGAGATAAGAGTCTCACGGTCTTTCCAGCCCCAATCCTCAGATCTCAGCCTCCTGAGTAGCTAGGATTACAGAGTGAGCCACCGGTGCCCGCTCTTGCTTGATTCTTAAATGACAGTGCATTTGTGCCATGTAGGGAAAGAGGGTGGGGGGTAGAGAGGGGGTGGGGGATGGGAGGTCCCAAGGGCAGGTGTCACAGGGGAGGTTGGAGACTAGGTACAGAAAACCTGGGAGTACGTCCCTGGGGTGGGGGCAGAGAGTGAGGCAGCCGGCCAGCAGCTGGCACAGCCACACCAAAGGCCAGTGGAATTTATTTCCCTACAAATACTTACTAAAGGATCTTACTTGTAATACTTGTTAAAGGATAAGTTTACAATGCACCCGCTACCCTCGTAAACTAAAGTATACTCATGAAACAGGATAAAAAGGATAAGAAAATATGCTAACTTGAACCTTATATACACATAATTTTGTTATTACTATTATTAAAACTTAACAATACCCCTGACAAAGAGTGAGAACTTGGACCAACAACAAAAAAGAAAAAAAGAACCTCAGACCAACAGATTTTTCAGGGCAGATTGTCACAACTCTATAGAATTTCAGTTCATGGTGATAAGAAAAGGCGGATCAGCTACAAGTCAGTTATATTTGTTTTTGGTTTTTGTCTGGTTGGCCATGGCGCTTGAACACAGGGCTTGGGCGCTGTCCCTGAGCTTGTGTGCTCAAGGCTCCCACTCTACCATGTTGAGCTACAGCTCCACTTCTGGTTTTCTAGTGGTTAATTGGAGATAAAAGTCTCATGGACTTTCCTGCCTGGGGTGGATTCAAACTACAATACTCAGATCTCAGCCTCTAAGAGTAGCAGAATTACAGGCATGAGCCACCAGTGGTTGGCTAGTTATGTTTGAAAATTTCTACAGAGTACCTGACTGTACAGCTCCTACGCATCTTGGTGCACCATTACCTTGACTCTTATTTCCAGTAACCAACATAAAACTGGAAGTGGAGCTGTGCTCCAGTGGTAGAACTCCAGTCCCAAGTGAAAAAACTCAGGGACAAAGCCCAAGCTCTAAGTTCAAGCTCCAGGATGTGTGTGTGTGTGTGTGTGTGTGTGTGTGTGTGTGTGTGTGTGTATGTGTGTATTTATATATATAAGGGGTCAATAATTCTGATATCAATATATACATTTAGTGTAATGCAGATTTTTTGGGGGGGACAGACTAGGCAAACACTTCGTATGTTCATGTGGGTAAATAAGTACTAATGATTCTGCAAGAGGAAGTTTAAAGAACGGTAGAGGAGGGCTTGGTCTACTAGATACTAGCACTTCTTCAAGGTCCTTTCTGATCAAACAAACAGACCTGGTAGAGAAACCAGCAGGTGATGCTCAGAGGGGAGAAGGGAATCTGTAACTAGGTGACAATATACTAAGCAACTAGGGGAGAGGGTCGGGGGGGGGGGCGGGGGGTGGGAGGGCGGAGAGGAGGGAGTCAACTCATGTTGAAATTTCTAGTTTGCGCATTCTTTTCCTCCTTGGTCCTGGGGCTTGAACTAGGGCCTGGGCTCGCTCTCTCACTGAGCCTTTCTGTGTTCAGAAAGGCTCTGTGTTCAGACAGTGCCACTTCCAGCCTTTTCTGAATAGTTTATTGGAGATAGGAGTCTCATGGACTTTCCTGCCCAGGCTGTCTTTGAACTGCAGTCCTCAGATTTGAGCCTCCTGAGTGGCTAGGATTACGTGCCTGAGCCATGGACGCCCCGTTCCCATCTAGCCTTATTTATCGCCCTAAGACAGTGTCATCAGCTTACGGATTTGGAAACGCTGACTCAGCAAGGTTAAAGTGCGCTGTGTCAGGGCCGGTTAGGAAGCTAGGAAGGGCCCCGGGGTCTGAACCTGGACTAGCCTCACTCTAGCACCCCTCCGCCTTGCATCCAGCGTTTCAGGGCTTCAAATATCATGGAGGCTGGGTGGGGCACTCTGCCTCTGTCCTGTCTGGTCTGTCCCACAGTCTTCTACTCTCATTTCAAGCAGCTGAAATCTGGGGGCAACGATGGCACTCACCGCCCCACCTCTATGCCATTTCCCATCAGCCCCCATCCGTGTGCTTTGATGGTAAGACCTGCATTATTCAAGCCCATGGAATATTCAGGCTGCTGGGCAGAGGACCCAGCCTGTCAGGGCTGGCGCAGCGGGAGCCACCGTCTCACAAGGGCCCCCACGGGCTGCGGACACTGCAGGGCTCAGAGAGGCAGCCAGAGCCTTGTGCCCAGCCAGATGTGGCCTTGCGGGCCTGGCCCAGGAGGGGGCGCAGGCTGTAACCCGATGGATGGGCTCATTTGGGGGAATGCATTATTGAGAACAGAGGCTCTCTCCAATCAGACTTCTGGACAAAATGGCTCAGCTGTGTCCCCGCCCATGGGAGCCCCAAGCTCTTAAAGAATTCCATCCCAGTGCACCAGACCCGGAGCACAAGACAATCCCCACAGAGTGACAGGTTGTGCAGTCGGAAACTGGAATTGAGGACATCACCCCTGTAACATGACTGTCAGGTTGGCCAGCTGAGCTCTCTGTGGCCATCTGTGGCCATCTCTGCGGAGTTCAGTGTAAACCAACCCCCTAAGCTACATGTCACAAACCAGTCTCCAGAACCAGGAGACTCTGTACCCTTGAACTTGGCCCTATTGGACCTTTGAGAATGTTCCACAAGTGCCCGGATGTCTGAAATCTTAGTCATTAGCTCTAGAAGCCTGATACTGGGCATTTCTGTATCCTCAGAGATGCTGGTTCTATAACAGCCATGGAATCACTGACCATCTGAAAACATGGAGGGACAGAACCCTGTCTGCCCCCTTGCTTTACTTCGACCTGAAAGACACAATTAAAAGAGAAATAGAGGCCAGACACTGGTGGTTCATGCCTGTATTTAGCTACACAGAAGGCTGAGATTTTAGGATGGCAGTCCAGGCAGGAGAGTCTGTGAGACTCTTATGTCCTTACTCACCAGAAGTAGAGCTGTGGCTTTAGTGGCAAAAAGCTAAAAGTAGAGCTGTGGCTCAAGTGGCAGAGCACTAGTCTTGAGCAAAAAAGCTCAGGGACAGTGCTCAGGCCTGAGTTCAAACTGCAGGACCAGCACCAAAACGAAGAAGATGGAAGAAAGAGGAAGAGGAGGAGGAGGAGGAGGAAGAAGAAAAGGAAGAGGAGGAGGAGGAGGAGGAGATGGAGGAGGAGATATACAGCTAGTCCTGGCACACACTTGTAATCCCTTTCCTCTTGAGATCCTGAGCCCTCTCAACAAATGCAGAATTAGCAGAATACATGCTGTGGGCCTGTTCCTCTTAGAGATGTCAAGGAAATGGCCAAAACAGTAGTCAGTGAAATATACAAGATCACTGTCCTAATGGAGCTGATGTTGGAGTGTGTGTGTGTGTGTGTGTGTGTGTGCATGTGCGTGTGCGTGGGTGCGTGTGCGTGGGTGCGCGGGCGTGTATGCACACTTTCGAGCATGCATGCATGCATATCCAGCTGAGAGTCAGGTTTGGAAACAATGGGAGCACTCCATGGCTGCTCAAATGCTCCCTTCGAAGCTGAGCTGGAGTCTCATAACCAGCAAAGCCGTGGTCAATAAACTGGGTTAGTGATCTCCTTTCCCCACTCCCCCAAGTAGCTTTCCTAGAGAAGGTGTTTGCTTCTTGAGTCTCAGGGTGTCCAGGGCTGCAGCTTTGGGCAGGCCACCTCTGGGGCACATTTCCATCGTCACACATCTATCTGACTGGGGGTGATGCCAAGCCTGGCCGTGCAGACAGGGACCTCATGAATTATGCTCCATCGTGTCTTTCTCCTCGGGGGCTCTGGGGAAGTTACAGCTGCCATTAGCTGACACCGTGCAGGCAGCCTGGCTGCTTCTCTGCGCTGGCCTCTCCAGGGAACAGAAGGGACGGGCTGAGCCGTGGGAGGGCTGCTGAAGAATCTGCTTCTCTGGGCCTGAATGCACAATGCTTACCACCCTTTGGCAGAGAGAAGGCGGCTGTCCACAGTGGGTCTGGTGCTGGGGTCCTGCTAGCTGGTCCAAGCCAGATGGAGAGCAGATAGGCATGGGGGAGAGGCCCGGGGGGGGGGGGAGGCAGTCAGAGGTGCCACTTGCACCGCCCACTCTGTGTGAGTCGGGCTGGGTGCTCCAGGCTCTGTGCAGCACTCCACGCGGCTCTCTCCTCTCTCATGGATGTGGTGGCTGCTTGTCCCATCCTGATGCACAAAACTAGCCGGAAACAAGTCCCTGGCCTTGTCTGCAAAGGTGGTCAGAGTGGGGCTGGCAGCAATGTTCTATTTTGCAGCTGAGAGAGAGAAGTACCTCACCCAAGATCACCTGGAAGTTAGCGATGGAGGCATCCCACCCACTTCCCCTGATCCCCGGCTCTTGACAGTACCTGGCCTTAGACAGCACACCTCACCCCCAGCAAGCAGACTGCCCTCTGATTGGACGGGGGCTGTGGGTAGAGTCAATACTGACCAGCATGAGGTGTGAACTCTGCCCAATAGGAATGACCCATACTGTAGAGCAACAGCTTGAGCCCATCAGAGCCCCTCCTGGGAAAGCTACCAACAGGCTGTTCATGAGGGCATCCAGGACATTTTCCTCCAGGTGGCCGCTGCCTGTGTGTCCCGGCCGCGCACGGGAGAGGTTACTATCTGCTACAGCTGCTGCTGGTCCCTGGCCAGTGCCCTGGGATTGAATTTCCGAATCGTGATGACACCCCAATGTGAGAACTCAGGAGATCTCTGGACCAGGATCAAGATCAGGACCTCTGGAGGGGACCAGAAGCTGTGTGGCAACAGCCGGCCAGGTATAGACTTTCAGCGGTGTCACTGTGAGTGAGCTGCATGACTGCAGACAGGCCGCTAAAGTTGCATATCGCGGGGTCTGGAGACGCCGGTCAGTTTCAACACTGATACAAGAAGCAGCTTGTTCCATGTAGAGGATTTCTGGTCTGATGGCATGATGTCATAGTTCCAGGGGTTCTGAGTTGAGGGTCTGGGGAGCCCAGATTCCCTCCCTCACAGTGAGGAAGGTCAGCTTTGTGTGGAGGCAGATTCTATGGTCTCTTTCAAGCATCTTGTTTCTGTGGCTAGCTCTGAGGAGTGCTGGTCGCTTGTCTATTGAGGGGGTATTGGGGCCTGGTGGATGCTGGAAACAGTTCCTGCAGTCCCGTGTGCACGCGGTTCATTCATGCGGCAAGCTATCGCTCTCTTCTAGTTCCTTTCTACTCTCTGTAACCCACCTACCTCTCTTGTTGATGCATTGGCTGTCTGGTTTGTCCGTGTGACCCCCGGAACGTGAGCTCCACAGAGCAGGACGGTGTATGTGAGCAGCGCCAGCATGCTGCTGGGCATCTCGCAGGGCTGGCTGGCCGGCTGTGGGATGGGTTACAAGAGGTCATCTTTCACGTTGGACGGGTGTGTAAGTGATGCTGGCTGAAGGAAGCTGCCGGTGAGCGAGCGGACTAAGCGAAGGCTGGGCCTCCTCACCAGCAAAGTGAGGGTAGACTCGCTCTGACCTTCTGCTTGCTCAGGGCAGGGTCCCTGAAGGAACGCAATGACCGAGCTCCCCTGTCCACCCTGGCTGGACACGAGGGTGCGTGAGAAATGCTGACGTGTTAAACTTCTGAGAGCCGAGGTTGTTACTGCAGCACAACCTAGCCCATCCTGACTGATGGCGCGTCTGGTGCCGTCTGCGGGGTGGTCAGCCGCAGGGGTGCCCGCTCCTGACTGCTGCTCACAGCCACGGGGGGACTTCTGTCTCCCGGATGCCAAGGGCACGATGTGGGGACAATGGAGACATTTTTCTCCAGCTCTTTCCAGTTGGCTCTGCCACAGGAAAGCAAAGAAACCAGACATGAAGTCACCACTTGTTTGCGGTGAGAGAACAAGAAAAAAGCCCCAGCAGTATTGTGTTTGCCTTATTAAGCCTCATTTTCTCATTACAATTTTCCCTCCTAATTGCTAATTTTTCCAGCTTCTCCAAGAGTCATTCTACTTCCGCTCCTCCACCCCCCCCCCGCCCCCCCCAAGAGCTGGTGATTCGAGAAACTGCCACAGATGGGCCAAAGAGAAACACACATGCTTGTTTTTAATTTACTTGAAATCCTCTTTTCTTGGTGCTACTGGGACGGGCAGCTGCCAGGCTCTTCTGGTCACGTGGTGGAGGACTGGCCTGAGGGGGAGGGGCCGGCCCCGCGCCGAGCCTCCACGCTTCCTGAGGCCTGACTTTTCAAATGGATCCATTGATTTTGAGTAGTAGGGTTCTGTCTGTCTCGGGCAGGAGTTGTGAGCTTTAAGGGCGCCTGGGCACAGCCAGCTGAGAGGAACCGTCGTCCTGAGTCCCCCATGACTGAAGCCGTCCCGATTGTAGTGTAGTGTGCACCCCAAGATAGGGTATGTACGTCCTGAACTGTGCCTGGGGCTTCTGCGCTAGGGCACCTGGGCCCCTGCTGCCCCACGGCCTGGAAGGGAAGCATGGCTGCCCCCGTTTCCAATCTGACTGAGTCACAGCACCCAAGGGCCCACTCCCTGGGCTGTGCTGGCCAAGCGGGGTCTGTTTGCCTTGTCCAATTGCTCCTTCTATACCTGCGGCCTGCCCAGCAGTGAGGCGCTTGTCAGGAGCCTCAGACCCTTTTCCTGTTCTTCTCTGCGTGGGGTTTTGATTGGTCATTGGGCATGTGGGCTATGGTTTGACTATGGACCATGTGTCCTGAGACTCACAGTAGTTTTAACCCCACAGTCTGGGTTAAGTGGAAACAATCCGGCTCTGGGTTTACAGGGGCCTTTGGGACATGTCTTAGGGTTAGGAAAGTCATCAAGCTGGAGTCCTGGTTCAAGATTGAATCCTGGTGGTTTGAGAAGACAGGAAGCACCACTCACTTCCTGTCTCTCACCAGGTGACACCCAGCGGTGTCTCGGGACTCTGCCAGCAGGAAGGCCATCGCCAGATCCCAGCCTTCTTACGTTTTTGCTGTTTTATGGATAAGGTGTCATGTGTTTTGCTCAGGCCTAGCCTTGGCCCCCAGTTCTCCTTCCTATGTCTGTCCCATTGCTGGGATCTCAGGCATACACTGCTACACCAAGATTCTTGACTAAGAAAAGGTCTCATTGGGCTGGGAAGGTGGCTTAGTGGTAGAGCGCGTGCCTTGCATGCCTGAGGCCCTGGGTTCGATTCCTCAGCACCACATAAGAAAAAAGAAAAAAGCCGGAAGTGGCGCTGTGGCTCAAGTGGTAGAGCGCTAGCTTTGAGCTGAAGAGCTGAGGGACAGCGCCCAGTCCCAGAGTTCAGGCCCCACAACTGGACCCAAAAAAAAAAAAAAGAAAAAGAAAAGGTCTCACTCATTTTGTGTCCATGCTAGCCTCTAACCATGATCCTTTCAATCTCTGTCTCCTGAGTTTCTGAGTGTCATCCTTGTTGGTATAGAGATTTTGTTTTTAAAGTCTCTGCATTTCTTTTGTTGGGTGGGGGCTTTGAACTTAGGGCTGGATGCTGTTCCTGAGCTTTTTTTGCTCAAGGCTAGTGCTCTACCACTCTGAGCCACAGCTCCACATCTAATTTTCTGGTGGTTAATTAGAGGTAAGAGTCTCATGGACTTTCCTGCCTGGATTGACTTTGAACTGTGATCCTCAGATTTCAGCCTCCTGAGTAGCTAGGATTACAGGCGTGAGACATCAGTACCCAGTTTATATAGATTTTTTTTTTTTTTAGGGTTGGAAAAAGCCGTAACTGTTACAGACCGAAAAGGTCACCTGGCCCAACTTTGATTTCTCTCTCTTTCTCTCCCCTGTCACCGCCCTTAATGAGTTGGAAAATCAGGGTCAAGAGAAGGAAAACGCCATGCTTAGCCTTGGTCCTTTAAAGAATTGGCAGAGTCAGGACTGGAATTTGTGTCCAGCTCTTTCTGCTCTCCCCCCTCCCTCCCTCCCTCTATGGAAAAAATCAAACAAATGCACGTGAAAGCCAAGACCACCAGCTCTCTGTTGTGAGCTCCTCAAGAGAGAGACTGGGAGGGGCCGGGTCCCCCATCAAGGCCCTGAAGCATGAGAGCCTCTCAAGGTTGAGTCCCGGGAGCTTCACGGGGCTCAGGGGCCAGGGAACAAGAAGTAGATGCTCATGAAGACTCCCGGGGTCCCCTGTCCTGCTTGCGCAAGGCACAGGACAACACTCATTCACTGTGCTCCTCCCTCTGCCCCTCGCATTGCGACATTACCTCTGTGTGTGTGTGTGTGTGTGTGTCTTTGTTTCTCTTGCTGTGTCTAGGAGCTCTAGGAGCACAGAAGCTGCTCTTCCCTGCTCTGTACCTTCAGCCTCCAGGCCAGGCCCAAGGTAAACAGGAACTTGACACCATGAAAGAAATGAACAGAAGATTGCTCTGCAGCAATCCTGCCTATTTCTTGACCATGTTTCAGTTTTTAGAGGTCCTTTTTCATTTTTTATTATTCTGACTGTGATATATATACATATATGTGTGTGTGTATACATACATACATACATACATACATAATCCTCCAGGTCACTTGAGAGGAAAGGATTCACAGTTGATAGAGAAGAATCTAGAGCAGTGTTATCAGTGTGGGGGCTATTAGCCACATGGAGAGATTTAAACTAAAGCTAATTGAAGTTAAATACAATTTGAATTTGATGTGTTGCGGTCCCACTCCTGTACTAGCTACATTTCAAGCACTCGGTGGGCCTGGGTGGCCGGTGGCTACCGTGGTGGCCAGCGTGGTATGGGATCTGTTCTACAGCGAGGCCCTGGTGAGATGTCGGGAGGCTGCTTAGTCATGGATCGGACCAGAAAAGCTGGGTCTAGGCACTGTCGTTTTTCTGACTGCTACTCAGCCCTCTCAGGGTCCTCGGGAGGTGGAGTTTGGGGCGCAGCTGGGGAGTGGTTGGAAGCTCATCAAGCTTGGTGCCAGCAAACTTCCTCTGGGCCTCAGGTTTGCGTCTTGGCATTTCAGGGCCACAGTGACCTCTCTCCAAGGGTCTCTGGGCCGTGAGTGCTTGCCCAGCCAGGGCTGTGCATCCTCAGGCTCACCTCCCTCTCAGGGTCCTTCTTCCAGCCAGATACCACCACTCAGTCCTGAGGACAAGGGACCTCTCCCGATTCCCCTCTCCTCCCAGCAGAGCAGAGGGGATGGCAGTGCAGTGCGTGCATGCATGTGCGCTCGCGCGGGCGCACACACACACAGTACTGTGGAGCTTGAGGGTTTAATTGAGAGCCTTTGGTCTTCGTCATCCATGTCTTCTGGATGCTGGGAGGGGCACAGTTGGCTTCCCGCTTGCTTGGCTGAGAGTGTTCATCCTTGAGGATTCAGAAGCCCAGACGCCCCACGCCGGCAGAAAAGAATGCCCGGGGCACTGGAAGCCTTAAGGGGAGGAGCACATGCACAGGGGCTGCCCCTTCAGTCAGACCAGCCGTCATTCCCGATAGGCCCTGGCTCCCACCGCCTGTCCGCCCTACACTGCCCTGGCTTTGGAAGCCCCACTCTTCATTCAGAAGAGTTCCTCCTTCCTCAAACGGTCTCAACCACACAGGCCTAGGGCGGCCATCTCCAGGCACCCCAATACTCCCCGTTAGGGCTGCTTTCCCTCATTAGAGCCAGAGTAGGGATCAGAAGCTCCTCCCCCCGCTTGGCACCCATGTGCGAGGTCAGCAATCATGGGAAGCTACCACATGGAAAGGGAGAGTACCGAGGAACTGCGGGGTGAGGAATGTGGAGGACAAAGGGTGGGCCCTCCTCTCTAGCTCTAGCGGCCTTTCTTCACAGCCTGGCTACATTCTTTCCACACCACCTTCTTCCATGAAGCAGGAAAGGGGGCAGGCCCAGCTCCCCAGGGCTCTGATTGGTCTAGCCAAGCTAGGTGTCCCAGCTCCCCAGGGCTCTGATAGGTGTTCTAGTTCCTCAGGGCTCTGATTGGTCTAGCTAGGCTAGGTGTCCCAGCTCCCCAGGGCTCTGATTGGCCTACCTGGGCTAGGTGTTCCTAGTGAACCAGTCAGCCATGGGCAGAGGCAGCTTGTCCAAGAACAGGCTGCTTGACACATGGAGAGAGAAAGGGTGGGAGAATGCAGTCAGAATATTCACTGGTCATATGTGAAAATGGAACCAGGGAACTTGAGGCGCTGGGTGGGGTTGGGTGCAATGGGTGAGAACAATATGGGGTGGCATTGATCAAGACACATAAATTGATGTGCTGAATTAAACCCTTTTGTACAACTGCTTAAAGGAGAGAGAGAGAGAGAGAGAGAGAGAGAGAGAGAGAGAGAGAGAGAGAGAAAGAATAGTGTGCTCTAAGCAGAGCCATGGAAGAAGGGAAGGGAGCTTGTATGAACAGGAGAGAGCTAAACCGAAAGGAGAGGAATGTCCCCTCAATACCTAGTCACCCTCCTTCTCCGCCTCTGAATGCCAATAGCTGTGCCCAGGGCGTGGCCAGGGCCCAGGGTGTGAGGATGCGGGGAGGTGGGAGTGGGTGGAGTGGGTGGAGTGGGTGGCTGAGGCCAGGGACGGCGAAGTTTGAAAGCCTACTGTGAGACACTTTCCATGTCCTCTTATCGTTTGTCTCCATGATGATCCTCGCGTGTTCCCTCAAGGGTATACCGCTGAGAATGGCCCAGCTCTTTGGAGCCAGGCATGAGGCCCCTCTCCCATCCCCAGTGGGGCTGCTTGCCCTGGACAAGGAGAAAAAGAGGCACAGATAAATGAATTGACTTGTCCAAAGTTATGTAATTAGTGGGTAAGCCTGGACTCTTTGGCTTCCCGGCTTTCTGCTCTAAAGACAGTGGCCTAGGGGTTCACTTCCTAGCGCTGTGGCCTTTCAGGAGGTGAAGGGCGTGGAGTGGGGCAGATGGGGGAGGGAAGGGCCAATGACACTTCGCTTCCAGTCTTGGGGTCACTGGGGGGCACCTATCTTACAATTCTTGTTTCTATTGCCCTGGAGTTTTCTCTGCCTCCGTATGTTAAAAAGAAAGAAAACAATTAACGACAACAACACAGAGAAACTTAGATTATTTAAAAAAAAAATCACAAAAAAGTCTGACTTATGTGAAATTTAATTTAATTTATTTTTATACCAGCAGCTGTCAGTTCAAAGAACAACAACAAAGTAGCCATCTGTGCTTAATTTCATCAATCCGCTGTCTGTGGTCACGTGAGCATGGCTTTTTGGACTGAGGTAGAGCACGTGGCCACATCTCAGCCCCTCCAACCCCCAGTCCTCCGTCCAGGCGGAGGAAGCGGGCTTGGTGGCCAGCTTGAGGGGCGAAGGGCTCTATGCGGAAGCTGGGAGGCACAGTGCACCGACAGCTCAGGGGCTACCCGTGGCCTCAATGGGGAAAAGCAGGCGGTCTCTCAGATACAGTAGCCTTGGGCTCTTCCCATTTGCTTAGCAAGTGGGCTTTTCAGCCCCACTGAACAAATTGGGAAACTGAGTCACAGAAGAGGTTTGTTTTTTTTTTCCTTATCCAAACCAACAAACTGATTCTGACTCTGGTTTGCGCCATTCCTAAAGGTCAAATGTTCTTTCTTGTCATGTTGTGTCTCACCCGGAGCTTGATGCTTATACTGGAACTTGTAGAATCCAGAGAAAGGGAGCTTGGGCAGAGGAGAGGACCCCTCAGTAGCAGGGCCAGGCCTTGTTCTGTGGCCGAGCTGCACACAGCAGCTCACTGCCCATTGGCCAGTGGGCCTTTGCACTGGAAGAGGTGGCCGTTGGGACTGGAGGGGCCAGGCGCCTCCACAGTGCCCCTGAGTACTCAGGCTTGATGGGGCGAGGTGCTATCTACCTTCCCGATGCCCAGACTGACCCCAGCTTGCACAGGAATTTGATCAAGATCACAGAAGGCCCGTGGGAGGGGGCAGGGTCCCCCTTAAACACATCTCTGCCCAGGTGTGCACGCAACTCATCCTGACCTCTAGAAACCCTGCTCAGAGAACCATAACCAGTATCGCCCACCTCAGGAGGTCGGAGGTCAGCCTGAGAAGGGACCTGGCAGGTCTCACGGGGCCTGTCCTGTCACCCAGGGGCCTGCGGGGCCAGCCTGGGGCTCAGCTCATCTACCTCCAGGCCAGCTTGTCACCGCTGTGACCTATCTTCTCTGAAATGGGCCACCGTTTCATGGCTTTCCAAAGGGTCCTGTTGTTTGGTGATTTAAAGAGCTAAGTCCGGGCTGGAAGTGACCCCTTTTCATGGCAGAGTCAGGAGGCTGTGACCCCAAGAAAGCCTTCTCCTCCCTAGCACGAGGCTTAAACCCTTCAAAGAAAGTCAGAAGACTCCCCAGAAGGGATTCCTGGGCAAATCCCAGCTTTATTTACTGCAGCATTCAAGGAAGGAAGACTGAGCAAGTCAGAATCATTAAAATACAGATCAAGAAAGTCACATTTTTCGATTTGCCATATTAAAGAGAAGGGGGGGAAACACGCCAATTGGCTTGTCATCTTCTCATTAAATAACAGATGGCAACTGAGTCACCGCTCCCGGCAGTCAGGACGCTGCTGGTCCGCAGGCTCCCTTGCTGGGGCCCAGCCGCTCGCTCGGGACTAGGGGGGCCGTGGGGGGCAGAGGAGGAGGAGGAGGAGGAAGACATGCTGCCATCCCCCTCCATCCAGCCCCCTCCCACTCCCTCCCCACCTCCAGCTCTGAAGATCTGCAAAGCGCACCCAGTCTTTCTATTGTTCACAAGATCCATGGGGCCAAGCCTCCCACGGACCCAGCCCTGGACAGGCTGGTGGGGTTACCACCCCTGTGCCCACAGAAGCCTCTGCCTGACCAAAGAGACAGAAAATAGGCACAGAGGTGAGGCTATAAAGGCGGAGTTAGAAAAGAGGCTGCTCAGGGCCTGAGGGGAGCAAGATCAAGCTCCAATAGAACCTGGGCTGCTCTCAGCAGGACTTCCCAGGGGGACGTCAGCCCCCCCACCCCGTTCTCCCTTGGCAGTCAGGGGCTCCATCCAACAGGGGTCAGTGAGAGACAGAGAGAGAGAGAGAAAGAGAAAGGGAGAACTGCTAGGTAGATAGGGATAAAATGGGGGAGGCCCTAACACATGCCGACAATATGTAGCCAGTCATGGCTCTTCTTCTTCTTCCCATAATGCCCTGGGTTTCCTCTCCAACGCTTCTTCCCATAGTGCCCTGCTGCCGGTTCAGCCAATGAATAGAGCCAGGGCTACCCCTGCACACAGGCCAGCAAGCCATTGGTGCAAAGGGCAGGGGAGCCTCGTCTAGTAACCGCCTTCCCAGGAGGTGCCACTGGACTCCTCTTTGGGGCCCCTCCCCAGGAGGAGAGCGACTTTCTGTCATAGGTTTCCTCTCACTTTCAAATAGACTTACTCTGCTTGCCTTACACACACACACACACACACACCAAACTCATGCTGGGAATTCTCTGTGAGGACCACTGAGGCAGGCCAGCCTGGAAGAGGGTGGCCTCCCAGCCTGGAATTGCCTTCTTTCTACCAGAGGCCTTGTCCCTCAGCCCCTTCCTGTCCACCCTTCTGCCTCAATATTCTTCCAGCAGCATCTCCTCCATCCTTCACCCACAGACCTGCTAGGCCCCTGCGGGCTCGCCGTGGTCTGGTGGCTGCAGGGTCTGTCATTCATGGCCAGGAGATGGACACTCACCCTCTCCTTGGCCTGCTGGCTCCCCTCCTGGTTGCCTTGGGAATTCGGATGCAGACATCACTGCCGTGGACCTGTCCTGTGGGCAGTGTGTGTGTCACATCCTAGTGGCCAGAGCGGGGGTCACCAGAGCAGTGTCCCCTGGGCTTATTTAGGGAGAGGATGGCGTGAGGGGCTGCTGACGTTGAATGAGGTCTTTTGAATTCTCTTGTTTTTAGGTGGTACTGAGGAATCGAACCCAGGGCCTCATGCTTGCTAGGCAAGCACTCTACTACCGAGCCACCTTCCCAGCCAAATGAGGTCTTTTTAAAGGATCAGTTGGGTCAATGGAAGTTCTTAGTACATAACTCGTGATCTCTCCTCAGTGTGGACTCAGGTCCCCTCAGCCGTGAGGCCACGTTTACAGAACACAGGCTCCTAAACACCCAAGCTCTAGACTCTGCCAGATTCGGAACAAAATCCATGAGGTGCCATGGGACAGCCAGGCCCCAGCCACCAAGCATGGCATGGGCCCTGGGGACTGACGGCCTTGAGAGAATCGATCTGGACCTGGAGTGCCAACTGGGCTCTAATTAATGAGACTTTTTTTTTTTTTTTTTGGTGCCAGTACTAAGGCTTGAACCCAGGACCACATGCTCTTGCTTGGCTTTTTTCACTCAAGGTTGGCACTTTACCATGCAAGCTACCCCTCCACGTCTGAGCTGGCTTTGAATCATGATCCTCCAACAGCCGACTGAGTGAGTAGCTAGGATTATAGGGCTGAGCCACAAGCACCCAGCTGAGATTCTTGTTCTTCAGCTGCAGAGCAAGAATGATCTGGAGCTGGGAATGTGGCTTGGTGGTAGTGTGCTTGCCTTGCATGCATGAAACCCTGGGTTCGATTCCTTAGTACCACATATAAACAGAAAAAGCTGGAAATTGCACTGTGGCTCGAGTAGTAGAGCCAAAGAAGCTTAGGGACCGTGCTCAGGCCCCGAGTTCAAGCCCCAGGTCTGGCAAAAAATAAATAAAAGGAAGAATGATCTGTGTTCTGTGTCCCCGGGCCGGTGCTTGGGCTGAGTGGGTTCTGCTGTCCGTGGAAGACAGCGCAGTCCTCAGCAGCCCATACACTGGGCCGGGTCAGGATGACTCTGGGTGTCCTGTCCCCTGTCCCCTGGAGGACTGGCTCAGAGCATGTGCACTGGCCTGTCTTGTGGCTTGGACCACGAGCACCCCCAGAAAGGGGTGGTGAGTGTCTGCATTACTGGCTCCCTCCCGAGGCAGGACAGAGGGGTGTATGGGTGCAGATGTTGCTGCTTTTCATGGCTGTCTTCCCGCCCTCTGCGCAGACCTTGTGGGGGTCACCTGCCGCTGTGGCTGGGTTAGAATCAGCGCCCGCCGCATGCAATGCCCGCTGCCCGAGCGCTCCTGTCCAACGGAGACCGCGGGCGGGCTACTCTGACCTCTAGAGGCACTCCCCGTCTGGGGGATCAACCATGAAATTCTTTGCATACTTTGAGCAGGAACATCTGGTCTGGTTCCTCTGCAGCCCCTGATGAATGGGTGTCGGGGACTTCTTCCGGGCTCGGATTTTCCACCTGTTTGAAATCAATATTCACTGGTGTCAGTGGTGACATGTTTTCTTGCCCTGCGACGGCCCGGCTTTTCTCCAGACAGCGCCGGCCGCAATGCACACGTCGGCTGGTGAGCCCCTGGCGCGGGTCCTGCTGGCTGCAGCCCCAGAGGAGCGATTTCCGGGATTTCCTCGGGCCGCCCTCTGTTTTCCCAGCATCCTCCACTTCACACTTACAATTCACGGTGTCCAGATAGTCCCCAGTGTCTATCCGGTAATTCAACTCAGAAACTCACACACCTACAAGCCTGGTCAGGTGCCAAGAACTTACCTCCTAAGGACATCCAGAATCTTCCTCCTTGACCAACCCTCCCCCACTTACTGCTGGTGAAGTCTAGACAGACACAAAGCCATCATTCTATGGGGTGAATTAATCACATCCCAGTCCTCCGGGCTTTCAACTGTCCTAGAGATGTCCTCCCTGGTCCGGCCAGCCCTGGGCTCTGCCTGCTTTCTGCTGAGCCCTTCCCCCCTCCCAGTCCCTCTCCCCCTCTGGCAGCCCCTCTTGTCCTGAGTTCAGGGGGTCCTTCCAAACCCCAGTCCCTTCCAGGAGGGAGCATTTCTTCACATCTTATCAGTCCATGGTTTTTCCCTCAGATCAAGTTGTGTTTGCTGGACTTCTAGTTACTCAAAGACCTTCCGAAAGCATCGGATGCAAAGTTGTAGAGCTGAGCAATCTGAATGGCGCACCGTTGTGAGAAGCCGTCCTGTTCTGAGCTGTGGGGACATGAAGGATCCCTCATCCAGTCTCCATGTTGTTGACAGAACTCATCCATTGTTCCCTGGCTGGCCACCAGGACCCAGGACCACCTGAAGCTGATGTAATCAGAATCCCTGTGCCACCTGTGGCGTCTAGGCCCTAGGCACTGTGTCATCTGACACCACAGGAAGTGTGAACATAGTATAATTAGCTGTTTGGAGAGGGTGGAGGGGGAGGAGGAACGGCATTACTAGAGAGGAAGGCAGGGAAGAGGTTGGGCCGCAGTCACATAACTGTTATTATAGTACGTTATAATTTTATTGCACCTAACTTGTATGTTAACATTTTTTTTTATAACTTGGCAGGCACTGGCGGCTCACGCCTGTAAGCCCTGCCATTTAGAAGGCTAAGATCTGAGGATCCAGGTTCAAAGCCAGCCTGGGCAAGGCAGGAAAGTCTGTGAGATTCTTATTTCCAATTGACCACCAAAAGTTGGAAATGGAGAGGTTTGAGGCGTGGCTCAGTTAGTTGGTAGAGTGCTACCTAATGAGTGAACGCCTCAGGTACTGAGTTTGAGTTTTCATCTTGGACCAAAAAAAGATGGGGATAGAGCTGTGGCTCAAGTGGTAGAGTGCCATGCTTGAGCAGAAAAAGCCAAGCAAAAGTGCAAGGCCCGGAGTTCAAGCCCTAGTACTATTACAGTCTCACACAAAAAGACTCTTCTATTTCTGGGTGTCAGCACTGTCTGTAAGTGCTAAGATGGGGGGCCGACACATGAATGAACTAAAGCCAAGCTGAGCAGGACATATGGGCACCTGGACACACGTCCAGGCTTGCTGCCCCCTCCGCTGTCCCCCGGGCGCTCTCTGGCTGGGCCTTTGCGCTCCACAGATCCCATGGCTGGAGCTCCTGTCAGAGCCCTGTGGCCTTCGTCTTCCTTGCACAGTAAGACCCTGGTGTGGGTGAGTGTGTCTGAAACACACGCCTGACCTGGAAGTGCCCTTCCTGCTCATGTGCTTTATGGGACAAGCTCTGTCCATGTCCTGCTCGAGGCTGGAAGTGCAAAGCTGAAGGGAAAGAATTCACACAGGACACATGGACACCTGGAATATGGACACCTGGACACAGGGACACCTGGACACACAGATAGCTGGACACAGGATGTCTGGACACAGGGATACCTGGGCACATGGGTACCTGGATGCACAGACACCTGGACACACAGACACTTGGACACACAGATACCTGGACACATGGACTCCTGGACACACAGACACCTGAACACACGGATACCTAGACACATGGACACCTGGACATCTGGACACATGACACATGGATACCTGAACTCATGCACACCTGGACCCAGGGACACCAGGGCACAGGAACACCTGGACACACAGGCTCCTGGATACATGGACCCCTGGGCACAGGAACACCTGGACACACAGGCTCCTGGACATGTGGACCCCTGGACACATGGCCACACATACCCACACATGGCCACATGGTGCCTAAACACCAGCTCACCCATCGCAGCTTGTGTTTGGATCCCAGAAGCAAAGCTCAGGCCTGGCCTTCAGACTCTCAGGTCTGAAAAGCTTAGTTCACTGTGCTCACCGCTGGCGCATGCACTGTCTGCCCACCCACCTCTTCTAGTATTTAAATTCCTCAAGGCCCCTCTTCCCCACGGGTCCTGCAGGGACAATGCCCTTCCCTATCTAAACCTCCCGAGGTTGTGTTCAGGGACTGGTGGCCTAGGCTCAGCCATGGCCGGGGCGGTGTCCACGCTGACTCTTGCATGCCCCCTTGAACCCCGAGGGCTTCACAGCACAAGAGAAGGATGGCCCCACAAAGCGACTGGACAGGACTACTTTTTTTAATTTTTTGTCAGTCACAGGGCTTGAACTCTGGGCCTGGGCGCTGTCCCTCAGCTCTGTAGCTCCAGGTGAGCGCTCTACCACTTGAGCCACAGCACCACTTCTGATTTTCTGGTGGTTAATTGGAGGTAAGAGTGTCATGGACTTTCTTGACCAGGCTGGCTTTGAATCGTGATCCTCAGATCTCAGCCTCCTGAGTAGCTAGGATTACCTGTGCCCAACAGGACTGCTTTTTGATCATCCATTTTGTACCAACATAACTGAATTGGACAGAGTTCTAGGAACATGTCCCAACAATAAACCCAAGGTCACTCAAGGTCACTTGCTCCTTGCTGTATCATCTCCTGCCAGCTGACTTTAGATGGGGCTATCAGAGCACCTTGATTTTTAGCTCATGCATTGATTTGAGAAATAAAACAATCTCTCAACTTTCCTTATAGCTAACTGAATAATTTCCAGACAAGGAAGCATAAGCAGTAATGTCGTGTGAGACTTCCACACACTCATTTATGAAAAGTAGGAGCATCTTCTTTAATCCTTCCACCTTCCCCTGCTATTTGGAGCATGGGAGTGATGGCTGGCACTCCAGCAGCCGTTGTAGGTCATGAGTGTTACAGATTTGTGATGATAGCCCAATAAAATAGAAAGAGCCCAGGTACTGAGTTTTGGCGTCTCTCAGACTAGTCCTATATTTCCTACTTCCACATGTCTTTAGTGTGAAAGAGAAAGACATTTCTTGGTATTTGAGTCACTGTTATTTTCGGTTTTCTGTCACATGTGGTTGGATACGGTCCTATCTGATTCACAGGCAAGTTGGTTTTTAAACAAAGAGGCACTCGGAGGGAGTTTTCAGGCCCACCATCGCCTTCCCAGAGGCAGTCGGGAGCCCGTCTCCCGCCAGGGGACACGCAGATCCTTGTGTACCTTGCTTAAGAACAAGAGACAATGGTGACAATCTGCTAATCCCATCTGTTGTTCACAGGGGAAAAATAATTCCGTGGTAGAGAATAATCGGGAATCTGGGCCGAGGGATTTCCCTGTCCCCCGTGGCAGGGACAGGAGGATTGAGAGGACAGGGGAGGGACTGGGATTTGTCTCACCCAGAGCAGTGGTGCTTCCTTTCCTTGGCGGAAGCGCCGTGGAGCGACCACATACCCAAGACGTTCCAGAAAATTCCAAGTTCATCAAGTTGTCATCCCCTCCCCAAACGCACGTGTGTGTGTGTGTGTGTGTGTGTGTGTGTGTGTGTGTGTGTGTGTGTGTGTGTGGTGTGTGGAAAGCGCGCTGGTCATTGGCAAAACAGCTCTCTAGTCACTGTCCTCCAAAACGGTGAGTGGTCCAGAGGAACTGGCAGCTCTGTGTGTCCAGTGGTGGAGGGAGCCGGGGGGCTTCCCGGAGGGGGTGGCCCTCGGGTCAAGTACAGCAGGAATACAGACCCCAGGTGGGATAGAGCCGTGTGGAGGTGGTTAAGGTGTCTGGGGAGACGAAACGGCCTGGGGTGCAAAGATGAGGGGCGTGTGCACACACATGCATGTGTGCCCATGTGTGCCTGGTGTGCATACAGGTGTGTGCCTAAGCCTGTATGTGTACATGTACACGAGTGTGAGGGTGTGTGTGCATGTTCGTGGGCCCGTGCATGCAACCGGTGCCTGTGTATTTGTGTACATGCATGTGAGCGGTCATGCACACGTGAGTCATGGACACACACCAACGAGCAAACCTAGCTCATCAATGTCAATGTACGTGAAGTAATGGCGGTCCAAGACAAAGTAAGAGTCCACTTGAATGGAAAAGTAAACTCTAAGTTCAGCGTTCACAGCAAAGCTATGGAAGCATTAGCAGGTGGGCCTCAGCAGGGTGCACGCCCTCCCTCCGCTGTGCGGAGAACACGCTCTGAACATGAGTGAGTGACAGGAGTTGGCAGTGGGGGGCGGGGAGAGGAGGGCAAGAGAGCCAATGGGGGAGCGTGGTCCACGCACTGTCCCTGCACGCGTGAGACCTGTTGCAGCTGTGTTAAGAAGGGGAGAGGGACACAGGAGAGGCACGTGGGGTGAGGCACGTGGGGTGCACTGCACGTACATGGAAATGTCACACTGAACACCCTTGCACATCTGATAGATGTCGAGAAAAATAACTTTAAAAAATGCTACCTTGGGGGCTGGGAAGGTGGCTCAGTGGTGGAGCGCTTGCCTTGCATGCATGAGGCCCTGGGTTCGATTCCTCAGCACCACATAAGCAGAAAAAGCCAGAAGTGGTGCTGTAGCTCAAGTGGTAGAGCGCTCGCCTTGAGCTGAAGAGCTGAGGGTCAGCGCCCAGGCCCAGAGTTCAGGCCCCATGACTGACACACACACACACACACACACACACACACACACACACACGCTACCTGGTCTGCAATGACTTTTGAAGGCTGTGTGTGTGTGTGTGTGTGTGTGTATGCCCGCGCACACACCACACACCAGTTCTAGGGCTTGAATTCAGAGCTTGAGCGCTGTCTCTGAGCTTCTTTTGCTCAAGGCTAGCGTGCTACCACTTGAGCCACAGCTCTCCTTCCAGCTTTTTCTGAGTATTAATTGGAGATGAGTCTCATGGAGTTTCCTGCTCAGGCTGGCTTCAAACCATGACTCTCAGATCTCAGCCTCCTGGGTAGCTACGATTGTAAGTATGAGCTATCAGTGCCCAGCTGAAAATATTGCAATGTGTTCTGTGATTATTGAAATTTTTATATCTTGTCAAGACTTTCCATAATTAGTGGCTCAGACAATCGCTGTTTTCCCTGAGGTTTTTCAGAGCATTGAAATAATCTTGTATGTACATATCCACAATTATAATCATAACAGGTAGTTAGTTGTTAAGTTGCCATTTAGAGGATTAAAGGCACACACTATGTATAGTCTGTTTATATATATAGGTATTTATATTTATTTACACTTATATCTGTTTATCTTACATAAAACATAACTCTTTCAGGGCACAGAAAAGCTACCCAAATAATCCTACAAATTTAATGTCACCAAAATAGCCTATCAAATCTCGAGTGAACTGATTGACTTGACTCATTTATGAACACAGGTGTAAAAATTCTAAATGCCATCGAGTCAAATTCAGAGGCATATTAATGATCTGTGGAAGCCTGGCAGACTCTCTGAATGGAGGGCTTATTTACTTTAAGGAAAGTCTATTTGGATGAGCAATCTCATGGATAAATCCATGAAAGCTTGATTATCTCCTTGGAGGTCCATCAGCTGGTGGCTAGGCCTGGCACTTGACCTGATGGCACTTGACCAGGCTGGAATTCTCTCTCCACCCAGCAGTCTGACCATAGTCCTCCACCCTTCAATTCTTGCCTTGTCCTGGACAGGACCTTCTGCAATCAGCCACTTCTCTCCTGGGGGGCCGCCTGCCCCTCTGTCCTCCACATCTGTTTTTTTTTTGAGTCTGGTCATGGGGCCTAAACTCTGGGCCTGGGTGCTGTCCCTCAGCTCTTCAGCTCAAGGCTAGCGCTATACCACTTGAGCCATAGCGCCACTTCTGGCTTTTTTCTTTTTGCTTATATGGTGCTGAGGAATCGAACCCAGGGCCTCATGCATGCAAGGCAAGCACTCTACCACTGAGCCACCTTCCCAGCCCAACACATCTGGTTTTTTGGAACCTAAGGAAAACTCTCCTCGGGTCCCCCAGACCCCCTAGGGCTTCCCATCTTCCTTTCTTGGTAGCAGTACTGAGGTTCGAACTCAGGGTTCAGTGCTTGCTAGGCAAGTGACTCACACCGTCAGCCCTTTGTGCTTTGGTTATTTTGGAGGTAGGGTCTCACTTTTTATTGCTTGAGCTTCCTTTTATAATTAGATATTTATTTTCATATGCAGCAGGGGTTACAGGCAAGTGCACTACACTTAGTGGATTAAGGTAGTATCTCACAAAGTTTTTTTTTGTTTTGCCTGGGCTGGCCTCCAACGGAAATACTCTGATCTCAGTGTCTTAAGTATCTCAGATTATGGATGTGAACCACTAGCTTCTCTTTCTCTTTTTGCTGGTCGTAGGGGTTGAGCTCAGGGCCTGGGTGCTGTCCCTGAACTTTTTTCCACTCAAGGCTAGTGGTCTACCATTTTGAGTCACAGCGCCACTTCTGGTTTTCTGGTGGTTAATTAGAGGTAAGAGTCTCACAGACTTTTCTGCTTGGGCTGACTTCGAATCACGATCCTTAGATCTCAGCCTCCTGAGTAGCTAAGATGACAGGTGTGAGCCACTGGTGCCTGGTCTTTTTCTTTTTTTTTAACCTGGACTGAAAGGCTTTATTCTCTTCCAAGGTTCTTCTCCTGACCACCTGTTGTCCACCACTTTTGTGTATTTGCTCTGCCTGGAAGTGATCACTAAGGAAAGCGTGTGGGCTGGGGAGCGTAGACCCTGCCAACAAAGATGCCCCAACATGCCTCAAGCTGGTGGCTCAGCGAAGGGGCGGTCTGCCTCTCCCCACAGGGTCCTGACCCCTCCTGGCTGGTGGCAGCCCCTCTCCTGGTAGTGACCCAGGGGTCCAGGCTCTGTTGTTAAAGAAAGCCCTTGCGAGATGGTGTAATTTCCACCTTACACGGCACCAGTGTTTCCTAGAGCTGTGCACTATTATCCTGCGTTGAGAGAGGATGAACCGGAAGACCAGCAATTGGATCTGCATGGCTCCTAGCTTCACAGGGGGCAGCACCCTGGGACTAAACGCAGCCCCTCCAGAGCCCGCTCCTGCGGTTTCCTTTGAACCCCCCCCAACCCCCCCCCCCGGCCCTGCTGCTTCGATGGGAGGCTCCCTCCCTTCCCCAGGTTTGCCAGCCTGCTTTCCATGGAGCCCAGCCAGGAGACATTTCCTTCGACTGGAAGCTCCGGAAGTCCCTCCTGTTTTCTAGAACCTTCTTCCCTCCCTCCACTCTGGAGGGGTTCCAGCGGGCCAGGCAGCCCCGGCTGGTTTACATTCGGGGTCTTGCCAAGAACCTTTCAAACGTTCCCCCAAGAAAAGGCCAGACCTGATCACCAGGCTCCACGCCGGCCAGATCCCTCCCTCTCACACGGCGCATGGAAATAAAACACGGAGGTGACGAGCAGCTTGGAAAAGTAGAAATGTCAGCGCGACACCCTGGAACCTCCGTGAGCGAGCACGCCACTCGGAGCTGCAAAGGTTGCCCAGAAAGCAAACTGTTAGGCCGGGAGCGCGGGAGGCTCCCGCCTGGGGGCCAGGAGCCAGCGCACCCGAAGCAAGGCTGCCACGCCAGGGCCCACCGCACGCCCAGAGAGCCGCCACCCAGGGAGGCCACCCAGGGCCAGGCCCACCCGCCCGGCCCCTGCAAGCCACTTGAAGCTCTGCCTCTCCCTCCGCCAGGTAGACAGGGCTGCCTCCTGCCCAGCCCAGGGCAGGGAGCGCAGGGCCCTTGCTGGTGGCCTGGCCCAGAGCTGGGGGCTCCATCAACAGGCATCTGGCCAGCAAACCACCCTGCCCGGGGCTCCCCATTCCCAGAGGGAGGGCTGAGGCCACACTTGGGTGCCCGCATGCCAGCCCCCCAGACGCAAAGAGCAGGGATGAGGGTTGGGGACGCAGCCCTGGCCGCCGGCCGCCTGCCTATCTCCTGGGATGGGGTTCTGCTGGATGGCCAGCGTGGATGGCCTCTCGGGTGTCTTCAGTGCCCAAATGTGGGGCCACCCAGATGTCCCCCGGGTCCTCGAGGTGTTACTGTCCTCTTGAATTTGACTCCTTTGACTTCCTGCTCTTGACTTTGCTGCTGCCCTGTGCCCAGTTCCGGGACCTTAAAGGGGCCGCGCAGGTGTGGAGCCCTGAGGCCTGAGCTCTGCCGGCCTGCAGAAAGCCCACCTGTGAGTAGATGCTTACATGCGTGCGTGTGCGCATGCGTATCCAGTGCCCCTCCCCCAACACACACACACCTGTTTGCAAGCAGGATGAGGGTTGCTGGGCACCAGGAGATGGCCTTAACAAGACCTCAGTCTGTGTCACCACCCACCACACCTGCTGGGCCCCATCTCCGTACCTAGCGTCAGGTCTGGAGAGGCAGAGCAGGTGAGGCGTGGTGAGGAAGACCCGGGGGAGAGAGGGAGTCGTGGGGCCCGGGGTGGGCTTGGAACCACAGAAGCAAATGCCCCGTTTCAGAGACCGAGGCTGACCTCGCCTGGTGGGGTGGAGGGCCAGGGCTGCTGGGCATCGCTGGCCATCTATTGGCTTTGCCTGGTCGTGTAGATGGGAGGTTCCAGTTGCCTGTGGTCTCCTCATGGCGTTCTCCCTGTAGCCCCTCTGGTGTCTGAAAGTCTGCTCCTATCAGGATGAGGTCACATGGAATGAAGGCCCTCCCTGATGATCTCAGCCGAACCTGGTCACCATTGGGATCTACTCTGTTTTGATGTCTGTCCACAGGTCAGAGACAGAGGTGAGATGAGGCGGAGTGTTCTGGGAGAGAGCTCAGGGTCCCTGCACGAGGTGGGGCGGGGAGGTACTCTGTCCTTCTACTTCTGGACTCCAGGGACCTCTGGCCAGGCACAGGGCCTCTTTGTTGGTGGATGAAAGACTTGAGATATCCCACTTAGCCCTGTGGGAGAAACATGGAAGCCATTTAAAGAGACAGGAAGGAATTTCACGTCCCTGGGCTTCAATGCCTAGAATCTACCTTGCGGTTACTTCAGCCAGGCCCTTACCATCTCCCAGCGCCCCCCGCCCCCAACAGAGGCTTCTCACATGATAGGGCCCGGTGAGCGGGACTGTGGGTGCAGCCTAGACTCCAGACGCCGCTCCGGCCAGCTTGGCAGGTGGTTTGCTTTCTGCATGGGGCTGCCCTGTGGCAGTCAGTCACAGCTGGGGTGGAGGGGGTGGGTGTGCTAAGGCAGGGGGCCTGGGACGGGGGAACTCTCCAGTTGGTTCAGTGTTGAAAGCAGGTGCCACCCAGCTCTACGTGCTGACAAGCGGCTTTTCCCCCAGCTGGGCTTCGTTCCCCACCTCAGGTCAGGCGGCCGCCATCCTCACCTGCTGATTTGAGGCTCCGGGCTTAGTGAATCTTGTTGAGGTGATGTAAAACCTCACAGCAGGTGAGGAGACCTGACCATGCCCTGACTCTGCGGGGCCAGCAAGGACCCGTGTGTGTCCATATGGCCCAGGCAGGGACAAAGAGATCAGACGCTCCGACCCCTGTCCCCTTTCTGTCTGTCCCCTCTCAGTGGAATTGGTGAAGTGGCAACGGTTCCACTCCAAGGTCAAGATCAAGGTCAATGCCAGTGTCAGGTACCAGCTCCTTTTGATGTTGGCCCAAGAGGCACAGCTGATGTCTAGTCTTGGAAGACCCAACCACTCTTCCAGTTTGCTCACTGCCAGGTGGTATCTCTAAAGGTTGGTGTCTGTGAGCGTTTCAGGTGTGAGTGGTTTTGTGCTAAGCTCCCTCCATGAGAAGACCTTGATTACTATTGAGCCAACGGATGGTTTCCTCTCCCCCGGGGGGAGGGGCAGATTGGATGATGCTACGGAGCCTCTCTCCCTGCTCAGTGAGACCCCTGTGCCCAGGGACAGAATCACGGCCGGCAGAAAGGAGACTGAACTTGAGACTGACAGACAGGACTCTGCAAACCAAGAAGCAAGCCCGGCAGATGACGTGGAG
Organism: Dipodomys spectabilis; assembly: GCF_019054845.1. Lineage (NCBI taxonomy): Eukaryota > Metazoa > Chordata > Mammalia > Rodentia > Heteromyidae > Dipodomys > Dipodomys spectabilis. The sequence continues at coordinate 1,361,942 of NW_024870834.1, forward strand.
TGTTCCAGATCACACAGTAGGCCTCGGTGGACCATGGTACAAACCAGTGCCCCACTCCCAGCCCAGGACCCGAGCCTCTTGTACAGGGGGAGTCACGGGCCACACACGGGGCACTGGAGGACTCCACGGTCCTCCAGCCGGAAACATTTTGCCTCCTGGGTAGCTGTGACCATGGCATAGCCGCTGAAATCTCTCTGTGTCCTTGCGTGCAAACTCGGGGACCACAGAGACAGCAGGGCTGTATCGGTGCTGCGTGGGATGCCGACATCCTCACCCATATCCAGGGACTACAAGGAGGCTTAGCCCAGGCCATGCCTAATGCTGAGATGCAGTTCAGCAGATCCAGACCAGCACACGCTGAGTCCTCCCCTGACGGTTCATGTGGCGCCTTGAGGTGTGGTCAGACATCATCCTGGCTACCTCCAGATGGCATGGGAAGGGGGGAGGAGATTCCCCTGAGCAATGCGGGTGGCCTCATCCAATCTGTCCGGGAGGCTGACCTTCCCGCCCGGGAAGAGAGGATGACGGAACTGGACATGGGCCACTTGCTGCCTTTGGACCCGCACAGCATCCATGCTGCTCTGACTTTCCCTCTCTCCCACGTGCCCTTCTGAGCCATCGAGACCCTTTCCTGTTCCTTTCTTTTCCTCAATCGCAGCCCCCCTCCATTTTGTGGGTTTCCCTCACTGAACATAAACTCATTGGGAAATCGGACACCAGCTCCTGGGAGAGCGGCCTGGCCACCTCTCCCGTCACGTCCTGCCGGCTTCCCAACAGTGCCACTCCAGAGCCCGAGGAGGAGGTGGGCTTTGCCAACACACATTTCTTCCCTTTTAACCAACAGGAAAGAGTTCTGTGTATTTGTGAGGTTCAGCATGTGCATGTATACATAATGGGGTCTTTTATAGGTCGCCGTCTCTCTGTCTGCTGTGGGAGGACACAAAGACACTCCCCAAGGGGACTGCAAGGGGCTCCTGGTCCCTTCCAGGGACCCCTGTCTCTCAGCCAGAGCCTGGCCACCCGCCCAGTGTGCTGAGCACCCCCCAGAGGCGTGAGGAAGACTCCGGCAGGCTTTGCGCTCTCTCACCTGAGCCCCGAGGGTGAGGGCCGGACGTCCCTGTCCAGCACCCGCGTTCCCTGTGGCTCACCTGAGCCCCGAGGGTGAGGGCCAGACATCCCTGTCCAGCACCCGCGTTCCCTGTGGCTCACCTGAGCCCGGCCACTGCTTCCTGGAGGTGGGCTCCCTCCCAGGAGGAGTCTCTGCTCCCAGGGAGTTAGAGCCGTAGCCCGCTCCTGGTCTCTGCGATAAGCACTTGGCACGCCTTGCTTTCGTTAGCTCTCACTCTTGTCCCCACGTGAAGTCTCACGCACCCGAGACAGGCAGCGTTGGGCTCCAGTGATGGCCAGGCCCAGGCAGCGTGGGGCTCCAGTGATGGCCAGGCCCAGGCAGCGTGGGGCTCCAGTGATGGCCAGGCCCAGCCAGTGCCGGAAGTCACATCTGGAAATGGGGACAGGTGTCCGGCACGGCGGAGGCCGTCAGACTGGGACCTCCGGCCTCCATCCTCCATTCCTATCCAGCCTCCGCCCCCGCCAGGCGGGGCCGCTAGGCCATCGGGATGAGGGGAAGGGGCATCTGAGCTCTTCTGAGCTTCCTCTGGATTTAGTTCAGGATGACGGACCCTGTGGACCCCAGGTTCGGTGACCCAGCAGGGAGGCCAGGCCCAAGTGTCCCTGGGCCACACCAGATTCAGACTGGGGCAAAATGAATTTTCAAATGACACATGTCGCCAGATGTCGGAGGTTCACACTTGTCATCCCAGCTACTCAGGAGGCTGAGATCTGAGGATTGTAGTTTGAAACCAATCCAGGTGGGAAAGACTCTGAGATTCTTAACTCCAATTAACCATCGAAAAGCCGGAAGAGAAGCTAAGCTTCAAGTGGTAGAGGTCTAGCCTCAGACCAACAACAAAAAGCTAAGCGACAGTGCCTAAGCCCCAGGTTCAAGGCTCAGGGCTGGCAGACCCCCAGCCCCCAAATAAGAACAAAAGAGCGAGTGGCAAGCATCAACCTTGGCAGGGAGAAAGGCGTCCAATCCTCGTCCTCCAGGCCAGGGCAGCCGGGTGGGAAGACCAGGCAAACAGGCCAGGGTGAGACTGGACAAGCTGAGATCCGTCTCACACAGGAGGACTGGCACTGGCCCTGAGGGCCCAGGGCCCAGCCGAGTCAGTCAGGAGCCGGGCCCGGCCAGGCAGGAGGACAAGGCTGGGGCAGCCCTGCCCACCCAGCTGGCTGGCACAGGGTTCTTTGGCTCAGGCTGCCATGCCTCCACCCCAGACCTTCTTTCAGATGCTAGAGGCAGGAAACAGGGGTGCCTGGAAGGAAGGCTGCCTTGGGGAGGGAGCACCCCCTTCGCAGAGTCCCCAGGAAGCTCCCCATCAGGATCCTTGGAAGGAGCACAGATCCACGGAGTCCCGGGGTCTCTGCCAACCCCAAGGTTCGCTCTGGAGGCGAACGCAGGGGTGGGGGAGGAGGGAGCGTGACATATGGAGGAGTCCTCGCCCCTCTGCGCTTCTGGGATGTGGGTGGGTTACTCTGCGGATGCTCTCAGAGGCAGCCCGCCTGCCCGCCCCGCTTCCTTCCCGCTCCGTTCGTGGGTGCCTTCCAGGGACTGGCGTCTGTGGTCCGGCCCCAGCCTGTGTAGGCCCCAGCAATGGGAGCGGGGGGGGGGGGGGGGGGGGGGGGAGGACAGCGAGTGGGGGGGGGAGAGGGAGAGGGGGGAGGGAGACAGCTGAGGCAGGCAGGAATGAGGGGGCATAGAAGAGGCCACAGAGGTGCGTTCCCACGTCTGTGTGCATCAGAGATGCCCATACACGGAGAAGCAGAGGCCCGGCAGCAGTGAGCTCTGCCGAAGGTCTCCCAGCGCGGAGGTGAGGCGGGCAGAGCGCAAGCCCAGGCGCACGGAGCTCTGTGGCCCCAGAGGGCCTTCCTTGGTGCCCAGGCTGGGGTGGCTGACATGGAAATTGGGAGTGCAAGGTGGTTTGCTCGTTTGGGGACGGAGGGAGGAAGGTAGGGTCCTTGGTGGGGTGTGTGTTGTGTGTGTGTACAGGAATGGGGAACTTTTTCTCTGCCAAGGGCTATTTGTATATTTCTAATAGCATTCACACACAAGCTGTATAAAACGATGAATGCAGGCAGATGGCCACCGGCAGCCAATGGGAAGCGTGTGTATCTGTTGTCCCAGTGATTTCAAGGACCCTATAGCACCCGTGGCTAGACCTTCCCCAGACCTGGTAGAAAGTCAGAGACTGGTTCCAGATCCTTCCATAGCAAGGCTTCAGACCTGCCCCATGGCTTCTCAGTGTGTCTGGGAGAGGAGATATGTGTGTGCGCACAGATATGTGTGTGTGTTCCACCCCAGCAAACCAGGACTAGGCAAAGGCAGCCTGAGGTTGCAATTCTGCAGACTGATGCCGGGGACGCGAGGCTGGGTCTGGCGCAGTTTCAGAGTGTGCAGGCCTGGGGGGGGGGGGCAGGCCTGGGGGCAGGCCTGGGGGGGGCAGGCCTGGGGGGGGCAGGCTTGGGGGGGCAGGCCTGGGGGGGGCAGGCCTGGGGGGGCAGGCCTAGGGGGGCAGGGCTGGTGGGGCAGGCCTGTGGGGGGCAGGCCTGGGGGGCAGGCCTGGGGGGGCAGGCCTGGGGGGGAGGCAGGCCTGGGGGGGGCAGGCCTGGGGGGGCAGGCCTGGGGGGCAGGCCTGGGGGGGGCAGGCCTGGGGGGGGCAGGCCTGGGGGGGCAGGCCTGGGGGGGGCAGGCCTGGGGTAGGGCAGGCCTGGGGGGGCAGGGCTGGGGGGGCAGGGCTGGGGGGGCAGGCCTGGGGGGGCAGGTCTGGGGGGGGCGTCTGACGCCCGCCAGGCCTCTGTGAGCCCCTCTGGCTGCTGTGTCCACACCAGGTGTCCTTGGTGGCTGACCCTGGGGTTGTCCGGCCTCTGCTGAGAAGTGGGACAGAGCTAGGCCAGGAGTGCCCCAGCAGGTGGTCTGGGACCCCCAACATGCTCGCAGCTGAGGGTCTCGGTCAGCAGGGCGGGTTCCTGCTCAGAGCTGGGTGGGGGCTCACAACCCTCTACTTGGATGGGAACCGGACCCCCATCTCCTGTTCTCCCTGGGCAGGGTGGAGCCCGTGACGGCCCCATTGGGAGGTGTGCTGTGGGTGAGGCCCTACAGAAATCAATCGCCCATCAGCCAGCTGGCGTGTGCCAGGCGCCAAGACTGCCCTCCCTCTGGCGTCCCCCACGCCCCAGGCACGGACAGAGTGGCAGAGTGACAGGTCCGGGAGGAAGTGGAGCAGAGCGGCACAGGTGGGAGGAGGTGAGAAGCTGGCTGCTAAGGGCGTTTTCTCACCTGGTCCACAAGGCCCTGCGCCCGCCCACAGGGTGCTGTGGTCAGCAGCCCGTCCAGCCTGACTCAAGGCAGCCCCGGGTCTGGGGGAAGGGCGCAGAGCTACAGGCTAGCACCGGGATCTCCCTCCGTCTCCAAGACCTGATCTGTCACCTTGGTCCATTCAACTCCGATGATTGGGTGAGCCCACCTCCAGCTTTCTCAGGGCCTCCACATCCTCTCCACACCGCCCCCCTCCCCAGTGCCCACCCACTCTGCACAAAAAGAACTCAGCCTGGAAGAACTGATGCCCTGGCCAGGACCTGGTTACCAGCTAAGGCGGCGCCCCCTTGTGGCAGGGGCTCAGATGCAGCTGCTGGTTTTTGTCCAACCCCTGGTGGGGACAGAGGACGTTTTCAAGTGTGTTGCCACAGTGGGAGGTCAGGAGGGGCTGGATCCCATTCCAGTTCTCAAGGTGCATTGTCACTTACATGGTGATCTGGATTTTCACAAGATGCCACTCACCTGTCACTTAAACATCACAACCTTCCTGTCAGGTGCTGCTGGCTCACACCGGTGCTCCTAGCTCCTCAGGAGGCTGAGGTCTGAGGATCCAGGTTCAAAGCCAGGCTGGGCAGGAAAATCTATTGAGCCTCTTATCTCCAGTTAACCACCACAAAACTGGAAGTGGTGCTGTGGCTCAAGTGGTAGAGCGCTAGCCTTGAGTGAAGAAGCTGAGGAATAGCGCTCAGGTCCTGATTTCCAGCTCCAAGATGGGCATGTGCACGCACACCCACCCACCCACACACCATAACCATCCCAAATAGAAAACCAAGAAAAGCAAGAATGCTTGCCTAGGAATACATCCTCAGGAATCCGGTCCCACACCAGGGTCTGTTGTTGGAACTGGGGACCCCTCAGCGCCCTCAGCCTGTGAGAGACGTGTTCCCAACACTCCAACATGCCCCAGTCCTCAGCCTGAGACAGGCAGGTGGGATCATGCCCTCTCCTCTCCTTTAGAGGTGAGGAAACTGGGGTCCGGAGAGATGCAGGCTGGGCAGCAGGCGAGGGGCTCACTAGTGACACGCGTGGAGGGCGTGTCCGGCTGTGCTCACAGCAGCCGTGCCCTCGGTGTTTGGCTGGCGCAGGCTGCGAGGCACAGAGCACCTCCTACCCCATCCCCGTCCCCAAAGACTGGCCTCACGCTGACTCCGCTACAGTGAGACAGCACGTCGTTGACCAGTCTTCTTTCCTGGCTGTATTGCAATCAGATGCATGATTCTAGAACCGCAGTTCCCTCATGAAGCCTGTCCCAGGAGAGCCCTGCGCACTGCCTGCCACTCAGAGCAACATGACGTCCTCTGCCCTGGAATCTACCCCAGGACCATGGACGCTGGGACAGGAGATGTGACCCAGCGTGGACGGTGACCCTGTGTGGGGACGTGTAGTCAGCCCAGCCACACGAAGCCCAGACCCTGGGTATAGGGAGCAAAAGGAACAGAATCATCTAGTGACCCTAGAAATGAAACCAGGAGCCCAGCTCCCCACCTGCCCCCACCCCCTCCTTGCTGCCAGCGCCCGAGGTAAGCGAGTTAACGCCGCGGTTCTAGAATCCTTCCTTCTTCCCTCCCTTTCTCCCTCCCTCCCTCCTTCCCTCCTTTCCTCCCTCCTTCCTTCCTTTCTTCTTTCCCCCTCCTTCCTTTCACATTATTTATTTATTTAATTTATTTTTTGGTGTCCGGTTGTGGGGCTTGAACTCTGGGCCTGGGTGCTGTCCCTCAGTCTTCAGCTCAAGGCTAGTGCTCTACCACTTGAGCCACAGCGCCACTCCTGGCTTTTTTCTTTTTTTGCTTATGTGGTACTGAGGAATCAAACCCAGGGCCTCATGCATGCAAGGCAAGCGCTCTACCACTGAGTCACCTTCCCAGCCCCCATAATTTATTTATTTTTAAATTATCTTTAAGTAGTTGTACAAAGGGGTTTCAATTCAACATGCCAATTTATGAGTACAATGCATCTTGATTGCTTGGCTTTCTTACTCACACATGGTGCTTTGCTACTTGGACCATGCCTCTAGCCTCGCTTTTTGCTGGGTGATTGGAGATGGAATCTCATGGATTTTTTTTCTTCCCAGGTTGGCAGATTGCCAGGTGGGTTTGGATTATAGGCATGTACCACTGGTGGTTGGCTAAAAAATAAATTCTTATTTTTAATTGAAACGGAATAACTGCACTTACTTATGGGTCTCCGTGTGGCATTTTAGCACACACACACTATGTGCAACGTGACCAGGAATCTCTCTCCTCAGATGTTTCTCCTTTCTCTCCATTGGAATGTCCAAATCCTTGCTGCTAGCCATTTTGACACAAACGGTCCTAGTGACTCCACTGTGCTACAGAACCTGGGAAGCAATCCCTCCTATGCAACGTGCCTCTCCACGCTCTTCACCTCCTCCCAGTCAGCGCTCTCCTGCCCCCTGCCTAGCCTCTGGTTAGGACTCTGTTCTCTACTTCTCTCTCTTCTTTTGTCCAAGGCCAGGGCTGGAACTCAGTATGCAACACTTTCACCCCTGGCAACTGAGCCATGCCTCCAACTCTGTTCTCTACTTCTATGAGATCAACAGCTTAGCCTCCACTTGCGAGTGAGAGCATTCAGTGTGTATCTTTCTGTGCGTTGCTTATTTCTCTTAACACAATGACCTTCGCTTCCATCCAGGTTGCTGTGTATGACAAGATTCCATTCTTTTTATGGCTGTATAATATTCCATTGTGTACATGTAGCTCCCCCCCCACCCCTTCTTCTTGTATCTGCTCTCCCGCTCAGTGGACTCCTGGGTTGATTCTCTGTCTGGTTCCCTGAGACTAGCACTGCAGTAAACATGGCCATGCAGCTGTCTCTTCACATGCTGAATGCATTTCCTTTGGCGATACACCCAGAAGTGGGGTTGTTGGATCAGATGGTAGTTCTATTTCTAGTTTTTTTTTTAGGAGCCGCCATACTGTTTTCCATAAGAGCTGCATTAATTTACATTCCCCCCAACAGTGATTTTGCTCAGGGACTTTTTACAAGAATGTGGTTGTGGCCAGGGCTCAGCGGGGCAGAGTAGCGGGAGACCCTGAGTCCCCGGTGGAGGGAGCAGAGGGCAGGACTGTCATCACAGCCCAGGGGAGAGCGGGCGCCCTGCAGATGCGAGGGGGGGGGTCAGGGGGGTCATGGAGGGAGGACAAAGTCACTGCCCGCTCCCTGACCCTGAACCCTGAGTGGGGAAGAAAGGCCCAGTCTCTGTCTCCACCCATCTCTTCCAGGCTGCCCAGGGAGTGGGCTGGGAGGGGTGGGAGACCCTGGGGGTGGGTAGGGCCTAGCCTGAGGCTGGGCCACACAGAGCCGAGCCCTGGCGGTAGGTAGGAGGATGGTGGAGAGCCGCCGGGCAGTGGGTGAGGTGTGGGCAGGTGGGACTCACTTCAGGTGGCTTTGTGCTGGCTGAGTGTAAGATGAGCAGCTCCCTCCCCGCCCCAGGCCCTGTCTAGAACCTTCCTGGAGGGAAGCCCAGAGGCCCGTGCGAGGACTCGGAGCCCTCAGCCCTTGACTGTCCAAAATCCCAGAGTGGAATTAAGAGCAGAGTAGGGGTCAGGGCCCCTGAGCCCTCTGAGCCCCTGGAGGTTGGACACCCTCCAGGACATTCTTACCCTGCCCTAGATCGCAGACAGGCCTCACGGGCCACGGCTGCCGCCAGGAGCCATGGCAGTTATCACTAATTGCTCATCTACTGTGTGCTGTTTTGGATTCTACGGGGTTGTTCACAGGGGTGCATAGAGCTCCTGACCCTTGCCCCCCTGTGCGTGCTACTTTCTAGCACAATCCTGGGGTCCAGTGACATTTCATACTATAAAGAAGAACCCCAACATCCTGGCCCCTTGTGGATGTGGAGTGAGCCTCCGCCTCTTGCCTGGCTCCTGCCCAGGGCAGGCTGCCACCTTTTCCAGGAGATGACCAGGGGTTCCTGCGGCCTCCCTCCCCACAGGCGGGCAGATCCCAGCAGAGCTGGCCAGGGAGCTGGTCTCCCGCGCCCCTCTGTCCCAGCCTTCCCGGTGCCCTATGGCCCAGTGCCCATCGAGTGGCCAGGGCAACTGTTGTTCTAGAGACCGATGGTGGGATCTGGTGATCATTTACAGATCTGGAGGGAGAGATAAGGCCCTAGCCTGTTTGCCTGTCCTTTATGGGTCATAAAGAGATGGCACCGTGGGGGCTGCACCCCCATGCCAGCCTCCCCCCCCCCCCGTCTATCTTTTATTGTCCACCCTTATCTTTCTCCCTCCCCACGCCCCGCCCTGTACAGAACCCAAGACCATAACCTCTTCAACTGCTGCTGGCTTTTCCTGACCTTCTGCCCCAGGTGCAGAAGGAAACTTTATCACTAGGGTTGGGAGGGCTTGGCAGGCCCAGCCCTGGGTGACCAGAGAGAGGAGAGAGAGAGAGAGAGGAGAGGGGGGGAGGTGGGGACATGGCCCAGCCCTGGGAGACCAAAGAGGGGGGACACTCTGCCACCAGAGATATGAGGCGTCCTGGAATCTGATGCAAATCTGCCTCACCCTGGGAGCGTGCCCCCTGGATAAGGCCCTGCCCCATGGCCACTGGAACTGGGGTTGGACTGGGCCCCGTTCTTCTTGTTGTTGTCATTTCTTCTGCAGGGTAACAACCATTGTGTTTAGAGAATAAAGGGGCAATGGGGCCTGGCTTTCTCATTCTCTGTCTGGGTGGGTGACAGCCCCTCTCCCCTTTGAGAGGAGAGGAAGACATGCTGGAAACTTCATGGGCTCTTCATGACTCTTCTCCTTTGCCTAGGGGTTGAATCTCTGCAAACAGACCAAGATCCCTTCCTCACAGCCATCGAGACGCTAGCCATTCCTCTCTGCCAACAGGGTTTCCCCACGTGGCCGAGGGGAAAGAGTGTGGCCAGCCGTGGATCCCAGAGGCCTGGGTTCGGAGCTCAGTGTCGCCATTGGGCAAGTCCACCATTCTGGATTCTGGCCCCCTGTGAAGCACCAGGCCTGGGTGGTTGTGAACGGAAGCAAGTGACATCCTTGCCGTTTCCAGGAGCAAATGTCTGTGAGTGAGCTGCATCTGGCAATAATACCAGGTAAGGACCGCAGGGGGACAGTCCGATGAACCTTGGAGCTGGGTCAGCCGCAGGCCTTAGCCAGTGTGGCTTTGTCCTCTTTCCTGACAAGCTAGCCGTCCTTCCCCAGGGTGCTGCGTCCCTGCATGGCCTCCCTGGCTAATGCTGCTGGCGGCCCAGTGGAGGGCCCTGGACACTTGTCCCCAAGCTTCAGACCCTCCCGTGGGCTCCCAGGTGCTGCTAGGCACGAGGCCAGGCCAGGGTGTGAACTGGATCCTTCTAGACTGGGTTCACTCCACTCAGCCCTTTCTGGAGCCCAACCCATGTTTGTTTTGTCTTTCTGGGTTTCAGCCCTTTGGCCAGAGGAGGTTAAAGATTACAGAGGCAGCTGACAATAAAGTGCCCGGCATGCTGGCCTTTGACCGCCCATTAGCAGCCATGGGGTCCTGGTCCCTATAACTGCCACCAAGGTGAAAGGGGGTGAAGGCGGGCGTGCCTCGGGTATCAATACGAAAGGACAGTTAGTTGCTAGGGCTTGGCAATCGCACGGAGTTGTTCTGTTATCTGCCTCAGGGCCACAATGTGGCATTGTTCTCCGTCTCAAAGGCCACCAGGTGGCCTCAGAGTGGACCGGCATGGACGCCGCCCAGTAGAATAAACAGAGACCCGAGGTGGCCGCTGTCTCCGCTAGGGTGGAGGAGAAGGTTTCTCTTCCTCCTGGCAAGGAGGGTGTCTTCAAGGTGAGCTGGAAGTTGGAGCTTCCATGGTGCAGTGACCTCCCCAACCTGGGCCTCAGTTTCCCCACCTGGGCAGGGGGGTTCATCTACAGGGTGGGCCCCAAGTGGCCTCAACTCCAGGAAGCTGGCGGCCGCCCTGGTCTGAATAACACTTTCTCAATGCTGACAGCGAAACCAGACTTCCTAGAGGAAACTAAGGCCTCTGAAGTATAATGACCAAAAATAGTTAAAATCGAATTTAAAGCCATGTGCTGGTGGCTCACACCTGTAATCCTAGGTACTCAGGAGGCTGAGATCTGAGGCTCACAGTTCGAAGTCAGCCCACACAGACAAACTGGAGAATCTCTTATCCCCAACTAACCAGCAAAAAGCCAGACTTGGAGGTAGGTGTGACTTGAGCGAAAGGCTAAGCAACAGTGGGAGGTTTTGGGTTCAAGCCCTAGTACTGGCACAAAACAATCAAATTTAAGGTAATGCACATGGTCCTTGATGAAAATAAGAGGTGAGTTCCAGCCGTGAGGCTGTTGAGTACGGTCATCTCAGATGTGGAGTGGAAACGTCTCGTGAGGAATCTCCAACAAAACCACACACACTTCCTGGATTTCCAGAGTTCCATTTTGTCTTTGCTTGTTCCTTTTTTTTTTTTTTTTGACATGGTTTGATTTGCAATGACAGTTGAGGCACCTCCAGCGTAAGTGGCAGTACTGTCATGGTCGGGGCGCGGACAGCCTGACTGGCTTCACGCTGCTTGGACGCCCCTCCTATGGTCACGTCTTTGTGTACCGTTCAGTGCCAGCTTCGCCACACCCTGCCCCCTGCCCCTATCATGCCCCACCATTCCTCTCCACAGCACCGTCACCCCATTCTGTAGGAATAATCGTAGTTCACGTGCAATACACACTGCCCAAGCACTCTCTCACGCCCCAAAGAAGGGGAAGAGGCTCAGAGAGGTTGGGAAGTTCTCCGAGGTCACCCAGCAGTCAAGTAGCATAGCGGGTGCCACTTATATACAGTTCTCCATTGTAGTCTCACCCAGGACCTAATAAGCAACCTCAGGTTCAAACTGAGAGACTTGGACTCAGTTTTCCTCCTGAATCCTCAGTAGCTGTACGACATGGGGTTCATCTTGAGCTTTGGTGTGACCCCCTGTAAGACACGGATCTCCGTGAGGGGTAGGAGGGTAAATCTACCTTGACGAAGATGCATGCCAGGATGGTCTCACACCCTGGGGTGCAGTTACACGTGCTTCGCGGGCGTGAGCGGGGACAGATGGACCTCGGAGCCTGGACAGGGCCTGGGCCGCCAGCTGCTTTACCTTTCTCGTAGCTCACAGGTTGCGGTGAGGGGGGAGGGGGCTGGAGCACCTGGCCAGAGGTGAGGGGGGAGGGGGCTGGAGCACCTGGCCAGAGGTGAGGGGGGAGGGGGCTGGAGCACCTGGCCAGAGGTGAGGGGGGAGGGGGCTGGAGCACCTGGCCAGGGGTGAGGGGGGAGGGGGCTGGAGCACCTGGCCAGAGGTGAGGGGGGAGGGGGCTGGAGCACCTGGCCAGAGGTGAGGGGGGAGGGGGCTGGAGCACCTGGCCAGAGGTGAGGGGGGAGGGGGCTGGAGCACCTGGCCAGGGGGGAGGGGGGAGGGGGCTGGAGCACCTGGCCAGAGGTGAGGGGGGAGGGGGCTGGAGCACCTGGCCAGAGGTGAGGGGGGAGGGGGCTGGAGCACCTGGCCAGAGGTGAGGGGGGAGGGGGCTGGAGCACCTGGCCAGGGGGGAGGGGGGAGGGGGCTGGAGCACCTGGCCAGAGGTGAGGAGGGAGGGGGCTGGAGCACCTGGCCAGAGGTGAGGGGGGAGGGGGCTGGAGCACCTGGCCAGAGGTGAGGGGGGAGGGGGCTGGAGCACCTGGCCAGGGGGGAGGGGAGAGGGGGCTGGAGCACCTGGCCAGGGGTGAGGAGGGGAGGGGGCTGGAGCACCTGGCCAGAGGTGAGGGGGGAGGGGGCTGGAGCACCTGGCCAGAGGTGAGGGGGGAGGGGGCTGGAGCACCTGGCCAGAGGTGAGGGGGGAGGGGGCTGGAGCACCTGGCCAGAGGTGAGGGGGGAGGGGGCTGGAGCACCTGGCCAGAGGTGAGGGGGGAGGGGGCTGGAGCACCTGGCCAGGGGTGAGGAGGGAGGGGGCTGGAGCACCTGGCCAGAGGTGAGGAGGGAGGGGGCTGGAGCACCTGGCCAGAGGTGAGGGGGGAGGGGGCTGGAGCACCTGGCCAGGGGGGAGGGGAGAGGGGGCTGGAGCACCTGGCCAGGGGTGAGGAGGGGAGGGGGCTGGAGCACCTGGCCAGAGGTGAGGGGGGAGGGGGCTGGAGCACCTGGCCAGAGGTGAGGGGGGAGGGGGCTGGAGCACCTGGCCAGAGGTGATGGGGGAGGGGGCTGGAGCACCTGGCCAGAGGTGAGGGGGGAGGGGGCTGGAGCACCTGGCCAGAGGTCCCGGCAGTGACGGGGGTGGGAGAAAGGCAGGTTGGCGAGGATACCTGGGAAAGTCCTGTGCTCCTGTGCCCGCGGGGCATCGGTAGAAAGCTGTCCGCATTTAGTCCTCAGATGACTGAATACATAAAAGTAGGAATGGGCAAATATCTTCTAGGTAGCACTGTGCGGAGTTTGCTGGGCTGGCTTCCATCCTTCTTTCTTTCTTTTCTTTTTCTTTTTTTTGATGACAAGCAATGGAATCTCACACTGAGGAGGCTTAGGGTGGGGTGGGCGAGGAAAGAGTGTGATCTATGGCCCATGTCATAAATAAAATGACAGCTGACCTTAGGAGTCGTGGAGCCAGAGCGCTGGGCAGCACCTTGCTCTGTGTCTCTGTACTCCATGATGCTTCTCAGTCGCGCTGTCTACACCTTCGTGTGTGGGATAGGCCAGGGGAATCACACACCTCCTTCCAGCTTTGATACCTGACAAGGAGGAGGGCTCTTCACGTCTCCACCCAGGCCGGTTCACCTCCCTCGGTCATCTCTGGGCCAAGCCCCAGGGTCAGAAGGCTAGCCCAGGACAGCAAGGTCCTTGGATAGAGGGTGGATCTGTTCCTGCAGGACAGTTATGTGAAGAGATGGAAACAGAGCCAGCTTGCTAGCAGGTGCAAGTTGTCTAGGCAATAGGCAGGCAAGTCCAGGGAGACTCTGCACAGACAGGAAGGAAACCTGGGACTTGCAGTGAGCTGCCTGCGGCAGCCTGGTAGACTCAGGACTTACCAAATACAGACTTGGAAAAAAAGATGTTTGATGTCAGTGGGGCTGGAACTCAGAGCCTTGTACTTCCTAGGAAGCTGCTCTACCACTTGAGCCTCACCCCTATCCTTCATGAAGTGTTATTGTCCCATCGGATTATATAGTTACAAATCAGACTAATCTGGATAAAGGAGTATTCTCTGATTCCTTAGTCTCAAGAAGCCAGGGCAGTGGGCTTCATTTATCTGTCCATCAAATATTTGTCAAGGGTTTATGGAGTGCACCAGTGGACAGGAGGGGACAGTCCTGTCTCAGTTTGCTGGATGGCGGCACTCCTGGCCTGTACAACCATAGGACTCGGGAAAGCAGGAACTGCTCTGCTGGCATCAAGTACCGCCACCCTCCTCCATGCTGCCCTCCAGGCCAGCTCCCTCTGCAGCGACTCTCAGACCCGGAGCTCATCCTGGCTCTGCACATGCCCATGCTTGGGGTCAGACTGTCCCTCGGTCTCTTTCCAACCCCATCTGGGTCTCCCTTCACAGCTCAGCTTTGCTTCATTTCTGAAGTCTGTTCGCCCCCCGCCCCAGCTCGCTGTTGTAGGGAATGGGGTGTCCTGGTAGGAGAGACTGAGTCACGCAGATACCCCAGGGACTGCTTTTGCTTGCATCTGAACACTGGCCTTTGAATCTGTCCTGACTGTTCCTTGCAGACGCGAGAACCCTAGCTCTCATGGCGGAATCATATATTTGCAGCTTGGTTTAGAACTTGTTAGCTCATTTGGTTTCTCTAGTAAGGGGAAAGGGAAGACATTTGAAGATATCAAACCCCAAGCCAGGGAGCTTTGATCCAGGCAACATTGTCCATCAAGAAGATGGTCATCTTACCTGGACAAAACAGAAAACTGTGGACTGAAAAAATCTTTTATGTATGTCCATCACTGACCACTCAGGCCAGAAAAGAAGGGAAAACAAACGTAGAAAGGCTAGCAGGTGCCCGAGCCTGGATTTGAATGGAGGCATCTGTTGAGAAACAGATACCCTCGAAACTTGATTTTGGTACTTTGGGCTTGAACTCGGGGCCTGGGTGCTGTCCTTTAATTGTTTTTCACTCAAAGCTGGTGCTCTACAACTAAATCCACAGTTCCACTTCCAGCCTTTTTGCAGGTAAGTTGGAAATAAGAGTCTCTGGGACTTTTCTGCTCAGGTTGGCTTCAGACTTCAAACCTCAGATATCAGTCTCTTGAGTAGCTAGAATTACAGGCCTGAGTCCCCTGTGCCCGGGTGATTTTAGCCATCCTGGGGCTAGGGAGGGAAGAAAAGGACACAGCCCAGAACCTGGCTGAGGATGGGGGGGAGGGAGATGTGTGATACAGAGCTAGAGGTACAAGGGGGGGAACTCTTTTGTAAGAGTGAGCCAGAAACCAATGCCCCTACCAAGAGTGCAAGGCAAACAGACTCTCTTGAAGCTTGGTGTTTGGAGGAAAGGCAAAATAAGGCAAAGAACATGTAAGGGAGTCCGCTCTGGAGCCCGAATTCATGCAACCTGGGGGTTCAAAGAGCCTGAAGCTGAGAATGAACTTAAAATGGCTGCCCAGGGGAGGTGATCTCAGGAAATGGCCAGAAAGCACATATTTTCTCGGGAGGGGGCTACTCGCATTGCAGGCTTTGAAAGCTTCCCACAGTCAAATTTTGTGGAAAATGAGCAATTCCTATACGAAAATCACTAGACAAACGAGGGAACAGCGTGGGCGTGGAGGGAGGGAGGAGAAAGCAGAAGGAGCAAGTACATAATCAGATTTTTAGGATTATTATACCACTAATGGGAAATTTTATGTTTAATACATTTACAAAGTAAGAGGAGGTTTAAAATGGGTAAGAAATAAGTAGATTAGAAGATGGCATGGGAAAAAATGTGTACTGCTTTAGAAATTGGGCAGACAGATTTAATAGCTCTTTAGACCAAGCTTAAGAGAGAATTAGTGAATTTGAAGGTAAAAGCAAGGAAGCCCAGAGGTACAAAACTATGGGCATTATTGACAAGAGGCTAAGAGAATTAGGGCTCAAACGAGAAATCCACATGGTTTAAAATCTAAACTCCAAAAGCAGAGAAGCATAGAAGTGGAGGGAAAAGAAAGAGGGTGGAAGGAAGAGAGCAAAAGGGTGGTGGTGATGGGCAAACCCAATCATGTGAAGAGACCTAGTGAGAAGTCTCTAGAATAGAGGATAGGGCAGTCCTGAGAAGCCCATAGGATTCCATGCGAGTTAAGTTAAAGGAGACACACAGTGCTGTGAAACTTCAGGATACCAGAAGCAAAGCAGAGACTTCATCAGGAGAGAAAAGGGATTTCCCGCATGAGAGAGGTGGCTGACATTTGACCTCTTAGCAGAAACAAGGGCTTCGAACATACCTTAAGAAAGAATATGGGGCTGGGAAGGTGGCTCAGTGGTAGAGGGCTTGCCTAGCGTGCATGAAGCCCTGGGTTCAATTCCTCAGTACCACATACACAGAAAAAGCCAGAAGTGGTGCTGTAGCTGAAGTGGTAGAGCAAAAGAGGCTTTGAGCAAAAGAAGGGCCTAGGCCCTGAGTTCAAACCCCAGGACTGGAAAAAAAAAAAAGAAAGAAAGAAAAGTTACCATGTGCTGAACATCTGCTGTACTCAAGGCCATAACATCTATATGTGTTTTCTTTCTTTTAGTTATTGTTTTCTTCTGGTGGGACAGTATTGTTCAGGACCTTAGACTTGCAAGGCAGGTGCTCTGCTGCTGAGCCTTGCCTCCAGCCCAGCTTTTCACTGATTATTTTTGGGATAGGGTCTTTTTTCCTGAACAAATGCTCACCAGAACCTCCATTTGCCTATTTCAGCTTTTTTTTTTTTTTTTTTTTTGTCATTGCTGGGATGGGAGGAGTGGACCAGCACATCCTGCATCTCGAGTGTGCTTGAACAAGCTGAGCCTGCCGTGATGTCACCAAGAGATGGAGTCTGGTGCGACACTGTTGCATGTGTGATCCATTGGCAGCTAAGTTTCTATAGACTGCCCCATTTCCTGGAGTATGTGTCACATTGTCCTATTGCTTTACATGCCTGATAGGTTGTTGTTGAAAACTAGATACTGAGTTCTGATATGCTCTTATAAGGATTTTTTTTCCTGCAGCAGGCAATTAATTTTCCAGTTTGCAATCTCTTGCTACCACCCTTTCCTTGCTATTTCTACTTCTTCGTGCTGAATTTCCAATGTGATTCCTTGTCTCTTCTAACCTTGGTGGTCAGCCCAGGATTTGGCCACCGATTTATGCCCACGTTTTGGCACTCACCACACGACTTCCTTGCTCCTATGGTTTCTTTCCAGTTTTGGGTGCTCTGCTGATATTGAGCCTTGCCCTTTAGTGATTTAGCCCAGTAGGACTCAGTTTTGTTTTCTGTCTGTGATTTGCATGTGAGATGATTTTTTTTTTTTGTAAGAAATGTAACAGATTGACAAATTGCTCCCAGTCACCTTCTACCTTGCATGGGTGGACTTTTCTCTGACTTCTGTCTGTTTTTCTTTGGGCTTCTGGGGTTACCTTTGATGCATGAGCAAATTAGCAATCAGCCAGTGACGTGGGTGTATCTCATAGTCAGGTCCCACCTCCCACCCTCTTACTGGTACTTCTTCCATTTCAATCAGGTATTTCTCCTGTTCCATTGTTCTGTGGGTCACCAAATTACTAGCTATTCTGCTCATCTCCAACTATCCCTTCTACTTCCTTGAGGCAGCAAGAAAGAAGTTTTATACCATGGCATTTTTTTTTTTTTAAGATTTGAGACCATCTTCTGTCACTTCAAAGAAAAAGCCTCAAAGTCATAATTGTTTTTCATCAAAACAGCCATCTTATGACAAGTGTTCCCTTTGGTTTCTGTCTTCTGATTGCTTTGCAATGCTTCAAATACCTTTTCTTTTGATAAGTTTTGCCTAGATTTTATAATTGTTATCTTTTGAGAGTATTTGCCTCACCAACTCAGCCATTACAATAAGTTAGACATCTAAATGGTATCATTTAAAATTTCATTTTCTGATTGCAGCTGTTATATAAAAATAAGAATGCCATTTTTATGTTGATGCACTATCTAGCAATCCTGCTAACTCTACTTGTTATTCTAACCCTTTGTGGATTATTTAAATTTTTACATATGCTATTATATTGTCTGTGAAAATGACAATTTCATCTCATTGTTTCCAATTCTTACACCTTGCTTTATTGATTTTTCTTCTTCTTTTTCTTGGCAGCCCTGGGGTTTAAACACAAGGTCTTGCACTTGTTTAGCAGACACTCTAACATACCTCTAGCCTTTTCGGCTTTCATTATTTTTCAAATAGGTTCAGCCTCGCTTGGACCCTGATCCTCCCTTTTGTGTTTTCTGTGTAGCTGGGATGACAGGTGCATATCACCAAACACAGCTTTTGATCGGCTGGAATGAGAGCTTGAGATCTTTTTGCCTAGGCTATTCTCAAGCTACAACCCGACTGGTCTCCTCTTCTTGAGTAGCTGTAGTCACAGGTGTGAGCCACCTGTGCCTGACCTCTTTATCAGAATTTTGGCATTAAGGCGGTGCTTGTACCCTCGCTGGACATCCTGGATGTCTCGTTTTCAACAGGAAACTACATCTTCTTTGTAGTAGAAAATACCTTGGATGGAAAGAAGCTAAAAATACAACATAGAAAAGCACAATACAGAACAGCAGCCACGAGTAGAGGAGAATGTGAAGCCCTTAAAAAAATAATCTAGAAGAAGAAAGGCTGGAACTTTTTTTTTAATTTTGATTTTTAATTTTTGGAGCTTCTTGAGATAAGTATCCAAGTCAAGTTAGAGCATCAAATTAGACAGAAAGAAAAAAAATAAGAAATAATAAAGAAAAGAACAGAAATGAATGAGGTGAGCAGAAAACAAGGATTCAACAGAGAAAGTTAGCAAGGCAAAAGTTATTCCATGGAAAAGCTGATCAGATTGATAAACATTCAGAAAAAAAATCAAGACAGAAAAAAATCTCCGAAGTTAAAAATGTGAACATCACTACAGACCCTACGAAACACATTGCAAACAATTATATTCCAAAACATTCACACATTAAATATGGTGTTTGAGGTCCTAGAAAACCCTTGTCAACTGAACTCAAGGTAATGTAGAAATCTGGCTAGTTTATAAATTTTAAATTTTAAAATTAGTTTGTATTTCAAAATTCTTTCCCCAAAGAAATATCCAGGCACAGATAGTTCCCAGTATTTTTTTCCAAACACTTAAGAAAGCAGAGCAACAATAGTAAACAAGCTTCCAGTGAACAAAATTGGAAACAATGAAATGAAACCATCATTTCATAGACAATATACTAGCATATGTAACAATTTAAATAATCCACAAAGGATTAGAATAACAAGTAGTGTAAGGAAATGCACCCCCCACCCTAGCCCGACTAATCTCTGCCAAATGAAAGTAAAAAAAGGTGCCCAAAGACCATGCCTACAAAAAAGTCCGGGGAGACAAGATTTATTGTTAGCAGAGCTAACAGAGTTAACAGGATTGCTAGTTTAAAAAAAAAAATCTGCCAGGCACTGGTGGCTCACACCTGTCATCCTGGCTACTCAGGTGGCTGAGATCCGAGGATTGCGGCTCAAAGCCAGCCTGGGAAAGGAAAGTCCATGAGATCTTATCTCCAATAAACCACCAGAAAACCAGAAGTGGTGCTGTGGCTCAAGTGGTGGAGCGCTAGCCTAGGGCTGAGGAGCTGAGGGACAGCGCTCAGGCCCAGAGTTCAAGCCCTACAACATACCCTCCTCCTCACCAAAAACTCTAAAATAATCTACAATTTCCCTGTTGGCTTTTCTACTAACCCATAACACAATGATGGATTATGTTTCAGACATAATTTCAGACTACAGAAAAGTTGTGAGAGCAGGCCAAATAATTCTCAGATAAATGTTATCCGAACTCGCCAAATACTACTATTTCCCTCTGGTTACTAGATCCTTCTCTTCCTTCCCTGCCCAAACTATGGAATGAAAGATGTCTCTTTACTCTTCAGTTATTTCAGCGTGCATACCTCTCAAAAACAAGGATTTCTCTTAGGTAGGGTGCTGAAAATCAGGAAATGAATGTCGACACAAAACTATCCCTTAGACTCTGGTCCTCATTTAGATGTCATTGGCTACCCCAGCGGTGTCCTCTGTACCCCCCGAGCCCCCAGTTGCCTCTTGTTCTCCTTTGTTAAACCTCTTCTGGCTTCTGTGCTGCTGAAGAGCAGTGGACTGGGCTGTGGGTGGCTCTTTGCGTTTCGTTCCAGGCCGGACGTTTGGGACAGAGCAGCAAGGAGCAGTATTGTGTTCTTCTCAGGACACCGTAGCAGGAGGCACACGTTGCCTTAGTTCAATTACAGTGCTGCTGCCCACCATTGCTTGGTAGGTGGGCACCTGCCAGCTCCCTCAGTGCAGCTGCTGTTTTACACTTTGAGAGCTTCACTGTCCTATCTCCCAGGTCTTATCCTTTAGCATCCATTGACGACTTCACCTCCATGAACGGCCATCTTCATGATGGCTACTCAAATGGTGATTTTCTAATTTGTTTTTTTTTTCTAGTTTTATTAGTTGACTTATTTTGTGAGGAAGAGTTTTCTTCTCATTTATCAACATCAGTATGAGCTTACAGATTTTTATTTTATTGAATAGGTTATAAATCACTTAATGCTCTATCATCTATTGCTGTATCTACCTATCTCTATCATCTATCTCTATATCTATCATCTATCTCTATATCTATCATCTATCTCTATCTCTATTATCTGTCCATTATCTATCACTATATCTGTCTACTGTCTGTCTGTATCTATCTTGTATGTATGTATGCATGTATCTGTCGACCATTTATCTATTGATCTATAATCAATCTATCATCTGTGTGTCTACCTATTTTTCTGTCATCTATCTGTATCTATCACCTACTTCTCTATTTATATCTATCTCTATTATCTATCATCTATAGCTATCATTTGTGTGTCTGTCTATATATCTATCTGCCTGTCTATCATTTATCAATCATTTATCTGTATTGTTCACACTGCTATCTTCAATTCTAAGCAGGAACACCTGGTTCATTTTATCTTTTCCCTTTTTCCAATTTGTAATTCCCTCCTCAGCTTTGAAAAGCTGTCTTCAGCATTGACAATGTATCCACTTATTTGTTCAGTCCTAGAATGGACACAGTCCTTTCAGAATTGCAAACTTAGAGT
This sequence comes from Dipodomys spectabilis, assembly GCF_019054845.1. Taxonomy (NCBI): domain Eukaryota; kingdom Metazoa; phylum Chordata; class Mammalia; order Rodentia; family Heteromyidae; genus Dipodomys; species Dipodomys spectabilis. The sequence goes on from NW_024870834.1 coordinate 1,382,620, forward strand.
TCTGCAAATGGAAGCCTACTAACTAGAGTTGAACATTTGCTTAGAGTTAAGCTATTTTCTTGAAGTCCTACAATCCAAACCCCAAGTTCAAGAATGACTTAGTCCTTCCATTTCGGTGTAGTGAAGCCAGCTAGTTGAAATTCATCCTCATATTATTGTGCATGTTTTGTGGCTCAGGTCCGTCTTCCTTGTTTTCTTCTTCTCTTCTTCTGAACGTGTGGAACACACCCATGGTCAGCACCACAAAGATACCATCAGAGAAGTGTGAACTTCAAGTCCAAGGTCTCAAAGCCCATCCTTCCTCTCCTCCTCTCTCTCACCAAGCCCTGCAGGTACTCGTAAGAGCTGAGTGCATCCTTTTCAAACTCCTGCTGAAGGGCAGCCCCAGCCCCTCTGGATGCATCTGCATTTGGAGACACAGGTTTCAAGGAAAAGATGAAGGTACAGTGAGGTCATGTGGGTGGGCCTTGGCCCAATCTAACTGATGCCCTGATAAGAGGGCCAGGACAGCTGCCCACAGGAAGCCCGTGGGAGGATGCAGCGGAGACAGGGTCTGGAGAGGACTCAGGGTAACCAACCCTGTGACACCTCCGCCGTGCCACCAGCCCCAGGCACTGGGAGGAAATGTGTTCTGTTGTCCAGGCCACTGAGCCTGAGGGACCTGCTGGTACCAGTTCCAGCAAACTCACACAACAACCAGCCTCTCCAAGCCTCCGCTTACCTTTGGGTTTCTGTTTGAATGGGAAGATAGAAGTGTACATGCCATCTATCTATCTATCTATCTATCTATCTATCTATCTATCTATCTATCTATCTATCTATCTATCTGTCTAATATTTTCTCTTATATTCTATATTCTACATTTTCTTATATTCAATAATCTCTATATTCTATATTCTCTTATATATTCTTTCCTCTTTTAGTCTATATTCTTTTCTCTTAGGCCAAGTGATGTACATAATTAGGACATTCTTTTTTATATTATATTTTTATTATCTGTAAGTATTCTATAAAGGGATTCCCATTAATTATGTACACTCTTATACTTTTTACTCAACATGATATTCTAGAAATAGAATTTTTTTTTTTTTGTCAGTCATGGGGCTTGAACTCTGGGCCTGGGCGCTGTCCCTCAGCTCTTCAGCTCAAGGTGAGTGCTCTACCACTTGAGCTTGAGCCACAGTGCCACTTAAGGTTTTCTGAATGGTTTATTGGAGATAAGAGTCTCATGGACTTTCCTGCGCGGGCTGGCTTTGAACTGCGATCTTCAGATCTCAGTGTCCTGAGTAGTTAGGATTATAGGCATGATCCATTGGTGCCTAGGTTAGAAATAGAATATTCTACCATCAGTTTATATCTATCTATCTGTCTGTTATCTGTCAATTTATCTACCATCTATATTTATCATCTGTGTGCCTGTATATCTATCATTTATGTTCTATATAGAAATATTTATCCGTCTATTCTATCTATCTAGAAATAGGATATTTCTAGAATATATCTCCACACAGGCAACATTGTTGCTGAGGAGTAAGTTCCTGCACTTACCAGGGTAAGACCCCTCCCCACAGTCTATTGTGTGATTTGATTTTCTAATGGTTTGCTTACAATTTTCACATCTCTGTTCATGAGCAATAGACACCTGGAATTTTCTTTGTTTACAATACCCTTGTCACGTTTCCCTATCATAGTTATTTATTCTCACAAAATGATTTGAGAAGTGTTTCCTCTTCCTACATTTTCTGGAAAAGTAGGTAAAACTGGAATTTCTTTCTTGAATGTTTGTAAGAACTTAACAGTAAATGTAGCTAAGCCTAATACCCCCTCCTTCCCTCCCTCCAAAGTGCAGGGAAGGAGAAGGGAGGAGAGGAAGATTTTTGAATTGCAGATAGCATTTTTAAAAGCCATGACCTGGAAGTTTTCGTAAGTGATTTATTTGAAGGAATTCTTCCTTTTCATCTAAGTTGTCAACATTTCTGTGAAAACTAGACTGACCCAAGGAAGAGTATACACTGGGGAAGAGATAAGTATAGCAGGGACAAGGTATAGACGGCACAAAGGCCCTGGGGTACGGGCATGCCTGGTTTATTGTGGAATAGTAAGCAGGCCAGTAGAGTGGTGATGGTAAGGGAGGGAGGGGTGGAGACAGACAGACAGACAGGCAGACAGACAGTGTTAGAGATGAGAACAGCAGCATGAGCAGGACTGGAGACCAGTGTATGGCCTGAGAGAGTTTTACGCAGAACAGTGCTGTGGTCTGATGTCTGATTATATTTGATAAATTAGACTATGCGTGGAGAGTAGACTCAACGGCCACAACAGAAAACCAGAGAGGAGGCTGTTGTGGGAGGAGGCTGTTGTGGGAGGAGGCTGTTGTAGGAGGAGGCTGTTGTAGAAGGAGGCTGGTGTTGTGGGAGGAGGCTGTTGTGGGAGGAGGCTGGTGTTGTGGGAGGAGGCTGTTGTGGGGGGAAGCTGGTGGTGTGGGAGGAGGCTGTTGTGGGAGGAGGCTGTTGTGGAAGGAGGCTGGTGTTGTGGAAGGAGGCTGGTGTTGTGGGAGGAGGCTGTTGTGGGAGGAGGCTGGTGTTGTGGGAGGAGGCTGTTGTAGGGGGAGGCTGGTGGTTTAGGAGGAGGCTGTTGTGGGAGGAGGTTGTGATGGGAGGAGGCTGTTGTGGGAGGAGGCTGTTGTGGGAGGAGGCTGTTGTAGGAGGAGGCTGTTGTAGGAGGAGGCTGGTGCTGTGGGAGGACACTGTAGAGACCCTCAGGACACTTACACTCTGGAAAGATGTTGAAGGTAGAACCAATAGGAGGTAATGGCACATTGGGTGCTGGGTGAGGGACCGCCTGTTCTCCCTGCCCTGCCTCTCCCTGCACCACCCAGGGCCAGGCCCGACCTGCCCAGGCAGCCTTCATTCACTCTGGCATTTGCAAACCAGTGGGAAACACCAATCCCCAAGGGTCCTTGAAGTCTGAGGGAGCCCTGTGGAGTAACAGGAATTCCAGCCCATTTGACACCACGTGTCTGGAGAAGCAATGCTGAAGCCCCTGGCCGGCTCCTTGGCAGTTTGGAATGTTTCAGCGTTCCCAGGCTCAGCAGGACAGCTGTGGCCTCACAGAGTAGAGAGAGATCAGCTCTCTGATGTCCGTGTGTCCTGGCATCTGGCAAGCAGGGAGTCCCCCTCTCCCAAATGGGATCTCACCACGTACCCATTCGGTGCCCACACCGTGAGGCCACACCTGCTCTCTGCTTCCTGGAGACTCCCTCCCTTGAGGGCAAGTCTCTGGCATCTTCGGGAGGGGTGGGGACTGGACTGTCAGGTCTTGAGCAGGCAGAGGGAGCCGTGCTCACTGGACCATCGTGAGGGGTGAACAGAGGCAATGGCTGTGGAATGAAATCCATGGCTGGATGCGTCCCCTCCTTCATTTGTATGATGGTGCCTAACCCTCAATACGATGGTATTAAGTAAGACATAGGACCTTGGGAAGGGGGCGATGAAGTTAAAAGGGTGGAACCCTCAGGAATGATGGGTGGCCTTTTAAGAAGAGACATAGCCAGGCGCCGGTGGCTCACACCTGTCATCCTAGCTACTAAGGAGGCTGAGACCTGAGCATCACAGTTCAAAGCCAGCCTGGGAAGGAAAGGCTGTGAGACTCTTATCTCCAATCAACCACCAGAAAACTGGAAGCGGTGCTGTAACTCAAGAGCGCTTTCCTTGAGCTGAAGAGCTGAGGGACAGTGCCCAGGCCCGGAGCTCAAGCCCCATGACTGACAAAAAGAAAAGAGAGAGACATACACACAGGTTGTTGATCTCTCTCTACTATGTGAGGACACAGGAAGAAGTCAATCTACAAGCCAGAAGATGGGTACTGATTGGACCCTCGGCCTTGGACAGTGAGCCTCTGGAGTTAGGATGCAAAATGGCTGTTTAAATGCCCATTGATTAAACCACCCAGCCCACTGTGGTAAGACAGGAGAGGAGCCCTGGATAGCCCTTCTTCCTTCTTTGGTGACTGCAGGCTTCCCCAAATCCATCTGTTTCTCACTACTCAATGCCATTCTGGGTGTCTAGGACTCACCAGCCTCTGCCAGGCAGATCACAGACAAGGTACTATGGTTTCCCAACTGCGTGTTTCTTGCTTGACAGATTGAGAAGGGGTGGGAGAGGGTTAGGGGGTGGGGCACGTCACAGGCCTGGAAGTCAGGGCAGGAGGCCACCCCCACAGCTCAGGTGCTGCCCTTGGGCACACCCCACCCCCGCCTCCTCTTGGCCTTAGACTCCCTCCTCAGGTAGGTGGACTGCATTATCACTTGGTTCCTTCCAGCTTAAAAATTCCCTGTTCTAAATCCATCCATCAAACACTATTTTGAGGGCTCTAAAGTTGAAACCTGGGTGTTTTTTACATGATCCCACACACCTGCTTCACACCTTCTCAAGTTCTTGATGAGCATGTCAAATGGACTGAGTTTCTGGACTGGAATGCCCCATCTGTAAGACACCTTCTACTTCTCCTTCTTCTTCCTCCTCCCCCTCCTCTTCTTTTTCCTTATTCCCCAAACTCTTCTTGTTGTTCTCCAAGGAGCTAACTGGTCAACCTAAGTCCTGCAGGTACTTTTGGGCTTGATGGTAGATGACAGAAGACACAGAAGTAGAAGTTCCTTGCCCAAGGCCTCCATATTGCTGGGAAGGCCTCAGACTTCTCCCTGGCGATGGGAAGCAGCACAAAGAAGGGGGAATAAAGGAATAGAAAAAGATAAAAGATAGAAATGGGAGGGGAAATCCCACAACTGGCTCCAAATATAAATCTTCAGTTCAGTTAAGATAAATCCAGGCAGGACACCACTTCCCTTCATCCACAGTCCTGTTACCAGGTTGACAGTAAAGGGTAATTAGCACCTTCAATCATCATCTAAGAACTAAGCATAACCTAGCTGCATATGGCAGCAGATATAAGCAATGCTTAGGGGGCATCTATATTTCCCAGCTTCCATTGTAGTTATGTTGGGTCATGTGACTCGTCTGGCCAATAGGCTCTGACTAGAAGAACTGAGACAGTTAAGGTCCAGTGTGACTCTCTCTCTCTCTCTCTCTTTTTTTTGTCGGTCGTGGGCCTTGAACTCTGGGCTTGGACGCTATCCCTGTGCTCTTCAGCTCAAGGTGAGCACTCTACTGCTTGAGCCACAGCACCACTTCCGGTTTTCTAGCGGTTTATTGGAGGTAAGAGTCTCACGAACTTTCCTGCCTGGGCTGGCTTTGTACTGCGATCCTCAGATCTCAGCCTCCTGAGTAGCTAGGATGACAGGTGTGAGCCACCGGCGCCCGGCTCAGTGTGACTCTCTTACCTCTTTCCCTGGGCATGGTGGCCCCAGAGGGCACCAGGTCATAAAAGCAGCCAACAAGCAGAGGCACAAGCCAAAACACAAACTTTCCTTGCCTAACTCTGTTAGATAGAGACTGACTTGTTGCAGCAGCACAGTGTGGCTTATCCTGACTTAACACAAGGATGCAGATACAGAGAGGGCCTATGGTGCTGGAACCCCTCATTCTGATGCCCAGCTGTGCCTCTGCTGCCTGTGCAGCCCTGGGCAGTCACCTGCATCCTGTTGGGTGGGATGCCACTGTCTGACTGACAGGGAGGGTGTGAGAGGAGCCCTGTCCATATCCATTCAGGACCCAGTACAGTCAAGGCACCGTGCATCTGCTGCCTGTGTCTCGTACCTCCAGGGCCACAACTCCACTCCCCATGCAGACTCACAGTGCCACAGCCAGGGTTTGCCAAGCTGTCTTTCATTGTTTGGTCAGAGTTGCAGAAGGCTTCACCTGGCTGTGCAGGGTGGTGTCCGCTGACTGGCCTGTCCTGCAGTGGGCACAGGAACAGGGCAGCAGAGCCAGCCATCGCGCGTCCTGCCCCGCCCTACACTCTTGGAAGAGGTGACGTGGGGCAGAAGGCTAAAGAGTTTTCTTTCTGACCCTCTATAGGTGGGCTTGGGGTACAAGGAGGACATGCTTGAATGACTTCAGGGATTCAGGGGGGAAGAGAAGAATGCTTCTTCGTGTTATCACATCCAAAATAGTTCCCAGAAAAAACAAAACAAAACAAAAAACACCGAGGTAAGTCTTTTTCTCCAGTTCCCCATGGTAATTCACTACCAGCATGAAGAATTAAATAGTTCCTTGTGATCATGTCTTTATGAAATACAATAGTGATGGCAAAACCCAACCACACAGCAAGGCAGCATCTCGAGGTAGCTGGACAGGCCAGAGGGGTGCACTCTTAATTTTGAGCCAACCTTGTATACAGGCCGGGAGGGTGCGATTTGAGGAACAGGGCAAGCATCCTTCAGACCCCAACCATTTCTTCCACAGATATGTGACATTAAACCAAATCCTGGAGCTTGAACTAGGTGCACAGGGCTGAGCCAGGACACGAGGCTGCCAGGCTGCGGGATGGGGGTCATGATGTCCCCGTGCCCCCCCCCCCAGCTGCAGGGGCTACAGCTGTGCAGCTGGCAGCTCTTCTCAACCTCCCCTTGGCACCTACACAGAGGGGAGAAACTCCTCTCCATGTTGGACTGCTTTCTAGCCAAGGTCTGCGGTGTCTGAACCCTGGGAGCAGACTAGTGCTGGTCCTTCAGCTCAGCCCCTGTGTGTCTGGCCGCCTCAGTGGCTTTACACAATACACATTCACGGCAAAACAGACCAGCAGGCCAGAGCCCCAAAGTCAGCGGGGGAGCTGGTGTTCCCAAGGCCCTACAGAGAGGCCTTGGTCTCCTCTTCCTAGCTTCAGGGAGGTGCTGGGATTCCTTGGTGTTCCTGACAGCTGTCAGGTGACACTCTGCCGGAGAGTCTGTTCACCTGGCCACCTCCCTTTGAGGACACCTGCCATCAGATTTCAGACCCATCCCAATCCCGTGTGACGTCATCCTACCTAAGTATATCCACAGAGGCCCTGTGTCCATATAAGGTCACAGGCACAGAGGTTTAGAACTTCAGTGTCTCTTGGAGGGGGACACACAACTCAGTCCACGGTAGAGTGTGGCCACGTGGCCACCACGTGACTGAGAGTCCAGGGGGGGTGGGGAGGGGGAGGGGGAAGAAGGGGGCGTGGGCCAGGCTAGAAGGTCTTGCACGTAAAACATGTTTATTCCTCCCAACACTGGGCTGCGTTGGCTGTGTACTACCACCCCATTCGCCTCTTTGTTGAGGTCTGAACTCAGGAGCTCACACTTGCTCAGCTTGCTTGCTGGACTGGTACTCTTCCACCTGAGCCACATCTCTAGCTCGCTTTTTGTTGGTTAATTAGATATGGAATCTCATAGACTTTTCTGCCTGGGCTAGCTTTGAACTGTGATCCTCCTGGTCCCAGCTTCCTGAGTAGCTAGGATTATAACCATCAGGCATAGTGCTGGATCATGGTGAATTTTTGCTGGCCCTTCCTTCCCTCCCTCCCTCCCTGCTTCCCTTCTTCCCTCCCTCCCTCCCTCCCTCCCTCCCTCCCTCCCTCCCTCCCTCCTTCCTTCCTTCCTTCCTTCCTTTCTTCCTTCCTTCCTTCCTTCCTTCCTTCCTCCCTCCCTCCCTCCCTCCCTCTCTTCCTCCATCCCTCCCTCCTTTCCTTCCCTTTCCAGTTATATCAGGGTCAGGTCCCAAGCCAAGTCTTGATGAGATGGAGGTGTAAAGTCACAGTTCCTGCGCTGTCTGTCTGTACTGCAGGCTGGGTCTGGCACTATGGATCTAGAACTTCAGGGTGGAATTTGGGGAAAGTGGCCGGGCGAGGTTTTCCAAACCCTACCTTGTAGCTTTGATTTTAGCCAGGCCTAGACCCTTCGTGGAGCTGGACAGTATTCGGAGGATCTGGGTTTTCTGGATAGTCAGACTTTAATCTCAGCGCATTAGGGCTGACAAGAAAACTTCCTGGCCATGGCTCAGGCTGGAAGCAAAAGTGCCTCTCAAGCTGAGTGTGAGGGTTCCAGAAGGTTCTGCCGGATCCTCCTCTGCAGGAAGAATCGGAGCCATTCTGTAGCCTTCCCCCCTTCCAGAAGGTTCCATGGTGAATGCATAATTAGGCCCTCTGTAATTACCAGTTTGAATCTGCCTAGGACACTGGGACTCCCACCCCCTAATTTACCTTATAAATTTATTCTGTTAAAAAAGTTGAAAATGTCAGTCTTCTGTGAAAGCTGCATAAATGAGTTATCTCCCGGATGACAGAGGGTGGAGGGGGAGGGAACTTCCAGAGGACATTCTTCACTGTGTGTGCCTCAAGCACAGACCCAGCAGACGGCCAGCCCACCTCGGCTGCTTCCAGCCCAGCGGAAGCCTGGGTGCTACCAGGCTGAGTGCTCAGCTCTGAGTGCTCAGCTCAGAGTCCCTAGCCAGTGAGGGAGGTGGCATTGGAGCCAGCCTGCCTGGAGCTGTCAGCCTCTCCTGGGATGCAGGTCTCCAAAAAGAAAGAGGAAAAAACAAAAACAAACCTACCTTGCTGGGCGCTGGTGGCTCATGCCTGTCACCCTAGCTACTCAGGAGGCTGAGATCTGAGGATCGTGGTTCAGTGCCAGCCTAGGCAGGAACGTTGGTGAGACTCTTATCTCCAATGAACCACCACAAAACCGGAAGTGGCACTGTGGCTCAAGTGGTAGAGCACTCACCATGAGCTGAAGAGCTGAGGGATAGCGCCCAGGCCCAGAGTTCAAGCCCCATGACTGACAAAACAAACAAAACAAAACAAAACCCCACGTTTCTACAATAGGGTCTCAGTCAGCACCTCTTCTAGGGGAGGTGCCAGACTCCGGGTTGCAGCTCAGCCATTCAATCCTGGGTTCTTTGACAAAGAATTGTTGCACAAAACTGTAAAAATGGATGGCAAGTGTTACTGACAGCAAGTTTGGGAAATAAAGTTCTGTGTGTATGTATGTGTGTTTGTGTGTGTGTGTGTGTGTGTGTGTGTGTGTGTGTGTGTGTGTGTGATGGTACTGGGACTTGAACTTAGACTCTTATGCCCTGCCTGAGCATTTTTTGTTCAAGGCTGGCACTCTACCAGCTTTTTGCTGGTTAATGGGCAATAAGAGTCTCTTGGGTTAGGAGTCTATGGGTTTGTCTACTTGGGCTGGCTCAAATCTCAGCTTCTCTGAGCAGCTAGGATTACAGGGGTGAGTCACCACACCTAGCTAACGTTCTTTTAAGAATTTAAATAATGGTTATCACTTCTGAATCTCCTTCTAGCCCCTGCCCCAATACACTCTCCTTCCTGGGTAGTTTGTTCATTGTTCCACCTTGTCTATCACTAGCCATTCAAATGGCTCAGCTGCAACGAGTTTTAAATTTTAATTTGAAAGCTGGCTATTCAAAAAAAAAAAAAAAAGCACAAACACAGCCTGTAACTTATTGGGAGATTAAGAGAAGAAAATGAACCATAATGTCAATGCTTGGTCCCTGTCTCTGAGCGGACACTGACTGCTACCAGGCTGAGTCACTGGCCCACACCATAGATTTTCTACTTTGCAAAGGTCTTTATCTGAAGCTCTAGCTACCTCAGGCATTACTAGAGACAAACAGAAGCTGGGATGGCTGCTTCAAGAAACTCAGAGCACAGGGACAGATACACCCCCTGTAAGTGCACACCACGCTGTTGATTTCCATCTGGCTACCCTGAGTGCTGGCCTGGTCCCTGGCATGAAGCAGATGTGCTGTGCTCTGTGTGTGTGTGTGTGTGTGCGTGTGTGTGTGTGCGTGTGTGTGTGTGTGTGCGTGCATGTGTGCGCGTGCGTGTGTGTGTGCGCGTGCGTGTGTGCGTGTGTGTGTGTGCGTGCGTGCGTGTGTGTGTGTGTGTGTGTGTGCATGCACATGTGCATGTGCACGTGCTTGTGTGCGTGGCTTGCCTGTGTCCCCTACAAAACTCCTGTTGGAACTAGTTCTGAGTGTGTGATTCTAACAGGTGGGAAATGGCTGGATATCGGAGGGTCTGTTCTCATGGAAGGTTTGGTGCCTTATAGAAGGGCTGTCTTCACCCCACCCCTTCATCAGTAGTAGTTGAATAGGTCCTTCTGAAGTCAAATGCTGAGGTGCGTACCATGGATTGAGTTTAGTGTAAGTCTCCCTTTAAAATGAGCATAGGCCTCTGTGTAATATCTAGTTACCAGATGCCAGGTTTTGTGGAGGGCTTTCCTTTCTTTTTTTAACTGGAAGTACTGGTGTTTGAACTCAGGGACTTGTGCTTCTTAGGCAGGTGTTCTACCATTTGTGTCACTCTACCAGCCCTTTTCACGGTTATTTTTGAGATAAGGCCTTACTTATGTCCTGGACTGTGAACCTCCTGTTTGTTCTTCCCCAGGTGGTATGTCTGACCATCCCTGCATGATCATACTGTGAAAGATGAAGTCTTGTGAACTTTTTGTCCTTTTTATTTATCCTTTTTTTTTTTTTTTGCCCAAGTGGGTCTTGAAATTTTGACCCCCCCCCCCCCAAGCTCCACCTTTCAGATAGCTAGGATTGCAGGCTTGAACCACTGTACCCAGCTTCCTGGGGCTATCTGCATGAAGGACCTGAAGGCATTCTCACCAAGGCTGGAGATGTTATATAGGAGGACTCGGGATGCTGAGTTGATAAACAAGCCCAACTTGTGGCAGACACGGTAGGGACTCGAACCCGGAGCCTTGAAAGGAGATAATCATCATGGTGTCCATCCCAGGACACTGTCAAGTTGGGGGAAAGTTGGCAAAGGGACGAGGTGATACAAACCACCCACTGGCGTCATTCGATAGTCTCTCATTGGACCCAGGAGGCTCAAGGGTCTTGGGGGACTCCAAACCTGTGGTTCAAACCTCGGCCTCTACCATTTCTTTCCCAGTACAGAGTGAGGGTGGGCTGGTGTGTGTTTATGGTCTGTAGTATCTCTGCAGTGACCCATGATGTTGACTTTGCTTTTCCTCACCAGTGATAGGGCAAGCTTAAGTTCACCGGAAGTAGAAACTAACCAGCACTCATGCTGCTATCTCTGGGCCTTAGTACCCCTGGGGTGTTACAGGGCTCACATCCAGGGAGCTCAAGGATCGAATCTCAGGGCTGCCTCTGATGTGACCCTGTGTGGCCGCATTTCGTGGAAAACTGTGGTGGCACCGTGGCAGTGGCAAAGGCTAATTGCACGGAGCCGGGAGCTAACGCGGCCGCTGTAATTCTTGTCACCTCCTCCTGGCTCAGAGGAAGCTTTGGCTGAATAACATGGTGTGCTGCGTATATCAGTGGCATCTGTCACCGGCAGAGGTCGGGCCACGGATGCAGTGCCACCTCGCCAAGCCTTTAAAGAAGGAAATATACCAGCGCCTACATGACCCCTGTCCAGTCCAGCAGCCCTTTCCAGCAGCAGGGAGAGTTGCTGTTAGACTGTGATGTGAACTAGCAACTCCGGGAGGCAGAAGAGCCTGCTTCTGGGGGTGAAATCACCTCTGGGGGGGCCCTCTGTGGCCTTCTCTGGCAACCTGGGGCTCACCTGCATTTGCCCCTTACTTGAGAACCATAACCCTTGGAGACCAGGGAGACGGAGAATCTGACAACTCAATAAAGTCACAATAACACATCCAACGCTTTCCATACTTTCTCACTTTCTTTAACTCAATTTATTTTTCATTTTGTGGACAGAGATTTAGTCCGGGTATTAGTTTATGATTTTTTTTTACTGAAGAAATTACTCAACACACACACATATAAAAAGGAAATATTATTTTTATCGTTTATTTTGTGTCATGTATACCATAGGAAGAAAAAAAAATGGAGCAAAATCACTTCAGTACCGCTGTGTTTTTCATTACCAAGTTATTACATATAGAAATTACTCCAAATTATCTGAAATGAATGGAAATTATGAGGTTTAAATTCCCCAGGTTACTGCAGGCACAGCTCTGGAAATTTATTTTGTCATCTTGCTGAACATAATTGCTACAACAAAATTTCTTCCATTTTACAACTGCAGCATAACTTATTTATACCGGTGTAGCTGTAATTTTACATCAATAAGTTGCATGGGAAGTAATACACAGGTGGTAATTGAAAACAATAATTTGTACCAAGGTCCAGGTGGAACGGTTGGCTCAGAAAAAGCTCCAGTTACTGTCGGCAACAGCTCTGTCACCACGGCCTCTTCTCATCCCCTTGGTAAAGGCTTGTGGAACCATCCAAATGCTTACTCACGCTCTAGAGCTGTCATGTGAGAGCCACGTGTGTGTGTGTGTGTGTGTGTGTGTGTCTGCTCTGTGGTCCATGTACCCTGATCTGGCAGGCAGGACCACGGGACTCTGGGGATAAGCAAGAGCCCCATGATGCTTCCGTGCCAGCTCCTGCCTCTTCCTTTGCTCCTTTCTGATTTGCCTCTGGGTTGGGTGCCTTTAAGGTACTCGGAGCTAATTAAGGTGTTTGATAGATTTCAATTGGAGTATGAGTTCTTGCCAGTAGCATCAACAATTCGATTCCCCAAGCACAAGGCAGAGCGCTAAATCCACTAATGCCTTATATGTTACTGTGTTCCTTCCCGGCCCAAATGTGTGGTCTGGGTACAATACGGAACGGGTCCCCAAACAGGCGTCCTCACTCATTCGGTTCTGTAATTGTTCCTGTTAAGCAGATACAAATAATGAAACTGCAGATGCCTGTACTAAGTCCCAGCAGTGGCTGGATCCAAATGTCTGAATCTGGAGGTCCAAATGGAGATTTTTTTTTTAAACAACGGATCATAAATCTGCCTTATTTAGAATCCAGATCTTCAGGGCAGCCTGGACACAGGTCAGGGATGGGTTTCATTGCTGTTGTTCCGTGTTTCATTTCATGCTACTTCTGTGTGAGACGGAGAGGAAGGGAGGGAGAAAGAGACAGAGACAGAGAAGAACACACAGAGCAAGTGAGACAGAGAGAGACAAAGAGGGAGAGAAAGACACAGACAGAGAGAGGGAGGGAGGGAGAGGCAGAGAGGGAGAGAGAATGAGAGAGGGAGAGACAGAACTGTTGTTGCAAGTTCCAATGGAGCACATTATCGTGACATTCATATTTTAGAAGCTATTGTTGTTTCAAAGATCCCCAAGGCTTAAAATCACAGCAATTTTTTTTTTAAAGACCCAGATTAAACTAATATCAGAATGCACAGCCATCCAGTGTCTCAGTTTTCCCTGGGTGGCATTAATTATCTTTTGTTGTAGCAAATTGTCTGCCTTGTAAATCAAGCCAAAAGTGCATCTTCAAGCCAATGCATGCTTTCATAGTAACGTAATGGAACAACGTTTTGTTTTGAACTTCCACATACTCTAGAAGTATTATTCCGTCTTCAATAATTTGCCGGCAGTGAGGACTCTGTAGTAGGGTTGCAGCCTGGCCGATCACTATTAAATAGGGGAGAAGCCACTTTGTTGAATCCACTGGAATCATGGCTGAGAGCTCACAGAGCCTTTGTGCTTTTCTAGCTCTCGAGGGCATATTCTCCACAGTCAGGTGTGGGCTGGCTTTGATTTTTATTTTATTTTTTTTTGGTAAGTGCTCCTCACGGGATTCCCATTAAACTGCTAGCCTGAGCCATGTGAGTCTCTTCTCCCTCATTTCCTTTCTAGTGTACCCCAGTATAGATAGGAGTTTTCCAAGTCTGGGGTTAGAGAGTGGGGCGAGGGCTCTCAACTGAATCAGACCTGTCTACAACTCCAATTTAGCATTTACCTGGAACTTTCTCTTTCTCAGTCCTGCTTAAGGATACACACGAAGAACTCCTCACAATGCACAAACCCTTGTTGGGAAGGGCTTTAGGAAGGTGTTTTAGTTACCTCTGTCCTCAGCTCCTCTCCTCTGCTTCTTAGAGACAAAAGCTGAGAGGACAGCCAGAATCCCCCCAGACTCAAAATTCCCTTCTGAATCTCAGCGCTTGTCTGAAAGGCAGCATTTGAATGCCCTCTCTTTTGCTCTTCTAGGCTCACAGTCACCAGAGCGTTGAACTGAAGCTTATGTGAGTGTTCACGTGCGAGAGTGTCCCACCGCACATGGGAAGTGTGTGTACTTTCAGTTACACAACTTGGAAGAAAGGTAGCAGAGAGAGCCTTTTGCATACCACACATGCACATGAGTACCACAGCTGTTCTGATCTCGTGTGTGTGTGTGTGTGTGTGTGTGTGTGTGTGTGTGGTGTGTTGGTGGTGAGGGGCAGAGGAAGGGATAAAGGTAGGATTTAGTGGGCTCTGACCATCTTCATGAACTAACTGGATGATGCCAGTCTCCACCAAATTTGAATTGATGACTCAACGAAAGAATTAAAATTAGCAAGGAAAGAAAATTTGCAAGTGAGGTAAAGAAAGCTGCAGAAATCGTTTCAGATCCCCTCACATCCCAGCCATTCAATATCATCGCTGATGAGTGTGGCGGAGCTAGAAGGATTGCTGTGGGTGTGAGTCTTTTTCATATACAAGGAGCTGAGGGAAATAATACATGAATTGACGAGCCATGAATTTGGTTAACCTCTTGAAGGCCACAGATTTAAAGACAGTGGGTAGTGATGCTTTTGGGTTTTCCTAGACACTTATACTTCATGTAATTAAATGAGAGTTAAAAAAGAAGATCCACTACTGTATCAAGCCCAAGTATTACTTGCAGGGAAAAAAAAACATAATAAAATGCAAGTGACTCATGTTTTAACAAAAGCTTGGTACTTAATTTCAGCACACGGAAGGAATCAGCCAAGCGGTTGTTGAAAGGCAAGTTCTGTGGTGCTTTGCTATCAGATGATCACTTCCCCCAAACCTCTCCAAACCTAGCCAAGCCATAATTGCCTCCTTATAGCACCCAGAAATTTCCTGTAATTTCCAGAGATGACATGAAATAATGCTCAAAGATATACCAGGAAGCTCAAACAGCCTCTCTCATCGCTTTAGTGCTTCTGGATTTGATAGCTCAGAAAGATCTAGAACTGTAAGAAAGGAAATAAAGACCATCTTGGGGACCTTACTAAGAGGTCAATAAATATGATTGGCCTCACGCTCCCATGGCTGTTTCTGCACTAGTTAGAGACTCCGAGCACCCTCGCTGAAGCAGTTCATACATCTGGAGAAACAAAATTCAGCAGGCCTGAGCTTTCGCCCGACTCTGCCAGAACACTTGTGAAAGATGCAAAGGTTTCTCTTTCCATGGATTTTTTTTTTTTAAGCAGCAGAAATGAAACTCAAAGTGATTTGGGAAGGATTGTTTTTTCTGTTGCTACCAAGTTATCTGACTACATTTCAGAGGGAGGATCCTGGCTAGAAAAAAAAACAAAAACAGATGAAATGTCAATTTTCTTCCTGCAGAGACAGGAGGAGTTCCCATTTCTATGGACAATTCTTGATTCTTTCTAATTGT
Organism: Dipodomys spectabilis; assembly: GCF_019054845.1. Classification (NCBI taxonomy): domain Eukaryota; kingdom Metazoa; phylum Chordata; class Mammalia; order Rodentia; family Heteromyidae; genus Dipodomys; species Dipodomys spectabilis. Next base: position 1,397,967 of record NW_024870834.1, read on the forward strand.
GTGTGTGTGTGTGTGTATATATATATATATATATATAGAGAGAGAGAGAGAGAGAGAGAGAGAGAGAGAAGATAAGCTACAACAGCTCAGAAGGCAAGGGAGAGCATTGTCGACTCTCCAACAGCACCCAACCTGCAGCCCAGCTCAGCCAGGGAATTTTAAACAAAAAAGCCTGATTTGGGAGGTGACAGGCCAGTGTGACCAGCCCCCAGTGTGTCCCGAGTTCCACGCTGCACAGAGGGGGAAAGAAAGACCCCCATCAGGGTAGTTAAAATGTACCCTGATTTGATAAAGTGATTTTTTTTTCTTTTTTCTTTCAGAAATGATTCTCCTCTTGTTAAAGGGATGGCACTCTGGGAGATTATCTACCCGAATGCTCTCTGAAGCTAGAAGAAAATAGCAGGCATCTGCGCCGTGTGTGTGCGTCCAGGGATGTAGAAAAGGTGTCACCCATTTCCATCTGGCCCGTGCAAAGCCCTAGCTTTGGTTGGAGCACACAGTAGGTCTTCAGCAGTTGACGGGGACATGAATTTGAACTTTCTTGAGGACGAATTCCGGCCTTCTTTGAACCGCGGGCTCGCCTTGTATCCCCTCCCCCCCCCAGCTTAGCTAGCTACCTGCATCTTTTTTTGGGGGGTGGGGAGTACATTTTTTTTCCTAATAAAAACTGAGTAACTTCAGGGGGTGGGTGTGGCAGTGATCTCAGACAGGTATGGCCCCCACCTGGCCAGCCAGAGTCCCGAGGGACGGGTGGACATGGGGATCCCCCCCTCCACCAGGAGAGAGGAAGAGCTCAGGGTTGGCCAGCTGCCCACGGGGGGGGGGGGGGGGGAGGTGGAGGGCGAGGTCGAGGTCAGCCGGGAGCGGCTGTGGCTCGGGCTGGGAGCGGGCGGCTGGGAGCGCAGGGAGACTAAAGGGGGAGCTGTGAGACCAGACATCAGCCTCGCGCGTACCATGCCCGTGCCAGACGGGCAGAGGGAAAAAGAGGAGACTGGAGTGGTAGCTGGGATCGCGCACCGCCTGCGCCAGGCCGCCTCCCGGGAGAGGGGGCGGAGGAAGGCGCGGAGGAGGCGGGGGAGGCGGAGGGCGAAGGGGCCAGCGCCGGGCTGGGCCGGGCAGCCTCTCCCGCGGCCGCGAGGTGGGGCGCGCAGGCGGGCAGCGGCGTGTCCGGCCCTGCGCCGTCTTCCCGCCGTCGGGGCTGCGCGGGGCCTGGCAGGAAGTGTTCCTCGGGTCAGCCCCGGCCTGGTCCGGGGTGGCCCGTGCTTCCTGCGGAGCCGGGGGGGGGGGGCTCCCCCAACTCTCCCTCGCGCCGCCCGCCAAGGGGGCCCTCGTCCCCGGGGGCGGTGTGTGTGTTGGGGGGGGGCGTTCCTTCTCCCCACGCCCAGCCCGCCGCGGGTAATCAAGCCGGGAGGACGAGGATCACGTGTGGGGAGTTCGCGCCCCCGGGCAGCGCTGGGCAGCTGGCACGCGGCGGCGTTTTAAGTCTAGACTTGTCCCCGTGCGCTGTGTGTCCTTGGGCACAACGCAAACCTTCTCTGGACCAGACGTCGCCTGGTCGCAGAAAGTCAGGGCCCCTCTCTACCTCTCAGGTTTAAGTGGGTGTGTGGAGACGGCCAGTTGCCGGATTTCTTAAGTTGATCAAAGGTGGGTGTGGGCAGCGGACTACTTCTTTCCCTCTTCTTATTTTGGCTACTTTCCTGGAAAGATTTTCTCGGTAGGGCGGATGGAGGGAGGGAGGCGCCTCGACTCGGGCCCACGTGGAGGTGTGTGTCGGCGTGGGTGGCTGCGCCGGCTGGCCGGCCGGGGACCGGAGGTGCAGGCCCGCCCTCGCCCCCCCCCCCGTCTCCGCCCGCCCAGCCTCGCACCCGCCGACCCTGCAGCCCGCGGTGTGCGAACCCGGCAAGCTGGGGCGCACGTTGTTAGTATTCGGGGGGCAGGTGGGACCGGAAGAGCGTCCTCTCGGTGCGGGCTCGCTGGCGGCGCGCGCCCAGGGGCCGGGGCCACCGCCGCGCTCCCCGGGGAGGCGGAGGCTAGGTCACCGGATCGCGCCCGGGGGCCGGGCTCGGGGTGAGCGCGGCCTGGCCTGGTCCCCGGGCAGGCCCCCGCAGCTCCCGGCCGCAGATCAAACGGCCGCGAAGGCAGCGGTGTGTTTGCAGGTCCGAGCGGCGGGGAGGGGAGAGGGCTGGCTCCCGGGGTTCGGTGATTGTCGGGGGGCGGGGAGCGGGGTGGGCCCCCCGACTCGCCCTCCTCCCCAGGAGCTGGCCACCTTCCCGGGCCAGCACCCCCCCCCCCCCCCACCCCGCACCCGGGAGTTGGGGTGTGTGTGGAATGGGACCGTGTTTGACCCCCCTCCCAGGAGGTAATGGGGTGAGGGAGGGCAAAGATGTGGGTCGCAGCTCCCGCCCCCCAGGCTCCCATGTGCTTTTGATTGCATCTCTTAGGGGTTTTTCCTTCTTTTTAAATGTTGTCCACCTGGTTCTCTCCCGGGCGCGAACGCCGGCGTTTACACGGAGACACTTAAAAAACAGAAGTTTAGCCTCGACCCCTTCCCCGCCCAAGCACACAAAAGTAACCGCGGCGGGGTGGCGAGGCCGTGGCTCCGCGCGCGGGTGCCCGGGGCGGCCCCTCCCCCAAGTCCGAAAGCGCCTTTGGGGGGTGGGGGGTTTGCACCGATCCAGTGTACTTCACTCACAAAGCCCCCTTCGGGGGGGGGACCCGGGGGATTTTCTTGTATTAAAAAAAACGCACACCCAGCCCCCCCCCCCCCCCGCCTGCGGCGGGCGCTGACGGCGAGCGCGGTTTGAACGCGTGGCGGGCCTGGGCCACGGGTGTGCGCCCCGGCGGGGTGTGCGTGTGAGCGCGCGCGCGCTCGCGTGCGTGTGTGTGTGTCTCCGGGTGTGCTTTCTTGTTCTCTTGCAGGGTACAATGTTAAAAAGCCACCGCTAGTCGCCCCCAGTGCTCCGACTCTCTGGGTCTTTTTGTCTCTGGTGCAGATTAAACGTCACGTCCGCACTTGAACTTGAATTTTATCCCATTGTACAGAGGCAGCCCCAGCCATAGAGAGACCGAGAGCTCCCAGAGAACCCGGACTCCGCCATCTTCACGTTGCAATCTATAGCTCCCAGTCCGGCGCCCGCACCCGCAGCGACCCAGGCGCCCTGGGCGAGCCGCCCCTCCGCCCCGCTGCCCCCCTGGGCCCTCGGCGCCCGGGGAGCGCTGGGGAGCCTCGGCTCGCGGGGACCCGGCGGCCCCTCGGCCGGCGCCAGCCCGCCAGGTGGACCGGGAAGGAGCCGCTCCCGGGGTGTCCCCCCGCCCCCCTCCCCGCCCCAGCCTCGGCGGGGTCAGCCTGCGGGAGAACCCGGGGCGGCCGGCGGCCGGCCGGGAACCGCCGCCGAGCCGCGACAGTGTTACCATTGCTCCGGGATTTTTGAGGGGGCGGGGTGAGGGGGTACGAGACAAGTCCCCAAGTTTTCTTCGCTTTTCCCCCTTTTGCTTTCCCTTCGTGTCCCCCTCCTCTTCTTTGGCTGGCTTTCTCGCTCTTTTTGTTTTTGCCAGTTTGTTCGCGTTTTTTCCTCTCCCCTCCATCCCCGCCCCGCGGCTGGCCGAGCGCTGCTTTCCAACCTCGCCAGACCCTGCAGGAAAAGTGTCAGAGGCGGGCGCGCAACCGCTGTAAGTTCAGCCAGACACCGACAAGTCCGAGAGGCCGAGCAGTGTGAAGAAGTGTAAGAGAGATTTTTTTTTCCTCCTTCAAAAGCTTGTTCTTCCCCTGTGGTAAGGAAACCAGCCGGTCCGTCCGTGGCAAGCAGCAGCGGGTTTATTTATTTATTTTTGTTGCCTTTTATTTTAGCTCGAGTTTTTCCCCCTTTTTCTTTTTCTTTTTTTGCAAACAAAACAAAAAACAGCATAGAAGAAAGAGCAAAATAAAGAAGAAGAGGAAGAAGAGAGCAAGAGAAGAAGGGAGGAAAAAAAAAAAAGCCAACCCACCACCAGCACCAGCAGCAGCACCAGGAGCAGCAGCAGCCGCAGCCGCAGCAGCCCGGGCGGAGGAGGCGGCGCGGCGGCGGCGGCTCGGACCCCTCCCCGGACCCATCAGAGCGGCTCTCCGGGCGATGCCGGAATAGATGCAGGGCCATGTCCCGCCGCAAACAGGGCAACCCGCAGCACTTGTCCCAGAGGGAGCTCATCACTCGTAAGTGTCTGCGGGGTGCGCGCGCGGGGGGCCGGAGCCGGGGAGCCCGAGCCGGGCTGCAGGCGGGCGGGCCCGGGCGCCAAGGCCGCCCGCGGGGCCGCAGGAGCGGCGGGGTCAGCCCGGAGCGGGGCGGCCGGGGGGCGGTGGAAAGTTTGTCTGCAGCCCGGGGGAAGCTGGCGTTGCGGCGCGGCCCGGGCCCGGGCAGTGGTGGTGGCGGGGAGGAGGGGGGCGGGGGCTGCGGAGCCGGCTCCGGGCTGGGGAGGGGGGCGGCCGGGCCGTAGGAGGCGAGCGCGCGCGGAGCCCGGCCGGACGCTCGGCCCTCCGCGCGGCGTGTGCGGCGGCGGCGGCGGCGGCGGGGTTTGGAGGGAGGGGGGAGGGGGCTGGGCGCGGAGGGGGAGGGGGAGCCGGGAAAAGTTGGCGAGCGCGTGGGTCCGCGCTGACGGCAGGCACGGGCTGCGGAGATCGGGGTGGGTGCGCTCCGGACTCGGGGGGAGGCGTGCGCGCGCGCGCGCGCGGGCCGAGAGGCGGCCGGCGGCCGGTGCCCGATTTCCCCCCGGTTCCCGGTTGCTGCGCCCTGCCCGGCAGGGCGCCCGGGCCCCGCGGCTGCGGGGATTCCGCAGCCGCCTCGCCCGCCCGCCCCTTTTCCTGCTATTTGCAAAAGAATCCAGCTGCGCGGCGGAGGAGCGCGGGGCCCGGCGCCCCCTCCCCGCTCCCCGCTCCCCGCCGCCGCCGCCGCCTCCTGGGGCCGCCGGGGCCGCTTTCACCACTCCAAAAAATAAATGCAAAAAGAATTACGTGGTGGCGATCGGGGTCGGTGACAAATCCCCACCACGCGCACAGCGTGTTAGCGGGAGTGGGCAGAGAGGCGTGCACTTGTAAAATCGTAAAAAACAAAAACAGCCCTAAACCCAGATCAACAAAACCCCCAGACACCGAAAATGCATAAAGGAAGGGGCGAGAGAGAGCGGTGGGTCCCCACCATCCGCCCCAGCATCTCCCAGCCCCGGATCTAAGTCCGCCCGCCGCCCCGCGCGGGGTCCGGGCCGGTGGCGGGGCATGCAAATTTCAGGCAGCGGCGGCAGCTCGCAAAGCCCGGGCTGGGTTTGCCAAGAAAAAAGAAAAGGGAAAAAACAAAACCAAACAAAACCCAAACCGACCCGAGCTGGAGCCGCCCGGGTACCCAGGTTTGCTGGGGAGCCAGTCCGGGTCCCCGCGCGGTGGCTGCGGCCAGGTCGCTTCCCCCGCGCTCCGGGCCGCCCGCCCGCCGCCCGCGGGGGCGCTTCCTCGCCGCGCACCTCTCCATCCATTCCCCCGCCTCGCCCCGCCCGGCTGTGCGAGCTGGGTCATCGCCGGGGCTTGTATTTATTTGTTTCATTGCAATAGAAATAAAACGTCCTTTTGGGTGCCATCGCGATCGCGGGCAGGTTGTGTCTTCCGGGCGCTCTGCGGCTCTCCTCCTACCTCCGGGCGCTGGGGCCGGGCGCTCCCGGCCGCCGCCGCCGCCGCCTGGCTGCCCGGAGGCGGCCGACAGCCGGAATATTTATGTTATATTTTAAAAAATTTAAATAAATAAATAAATATATAAAGGGGTTCTCCCCTCCCCTGGAAACTCCGCAGAGGAGCCATCTGCTCGGAGCAGTGTTGCCTTGGGGTTCTCTCCTTTGTTACTCAAACGTGTTAGTAAGAATTTGTGGATTTATTATTATTTATTGTTGATAAGTATTATTTTCAGGGCCGGGGGAGGGAAGGATTAGGTATTTTCACCGGGTTCTGGGGAGAGGGGAGATGGCTTTTGGAGAAGGGAAGAGGATCTCTTATTAATTGTGACGGTTTGCTATTGTAATACCAAAGACGACTTGCTGGGCTGCGATTAAAATCAGCTGTTTTATTGTATTTTTGCATCTAGATTTGAGCCGGGTGTGATCGGGGTCTTTTTCTGCCAGTTGACATTTTTTAAAAATTCCTTTCTCCAGCCGTGGGCAGCGCTTTGGCTGGGGTGGTCTTTCAGATCTCTCTTCTCGACCATGTCTAGTTTTCTCCAGGAGGCAGTTTGCCCCACGGAGCCTCTGTCTAATTGCAAAGGTTGTTTTTGAGGCGGGGAGGTGTGTGTGTGTGTGTGTGTGTGTGTGTGTGTGTGTGTGTGTGTGTGTGTGTGTGTGTGTGTGTGCTGGGGGTCTACAAAGGGGGAAGATGTTGGGGATGTGCTTCCAGGCTGGCAGCGGTGACAAGAACCAGGAGCGAATACAGTTGTGTGTAAGGGGAAGGAGGCAGGTAGGTGTGCTCTGCTTTTGCTTTCTCTCTCTTGGCATCCCCCCGGGCATCAGGAGCGAGCCTTGGCCAGGAGGACCAGTGGGCAGCTGAGCCTGGGGGCAAGGCCACATCCTCCTATTCTGCACTTGTGCACGGCCTCAGCCTTCTCGGAGCTGCCTAGGGAAAACCAGCGGACACTGGCATGGTGGCAGGGAGGGAAAGGAAGAGGATAAGGGCCAAAGCAATCCTGCCTGCCTTCCAGGGACAGTGGGAGCCTGGCTTTGTGCAGGGGTTTAAGCAGGGAGAGTGGTCCAACCAGTTCTTAGACAAGGCTACTTATTATTTAAAAAAAAAAAAAGCAGCTGGCTTTTCTGTCTGTCCTGTGTCACCCAGGAGGTAGGAGCAAGCAAAGCAAATGAAGGAATAGGGTGCACTTGAAGCAACATAGCCTGGGGACCAAGTAGCCCCTGGATTTAGGGCTGCTGGGGGGGTACCTAGCAAAGCAGGGGCAGTCACAGCCCCCAGTGGAAGTAGAGGGGGGCTCCCATTTGAGATTGCATATATGAAAGAGACCACCAAAAAGGCGGCTCATCGCTATCGTTTGCGTGGCAGCCTTGCAGGCCTGTGGGGCAGAGCTTCGATTTTTTTTTTTTTTTTTTTTTTTTTAGGGGTGATGTAACCCAGGATAACTGATGGCCTGGGAAAGCAGAAGAACACGAAAACAGCATCTGTGGTCTAGGTTCAGGGAGCAAGACTTCATGTTGAGCTAGCTCAATATGCAGACAGAGCCGGTGAGAAGAAGAGTAAGGTAGAAAAGAGTGAGGAAGACAGCTGGAGGAGAAAACCTGGGCTTCTGGCTTGTTTCAAAAGGTTTGACCCAGATGGAGATGGCTTTGCAAAGCAGAGGGCAGACACAGCTATTAATAAAAACAAACACAAAAAACAACCCAGGGACAATACTGAAAGGAGGTAATGGGTAGCCTCTGAGCAAGGAGAAGACCAAGAGCCGGAGATGCCACTCAGGCCAAGGGAGCAGGAAATGTGTTTTGAGTCTCTGGAGAAGCTTCAGGTTTTACGAAGAAATGTCAGGAAATAAGATGTCCAGGCGAAATTACTGCAGGCCATTTTTCAACAGCCCACCAACAGGTTTCCTGGGAAGATCAGTAATTTTCCTTATGAATTCATGATTTTTTTTTTCCCCAAGCATAGTCAGCCCCAAGATTTGACACAGAAGTTAGGCTAACTGTGTTAATTCTATGCTTGCCTTCTAAATTGGTTTTTGCTGTAGCTGTGTGTTTTGAAGGTGTTTGTGCTCACTCACAATGATCTGAACTCTCCAGAGGGAGAGCCTACTTGCCCTTTCAGACTGGGCTATACATTTCCTAATACAGGCAGGTCCTCTTTTGTCCCCCTCCCCGTATTTTCTTTTTTGGGGTAGTTGGTGGGGGCCGTGAAGTTTGCCTTCCTCTGCGCAGAAGGGAGCCCCATATCGTTAGAAGTGTGATATGTCAGCTGCTCTGATTCCACGGGAGAATAAACATGTGTTCATCAGAGGTGTTATGCCAGGCTGATTTTACTCATTTGTAATTCACACCTGAGAGAAAACAGCCCTGACCATATTTTAACAACCTCTAATATTTTTAAAGGGTATTGCCCTCCCCCCCCAAGATTTTATACATAATCCATGTTTCTTTTGGAGGAGAGAAGAGAGGAGGTTGCTATCCGCCTTCCCCTTGGTGATTTTTGACTGGCCCTGGAAATCTTTCATAACAGAAAGGAGTCCTTTCTCCGGGGTGAGGGTAAATACAGCCGCACTGGGAGCTGGCCTTAAAAACATGGAGGGAGGTGAGGTTAGGTTGTTGGGTGAGATGCTCAGCTGACCACTGCAGGACTGCGAGGGTCTTCCTTGGCCAGAGGGTGCATTTGACAATAATTAGACTGTTATCTCAGGTGAGATGGAAGCTACCCTACCGTTGGATTACAAGGTCCTAGTTTCCATCTATGGCATATACTACTTTCTAGCAATCTTATCCGAATTTGACTTCTGCATGGTCTTATAGCACCGAACGTGACTTGTCCCCGCCTTTACTTACCCCCATTACAGCTCCTCTGTCGATTGCATTGCACTCTCTGTTGCTTGTTGTGATAAAATACTTTTCAAAATAAACTTTCAGTGGAAATTGGCTTTTGCTTCATGGCAAACCTGCCTCTCGGAGGCGAGTCTGGCTGTGCTTGGCGGCTAGGGGGCGCTCTGTGTCTGTGTCATTGCTGCGCCCGCGCCTCCGCTACAATGGCTGGGAGCCGGGCCTGGCTGCACAATGTCTTAAGTGTGAAGTTGTAATATTGATTTTCCTGCAGAGAGTCGTGCAGGACAGAATGAGAATATAAGTTTGAGAAATCTATTTTCAAGCTATTGTCATTGATTTATAATCCTTCACTTGGCAGAGAGGGGGGCTATTTTCTTTCTTCCTTTTTTAATATATTCTTTTCCTTCCCCTCCCCTCCCAGCCCCCTCCTCCCCCCAAGCAATTAGGATTATTAGTCTTGAACGTGTGTGTTTCCCTGGATTTTTCTGTGGTGTGGATGTGTGTTCTGTGACAGCACTGGGGATCAGCCGCAGGTGCTGGGGATGAGTATATGTTCTTTTGGGTCAGACAACCTGCCTCTTTCTGAGCATGCCACTGACCCACCCCCACAGGCCTCTGAGGAATCACTGCTTGTGGCAGCTGGGTACTGAGAACAGCTCGTTGAATGGAAATCCTTTTAGCTCGGAGTTTTTATAGCCTTTGGAATCTCGATTCCTTCTATTAGGTAATGTTCCCGTGGAACGAAGGGAAATAGCTCCGTTCTCTAAAGCTATAAAATGCCAACTCAAATAATGTGTAAAACTTTGTTTGGAAGAAGTGTATGCCTGCCAGAAGTCAGCCCTGGTAATGCCTTTCGCCCTAGACAGCACCCTGTGGATGGTATTTAATGAGACCGTTTCTCTCCTAAACATGTAATTTAGTGCCGGGGACTAGGTGTACTTTGATCGCAGGATTGCTAGATCTCTAATGTCATCTCTTCTGAGTTCAAGAAATCTACAGACAGCCCAGGAAGCCCGAATCTTCTGCTTGAGCTCAGTAGATGAGCAGAAGAGGTTTGCCTGTGACAGGAAGAAGTGCTTTATTCTAACCTGAAAGAGAAATAAATTAGGTCAGACAAGCGCTTACGCTGTCATCAGCTGGAGAGGGACAGGGCCGGCCATTTATTCGATGATTTCTCTGCTGCATTTCATGTTCGAGTCGATCCAGTTGTGAATATCTAGCGTCACAGAGCTCATTGGACAACTCGGAGGTAAAGAGGCACAGTGAGCTCCAGGATTTGTGCTGGCCGGTGGTCTCTAGCCTGTCCAAAACCATTAAAAAACAATTCAGTTGAGAAATCCTCAGTCATTTGTCTTGGAACTTGGGGAGTTTGTGAGCCGTGGCCAGGCAACACAGACCACAGAGATGATAAAAATCTGGGGGAAGGGAAAGACGGGGGTCTACCTCTTATCCTTCAGGACTTCTCTTCTTTCTATCTCCCGTGGTTAAAGGAAGGATCCTTTGCCTGCCCGGTTCGTCATCACCTTGAGCCGAAGCTCTCCAAGGCTTTTTTGGCTTCCAGATGAATACTGGCGTCACATCTGGAGAGGACAAGGGACATAAACACTCTCTGGGGACTGGCCTGCGCCGCACAGTCAAGTTATATTGATGCGGGCTGAGCATTCTGCTGAGATGCCGCACGGCGCTCAGGGCACGGGCACACATTCCTGTCTGTGTGAGTGGCGGGGGGGTGAGGGGGGGACACTGAAGGCCAGGGACGCTCATCTGTGTCATCAGCTGCTCTGACTGTGGCTTTGTCAGTCCATGTTCCTCTAGACTCCCACACGTTCGGTCTGGGGCTCTTTCTGTTTTCTGGCCTCTCTGCTTCCCCATCTCTCAGTCCCAGGAGCGGCTTGTTGGTGAGAGTCACTCACATTTTGTTCCCCTGTTCCTCCGGCCTTTTGACTTGTCTCCCCTGAGTGGCTGGTGTTTGCCAGGACGTGTATAAACAGCTCCCCAGCGGGTCAGGCCACACACGGAAACGGGGCCACGCTTCTTGTGTCTTCTTCGGCAGTCTGCGAGGAAGGTTCTTGCTGGTAAAAGTGACACAAGTTCCTGGTTTGCCGACCCCTGCCTCCGCCTCTGTCCGGCGTTTTGACATTGCAAGTCTTTTGTGTCCTTTTGAATTCACAAAAATCCCTTCCTTTTTCTTTCTGTGGAGCAGCTGATAATTTAGCTTGGGTGTTGAATGAGCCATCCCGAACTGTTTTAACTGTCATGAAATCCCAGACCACACAAAATGAAGTAACTTCAAAGCAAAAAGGAAGGGGGGTGGAGGAAATAGTCTTCTGTTTTTACATAACATTTTTATGACCCCTGTTCACAGAACTGCTAAAATCTAAAATACGTTTGTGAACCATCGTGAGGAGTCCTCTAAACAACGTGCAGCAATGACTCAAGAAAGTCAAATGCGAATGTTATTATGATCAGCATGCGCCTCCCAATGGATGCACTACTAAGAATGGGGAGGGGGGGGAGAAAGGACACTGTTTAAATGTCTACCTTGGAGAAGGGCTTACCTTGCCAAGCCCTCCCTGGGGGCTTTTTCGGACCAGTGTACTCCATGGAAGTTCTTCCCACCCACACCTTTGCAAAAGCATACTATTCAATAAAATGAGTCTCTTCGTTTGGCTGCAGAGAATGGCTTTTATATCGCATATCTGAGTCCCCTTGTGGCTTGGAACATTTCTGGCAGTTGCCATTTTATAGAGGAATAGGTATGGAAGGTTTTCTATGGCAGCAAACCTTGAAAAACAACAACAACAAAAAAAACCAACTCCCCCCTTTTCCGCAGATAATCTAGCTTATTTATCAAAACCTAGGTCATTTCATTCTTTGAGTTTGTGGACTGAGCTTTTTCCTTGTAACTTTGTAGCAATGGCCAGCATCTGTGAAATCCATTTGAGTGTAGATTTTCTTATTCATTTGTTGCTGTTGTGGTTTTTGTTTTTGCTCCCCCCCCATTTTGCCTCAGTGTGATCCAGCCTCCTGAGCTGTGGGTTTTTTTTTTTTGGGGGGGGGGTGTTTCTGGGGAGGAATGGGCTTTGGGAAGGGGAGGAGGTGACGAATGCTTTAGAAGAATTTAGAAACCTCTGCAGAGAGCTGTTCTTAATCTCCCTGAGTTTGCCAGAAGCAGGACAGTCTGTGCATCCTGGCCCCTCCATGCCTCTCTCTTTCTCACTCAGCCTTTCACAGAGCCCGAAGTGTCGGTCGGGCCCTAAGATCCTGCTAACCAAGCCACATTTACTGGGGTTCTGATCACCCTCCCTGTACCCCTGGATGAAACCCACATTACCTCGCTGCCTTCTCTGTCTTCCTTCCAGATATCAAAAACATGGTAGAAATTTCAGTCTGAGGTGTGTGGTTGGCATGGAGCAGACAGGGTGGTGGCCTTACTGTGTCCCCTGTCTCTCTGTGGAAGTGATCTTGGGAAGGTCTCAGGAGGTGTAGGATTGTGAGGCCTACAATGGACTGTGACTGGCAGTCACACCTGGACAGGTAGTTTGTCTCTGTGATGGGTCCCAGATTCCCCCCAACCCCTTACGCCTGTGGTCTCTTCTGCCAGGTTCTTCATTATTCCCTCAGTTGGGAGAACTTCATAAAAATCTCGTGTCGTGCCTTTCAGTGTCACCTAGTCATAGATTATTTTCTCTCCCAAGAATTGATTCTCGTTCTCTCCCCCTCCCTCCGTCTCCTCCCCAACTCCTCACGATGGTTATTTTCCCCGGGATCCAATAAATTAAAAATGGATGCCGGCTCCGGAAGTGTTGTGCTGTGTGGAGTACGTGTGTCAGGGTGTTTCGGTGTCGCCTGGAGGACTGGAATCACCTCTGCCTGTCTCGGGGAAGCTGGGGCTTGCTGGCAAACGCGCCGGCTGTGTTCGTGGGGAGCAGGTGCGGTCTCCAGTGCAGGCAGCGCTCGGGTGGATGGATGTGCGTGTGTCTTGTAAGCACACATACACATCACGGTGGGGGCTGTGACGTGCGTGGCACACGATTTTTAAGAGCCTGGCGTCCTTCCCTCCACTCTCGCCACCCTCATCATGGAACCAATAATTCCGCCTCTGTGTCTCCTGGACTGCAGGTTCATCAGTATGGTGGAGGAACAGGAGGAGCTCGCATGCTGGGGAGGCACCCATATGTGCGCATGTGTACGTGTGTGCTGTGTGCTGCCTCCGCGTGCCAGTCCTGTGCACACAGCACACGTGTTGTGTTCTGCACTTGGGACAGCAGGTGGCTGGCCTTTGGGCTGGAATTCCCCAAAGAAGGGCCGGTGCAGGGAGGTGGCTGGAGATGCACCTGGGTGGGCGGGGCGATCACGAGTGGGGCCCTGGCTGGCCAGGTGAGGGCCTCTTACGCCCTAATGGCCGTTGGGGTTTGAAGATGGCTCGGCTGGGCTGGTGTGAAGCACGCTCTCCCGTTTCTGTCTTGTGCCCCGATTCCATCCCTTGCCCATGGGAGACATGGGGAAGTTTGTCTCGAGATCAGAAGCCTCCGCGGTCCAGAATGAGGATGTCGGTGATTATTTGGGAAGCCTGGTTGCATGGCTTCGCAAGGCACTTACCAGCTGGGAGGAGGCTAGCCTTGTAAATAAAATGTGGTTTTGTTGTAAAAGAAAAAGTGTGTGTGTGTGTGTGTGTGTGTGTGTGTGTGTGTGTGTGTGTGTGTGAATGTGAATATATATTTGCTCATGCACTTTAGGATTTAATATTTCAGAACCCTCCCTGGTCCTCTGACATTTGAGCTCGCGGCTGGCCGTATCCATTCACTTTCCCTCTTAACGAGTGGAGTGAAGCTTCTCTGCACTCCCCTCCCTCCTACCCAGAGAGCAGTGAGATTCTGCTGGGCTCTGGCACCTGGGGAGCTCTATCCAGAAAGCCAGTTTCTCAGAAGAAGAAGAAGCGAGGCTGTGGGAGGGGCCGGCGAGGGGGGGTTGCTTTTATTTGTCTTGCCTCTCCTTGCTGGGTGGCAGTTGGGATGCTTGCTCTGCCTGTCAGAGCAGAGGCCTGGCTGGGGGCAGCGTGGCACAGAGCTGCAGGATTGTTCTCCGGGGCCCACAGAGGAAGGCCCGGAGGACCACACACCTCCGTGCCCCGGGCTGGGTCAAGTGGCTCTTTCTCATTTTTTATTTATTTTTTGTTATTGATATAGTTCTAAGAAGACACACACACACACACACACACACACACACACACACACACACACACACACACACACACACACACACACACACACACACACACACACACACACACACACCCCTACATGCCCAGCCCAGTATCCGCCCGCCAGCGGAAATGAAACCACAATCTTTAGGGGGTGTCTCTGAAGACCACACACCGTAGCCTTGAGGCCTACTCGGCTCTCTTGGTCCACCCATCTATGACCCAGAAGTTGGGTGACTTTGGGACTCAGGAAGACTCTGCTGCCTAAATGCTCTGTGTGTGTGTGTGTGTGTGTGTGTGTGAGAGAGAGAGAGAGAGAGAGAGAGAGAGAGAGAGAGAGAGAGAGGGGGAGAGAGAGAGAGAAATGGCAAGCCCTTGCCCTAGGCCACAGCTCAGAGCCCCACAGCCTGGGGTCGAGCGAGGAAACCCCCGTTCTTTCGAGGTGACAGGCTGAGCCACTCACTGCTCACGCAATTTTACTTCCAGTGCTGAAAATGGAAGGGGAAGGAGGCATCCCCTTCCTTTACCATCCAGTTTCCTGAGGGACAGGAGTTTTATCTTGGTTTGTGTGTGTGAGCTAGAGATGTAGGGTCATGGTGCTGTCTGCTATCTGTCTGTCCCCTGGTTGGCCGGCCATGAGGGAAACTAAGGCGCAGTCAGAACCGTGGCTTAGTAGACAGGGTTGAAGAACTTCAGTTACTGGGTGCATAAGGCCGGCTACGTGGGGAGAGTTAAAGACAGAAGCTGCCAGAAAGAGAAGAACAGATGTTACAAAAAAGAAAGGGAGGAAAAAGAAAGAAGATAGCGGGAGGGGGAACAGTGCTAGTTTGGAGTCTCGTAGGCTCGGAGGAATAGGGTTGCTTGTGAACTGGCATCTGTGACCTTTGCTAATTTTTCAGTGAGCCCGTGATTCTTCTGAATTAGAAAATTAATTTGGAATTTTGTAGCTTCAGATCTCCTCGCAGAAGGAAAAGGGGAATTCCTCACGCTGGCCATCAGCCTGCTGGGAGGGAAGACCGATGTGACTGAGACAGTTAATTAAAAAAAAATGGAAAAAGTCATCCTCAGGTTCAATGACAAGACAAGGACCCCCCACCCCAGCCCCCAAGAAGGGACAGGGGGTGGATTTGTTGCTTTTTTATTTTTATTTTATTTTAACCCAATCTGTGCATGGGGCATTTTGCCAGGCCTGCTCAGGGCTGGTATTTAAGACTCTACCAGGTACTGTGTCTGAGCCCTGCTTGGATTGAATTCTCAATTTCATTTTGTAATTCTCCCCCCTCCCCTGTTTTTTCTTTTTTCTTTTTTTTTTTTTTTTACTTTTCAGCTCATTTCCTTTGTGCCTTTTTTTTTTTTTTAAAGCAAAACAATATTTTGACATCCTCCTCCCATTTATTAACTCTCCTTCTCTAGAAATGGTGCACAATACACCCTTATATTTCTAAAGAACTTTTTCAGAGACTTCTCCTTTTGGCTCTGGAATTATGTATATGTAATTGGTAATTAAAGGTGCGAGCTTTTCAATATAAACAGTATTGCTCAATGTTAGATCATTAAAGGGAAGAGAGGCACCGAATAATTACCTTTTACGTTCTGACAAACTGTTCACGGAGAAGCCAGTCTCTTCCCTCCAACCGCTGTGCAGTTTTGAAGGTTGTGATTACATTTTAACCATTGTAAAGCATCTTTTCATACAATAAATTGGTAAATTAATTATGTGGCATTGTCTTCAAACTCCTCCTTTAAGTAAACTCCAGTTTCTTTTTAAAGTATAATTAATGGTTTCTGGCTTTCAGAGGATGGTTCTTTACCTTGTCGGGTCTTTTTTTTTATTTTTATTTTTTTGGTTAAAGATGTGGCTGACTACAGATTTAGGATTTTCTCATCTATGGGATTTTTTTTCCCTACATTTAATTCATGGAGAGCTCTGTCTGCTGTTTATTTATTTATTTATTTAAGTATAGGAAGAGACACTCAAGTTGTTAATTCCCTGTCCAGCAATACCTGGACCTCTTCCTATCGGATCACTCTCCACGGAGATCCACGTTCTACGTCCTGAGCTATAGCTATGAGTATTCGCCCAGACTCCCGTAGGCCCCGAGCAAGTCTGCGTTCAGAAAACACAGAGCAGTGATTTATATGTAGGATGGGAGACACCACAGAATTTTTTCCCTAAATTATCTGTTCTTTGGCTCCGGCCTGCCAGTAACTTCACTGCCCCGGAATGCATTTTCTTCCCTTCCATTCCTTCTCCCTGCTCTTCTAGTGGTTTTCATATCCTCTGCTGAATCTCGCGTAGAGTTTACCTGTGCGGCCCCATGTCAGACCTCTGCTGCTCCTTGCTTCTCTGGTGACCCCGCTGCTTCTGACTTCTGACGTTTGGTCTAAAAAAAAAAAGAAATAAACAACAACAACAACAACAAAACATTCCAGCCTTTGCTCAGACCCCAAGGGGAATAGGAAAGCCCAGGTTGCTATTTCCCTTTATTTATGACAGTCTCTCTGCCTGCTTCCCCAATTTCCCCTGGAGGAGGTGGCTGATTTTCTGAGACATTAATTAGCTTCAGAAAACTTGGGTCCTATGCCCCTTACAACAGCAGCAAAAAGGAAAAAAAAAATAAAGCAAATATACTGATTGCCCATTGTGAGTGTGGTTTGAAATCTGCCAAGAAATGCTTTCGGATTCGGAAGGATTTTTTTCCCCCTCTATCTCTGGGAGACAAAAATAAAACCAACCAACAAATAATAATAATAATAATAATAATAATAAAGGATAGGGAGTTGCTGAGCGCTGGGTGATGCTGGCTAGGGTGTAAAGTCTGACTGGGGCAGTGCGTCTGGCAGTAGAAGCTTCCTGTCCCCTTGTATATTCTTTTTTGGAACCTGACACTTGTCCCTGAGCATGTGGGCTTTTTTTCCTTGGGAGGGACTGGCGCTCAGACAACGCCTGTCTGGGTTTCTGTTTTCCAGTTTGGTGCTGGGCCAGGGCTCAGGTAGAGGAATGCGAGTAGGACACCCATGAATGGTGAGGACAAAACATGAATGAAAGCGTGAGAAGTATATGTCTGTGTGTGTGTGTGTGGGGGGGGGGGGTTAGTAGCTTCAGCCAGAGAGAGCAGGGAGACTCAGCTCTGCTGTAGTTTGCTGCTTCCCTGGCCTGCCCTGGCAGGGCATTGAAGTCACCCAACCAGGAAGCCTTTGAAAAACATACAGATGTTTGGGTTTCTAAAAGGGATGGGCCCCTGTTGCTGCTCTCTGGGCTTCCCCCTGGGATGCTCTGGAGTTAGAGAGGCATGCCTCTGGTTCCTCATGCCTCCTGATCCCAAGATCGTATGGGGTGCCTGTGCACTGGGTGTGTTGGAAGAAGTTGCCAGAGCAGGCACTGGGGATGGGGGAGGGCTTGGGCCACCACTGTTTGAGTGAGAATCCTTGGGTGTGTCATGATGCCGCTGCCAGGGCTGCGCTGTGCCCCAGCGGTCAGGGATGGCCAACCTCAAATCATGGGAGGACCTGGAGGGTCCCAGCCTCTGACAGCAGAAGGGACCTGGCTCTTCTGGGGGGGGGGGGAAGAAGGGTGGAGGGCGCTTTCATGCTTGTGATCGCCTAAGCCCATCTCTGTCTTCTCTGCCCCTCCCCTCCCTTCTCTTTCCTGTCTCCAGCAGAGGCTGACCATGTGGAAACGGCCATTCTCGATGAAGACGAGGGTCTGGAGATAGAGGAGCCCAGCGGCCTGGGGCTGATGGTGGGTGGCCCCGACCCTGACCTGCTCACCTGTGGCCAGTGTCAGATGAACTTCCCCTTGGGGGACATCCTGGTTTTTATAGAGCACAAGAAGAAGCAGTGTGGTGGCAGCCTGGGTGTCTGCTACGACAAAGGCCTGGACAAGGGCAGCCCGCCACCTTCCTCCCGCGCCGAGCTCAGGAAAGTCTCTGAGCCCGTAGAGATTGGGATCCAGGTGACTCCCGATGAAGATGAACACCTGCTCTCACCCACGAAAGGCATCTGCCCCAAGCAGGAGAATATTACAGGTATGGACCGTGTCGCTTACCTGCTCGCTGCTGACGTCACCTTGAGCTCACACCTGCAGTCTGCGTGCTTGCGTTGGTGCGGGGGCAGCTCTGGGCACTTCTGGAATGGTCTCTGGGCAGTCCTCTAGAGGACACAGGCCCGGGGCTCAGGGAGATTCTCCTGGCCTATGGCTGGGGGCTTTGCTTTATGGTGGGGGGCTGTGATTTGGGGCTCTAGGGCACAGCGTGGAAACCTTCGGCTGCTTTGGCCCTCTTTTGGCTGGTGATCATGGCCCAGTCCCTGGCTGGAGAGTCTGGCAGTGTTGGGCTGGAATCCTTGCTTCACAACTCAGAAATGTCAGTTTCTTTCCGTAAAAGAGAGCTAAGGGAACCGACCTGGAGAGGGTTGTGGTGTGATTTGAGGACAGTTGGTGTGGGGTGACACCTGGAAGACACTGATGGCTGGGCACACTCAGCTCCCACCACCTTTGTCTGTGAAAAGAGGGATGGGCCCCGCTCAGCTCAGAGGCTGCTTCTCCTGTTGCCTGCCCCTGAGGGTAGGCGTGGGGAGGGGTCGTGGGAACTTGCCGGTGCTCTGTGCCCCTTGTGGGGGAGGCCAGCCCATGTGGCTGGCCTGGACAGCTAGCTGGTCTCACTACCTGCAGAACAGGTGTGAGGTGTTTGCCCCTGGGCAGGGCCTGTGTCCTCCAGCAAGGTGTGTTCGTGCCAGGGACTTGGTGTCAGGTCCCACATGTGGCAGGCTGGCGTCTCCCTTGGAACTGCTGCTCAGTGTGCGTGAACCAGAGCGTTTGTCTCTGCTTTATGCTTCTGAGTCCTGCAGGTCGGAGGAACCTGTGGAACAGGGGAGGTGGGGGGGGGGGGCTCGCAGGCTGTTTTGAAGCCAGACCCTAGGGATCCGAGTTCGAATCCTGCTGGTGTCCTTTGGGTGAGCTTCAGTTTCCCCACCTGTCAACAGGATATATAATCCCAGTAGCCCCGGCATGAGGATGAAATAGGTAGGCACTTCCTGATGCTTTGCTCTCAGGGTTGCCTTTGGCTCAAGTAGGTGGCTGGCTGGGCAAATGGGTGGCAGTCTTGGAGGCTGTCAAGGGCTCTGGAAGAGACTGAGGCCTAGGATGTGAGGTGGGAAGGCCTGGGTGGGGATCTCCATTACCTGGGAGTCAGCTAGGATAAGGCAGCAAGGGCTGTCTCCGTCCTGGGGTTGCTTTGTGACTTTGGGACTGTCGGTTGCCCAAGGAGATTAATGAGATAGACTTGTCTGCCCCATACTGACTTCTGTTCTTGCCTTTTTTTTTTTCTCTCCTGCTGGTACTAGAACTTGAACTCAGGGCCTGACACCCTTGCTCAGCTTTTTTTTGCTCTAACTACTCAAGCCATACCTTCACTTCTGGCTTTTTGGTGGCTAATTGAAGATAAGAGTCTCATAGTCCTTTCTGCCTAGAATGGCTTTGAACCTCCGATCCTCACATCTGAGCTTTCTGAGTAGCTAGGATTATAGGTTTGAGCCACCCGTGTCTGGCGGCGCCTTGCCCTCAGATGGATGCCCTGGGGTGGAATCTCTCACTTCTTCCGTGATGGCAGCCTGGAGAATGATCCCCAGCGCCTCTCCCTGCACCACATGGGGCCAGTCAGGGAGGGAGGCCGCAGGGTTCCTGGCCTATGCTGGCCGATACAGGAGTAGAGTTCAGAAAGCTCCAAGTCCCTCAGTATGTTCTTATGCTCAGCTTGCAGGCTTCTGCTCTGCCCCAACACCCCCCCCCCCCCGCCCCCATCCCAAATCCTTATTTCACACAGAAGCCATTTCCCAATGAGAGAATGTCGATCTCCATGAGGTTTATTTAAGAAAGCCACTAGATGGGATTTTTATAAAAGACAGAGTCAATCTCCAAGTGGCTTTGTCCTCATCCCCTGGCCACCCCTCTAGTCCCCCAGTTTTTGTCCTTTGTTTTTCTCTCTCTCCCTATTTGGGTAGTAATGTGCTATAACTGATGGTATTTTTATTTATGAGTGATGAGAAAATCTCCTTGGTCCTTCTACTCAGCAATTGGACGAATGGATTTTTTTTTTCCCAGCCCAGAAGATATATGTAAAAGAATCCCTTAGAACTCTAAAGAGATATGTTTGTTCAAAGCATTTAAAATGTTGTTTTAATCAAAGGCACAAAACACAGTCTACATGCTGTGTCAGCTACAGAAGAGCATTTCTTCCTAACAACCATTACCGCCTTACTTTCTAGTTCCTGTTCTGTCTCCCTGCCTACTTTAGGTACCAACTTTTCTTTCTTTCCTTCCCTTTTTAAAATTTTAATAAAAAAGGGAAGATTAAAGAATACAACTTCAGTGGCTCAAATGTATAAAGTAATTTAATATGGTAGGAGCATTAATTATTTTAGCTTAATTGAATTCTGAGGACTGCAATCTTTACAGTTTCGTAGACAAGCCCTGTTTATTATTTCTCTGTGTAGATTAACAGTAAAGGAAATACAGATAACTTTCAGTTATTTATTGTAAAATAAATGTGTCAATTCATGTGTAAAGCAAGCTGCTCAAAGATAATTGAGTCTTTATATTTTAAGAGGGGGAACTAGGAATCACGGGCGCTTCTCTGCCCAGGCTTCCGGAAATCTGCACAGCTGTTGTACTCCGGGCCTGAACTCCTGCCTCCTGGCCCGGGGTTCCAGGGCATCCTCCAGCGTCCGCTGTCCCCCAGGCCTCACCGATCCGGGCAGTAGCTGGCAATGGGTGGCTGGTGGTTCTTAGGGACTCTTGTCTCTGGTTTGGGCTACCTGCTTCATCTGATGAGGTGGCCCGGAGGTTCTGCCCGTCCTGAATCCTGCAGACGGTGCTTGGTCCCAGAGGTCCCACCTGGGGTCCTTCTAGAAGTGGGGATTCACAGATAGATCCTGGAAAATAGGTAGGTTCCCTCCACCTTCCTGTGTGTCCCTAGAGTGAGGACAGGGCTGTCCTGACTCAGTCTTTACCTCACTGTGGTCATCTGGAGATGGGTACAAAAGTACTGATTATTTAATCCTCTCCGTATTATTATTAGTACTGTCATTTTTAGTTAGCGGTAGACTAGACCAAGAGGAATGGGAAGGAAGTTTCTGAAGCTTTGTCTCCTGGAGGATATTCATTCACTCATTCATTCATTCAGAGACTAAGCCTTCATCCTGGGCATCCAGGCTCATAGACCAGGAGCCTCAAAAGCTGGTGCTGCTTGTGGGGGAGCATCCTCTGGGAGGGAGCTCTGTCTCCGTTGTCATGGGTGCTGTTCACCCTGGGCTTGCTCCCAGCTGGTCTGCAGGGGAGGTCCTGTGGCCAGGGTTGTTGAAGTTAGTCAGAGGTTGGGACTTTGGTTTGGATTCCTGGCTCAGGGACAGGAACATGCTTCTGATAGCATCTGCTCAAATGCAGGCCTTGTATTCTCACATTCCCTTTCTGTGGCTTCTCCCCGCCTTGCTGGGGGCTCTGCTGGAACCCCAAGGATTGTGCCATTTGTCTGCCATCCATCTACCCACTCTATTCACCATTTATCCATTTACCTATCTATCCATCCACCATCTGTCCATCCATCCATCCATCCATCCACCCACACATCCATTTAATCATCCGTTCATCATCCATCCATTTACCCATCTACCTATCCACTATCCATCCATCTGTCCATCTACCATCTATCCATCCATCCACCTATCCATCCACCATCCATCCACCCACTCATCCATTCACCATCCATCCATTTACCCATCTACCCATCCACTATACATCCATCTATCCATCCACCATTCATCTACCCACCCATCCATCCATTCATCATCCATCCATCTACCCATCCATCCATTTGCCATCCATCCATTTATCCACCATCTACCATCCATCTATTCACTATCCATCTACCTACCTGTCTATTATCTATCCATCCATTCACCATCCATCCATCTACCCCCCCATTTATTCACCATCCATTCATTTACCATTTATCCACCATCCACCCATCTACCAGTATCCATCCATCCACCCATCCATCCATCCATCCATCCATCCATCCATCTTTTTTGTTGTTGTTGTTGGTCATGGGGCTTGAACTCTGGGCCTGGGTGCAGTCCTTCAGCTCTTTAATTCAAGGCTAGCACTCTACCACTTGAGCCACAGTGCCACTTCTGGTTTCCTAGTGGTTTATTGGAGATAAGAGTTTCACAGCTTTTCCTACCCGGGCTGGCTTTGAACCGCAATCTTCAGATCTCAGCCTCCTGAGTAGCTAGGGTTATAGGCATGAGCCACCAGTGCCTGGCCATCCATCCATCCTTTGAAGACAGGAAGAACTCTTCTAGATCCTAGAACCAACCTAGGGGTTGGTTAAGAGCTTGGGGCTAGGTGCAAATGTAGCCTGAATCTGAGCTACTTTGCTCTCTCGCACCCTGGACAAGTGACTAGACCTGTACTGCCTCAGTTTCCTAATCTTTACACATACCTAATGATGCATGGGGTGTCTGATGCTTGGTGTGGTGGGTGTGGGGTGCTGACACAGGAGTGTCTTCCTCCTGGGGCTCACACACTTCCGCACTTGGACGCAGCAGCCCAGGTAGTCTTGGAACGGGTGACCTGCTAGGGCCGGAGAGAAACTTCTGTCAGGTTCTAGAACTCAAGACATTGGTGGCGTCAGAGGGAGACAGGATGCTTTCTTGGTGGCTCATGCCGAGGAGGAACGGGGTCCTGACTTGCTGGGCGCAGATCTTCCTGTAGAGTCCCTCTGGCCCCCACTCTTCCCACCTCAGTTTTCTCGATAGCACCCCCTTTTCAGCTAGCATGCCCAGAGCCAACTGAGACGAGGCACGGAAAGCACCATCTAGCACAGGCTTATGCCACAAGGAGATAGCTGAGGAGTGGAAGCTTCTAGAAAGCTGTGATGAAGAAAGTGTGGTCCCTGCTCGGCAATATTGGGGTGCTTGCTCTTATGAGTCACAACAGGGGGACTCCACATCCCCCGCATCCCCGGGGACCTAGCTCTCTGTCTCTCAGCTTCCTCCTGCCACTCACCAGTGATTTGCCCACGAGGGGAGGCGCCTGCTGACTGGCCCTTCCATCTTATGTCTTATCACTCCTTCCATAGCCAAAGTTGCTCTCAGCTCTCAGCTCTTACCTTGGTCCCTCCCCACAAGTCAGTTTTCTGTTGCTCAGACACAGGCAGCCAGTGGCTGGGGGGGGGGGGGGGGGGGGAGGGCTGTGGAGTCCCAGAGGCCCCCTGCTAAGTACAGTGGGTTAAAGGAAAGGAAAGAGGCGAATGTTAACCTGGCCAGTGAGAGAAAGGAAGAAAGGAAAGACCTTGCGCATGCTGGGAGCTGGAGGTAGAGAGCCCTGCTCCCGGGCTGTGTTAGGCAACTTGCATCCGATCTATTTGAAGTTCTTATTTTTCTCCTCCGAATTAAGACTAGTTAAATCCATGTGTGTTGTGGCATGGATGATCTCTTTTTATTATTAAATCGTGACAGCTAATGATTACTTCTGTCTGCACGCAGGAGCACAGCAGGGTTCTGTTGAGGAATGTGGCCCCTAGAGCAGGTTGGGTGTTGGGCCTGGTGAGCCGCTGGCCTGGGGTGGAGGGTGGGGGTGAGGAGGTGGAGCTCAGGCAAGGCTGGTGGATGGTCCAGAAGAGGGGTTCTACCTGTGATGTCTCACCTTCTCAGGTGCATTTCTTGAGTTAGCTCACTTAATTTTTTTTTTAACCTTGAAGTAGCTAATTCTAGCCCTCATTCTGAATTTCAGCTCAGAGTAGTTAAGGCACCTGCCTAAGGTCTCACGGCAAAGGGGAGTCAGATCTGCCTCTGCCTGGCTCCCTTAGCTACCAAGGAATTGGAGGCTTTGGGGAAGAGGGATTGGTGGCAGGTGCCACTACGGGACCCTGCGGTAGTGGTCTTGGAAGCCCCTATCTCAGACATGACCTGGGTGTGTGGGAGGGGGGCAGCCAGGAATCCTCAGGTCACCAAGAACCATGGACCAACAGTGTGCGGCCTCCCTGTAGGTGAAGGTTTGGGAGAAAGGCAGGCGGCAGCTGAGAAAGCAGTAGCACACATGCAGACGGAATGGATGTTTTTTTTGATACAAATGATTTGTTTTGTATTCATTGCTGCCTAGGTCCCCACCCCCACGATAAAACCAAAATATTTGTTACCTGTTGTAATCCTGGGAATTTTGTTTTCTCCTGGGAGTTTGTGTGACTGCTAGCCGATTGTCTACCTCCTATGAGACAGAGATGCTTGTTTCTTGCCTTCTGGGCTTCCTATAGGGTTGGGTGTAGGCCATGTGCTTGCATCGGGCCTCATGGCTGGTTAGCTGTTGTTATAGGAGGTGTGATGTGTGTGTGCGCGCGCGTGTGTGTGTGTGTGTGTGTGTGTGTGTGTGGTCTAGATGAAGAACCATGTCCTCTGAGCTGGAAGGAGCTGTGCTGACCTTCTGCTCTCCCTGCGCTGGGACTTAGCTTATATAACCTGCTACTAGCAGGGCTGAGCTCGGGACAGGTGGCTGTGTACCAGCTCTGGCTGCCTAGCCCTGGGACTTGGGGCCAGCAATGTCACCTGGGCGGGAGGAGGGGGATGTTTCTGTTTCCGCACCTGTCACTAGATTGGGCAGTGCCTCTCCCGCCTTGCCTGCCTCCCACGAGGCGAGAGACGGTGGCTCCCGCGTGGACGGTCCAAACCAGAGCAATGTGTGACTAGCCCTGCGCTCTAGTTGAAAATCTCAAGGGAATAACAAGCACTGGTCAGCTAGAAGGGAGCTTTATTTCCTTTCGAGCTGCGAGATCTTATTAATTTATCTCATTGTTTGAGTTATAGCTTATTTTCTTTTTTAAAAAAAAATTATCCTTTGCAGTGCTTGAGATTGAACCCAGGGCTTCGTGTGCTAACTGTACATTCACAAGACATCTTCTTTTCTATTTGTACCGGTCCCATATGGAGGAAGGGGTGGTGGGGGAGAGAGAGAGAGAGAGAGAGAGAGAGAGAGAGAGAGAGAGAGAGAGAAAACAAACGAACCAAGCACCCAGCATAGTTAGCCTCATTATAATTGTTTTTATTTTTTCATTTGACAGTACATAGCAGTTCACTTAAGTTTTTTTTTTTAATTAGAAATTTGGATTTGTTTGTTTGTTGTTGCTAGTTTTCATGCCTGGCTCGTGCGTAGCCATGAAGTTTCTAGAACCTGTCAGAGGTGGGCTGTGTGTGGCCAGCCGAGGGGATGAGGCGGCTGGGCCCACTTCTCTGAGCCCTTGGCTTCCACGTTTCCCGTGGTGTCAGTGTTCATTCTTCCCCACTGCCTCGTGAGCTATGTCTACTGTGAATCTCACCTCACAGGAAGGGCAGTGGCACAGAGATGTTAAGTCACTTGCCTAAGATCACCCAGCGGTGAGGAGGGGCCCCGAGTGTTGGCTCCTACACTCTGGTGGCCCGGGGCCACCTGTGGTCACATTTCATCCTGTTCCCATCGCTGCCTCCACCCTTTTCGGAGGTGGTAGGTGATGACACTTTGATTTTGTAGGGGAGGCAACTGAGTCATCGGGAGGTTGTTCGAAGGCCGCTGTCTCAGTGGGTCCCAGAAACGGGGTGTTCATTGGGCTGTCTCCAGGGACAGAAGGGACCCATGCGGTGGTGGGTGTGAGGCGCTCTTGCTCCTAGCTGTCTACTCTGAGGTTGACTCCATGAGGACGTGGGCCCGCTGTCCCAGCCGTGCCTGTGGTTATTTGTTTACCCCTGGCTGTGCATCTTGTGTACAGCTGTCCCTGTCATGTGGTAGTAACAGGCAGGCCACCTCCTGGGTCCAAGAGGAGAGGCCTCATCCTGGACAGGGCTCCTTGAGCCTGGGTGGCACCTTCATGCTGTGTGGCCTTCAGCAGGCCCTCTCCTTCTCTGAGCCTGAGCCTCCTGAGCTGAATCTCGAGAAGGACTCAGCACCAGTGGGTTCCAGCAGCGTGAGAACCAGGGGCACCTGGCCCCTTTCACCCAGCGCCCTGGACTTGACTCGACTGGGCAGTGGGTTTTCTTGGAAGAGTCCGTGGCTGACAATAACAATGATATGAAAAGATATCCGGGGCCTCCTGCTCTAAGCAGTGAGGACCCCTAGATTTCTGTACTCACCTGGAGAGGAATGTTTGTAGCTCAGAGCCAGGCCAAAAGTCGCAGCTGTATGGATTGGTATTTCTGTGTGTATGTATGCGTGTGTGTGCACATGCACACTTGCAAAAAAAAAAGGATCTCTGAATTGTTTAAACTCAAGCCTCACAAAATCCAGGCCCTGTTTGTTCTGGACTCTGCTAGGCAGTGGCAATGACCTTTGGGAGGGGCAGGCAGGAGTCAGGGAGGCTAGCGCCAGAGGCCCGCTGGGCACAGACAGCCTTCAGGGCCTTTTTGTTTGCCAGTGTGTTTCTTTGAGTCCCTGCAGGTGCACCTGTTTGGGTCTGGAGGGCCTGGCTGGCTCTGGAGCGAAGAGGTCCTGGAGGGTGGGGGAGGGGTAGGGGGGTGTGGTTCTGGGGAAGAGAAGCTCTGAGTGAGACCCAAGTGTGGGGAGGCTCTGCCCCTGGCTTTGCAGGCAGCCAGGCAATTGGAAGGAGGCTCCTCTGGGTGGAAGAAAGAGCAACGAAACGACCTTTTGTTGGTGCTCAAAAGTGCAGACTCCCCACGCATGGACAGTGATTGTGTGGGTTGCTCTCACTCGGTCCACAGCCTAGGACAGGGTCCACACCGCCTGATAGGCACTGGCCTGCTGGGTGTGGCTCAGCCCAGGTTGCCTTCGAGGCTTTCAGGTGGTCGGTGTGGACTTCAGGTGTATGGGGCCAGCGAGCACAAGAGTCCACAAGCAGGGAGCCCGGCAGACCAGCACCCAGCTCCTGGACCGGTCCTTAAGTGATCCGGTGCAAGGCAGGGCCTCTGTCCCAATCCCGTGTCCAAGAGACCCAAGGCCGCCTTACAGCTCCCAAACTCCCAGACAGGGCTCCAGGGGTCCTCCCGGGGAGGACCGCCGACCTTGGGCTCCGGGTGTCAGCAGGAGGCTGGATTCATAGAGCATAGAGACTATGAATCCGAGACCCCCCCTCCCACCTAAGGCACAAGTAAGTGGTTGGACGACCGTTGGGGCTGTGGACCCGCGAAGCAAAATTCCCTTCTCCCTGGGGGGGGGGGGGTGCTGAGCCGGTTCTCCCCCTCCCACCGCGAGTTCAAAGCTGGCCAATTAGGAAACCTAAACATGCGGTCTTCTCCCTGCGTGGCGGGCTCGTAAAACTTTCCCTGCACACCAGGCGACTCTCTCCGGCCGGGAAGGAGGAGTATGTAATTTTCCTGACCTAGGCTCTGCTCGGAGAAGGGCAAAGAAGGAGGAAAAAAAAATCTTGCCCAGCCACAGACAATCGGAGGCCCCGCAGGGCGTCCACACTGCGGGGGGAAGGGGTCCTGAGCGCCAGACTGGAGCGGGGGAAGCCGGGGAGGCGGATCGGGGACTGGGACTGGGGGTGGGGGGTCCTCCCGGCGGCGACCCCGCACCTTCCCTCCCGCTCTCGGCACACGGGCCCCCGCCGCCTCGGCTAAACACGTGTGGCTCCCGCTTGTTCCCACTTCCGACCTCCGGGAACCCCTCCCCACCCCTCACTTCCCGCCCCCCTTCTCCACCGGGCCGTCTCCTCCCGCCCTGCGGGGGAGGTGGCTTCCAGGTTGGGGACAAGGCCTCCCCCCACCCCAGGCTCTGCAGAGCTCCGGCGGGGCGCACCTCCCGGACCGTGCGGGAGAGGGCCCAGGTGACAGCTGGGAGGTGGCACCGGGGCCTCCCGCTGCGGCCCCGGTCCCGCCGGTGGCGGGGAGCAGGTCAGATCCCGGGTCTTCGGGCGCCGCGGGTCCTCGCCCAGCAGCCGGCCTGGTCACCCGGCTCAGACTTCTCCGGCTTGCGCCCAGGGCGCACGCGTTCCCGGCCCAGACCCGGGGCCCCGCACGCCTCGATTGTGCCTGCCGGGGGCGGGAAGGCCATGCATAATTCGGGGGCTTAATGGGCCAGCTGCCCGAGCGGGGCCCGGAGAGGCGGATGGACGCAGCCCGCCGCTGACCCGCCGTGAGGGCGCGCGCCTTTCTTCCCCGCTGGCTGCGCCCCTCCTCCCCGCCCGGGCCGCGGTCCGAGGAAGGGGCGGGGGAGGGGAACACGTGCAGTGAATGGGGGCCGCCCCCTCCCCCTCCACTCCACTCCAGCTCCTTGTGGGCTGGAATGCAAGGTTTCCTCCAGGAGCCTTTCCCCCCCTTTCCCCGTCCCCCGACAGCCCCCCAGAGGCCCCCAGCCCAGCCCCAGCCCTGCGAGCACGCCCCTGGCCGCGGGCCAACCCCCTTTCCCCGGGCTGGCAGCGGGAGATGGATGGAGGCAGAGACCCAAGGTCAAGGGCGGGGAGGCCGCCTGCCCCCGGCCCCTTTGTGCGCTGCAGGCTGCCCCTCCTCCGCCAGCCGCCCCCCCTGCCCACCTGGGGGGGCGCGTGCAGCGAGGTGGGGTGGGGGCTTGGTATGACCTGGCTGGACCCGAGGGGATGACTTCCATTTTGGGTTCTTTGGGATTTGCCCACGACCCAGGACGGGTAGGTTTACTGGGGGTGGCATTTGCTCTGGATTCTTGAGGAGCCTGCGGAATCCCACTTTTAGCCCGCCACTGTGTCCGAGAAGGGCCTCCGAGTCTGCGGCTCACCTTGGCGGGGCAGACCCAGGTGAGGCCTAGAAGGATCCTGGAGAAGGGCAAGCAGGATGGTCCCAAGGTGATTTTCTCTGGGAACCCCTCCCCGCTCCCCTCCCCCCCCCCCCATGGTTCCTGATGGCTTGGAGAAACATCTTGGGGCTGGGACTGTTTTCCTAATGGTGTGGGAATGGAGCCCCTCCCCTGGAGTGGGGGCTGGGGTCTCCCAGAATAACAAGGAATTCATAGCAAGTGCTTCTTTACAAGCCCAGATTCTCTAGCAGCAACCCCCCTCTCCCCAAAGAGAATTTGTATGCAAATAGTCACCTTGCTAGGAGCCTCTTTTCATTTTTACTTCTGAAAAACTGGCCTCCAATTTTTCCTAGCACTGCAACAGACCCTTTACGGAAAAAAACAAAACAACAACACAAAAAAACTGGGAGACCCCAGTGGATTCTCCTGTGTGGGGACCTCCTGTGTATCCACCTAAACACTCGGAAGGAAATGTTCAAACATTTCTCAAATGCAGTGACTCGGGAACTAAGAACATGTACCCTTTCCCTCTGACAGTGTTTCCAGCCTACGATTGGATCCAGTTCTTCATTATTCAGGAATAAGTCTGAAGCAGACAGAACACATCTGCTCTAGTAGGAGGCCAAGTAGCTTTAAGAATATACGTGTATACCTATCTGCTTAGGATTTGGGTCAGACACAGCATCTAGCATGTTCTGCCCTCTCCACGTGCCTGCTTGGCATTTTGAGTAAGAGCCGATCTTAGAGAAAAAAAAAAAAAAGCCTGAGATTTAGGTAATCCGAACTTTGAGCAGCTGGCTTTTCTGGTGGAGGAGTCTGAAGGTATTTGTCAATGTACTTGTTGATAGACCGTGGGGAACTCAAAGCTGCTAGTCCTGGACATATCTGTCTGAACTTGCTCGCTGATTTCTCAGACGTCCATTTATGACAGTTCCAACAAGATAGAATCTGCCTTTGAATATCTGTAAATATAGGTAAAGATCACAATCCAGCACTCATAATGGGCCAAGACGAAAAGGCAGATTCTTCTGTTTGATTAATATTTATGTTACCGGATTCCTTTACAGAAAGATGAAACACTAATTGTGCGTGTGTGTGTGTGTGTGTGTGTGTGTGTGTGTGTGTGTGTGTGTAGGGGCCTTGGCCTCTGCAGTTCTTTTGGAGAGATGTAGATTTCAGGTGTGTGTATGGGGGAAGGAGGTGTTGTTCTTAAGGGACAAGTAGCCTGTGGTTGTCTGACTTACTGGGCATTCCACCTCAAGTCCTTTTAGTCTATCTTTTCCTTCTTTTGACTGTTGGCAGCGGTGATTAAAAAATTAGATAGGATTCATCTTTCTAGAGTTGGGCCAGGGCTGGAGGGCTGGAGGTTACAGAACTGACAAGAGTCTCATGGCTGAGGGTTCCAATGCTCCCACCCCTGGCCCTAACCCAGACTCACTGTCCCTGGAAGGGGCAGGAATGAATGTACGTACCATCACTGCCTGCATGTCAGGCTCTACCGTGCTGTGTGTCACTCCGGGCCCTGGGCTGTGTGTCTGACAGGGCACAGGTGGCTTCGCCTGTCTTTGTTCAGGAGTGCCCTGTAGGAGGAGCGTGTACTTGGAAATGTGATGTTTTGTCAGCAAGATCCTGCTGAAATTCCACCAGTAGGATGGGTGGGCAAAGGGGCCAGAGGGAAGCTGCTTGCCAGGTGCTGCTAAGCATCGTCTCGGTTACTGCTCTGAGAAAGAGCAGATTTTTCCTACAAGTGTGGTTTCCCTGGGTGGCACCTGAGTCCTGGTTAGGCGTTTGATAAATATTTGTTGTTGCTGGAACGTCACGGGCCACCCTCAGGCTGAAGGCATGAGCCTAGAGACGTTGGCACGCAGCCCTGCACAGCCCTGGGCACACCAGCTCCAGTGCTGGTATCTCCGGCTATAAAATGGGGACGCACCATCCGCACTGGGACACTGGCCAGTCCGCAGGGCGAAGGCCTTACTGATTCTCAAAGATAGCGTCCACGTGGAGGCTGTCGTGGGGTTGGTGGGCTGTCGGGGTGGGGTGTCTTAATGTGCAGGTTGGAAAAGGAGTCGAATAGCTGCTTGTGTGTGTGTGTGTGTTTAATGTGGAGCAGAAGCATTTGGTGCTTAGGTGGAGGGGTGGCAAGGGAAGATTTAGATCTTCAATTTAGTAACTCAGTACCACTTGGAGGACTGTCCCCGCTGGCCTGACCCTCCTCTCTCTTTCATTTTAAGTGTTGGGGGGCTGTCATGTGATTCAGAATTTTAATACCCTGTAGTATTCCTGTTGCTTTTATCCTGAATACTGCCCCCTCCTCCACCCCAACATGCGCGCGCGCACACACATACACACACACACATAACTTGGATATTTTGTTTTGGAAGAAGGGGAGGAGCTGGACAGGAGTGACTTAGATGTAGGTTGGGAGGAAGGTATACAGCAAGCTGACTTTAAGTGCTCATTCTTGCTAGGAGCAGGCGAGGAATGATCTCAGTGCATACTGGTAAGGAAATTCTTGGTTTCCTTTTGTTACCGCCTCTTAAAGCTAACCCACCAAATACACAGCTGGCTCTTAACGAAAAGGTACCTTCTTGGAACGGCCTTCTGGGACTGTGGTTCCCTTTTTTCTTGTTGTTGTCGTTATTTTTCTTGCAAAGAGGTTTTCTTTCATTTCTTTTTTTTCCCCGGCAAACACTGAAGGACCTGAATTTGTTTTTTAATAAGAGTAACCTCTGGCAGGGTCCCAAACCTCTGGCTCAGTCTTGTTCTGTAGAAGTACAGATGTTGTTGTTGTTATATCTTTGGCTTGTTCCCCCAGCTCAGGCTGAAGTTTGGGTTGGTGAATGTGTACTTTCTCCCTTCCTTACAGGGGCTCTGGCAGAGCTGGGGTTCCCAGCATCTGGGCTGGAGTGGGGTGGGGGCCAGGGATACCCTGAGTCCACCAGGGTGCAGGCTCACAGCCCTAATTGAACACAGATCTGAATAGACACTGTCATCTTGCGGCTGGATCTGGAGGCGGATAACGTCCCAGCTCCACAAGCCTCCCCTGCCCCTACCTCCAGCCAGCCAGCCCACTGGGTTTACAAAAAAGCAGGGACCCGACAAGATCACGCCAAGCCCTGTGCAAATATTGTTTGCAGGAACTGGCTCTTCCGAGCTTTTGTTAGTGACAGTTCACTGGGGGGCAGGTCAGTGCTGCCTTGTCTTCTGACACCTTCTCCTGTTTTCCCAAACTCTAACCTGAACCATTCAGGAAGTGTACCGACAGCCGCCTCTTCTCTCCCACTTGTCCTCCTGCTTTCCCCCTTCCTGTACCCTCCTCTCCACCCTTCCCTTCAACCCAAGTGGGCTTGTCGCGGGAGTGCAGGACAGACACGCTAAACACAGCTAAATAAATCATGTTTACGCTTGGCGTTCTTGGTAGTGAAAAATCTGTTGGCTGTTCTGACTTCCTTATTTCTCAGCATTTGCTTCCTACCTGTTTTTGAGTATATGCCCAGAAAGAGTGGTTTTGTCAAATGAGGGGAGAATGCCAGCCAGCCAGCCTTCTGCCAAGGAAGCTACGGGCTTTTGCAAAACACAGTGACGTGGGTTTTTTTGTGTGTGTGTGTGACAGTATTGTTGTTGTTGTTGTGTGTGTTTTCTACCCCCAAAGAAATTAGGATGTAGAATAAGGGTATTAAATGTATTTAGGGGAGGGTGGGGGGAAGCAAAAAGCTACCTTGGCACTCCTAGTGCTCAGGGGTGCAGGCTTAGAAAAGCAAGGTCTCATTTCTGGGAGCTGTAAGGGGAGCAGGGCAGCCCCGGAGGCCAGAGGCCGAGAGGCTGCTCTGTGGACCCCAAGAGCTGAGTCAGGTTCCCTGTCTCAAGACTTCATCTCCCCCCCCCCCCCCGCCCCGCGCTGGTTTGGTGATGGGGTGGTGCAGGGATTTTTTCACCCCTTCCTTTTTCTGTTTGGTTTTTGTGTCTGTTTAGTTTCTGAGGTCTCCTTAGCAATGCTGGCAGTATTCCTGCAGTGATCTTGTCGTGGTTGGGGTCTGGGGCCTGGGGTATTCAGTGACAGTCATTGTTTATATAGATCAACCCTGGAAGCACCCTTCCTCTGGGTTTTATTGGTCATGTTGTTGTTGTTGTTTTGTCGTGTGTATATGGGGGCATCTGAAAAGTCCTGTGCATGGTGGGTGTTGTGCGCAGTGGAGAACTTCCTGGGTCATGACAGCTAAATAAAAGCTTGCAGATTTAAAGAAGAATTTTTTTTTTTAATTTCCAAAATCAAGTCTTGTCACATAAACACTAGCAGGTTCGTGTAGGGAGAGAGTTGGCTTATTGTAAGATTTCAGCAGTGGTTCTTTCTGCATGAGGTTCTGGATTTCAGCTCTGTTTCAAAGACAGCCGAATTGGGGAGGGAGGGGGTGGAATTGACAACAAAATCAAAGTTGGCATGCCCTGATTTTCCCCAATTTCTAATGGGAATACTCGGCAATAGAAATGATATTTCCACGGAGGACTGCGGTGCCGGCTTCTTTAATTACATTAAATAGCGGTATAAACCTCCGCTGACGTAAACCTCTGTGGCAGCCGCTTCATGAGCGGCCTGGATTGAATCGTAAGGAGCAATGTTACCAGTGTTAATGTGCTAACCAGCTTTATTAAATTAATCCGGTGAAGTGTTAATTTTTACAAATTTTGTTGTGCACATACCACACATCACCTCTGGTGTGTTAGGAGATGAAAATGGATTTCATGTCAAAGAAAAAATAACTAAGAAGGTGGCTGTCAGACTGCTTCCTTAGAAGGAAATTTGTGATTTTTTTTTTTTTTTTGCCGTCAAATGCTACCAGGTTGAAAAGGAGTCTCACAATATGTATATTAAATGCCATCTACATACAGAAAACTCAGTTAAAGGAACTATTTGGTTGAAAGTAATTACAGGCCTGTTCAATTTTTTAGTCAGTGACATTTCAGACATGGCTTTGGAAACATAAAGAGGCCCTAGAAAGATTTTGTTCTTAATGCGAGACAAAGCATTTAGCCCTCAGTATTCTATGTGTCCATTAATAAAAGGTGAAAAAAAAAGAAAAAAAGAAATAATAAAAAAAGAACTCAATCCTTATCAACAAAATTCAAGGGAGAGCTAGATTTTTTTTTAAAAGAAATTCTAATAGAGGAGATCCATTGCTTCTAACTCTAATAAGTACATGTTAAAAAAAACAAAATATACACTTGAAGGATAGCAGGGACCTAATTCTTACCATTTGATTGTCCACTTGCTCTCTCTTGAACTTTCTACTAACCAAGTTTATTTTTTTTTCGGTGGGAAACAAAGAAATCTCCCTGGTGCTGTGGTTGTGTTTCTTTTCTGCCCCAGGTGGAATTTTACGGTGTAATCTTAAGAAGGTCCACAGTGGTGCTTGCATCCCTCAAACTGTACAACGCCACCTGCCCCTGAAGTGTCAGTCTTTTCTCCTGCCTGCGCTGGGCTGGCGTCTCTGTGAAAGCCTCCTTTCTGGGCACTCCGTTTACTTTATGATCTTTGTATTGGCTGGGCTGCGTTCTTTTCATTCCTAATTCCCCAGGGTTCTGGTCAGACTTCCTTCCTCCTCCTCCTTATTCTCATGGGCCCTCTGTGCGTGGCGCTTGAGCGAAAGCTGGGGTTGGACTTAGTGGGACCTCTGAACCACAATGACTTCCTGAGCTCACCAGCTTTTAAACGTGTTTTATGGAGGACCAGATTTTTGACAAGAAGTTAGGTTCAGTGTTTCCAAGACATGCACGTCAAGTCAAACCCGGTGATTGCTGGGAGGAGGGGTTTGGGAGAGAAAAAGGGGCCTCTGCTTTAAAACTCACTGTAGACATCATATCTGAAGATTCATTTTCCCTGGATTATTTCCCTCAGAGGCCATGTGACTTCTCTCTTCACTGGAGATTCCCCCCACCTCCAGGTATAAATTAATAGAAACACGGGCGTATGTCTAAGGGATGCCTGGCCAAAATTGTCCTAGGGGATCTGGCCCCTCAGTCCTGTCTGGGAAAAGGGCTCAGGGTTTGAATCCCCAGGTTCCCAATTTTTCATTCACTGGCATGCTGAAGATTAATCTAGCTTCCTACTTCAGTTCATAGATTGCACTTCTCATCTAATTGTGCTTCCTGTGGATATGTGTAGGCCACTGCTTGTTGCTCTGGATGCAATTGAGGATCAAATCCCTGAAGGATCTGGGACTTGTATTTGGGGGCAGAAGCTGCTATAGGCTATAGGCTATAGCTACCCAGCTGCCCGCCTGGCTTCTGATTCGAAGGCCTAAATCAAGGAGAAAGGAGAAATTCCTCTGCTAGGGATTAGCTGGATGCTTTTGCTGGGGACATTGGGGATCTGTCAACCCCAGTTTTTTGTTTTTTGTTTTTGGTGATGCATGCAAACAGTGTAACATTAGATGTGTGTATTTGCATTTGTGTATATAATGTCTCTATATTATAGATGCACATGCAAATACTGTTCTAACTAGTCAAATATATAGCCTTACCTTCTCTACCAACATCCCTCCCACTTTGGTGGACTGGCCTCTTAAGTTCACCCCAGAGGAGTCCTATTTGCTTTTCTGGATACACGTGTGTGTGTGTGTGTGTGTGTGTGTGTGTGTGTGTGTGTTTCTGGATACATACATGCAAAGCTTGGATACATGAGCATCAAGTGGAGGTGGTGATTTATATTCAAGATATTCAGAGAGCTCTAGGGGCACCCCCCAAAGGGAAGCAAAAGTAGACAGTCCAAGATGTGAGCGTTGCCCTGCAGACACAGGCCTGAGAGTTAGAATGGGGGTCCCCAAATGCTCAGTCCACCTTTTCCATAGTGTCCCCAGTGATTCCCAGGAGAGGTCTCAAGGGTTCACATCTTCCTCAGCAGAAACAGTGATTTTCTCTGGAAAGTCCTCAGAAGGGGCTGGGCCTGCTGAAGTGGCCTTTCCTGTCCCTGGCTTAGAGGTGCGAGAGGGGATCTGCGTCTCCAGGGTCACAGTGGTCTGCATCTTTAGGAAATTGGGGCTGCCTGTCATTGAAGGAGGTACTTCTGGACCCAGGTGGGGGTGTGGCGTTGTCCCCCCCCCCCCCCCCCCCCCCCCCCCCCCCGCTTCTGATGGTCACACCCAGCCACTGCCTGCTGCCAGGGGAAGGGGAGAACAGGTTTTGGTAAGGTTGTGGGGGTGGGGTTGTGTGGTGAGCAGCTCTTCCTCACTCCCATCCCTTTTTCGGGGCTGCGTGAAGCTGGCTCCATGTTGGGGAGCAGAAAATGCTCTGAGACTGATTTCTGAATGCCAGAGGAGGAAGGCCTGGCTCAAGGTCCAAGAGCTGAGTTACTTGCCCCATCTGGGTGGGTGACTCAGTCTTCTTAAGGTGGGTATGGAGGATGCCAGGGTTGTCTAGACAGGGCCATGGGCAGAGAGTGGCATCTCGAGTGGTCACTTGGGGAGGAGTCAGAGATAGGCAGTTGCCTGTGTTCCTTAAGGCTGCAGCCAGCCCATCTCTCTCCCTGCTGTCCAGCCCTCAGAGCGGCCCTCTCTAAGTCCAGCCAGGCCCAGGTGATTGATGAGGAGGTTGAAGTAGGCCTTTGAGTGAGTGGGAATTCTGAATTCTCATGGTCTCCGGACACCTGCAGGGCAGCAGACTTACAGCAGAAAGCCAGCCGGTGGAAGGCCAAGCATGGATGTGAATGCTGGCTGTACATTTCCATGTAACAACCCTGAAGAGTTCTGAAACCCAGCGATCGGTTACCCTCATGAGCCAGCTCTCCTTTTCCCTTTCTTTGCTCTTACCACAACGGACACTTAACACTCAGCCCCCCAGGACCCCGAGTCCCACCCAGGCTTCCGGGGACTAGAGACCTGTGACAGGCCTGCACTCAGTCAGACCAAAAAGCACCTCACGACTTAGAATGAGAATCCAGAAGAGGGAATGCTGGTAGGATTGGGGGAATCCTGGCTTCCTGTTTGGGATTTCCTGGTCCCACAATGGCATGGGATGGGTGCTTGAGCTGTGGACCTACCCATGGTTTTGGTGGCGACTGAAGTCTTAGATATCCGTTTCTGCTTCGATTTATTATTATTATTATTATTGTTAATAATAATAATAATTTCTTACAATGAAATGAAACCAAGCTCCAGTCTCTGGTGGTTCCCTTGTCGGTTCAAAACTTGATAATTAAAAGCTAAGAAGTGAAATTGTACCTGTGGAACGATGGGTTTTATTTTGTGAGCAGAACCCTTGGGGCTTGGGTGGCTTGGAAATAAGCCACAATGAAGGCTCCTTGGAACCTTTCTCTATTCCTATTCTCTCAGCCACTCCTTCCATGTCTCCTCTCCTCCCCCCCCAAAAAAAAAAAAAAGAAAAAAAAACCCAGCATTGGAGAGCGAGACAGAGACCCGTGATGGGAAAGTGCAGGCTGCTCTTGGTGAGCACCCCTGCCTGTCTCGTTTAAGGTGGGCCTCCACTCCTTTGAAATAGGAAATTGCCAAAATGGATGTCATCAGCCGCTAATTAGATATATTTTAACGGCAGGATCGTTTTACCAGCCAGTACTGTTATTATGTGCTTCAGGGCGAGCTCACGGTGGAGCTGTAACACTCTCAGCACATGGTCTTAGCCGACAGTTAGACACTGTGGGGTTGGTGAAGGCACTTCCCCTCTCTAGCATCTGCTCACATGGTCATCTTTGGGCTTTCAAGATGCCTAAGCTGGACCCCTTGTGCCAAAGGTCTAAATCTTCCCACTGTTTCAATATGAACCCCCAGTTTCCCCTATCCCCACTTTCTGTGTCTGAAGATCAAGGTCTGAGTTTTCCAGATTGTGGGTACCAGGAGTCCCATGCCTCCTTCTAGGGCACAGTCCCCCCCCCACCCTCCCATCTCTAAATCACTGGACCAGCCCAGGAGCAGCGAATGAGGGAGTGGAATGTGTTGATCAGGTCTAGCAGCAGGATGTGCCTCTAGCAGGCAGGAGGCCGGCATGGAGCACTGGCTTTTCAAGGCTTTGCTGATTTTACCTCCATCTTCTCTAGCACACCGGAAAAAGAATGGTGATTTCCTGTTGGGGTGGGAGGAGGCAGTCTAGGGTGAGGATAATGATTCTTAAATATGAGCAGTGCATCTGCCTGCCTGTTTTCTCTCCCTCCTCTCCTTAATACACAGCTTTTTGTTTTTTTTCCCTTTATCATCCCTAAGACAAAGTAGCTGGCAAAATATTTAAGTGATGAGAAAGAAATGTTTCTATTTGCCTGTGTGTGAATTGGGTTATCTGCCTGTCTTGTTTAGGAAATTTGGGGCTGCCTTTCCCGAATACTATGTTCGCCTCTCAAATCTTTCCCGGCTCCATTTCCATATTTCTGCGTGCTTGTTCTTTGTTAGTCAGTTGGCAAGCGCTTATTTGAATATTAAAAATTTCTTTAATCATCAAAGGCAGGAGAACAGTCTCATGAATATTCATATTCCTCCCCCCTCCCCCAGACTAGATTCTAGTTCATTACCCTGCGGTAAAAGCCAAACAGCCATCAATCGCCCTCATTACCGGCTCTGGCGTTTTGATTGGCTGCCTGCTGCCCACAGCTTTTTTTTTTTTTTTTTTAAATCCCCTCCTCCCCTTCTCCTATGAGCTGTCGTGTACCTGCCAACAACTTAAAAAAAAAAATCAACAATGCAGGAATAAATTTCTCTGGTTGAAACACAACTTTGCAAACTTGTCAAACAGTCCTTGTGGCTTGCTGGTGTCTTAGTGGCCACCAGCACCCAGACTGCGTGCCTCAAGCCCTCTTCCTCTAAAAAAGAGAGGGGAAGGAAGAGAGAGAGGGAGAGGGAGAGAAAAAAATTAAATAAATAAATAAAAAGGGAGAAACTTGAGCCTCTGAGATGAATATTTGTCAAGAGAGTTGACGTAAGTTTCATTTGCATAATGACTTTGTACTTCTGCATTAATAAAATTTGCATATGAAGCCATGTTAATTACTCCTGATCATGCTTTTTGCATTCATGCATAGTAATTTTCTCCGACTTGTGAGAATTAATGTCTTGGCATGGGGGGGGAGGGGGCGCGGGGACTGTCAGGTCCCCTTGCCAGTGTCCCTCGCTCACAGACGCAGGCTCCCTGTCTGTCTCCTTCCTTGATCTGTGACTCATTTCTGCACTATCAGTAGGAGTTCTCGCCTTAAAAAAATGCATCGGTTGAAAGACACCAGTGGGGAGAAAAATAGACCTCTCGGCACAGCACAGTGTATTCCTGGCCACCTCTGTAGCTGGGAACAACACGGTCTGCAATTCCCCGCATTTGGGAGGGGCAGCCCCGAGCCTGCAGGAGGCAGGCGGTGCAGGGGAGGTTCTTGTCCCGCTCCAACCTAGGGGTGGTGTGTGTACGCGTACGTGTGTGTGTGTGTGTGTGTGTGTGTGTGTGTGTGTGTGTGTAGGCTCCTGGCGGTGGGTGTGTCCCTGGCTAGTGCGCATGTGTCAGGCTGGAGCTGAGTGTCTTTCAGGCCTCGCTGAAGGGAAGTGGTCTTCAGGCCTCCTTCTGGAGTCTCCGTACCCAGGAGGCATGAACAGTGATCATGTCTCCTGTTCTGACCTTTAAACACATTTCAGGGGTCTGATCTGATCTGGAGACTTTTTTGGGGGAGCTGAGAGCAAGAAGGCAGAGTCTGACCCACTGGGCCAGGGTACCTTCTTTAGTCATTGTAAGCCTTGGTTTCCTCACTTGTCAGAGTGGGAACATGACACCTACCCCATAGGAAGGCTCTGGGCTTAACGTGAGATAATACAGGTATTAGTTGCTTATGTATTTTTGCCTACTTTAAATGATATGAGTCACCTAATCTCCTATAAAGCTGAGTTGGTTATTTGGCTTTCCCCTGCCACACGTCTCCATACACATGGGTCTGTTTGGACTAACACAGGCCTCCGAAGAAAGTATTTAAAAATGAAATTGTGCTGTGGAGCCCATGGCCTTGCACGTGGTAGCCCAGTACCCCCACCCAGGAGACCAGGAAGCTTTTGTACTCTTGTCAAGCTGAGGACAGTGCTGTGCAGAGTGCTCACAGAAGGATGGTGATCAAGTCCACTGACCTTCCCTTTTACAAAGGAGGGAACTGAGGCTCGGAGAAAGGGTCCGCCTTGGGATGCATTGTCAGGAAATGGTAGGGGAGGAATCTGAACCTAGCACCCCCCATACCCTCCAGCTGTACCCTCTCTCTGAGCACTGTTGGTTTCCTGTCTGTCCTGGGTCACAGATGATCACAAGTGCTTTCTGGATGAACTCTTTTTTTTTTTTTGTCAGTTGTGGGGCTTGAACTCTGGGCCTGGGCGCTGTCCCTCAGTTCTTCAGCTCGAGGTGAGTGCTCTACCACTTGAGTCACAGCGCCATATCTGGTTTTCTGGTGGTTTATTGGAGATAAGAGTCTCGGGGCTGGGAAGGTGGCTCAGTGGAAGAGTGCTTGCCTTGCATGCATGAGGCCCTGGGTTTGATTCCTCAGCACCACATAAGCAGAAAAAGCTGGAAGTGGCACTGTGGCTCAAGTGGCAGAGCGCTAGCCTTGAGCTGAAGAGCTGAGGGACAGCGCCCAGGATGAGTTCAGGCCCCACGACTGGCAAAAAAAAAAAAGAGTCTCACAGACTTTCCTGCCCTAGCTGGCTTTGAACTGAGATCCTCAGATCTCAGCCTCCTGAGTAGCTAGGATTACAGGTATGAGCCACCTGTGCCCAGCTTCTGCCTGAACTTTTAAAGGCAGGCAGACACCCCCATCTTTGTGGAAAAACAAAGCTGGTATGTGGACTCTCCTATATATATATATATATATATATATATATATATATATATATATATATATATATATATATTTAATTGAGTAATGAGGTTTGAACTCAGGGCCTCACACTTAATAATAGATAGCTGTGAGTCATGCTCACAGCTCCCTGGCTTTTTTTTCACTTGAGTTACTTTTTGGATAGTGTCTTGAGGTTCGCCTGGGGCTGGCCTTGGACCAGGATCCTTCTACCTATGTCTTTTCTCCTTTGCAACTGATCCCATATTGTGAATGAACCACCATGCATGATGTATCTATTGAGATTGTTTGTGTGTGTGCGTGGGGGGCGGGGGGCTCACTAACTTTTTGCTTAAGCAAATAGCTGGGATTACACCGTGCCAGACTGACTTTTTTCTTGTAATTAAGATTCACATATGTAAAATCCGTTTTGCACCAACAGTGGTTTTGAATGTATTCACTAGGCTTTGTCACTACTGTCTAATTCCAGATGATCTAATTCCTCCTAAAAATACCTCGTGCTTCATAGTCCTCACTTTCCAGCTGCCTCCTAACCCTGCAAGCCACGGCTCAGGATCCCACCTGGGGAAGCAAACAAGGGATGCTGCCTTCCTTCTTCCTTGCTCTGGCTTTTCAGTGCATGGATTTCTTGTGGTCTCGCTGTGGGCAGAGTTCTGGTTTGAGCTGTTTCTTAGGGAACCTCCTGCAGGGCGCAAGGTGCTCTGAGAGTCCCAGAGAGGGTCCAGACCCCGTACCCCCTCTACTGCCCCTGAAACAGGTTGACTTCAGTGAGGCCAGACTTCATAAAGAGGCCTTGAGGCCTGCTTGTTCCTACTAGCATCACTACCTGGAGCGTGATCTCCTTGACAGACCCTGGCCTCAGACGCTGACCTGGCTCTGTTGGCCCGGTGGTTGGAGGATCCCTTCCTTCCTGCCCCTTTGCCCTCTTGACATCAGAGCCGTTTCCCTTCAGCCTTGGGCTGACTGTCACAAGACCACTTAGGGCTCCAATTGACTTCTCAGCTGTGATGGGTAGTGCTGGCAGGGCTGTGACTTCCCCTAGAAATGGAGCCAGAGTTGGAGTCAGAGGTTGGCCTTTTGCAGCGACCTGGGAGCAGGCTGAGGTGAAGTATGTCCAGGTCTCCACATGGCTCTGGATCATAGGCTCCTTGGGTTTCTTGGTCACTCCCTCCCTCCATCTGAAGCCGTGGAGGGAGGAACAACTGGATTTGTATCCCACAGCTCTCTGAGCCGCTGTTCCCCTGTAGAGTAAAGGTGATTCTTCTTCCGAGCAAGGTGGCTGTGGTATAATCAGCACCAATGGCTGATGATGGCCTTGGGCCTCAGTGGGGTCCCCCCCCGGACTCAAAGGCAGTAGTGGACCAGGTCAAGAGCATGGGGTCAGGTGCTAGCAGCCTTTCAGGCAAGCTTTCCAGAGGAGGCTGGGGACATGGGCCTGCCCTTCCTTGGAGCTCACACTAAACCTGGGGCCTGACTTCCCACTCAATCTCTGGGGTTGGAACTGCTCAGGGGTTCCTCAGCCACATTAGGCCGTGCCAGCTCAGACATATCCGAGTCCCTAAGCTAGCCTAGTACAAGAGGCTTCGGTGGCCCAGCAGGGCCCTGGGAAGGCTGGTTCTAGCTCTGTCTCTTGGAAGGACATTGGCAGTCCCCAAGCTTGGAGTTTAGGGGTCTTCTCAAATGCCTCGATGCCCTTGATTCTGGGTTTGTGTTTTAGAGAGGCAGGAGTAATTGGGCGGGGTGGGGTGGGGTGGGGGATGGTGGCTCCAAGTTGGGAGTTAGGCAGTGAGGTTTTCATGGGGCTGTGGCTTTCTCCAGTTTCAGCCTCTGTTTTCTGACCCATATAATGGATTTTCTAGGTTCTGTTTGCTCAGGGCTAGGAAGACTGGATGCAGAAGATTTGCCAGGCTCCTGGTTCTCAGTGCATTTGCGGAGCCCTGTGGCTCACCTGGGAGGGGGCATCCTGTGTGGTGGCCGTGGCCTGGGCAGATTTTCACCTGTGCAGACTGGACCAGGAGGTGAGGCCCACGGCCTCCCTGGCAGAGCCAGTGCGGCTTAACTGCCCGTCATCTTGTTGATGTTTTCTTTCTGTCTCTCTGCTGCTTCTTTGCTCAGTTATTTACCCAGGGAATTTGGGCTTCTCCACTTGTGGTTTTGGCAAGCGCTTCACACAAATGTTTTGCCCTGGTGGTCTCTTAGCCATGTAAGATAAACGGCCAAATCAAATGCAGGCCTTGCCTTGCTCTGCCTTGCTGGCAGCTGAGACAAACTGCAGGGCTGGGTAGAGGAGAGGCAGCCTGGCTAAAGCCCTGATCTTTCCTGTCCTTGTTAGGAGGAGGGTACTTCCAAGCTAGGACCCAGCCATTGAGAGGGGTCAGGGCAGTGCCAGGTTTTCTTGGGGGCGGCCGGTGGAGGAGAGATTCAAAGCCTTTTTGAACACTGCTGGGGGCTGGGTTGCTGCTTGCTAGCAGGGGTGGGGTGGGGTGGGGAGGGCTGGAGAGAGGTCTTGGCTGCTCAGCTGAGCAGGAGGATAACCAGACCCATGGAGGTGGCTTTGGTGGCTCATGTCTATCCAAAGAGCCATTCTGATAGTGCAAGGGACTTTGGTTCCCAGCTTCTCAGCTCTTCCAGAGCTGGGGGATCCAGAATTTGTGGGAACAGATGATCAGTTGGAGCCTGTTCCAGTTTACTCCAGAAGAGTTCTCATGGGAGGAATTTTTCCTGGGAGTGGGACCCTGACAGTCCCTTTGTGACCCTACCCCCTGTACGAGGACCCTCCTGCCCGTCCCCCCCGCCGGAGTCCCTGCCCTACAACCACCCCTCCTGGCAGCTGCTCACATCCATGACCTGACCCCTCTTCTCCTGCCCATGTTTGGGTGGCCATGCCTGCAGGGCCAGCACCCCCTTGGGCCTCTTACCCTTCAAAGCTGGCCCAAAGCCCTGCGCCCCGGGCCCCTCCCATCCCCCCAAGCCCCTTGTGCGGTCCAGGGCCCGACTGACCAGTCTTTTCTATTGTTTTTTCTCCAGGGCCGTGCAGGCCTGCCCAGCTGCCAGCGATGGCCCCCATAGCTGCCTCCTCCTCCCACCCTCACACATCTGTGATTACTTCACCTCTGCGTGCCCTGGGCGCTCTCCCGCCCTGCTTCCCGCTGCCCTGCTGCAGCGCGCGCCCCCTGTCGGGCGACGGGACTCAGGGTGAGGGTCAGACGGAGGGTCCCTTTGGATGCCAGTGTCAGTTGTCAGGTAACGCAGCCGCGGCGGTGGGGGGTGGGGTCCCGGGATGGTGGGGTGTGTCCTGGGCCAGAGCTGGGGGCCCAGGATGGGGACCCAGGGAAGAAGCGCCACCCTCACCCCAAATGTGTTTTTTGAGGGTGTCGGGGGAAGTGGTGAAGGATGTCAACTGAACTGTAAAAACCAGTGCCTCCACCCGTCCTGAGAGGCACACTCCCAGAATGCACTGCCCATCCTTCAAAGTTCATCTCTTTGGGCTGTTTAGCTAAAGCTTAATTGGATAACGCTTAACATGTGAGGCTTTTTCCCTGCCCTTTCCTCTGCCCGCCACCCCAGACAAGGTTAGCAAGCGTTCCTCGGTTGTCTGTGTACATCGCTGGAGCCATCCAAAATGCTGAGTTTCTCTTTAGGACAATGTGGTGCCCATTAACTTGGAGGGGGAAAAAAACGTTGCTCCAAAGGAGTCTTTTCAAGAGTTAGTGGTTGCCAGGCGCCAGTGGCTCACGCCTGTAATCCTAGCTACTCAGGAGGCTGAGAGCTGAGGATTGAGGTTCAAAGCCAGCCCAGGCAGGAAAGTCCATGAGACTCTTGATCTTTCATGAACCATCAAAATGCCAGAAATGGAGCCGTGGCTCAAATGGTAGAGCACCAGCCTTGAGTAAAAAAGCTCAGGGACAGCGCCCAGGCCCTGAAGTGCCAGGCTCTGAGTTCAAGCCCAAGTACACACACACACACACACACACACGCACGCACGCACGCACGCACGCACACACACACACACACGCACACACGCACACACACACACACGACTAGAAAAGAAAGAAAGAAAAAGGAGCTCTGTCTATGAGGTGGAAATGAAGCACTGTGTGTGTGTGGTGGGGGGGGCAGCACCCCTGTGTGTGCCCGGCTGCGGGCAGACCCCAGACCTGCACACCTGTGCCTTGCACTCCTGAGGTGGCTGGGAGTTTGCCCATTTTACTGAGGAGCCGGGAGGGTTGGGCAACGACACACACACACATCCCCCATCACCTACCTGTGTTCCCCTGACAAAACCAAAGTGGTATGGCCTGGCGTGTCTGGGAGTTTATGGACAGAAGGCCCCCTTGCAGCCTCCTGGCAGGGCCTGGTATGTACAAGCGCTGTGGTCGCTGGAGCCAGGATGCTGACACAGACTCA
The DNA here is from genome assembly GCF_019054845.1 of Dipodomys spectabilis. NCBI lineage: Eukaryota > Metazoa > Chordata > Mammalia > Rodentia > Heteromyidae > Dipodomys > Dipodomys spectabilis. Next base: position 1,442,655 of record NW_024870834.1, read on the forward strand.
CGTGGCAGGCAGCTGTGGCCTGGTTTCTGTGGCAGGGGCCAGGGAAGGAGAGAGAGAGGCTGCAGAGCCAGGGCAGATTCAGTTCACCAGGCATGTTGCAGGCTTTGTCTTGATTTGTGAAGGGAAAACTATTTATTGGGCAAGTTTTGCCTTTCACTGATGCTGTCTCAAGGGATAGTTCCGGTTGGGGCCTGGGGTCTGTAAAAGGCCACGAGTAGCCTCTGCTCTAGGGCCCAGTGGACCGACTTCAGCTGCTGGGGTGGCCTGTAGCAGTCGGTATCCCTGGCTGCTGTGACAGATGGTGACATCACAGAATCTGGCTTCAGGGCGGAGCTCTGGTTTCTTCCTGGGTCTCTGAAATGCATAAAGCAAAACCCAGATCACCCCGGAAGGAGTTAGAACAGCTTCCCAAAAGTCTAGTCCGCCTGGCCCGCAGCATGATCGGTGCTAACGCGCATCCCGGCATGGTGGATCTGTTCTGGGGGTTTGCAGAAGACCCCGCTTGATGAGTGTGGTGGGCCTGCTCGTCTCCAGGCTGCCCTGTTCTCCTGGCTTCCTGTAATTAGTACTCCAGCCCTGCAGCCACTCGGGGGGCCATGCTATCAAAGATCAGCCCGAGTGTTTACGACTGGACTCGGTCAAGTTCTGCATGTGGAAACATGATCTCTTCGCCAGAGGCGTACCACCAGGGTTTTACTTAACCCTCTGTTGGTTCTGGCTCTCCTGAGAGGCTGTCAGAGTTAGAGGAGAGGGACCCGAGTGCCTTCCCAACGTGGCTAGACTCGCCCGACATCTTTGTGTAGCACCAGGCAGGAGCCATTTCTGTCCTCATTTTGCAAACAAGGGGGGAGGGTGGCGGGGAGAGGCTCAGAGAGGGTGATGGCTGGGCCGAGGTTGAAGTCCAGGGGTCTGTGCTGGGCAAGCTTCTGGAAAGGTCACTGCGCTGCCCATTGAGCGGAGGAGAGGACAAACGGCTTCCCGCGATGGCAGCCGTCAGTCTGTCCCCACACTACCCAGGTCCTTACCATGCTGAGTGTCGAGGGGTGGTCGTGCCCTGCCTGGTACTGGGTGTTGGGGTGCATTCTTGTCTGTAATTCTCACTCCACCTGCTTTGCATACGTGCCTCAGAGACACAGGCCTCACAGCTCACAACCGTTCTTGCACCTTGTGGTTCAGCCGAAGGGTGGCATGTGGGTCCCTGCACCGCCCCCCCGCCCAGCAGCTGCCAGTCTGGCAGGGAGGAGACTTGGGAGCCTTGGGTCAGGGTGATTGGAGGTGAGGGTGCAAAGGCCGCATAGAGAGAAAGCAGGGGAGCAGGGGCTCTCCCACAGCACTGGCTTTGCTTTTGGTTTTTGCTATGGATGAAGAGCCCCTCAAAGGTACAGATCCATGTACAGCCTCCCCCACTACTCCCCCAATCTCTGTGTAGGGGGAGGCGGTGAGGAACCACCATATCTGTTCCAGGAGCCCTTCCTGAGAGACTGGCTGTAACTTCCGCCCTGGGCTCCACCCACACCCAGACCTCACAGCTCTTGCTTGTTGTTCGACTCTGTTAATTCATTAGCATCACCCTCTTCTCTGATCCCTTTCAGTACCTGAAAGTCTCCTATTCCAGTGGTTTGTTTTTATTTTTGTCCCTTTGTGGTTTCTGTCCCTGACACCGGACTGTTTGCTTAAGTGTTTTTAGTGCCTGTTTAATTAGTAGCTGGAATGGACTCATTAAGTCTCCAGCAGCCCATTAGGAGGAAGCGGTCCACCATAAAGCAGGACTGCCATCCATACTTTGCTTTGTCCCTTTTTCTGATAAGAGTACCTTGAACCTATGGCTTCACGGGAATAGGGAAATCTCTGGTGCAAGCGTGCTTCACACATGTTAATTGCACACTCACAAAGGCATTCTAGGTTATTAGGAAGGTATGATTTTATGGGCAAGAAAACTGTACAGGTATGCCTGGACCCACTCCAGGCCCCCCTCTGCTGCTCACAGTGGGAAGGGGGACACAGCACCCATTTGCTTTGAACTGGATTTAAATCCTGTGGGGCTTTGAATCAGGATGCTTCTGGGTACCAAAAGGTCCTCCCTGAGAAGTTCCACTTAGAGGATTTGCCAAGTGGTGGTAGAAAAGTCTCAGCCTGTGGTCCCGGCCTGTGCGTCTACCTGGCCAGTGGCCTGGAATTCGTCATTTCCCTTGGAGTCTCCGCTTCTTTTTTGTTTGGAAAGGATTCGTATCATGTATATGCATATAACAGTTAAAAGCAACAAGGCACCTCACATACCGATGCCTAAAACAGACCAATGTGAGTCCCCTGTGGATATTCCTGGGCAGGGAACTCTAGCCAGAGCTCCCCGGGGGGCTCAGGAGACAGCTAAAAATCACTGCCTCCAGCACTCTTCTGTCCTGAGGCTTCCGCGATCTGCCGCTAGGGAGTAAAGCAGGAGGCAGTGTGGATTCAGAAGACCTTTTTTTCCCTTCTTGGTCCCTCGTCTCTCAGTATACCGATCTGGAAAATGAGTGGAAGGCCATGAAGGTTGTTCCTGCGGATTTTGCATGAGGTCATATAAGCCAGGTGCTGGGAACACTGTCCTGCCCCAAGTGAGCTCCGCAGAGGTTATGATTCATGCATGAGGAGAATGAGTTTCACAAGAAGACAGTGTGACTTGCCTGGCACCATGTAGCATCTTCCTTCAAGCCGCATCCCTGGTTTCCATGCTTGAAGGCATTTGCCCTCTTGGCTGGCTTAGCTCCTGTACCAACATTAGAGGTGGAAAAGGAACTGAGCCACTTCATTGCATATTTAAAAGCTGCAAATGTTCATCAGCCGGAGTGATTAATACATGTGCTTGGTGAAGTTCAAGGTCTCACGCAAGAACACACAGGATCCCAGCTCGGGGAAGTGGAAGTGTTTGGATTTAATAGAGAGAGTCAGTAGCAGTCATTAGTATATGCTGAAAGCACAGGGCAATCTTGTAAAGTTAAATTCAATTTACTTTTCTACTGAAATTGTGCTTGCTGTGTTATTTAACTAGTCTGGGGCTTCTTGGCATGGGTTGAAGGGACAATAAAGATAAAAGAATTACCTGTAAGTAAATAGTAGGGTTTAACAGTGGAATCTGCCATTCTTCTCCTTCTTCAATTATATCACAGTGTTCATTTGGCGCTGCTTTTATAACTGGAGTGGTTCAATGGGATGTCGTGGATTAGACCACCCTCGCTGCGGGACGTGGTACAATTAATACAGTCTGTCTGGAAAGTGGCCTTATTTCTGGAAGTTTTATGTTACTGATAGGGTCTGTGCACTGTGCATTTCATACCAGAACGAGAAGGGAGCTGGAGTCACTTTTCTGGACTGGGTTTGATTAGCAGCCCAGGACCGGTGGGCAGCCACTCGGATGCTGACGGATGGCAGCCTCCACCGGGCCCCACCCCTGCGCTGCGTGGGTTCTGGTCCAGGGGGTGCCAGAGGCAGGGCAGTGGGGTGTTAGAACGTCCATTGAGATGCTGGAGGGAGAGGTGGGTGTGGGGGTGAAGAAGAAAAGATCTGTGGGTGTGAGGGGCGTGCAGGGGGCGGGAGACCCCTGCAGGAGGAGGTGGGCGTCCCTTTGTAGAGACACATTTGTTGTTCTGGACTTTCTGGGGCTCACCAGGTGCCAGGGCCGGTGGGGAGGGGTGGCTTATTGCAGGGGGACAAAAAAAGGGCTTTCAGGGAAGTTATTAAAAATTTAGAGAAGTCATCTGTGTGCCTCACCGTGTCTATGTTGCCCAAGGGGCTGGTGGTCCCCCTTTCCTCTCACCATCAATCAGCACTTGGGCATCTTTGCAGTGCCAGTTCTGCATGGGTGTCTGCTGCGTCTCGTGATGGCACCACGGCTGAGGCCATCTTGCCTGAGACCCCCCCCGCCCCCCCAAACACTGCCTTCCGTGCGCAGAGCCATCAAGAGTACTGAGGGCCCTGGAGCGCAGGACGCGGAGGGTGGTGGGGCTTTAGTGGTCACCAGAAAAACCCTCGGCCCCTGTAACAGGAGTATTGAATCTTCAGGAGCAGCAGGGCCCAAAGCAGCCATGGGGTCAGAGGACTGAAGGCCCTGCTGCCCACTCAGGGTGGGGGTAGGGAGGCTGCCAAGCCTGGGTGTCGTCAGATAGAAGAGATCCCAGCAGCACCTGGGCAGAGTGGAAGCTGATGCCGCTTCCCCATGTAGATAGCCTTTCACCGTCCTGAGCAGGCCCTGCGGACATTTCTGAAGGCAGAGTTAAATCAAAGAATTCTGTTCTAGTCTGCACAAGATGTTGCTGTTTTTGTGCTCTGACAGGAGAGGTATTTGAAAGTGCAGTTTCTTTCTTTCTTTTCTTCCCTTTAAAAAAATTTTTTTTTAATTTTATAGCTGTCTTAAAAAGGAGTTTGGCTGTTTAGCACAGCTGGCGCTCATTACATTATGCACTGGCAATAAAATAGCATGTGTAATTAATTTTTAATGCAGCACTGGATACAGCGCTTTCAAGCAGTTAGTGGGTGCGAGAGCCAGCACTGGCCACTGACATCCGACCCCTGGGAGCAGCAGCCACGTTTCCCTTTCAAGGGATGTGAACTTGGGGGAGCAGGAGGGACGGGGTCCTGCGCATGAGGCCGGACCCGATCAGAAATAGACTCATATGGGGTGATTTGAGGCTCCAAATAAATCGCTTAGGGTCCGGAAGCATCAGATCTTCTCTGACCCTTTTTGTGATGTTGATGGTAAACTGAGGCAGGCAGAGGGAAAGAGACACAGACTCAAACCTGGGCCCCTAGATTCTGCTTGCTGGTTGAGCTGCTGTCCCTGTTTTTGTTTTTGTGCCAGTACTAGGGCTTGAACTTAGGGCCTGGGTGCTATCCCTTAGGTTTGTTTTACTCAAGGCTGCTGTTCTACCATGTGAGCCACAGTTCCATTTCCAGCTTTTTGCTGGTTTATTGGAGATAAGAGTCTAACGGACTTTTCTGTCCAAGCTGGCTTCTGGGGTGAATTGTGATCTTTGGAACAGGCATGTGTTGCTGCACTCAGCCATTATAGGTGTGAGCCAGGATTAGAGGTGTGAGCCACTGGTGCTTGGCTTGTACTGAACCTCTTGAAAAGCAGACAAGACAGCAATCTGCCATAGCAGAAACTTTGCGAATACCTGGGGTTCTTACCATGATAGAAGAGTTGAACTCAAGTTCTTGCGCTTGCTAGGTGGGTGCTCTACCACTTGAGCCATACTTCCAGCCTCCTTTTATATCGGTTATTTTTAATTTTTTTTTTTTGGTCGGTCGTGGGGCTTGAACTCTGGGCCTGGATGCTGCCCCTCAGCTCTTCAGCTTAAGGCTAGTGCCCTACCACTAGAGCTACAACACCACTTCCTATATCGGTTATTTTGAGGAGCATCTTGCTTGATGCTCCAGCTGGCCTAGGTATTAGTTGAGATGGCGTCTTAGGAACTTTTATGCCCATGCTGGTCTTGAACCTCTATTTTCTGATCTCTGTCTCCCACGTAGCTAGGATTACAGGCTTGAGCCACTGTGCTCACCAGGCATAAATACTGATTTCTGTGTCACCACCAGACTTGGGGTGAAACCTGTGGTTAGATTTGACAGCAGATAAGAGTTTTGAAGGTGCAGGGCCCTACGTGTCACCCCCTCAGACCCTCAGTTTTGCCACCTGCAGCGGGACACTCCCCAGCACCTGTCCTCATTTTCTGTCCTCTGATGCCTCATTCTTGATCGCTGGCTGCCCCGTCTACCCCAGGGCTCCAGGGTGTGGATTTGCGTTTGAATGCTCTTGTGTCAGTGGAACTGCCTTGGGCAATGGGAAGCCCCAGAGGTGGCCATCTTTGGTTCTGATCTTGGAGCAAATGGCTGTGAATCTGTGGCTCCAGGTGAGCTACTTTTCTCCAAGTCCCAGTCTCCTCCTCACTTACAGAGAGAGAGAGAGAGAAAGAGAGAGAGAGAGAGTGAGTGTGTGGTGGGGAAGGGTGGTGGTGGTGGTGAACACAAGCACCACACTTCCTTCCAGAGGTCCACTGAACAGCTGCCAAAATGGGGCGTGGTCTCGATGGCCCTCCCCAATGAGGGAGGGGCAGGCTGTGCTGTTGAGAATCACCTGGTGCTTCTGTGAGCTTGGGTACCAAGCCCCAAAATGGCTGCCCTGCCATTTCTGTGACCGTACTTCACCTAGCACTTTCTTAGATGCACAGGAAGGGGGTATTGGAGCTTGCTGGTGTTCGTTAAAGAACCCCACGATATGTGCCAGCATTGCCGTAGATACTGCCTCCTATGGTTCTATTCTTTCCTAAGATAAGGCAGTTCCCTCTCCCCCCCCCCCCCCCCCCCCCCCGTCCCTCCCTGTGTGTCCAGGAGGATTTTGGGCTTCAAGAGGCCAAACAACCCCTGGTGGGCACACAATGCACACAGCTCAGGACCGAAGAGTTGGGCTCTGGTCTGCTTGCCTGGACGTTGTGCTGGTGACTGTCCCCTTTTAATTGGAGGTGGACTACAGGGGTGGTAGGCTATTTCATCCCCGGGGAGATCCCCAGTCCCCCCCTCCCCTTGACCTCACTGGGTGTGACTTGGGCTGGAAGTAGGGGTGCAGAAATAAGCCAGATGGGACCACAGTGGGCAGGACACCCCCTTGAGATCCTCGCACAGAAGGTATGAGAGGCACACTTCTGAGTACCTTTCACGACTTGAAATACTACTTGCATGCTTCGGAGTTAATGCTCACAATTTAAAATAATAAAACATGCAGGAGCTGGGAAGGTCCAGCAGATTCCTGGGTTTCACTTTCGAGGTTGAAGCCCAGGACGAGGAGGGGGGCTCCTGCTGCCCCCGAGGGGTCATTGCGAAGGGAGCTGGGATGCGGGCATTTTCTAGGAAGACTCCTTGGGGTTCTCGAAGCTGCCTCTGTCACTGGCTGGGCTTCCCAGGGCCCAGAGCAACTGCCCACAGACCCCTGCGAGGAAGGTTGGTCTGAGTGGGGGTCCAGCTTGGTGTAGGTCAGCTCTGTGCACCCGCCTCTCTCCAGTGCTGTGGCAAAGCTTGGGGCTGGTGGTGCCCAGGACATGGTTCAGATGATGCTGGGTACCTGGTGGAGGGGGGTACTTACAGGTGCGTTAGAAGAGAGAGGAGACACACAGAGGTCGTAGTCAGATTTTCTACCAAGGTTGCCTGCTTGAGTCCTCACCATCAACCTCTCTGCGCTTGGGGGAGACTAGGTTGGTTCTTTTGGAGAGGCTGGAGGTGTTCTTCCTGTGTTCTCGCTGGGTGAACAGCATGCACTTGACTTTTCAGACCCATGGCAGGCAGGGGAGCGGCCACGAGGGGGCTGTGTACTGTACACGTGTCACAATCGAGTCCAAATAGTCGAAACCATGAAATATCGTTTATCCAAACATAATCAAGGCAGGCCAATTTCACCCACCAAGCTGTGGGAAGAAACCTTGGTGGGTAGGGGTCTCTCTTGGGGAGACCTTAGAGGAAGCCCGGCCTGTTTGTCAGGGTAGCCCCTCCTCAGACATTACTTAGTAACAGCCAGTAGCCAGGGGTGTGTGTAGCACTCTCGTGTGGGCTCAGAGGTTTCCTTCCTCCCTCAGGGCCTGCTTCCCCGAAGCAGAGGGGTTGCCAGGTTATAGTTGGACCACCATTTCTGCAGCCCTCTGTAACCTCAGACCCTTGGCACACAGCTTCTGAGCTCCGAATTTAGGTTCCAGGGAGCTCCTCTTTTGTTTTGTTTTTGGAAGGAAACCTCACATAGACTTCACAGGTGAAGAGAGTACTATCTGAGTGAGGGGAGCTATGACTTGTTCAAATTGTGCAGCTAGGCCAGGCGCCGGTGGCTCACAGCCGTAATCCTAGCTACTTAAGAGGTTGAGATCTGAGAATTGTGGTACGAAGTCAGACTGGGCAGGAAAGTCCTTGAGACTCTTATCTCCAGTGAACTACCACAAAAAGCCTGATGTGGAGCCATGACTCAAGTGGTAGAGCACTTACCTTGAGCAAAAAAGCTTGGGGGCAGCACTCAGGCCCTGAGTTCAAGCTCCAAGACTGAAACCAAAGACAAAAAAACCCCCAACAATGGCTGGGAAGGTGGCTCAGTGGTAGAGTGCTTGCTTTGCATGCATGAGGCCCTGGGTTCAATTCCTCAGCACCACATAAGCAAAAAGAAAAAAAAAACCAACAAAATACCAAAAATAAAACAACCCCCTCCTCCCCAAACCACAACAACTGGAAGGTGACAAACAAAGATGGAATTTGAGCCCAGGCCTCCTGGGTCTGCTGTTCTTTACACAGTGCCTTTACCTAGCAGGTGTGAGGGAGCAGAGGCCTGAACTCATGAATCAGAGAGCTGCGGCTGCCTGGCCTGAGCCCTGGCTGCTAACAGCGTCTGTATTTTATGCGTTTAGCAGCAGGGTCAGAGGTCTTGGGGCCTCTCCGAGGAGGTTAATGCAAAAACAGAGTTACTATCTGCAGGAACGGGCCGTTGGAAGATTTTCATAAAACTTGACGTTTTTAATGATTGCCTCTGTTAATAAGAGGTAAGAAATGGCTGATGGGGTAAGGCCCCGCTCCACCAGGGGGGCACGAGTCTGCTCTTGGGGCTGTATATCACCAATTTTTCCTGACTTGGGTTCTTTTGCTCTGAATTGCCTTATGGTTTATTAACCAGCTCGGTGACTCTTGATTTAATTGTAAGAGGAGCCATAGAGTTTTGACCCATGATGTGCCACAGGCTACCACAACTATGCAAAGTCCCTAAGGCCATGGGAGGTTTGTAGAAAAGTTATTTGTTTATTTTTGGTGTGAGTCCTGAGGCTTGAACTTAGGGCCTGGGTACTGTCCCTGAGCTTTTTCACTCAAGGTTGGTGCTCTGTCACTTGAGCCACATCTGCATGTTCTACTTTGTGGTAGTTAATTAAAGATAAGAATCTCATGGATACCTCCTGCCTCCCCTTCAGATCTCAGCCTCCTGAATAGCTAGGATTACAGGCATGAGCCACCAGCACCCAGCTCACAAGCAATGCTGCTTTGCACATGGAGGTACAAATACTTCTTCCATGCTTTGCTTTTGGTTCTTTTGGGTGTTTTTCCCGAAGTGAAACTGTCAGCACTGGGGCTTGAACTCAGGGCTTTGTACTTTCCCTTAGACTTTGTGCTCAAAGCTGGAGCTCTACCACTTGAGTCATATCTCCATGTCTGGTATTTTGATGGTTAACTGGAGATTAGAGTCTTTCAGATTTGTCTTCTGCTATCCTCAGATCTCAGCTTCCTGAGTAGCCAGGATTACAGGCATGAGCCACCAGTGCCCGGCTATCATATTGTGTTTTAATGTTTTCGGAGGAGCCTCTACCCACCAGGCTTTTGATGGTTGAGTTTTAGAGTGAAGCAAACTGTATCTCAAGAATGTGGCTCACGCATGGAAATCAGTAAACCTGCGGGTATGGATTTGAACCCAGCTCCCATGAATCCAGGTTGGTGTCCGTGCCTACTGTCTTGGCCATCTCTGATTTGAAGGTCTTGAGGCTCTAGCTCTCCTGTAAATGCCTCTCAGCAATGGCCTTGCTATGAAGAGATCTGCTTTTTAGCAGTCAGATGAATATTTAGCCAGCTTGTGAGTTTGGGAAAGTCCTGCAAGTAGACATTTTTCATTTATCTTTTTCCCGCCTCCCCCCCCCCCCCCCCCCCCCCCCCCCCCGGATCTTTGAGCATTGGTATGAGGGCAACTTAGCAGAAAGAGCCAGAACTCTCGGGAGCAGAGAAGGCTCCCTGTGTGTCTTGGGCCATACGGTGCCCTTCCATGAAGGGTCTCCCTGCCTTAGGGGTCATTGTTCTGGTCTTGCTTGCATCTTTGGCTGTGCTGGGCTGGGCTGGGCGGGATTGTACAGAGGAGGGGGCCTTGAGTCCTTTGTAGCTTGTGGTGGTAATTCTGAAGCTAATAGAACATGGCTCAGTGGTAGAGTGCTTGCCTTGCATGCATGAGGCCCTGGGTTCGATTCCTCAGCACCACATAAGCAGAAAAAAGCCAGAAGTAGTGCTGTGGCTCAAGTGGTAGGGCACTCGCTTTGAGCTGAAGAGCTGAGGGACAACGCCCAGGCCCAGAATTCAAGCCCCATGACCGACAAAAAAAAAAAAAAAGGAATATTAATTGGGCTGTGATTTCTGTTTTCCTGGGTGAATGTTCCAGACCAGCCTGTAGGAAATGGCCACAATCTGGATGGTATCTTTCTATCTGCAAACGTTTCTTCTCTCCCAGTTCAGAGCCTCCAGTTCAAAATCAAGGTGTTGGCTCCCTTCTGGGGCTCTAGGTAAAGAATCCGCCTTGCTTCTTCCAGTCTCTAATGACTCTAGGTGTCCTTGGCTTGTGGCCATGTCAGCCTGATCTCTGCCTCCCCAGCCACATTTGTGGCCTCCTTGGCAGGCTCTGTCTCCTCCTCTTGTATCAAAATGCAAAGACCTGTCAACTGGGTTTAGGACCCTCGTAGGGTCCTAAAGGTCTTTAAGTTAATTATGTGCATGAGGACCTTTTTCCTAAATAAGGACCCGTGCACTGGTTCCACTGATTTAGTCATGGACATACATTTCAGGGGCCACCCAGCAGCCCCTCACATGCCCCCAGCTAGAGTCTAGGTCCCTTCAGGGCAGAAATTCCCTTTGGTCTCCTGAAGCAGTCAGCCTGAGACAGGTTCAGGACTTGTAGGGTGTTGCCTATGTGTCCTGCAGTCTTGGAGATGGCCACATGTTTTGTTCCCCTAAGGATCATGGGGATTTTCCAGTGCCTGGCACCTCTAGCCTCTCTCCAACTTCATGGGTTCTGGAAGCTATGGGGTCACAGCTGGCCCCCTTCCCCAGCAAGGTCCCCAAGGCCAAGTCGGAGCCCAGTCACCAACAAGAGGAGATATATATATATATATATATATATATGGATATATAAATATATATGTATCTGTAATGATTATTACGAGAAAATTAGCTGAACTGTGTGGAAGCTAAAAATAGTTGGACACATACTTGCCTGTAATTTTTTTTTTAAAGAAAACATAATTATTTTTGTAAACTGACTCTGTGCTGTCAGGAGTATTTTTAGTCTGTGTTTTCTAAGATGTTGTTGTGCTATCTCCGGAGACCACCAGTGTGGTGATGTCACCGCGCTGAGGGGAACAGAGCACAGTAGGGGCCTGTGGCCTCGGCCCCAGTTTGCTGAGCGTGATGACGGTGACGTCTGGAGACGCTGGTGGGCTGGATGTCCTGGTCATCCGTAGAACAGCAGCTGGCTCCGCTCCAGGCTAGGGCGGGGCACCCTGGAGATGAGGCCCAGCTGAGTGGCCACCCCGGGGTGATATGGGTGTGAGCCGGCCAGCGGGGCTCACCAGGGCCTCCAGGGAGAGGGTTCCCTGGCTTTCACTTGGAGCCGTTTCTTTAAGTCATTTTTCTCCGTGGGTTCTCCCATAGCCTCTGCCAGAGTCCTTGGCCTGGCACAGTCTGTGTAATAAAAGTCCCCTTGTATATGTGTGTGTGTTCATACACATGTGTGTGTCTGTGTTTGTATGCTCTATGAGTGGGTGTGTAGGAATGTATCTGTGTATGTAGGCAGGTCTCATGTGTATGTGAGGTCCACGTGTGTGTATGTGTTCCGTGTATTTGGGTGCTTGTGTATGAGGGCAGGTTTTGTCTGGATGTGAGTGCTTGTGTATATATGTGCTTGTATTTGGGTGTTTGTGTATGTAAATGTGAGTGTGTACATATTCATAAACGTATATGTTCAGTTCTATTTTGTTATGCTTGTGTTGTATATCTTTATTTCGTTGATGCCTATGTGCATTGTGTGTGAATGTGTGTTGGGTTATCTGTGCAATTGTATTAGTGTCTGTGTGTGCGATTTGAGTGTGTATGTGAGCGTGTGCACTTTACTGCGTGACAGTGTGTATGGCATGTGTGCAGGTTGCTGGTGGCCGTATGTGCACGTGTGCTGTCAACCCCACGTGCTCCCCCACCCCTGTGCTGGTGAGTGTGTGCCTTGTGAGTGTGCACGTGTGTGCTGTCCACCCGCGTGCTCCCCCACCCCGGTGCTGGTGAGTGTGTGCCTTGTGAGTGTGCACGTGTGTGCTGTCCACCCGCGTGCTCCCCCACCCCGGTGCTGGTGAGTGTGTGCCTTGTGAGTGTGCTGTCCACTCGCGTGCTCCCCCACCCCAGTGCTGGTGAGAGTGTGCCTTGTGAGTGTGCACGTGTGTGCTGTCAACCCCACGTGCTCCCCCACCCCGGTGCTGGTGAGTGTGTGCCTTGTGAGTGTGCACGTGTGTGCTGTCAACCCCGCGTGCTCCCCCACCCCAGTGCAGGTGAGTGTGTGCCTTATGAGTGTGCACGTGTGTGCTGTCCACCCGCGTGCTCCCCCACCCCGGTGCAGGTGAGTGTGTGCCTTGTGAGTGTGCACGTGTGTGCTGTCCACCCGCGTGCTCCCCCACCCCCGTGCTGGTGAGTGTGTGCCTTGTGAGTGTGCACGTGTGTGCTGTCCACCCGCGTGCTCCCCCACCCCCGTGCTGGTGAGTGTGTGCCTTGTGAGTGTGCACGTGTGTGCTGTCCACCCGCGTGCTCCCCCACCCCGGTGCAGGTGAGTGTGTGCCTTGTGAGTGTGCACGTGTGTGCTGTCCACCCGCGTGCTCCCCCACCCCGGTGCAGGTGAGTGTGTGCCTTGTGAGTGTGCACGTGTGTGCTGTCAACCCCGCGTGCTCCCCCACCCCGGTGCTGGTGAGTGTGTGCCTTGTGAGTGTGCACGTGTGTGCTGTCAACCCCGCGTGCTCCCCCACCCCGGTGCTGGTGAGTGTGTGCCTTGTGAGTGTGCATGTGTGTGCTGTCAACCCCGCGTGCTCCCCCACCCCTGTGCTGGTGAGTGTGTGCCTTGTGAGTGTGCACGTGTGTGCTGTCCACCCGCGTGCTCCCCCACCCCGGTGCTGGTGAGTGTGTGCCTTGTGAGTGTGCAGTGTGTGCTGTCCACCCGCGTGCTCCCCCACCCCGGTGCAGGTGAGTGTGTGCCTTGTGAGTGTGCACGTGTGTGCTGTCAACCCCGTGTGCTCCCCCACCCCGGTGCTGGTGTGTATGGTGGAGGTGCTTTTGGTTATCTCCCCCTGGCCTTGCTCGTTCTTCTTGGTCTGTGGTACTGCTATGTCCCAGCCTGGGCTTCGGGGTGAGTCTCTCTTTAGAGAAGAATTCCCTCCCCAATACCTGCCAGGGGCTGTTGAGCCTCCCCCCTCCCCCCCCCCGCACCTGGAGACCTCACAGTTCCCAGTCTAGGATCATGAGGTCAGTCCCGTGTGTGGCCCACCCAGCAGTGTTTCCAGAAGGTGAGGGGGGGATAGAGGGGAGGGCCGTGGGGGTGGGCTGCTGGGCTCACCCCCTCAACATTTACGAGTTCTTTGACCCTGAGCAGGTGTCCTGGCCCAGGTCAGCCAGGACAGTGGGCATCATCCTGCATTGAGTGGGGGAAATACCCCCACTTCACAGATGGGGAGACTGAGAGCCCTTCCGGAACTGCTGTGCGTTCTGTATGATCTGCCTCTGGCAGCAGCTGCTCGTGGGGTGCGGCAGGCCTTACTGTTACAGGCTGTTGTCGTCGTGACTGTCATGACTTGTCATTGCTGGCTCTCGGGGTGGACACATACCACCCACGTGTGGTGCTTTCCTCCCCTCTCTGTCCCAGCTTTGGGGCCCCAGCTCATACTTTGCTTGGTGGGCCGGCCTTCTACCTCCTGGCCCCCTTTGTCTGTCTCTCCTCCATTTTGGGTTTGGGCAGAGCTGAGGTGGCAAGTTTTTCTCCTCTAATTGAGATAAAAAAATGCAGTCAACCCCCCCCCCCCATCACCACCCTGAAAGTCAAAGTCAAAAGCAATGGTTTTTATCCTCCTCTGTCTCTCCCTTCTCTGTCTCTCCCTCTCTGTTTCTGTATGTCTGTCACCCTCCTTCCGCCTCTCCCCTTCCTCCCTCCCAATATATACCTCTTCCTTAGGAAGGGATTGGTGGAAAGCTCACAGCTAATAACCTATGGATTTATAGAGCCAGCACGAGCTGGCTTAATAAGCTTTGATACCCAGAATCAGTGTCCTGTCTCTTTAAGTCGAAACTCTGACTTGCTGTGGTATTTTACAGTGCCTGGTTTCATTTATGCTGGAGCCAGCCTTACTATGTGAGAGTCGTCGGCATGCTGGAATTAGTCTTAAGCTTGCTTCTGTGGCGTTGCCAAATTCCATGTTTGTGTTTTATTTAGAATTCTTTTCACGGCCAGCCTATTCTGTGCCGGCACACATAGGCACTGTTGCGCCCCATGGAGAAAATAAGCAAGCTTGCGTTTTCTTTGGCAGAGGCCGCGGCCACAATAGACTGCGGTCTCTGAAACATTTTTTAAAAGCTATTTTAACCCATAACAGATGCATAAAGTCGGCCCAGGCATGCCAGTTTTCTTAGTTTTAATTAAAAAATAATTACAGTCTAATGGGATGTTAGTGACACATTTGAATGAATGGTGGGTGACATTATCTGCAACTTATGAATTAGGGCCTCTCCCTTGGCCCGGGCAGGGGTGGGGACAAGTTGGGAGGGGAAATTTGGATTTCTGTGCTTAATTGCAGGGTGGGGGTGAGAGGGTTGGACAGAGGCCCTGGTTAAAGGACCGGGCCGCGCTCACGGTCCTGCGTGGGCTGCCCGGGAACCCCATACCTGGGAGTGTTCCTTCTCCCTCCCATACCGTTAATTGCAACTCACCTGCGGAGCTCTTCCTGCTCTTGATGGATGGAGTGTCCTGCAGGCTCCGGGCGGCTCTTGCTTCTTGGCCCCCATGTTCTCCCCTACCCCCCGCCCCCCCCCCCCCCCCCCATCAGCACCAGGACCTGCAGAGGGCTCCTGTCAATCAGGATACCCACTGGGAAAGCAAAGAGACAGAAAGTCAGCGTCTGCCTGCTTGTCCCCAGAGGCCTGCCCCGGGGCTGGGTTTTATAAAGCTCAGTGTAGGCTGGAATCGCTGGTCAAGGGTGGGTGGGCTGGAAGTTGCTGGAAGTTGCTGGAAGGTGGGGTCTCTGCGGAACCTGGAGCTGGAACCTGGGCTTAGAGTGAGGGGTGGCAACCAGACTCGGTTCTGGGCTCCGCCCCTTGGTCCTGTTCCCAGCCCAGCTGGCTTTGCCGCCTTCCAGGGCCAGAGTGCTGAGCTTGCCTGTCACTGGGAGCTGCATTTGGGCCCTTGGAAGGAGGAGAAGATGTCAGTCGGCCCCTCGGGGCTCTGCCAGGGACCCTGTTCCTCCTGTGTTTCCTATATTGGCACTGACCAAATCTCTGTCCGAGGGACACGCTCTGTAGCTCACAGCATGGGGTGGCAGGCACTACACTGGCTAGGGACCTTTATTGCTATTATTATTATTGTTGTTGTTATTATTTTTACTTTTGGGGTAGTGGCACTTCCTGTTGTCCCTGGAGTAGAATGAATGCTGCTTAGACAATGTTTCCTGAAGCTCAAATTCCTCACAAGTGAAAATTAAGTTCTTCTATTAAAAACATGAGTCATACCAGCCCCGACGAGAATCGTTTTCGTTGTTCCTCGAATTTTTGGAAGAGAAACATCGCATTCATGTGATCCTTCCAATTAGACCACGTCGGTGATAATCTGCTGGGCGTTTGGTATTGCAACCCTGGGCCATCTGATTATGGTTAGGGCTCTGCACACGGCACCTGAGAAGGAGACATCTCGGGCTTTCGTTTTCTTTGCTGCATGCACTGAGGCTGCCCAGGCTTTCTGGGGTGTGCTTCAGGCTTTCTGAGCCCAGGGGAATGGCTGTCTCTCTCTGAGCCCAGGTCTGGCCTGAATCTGGTTGAGTTTTCCACTTTGGAAAACTGGGTCCAGCTTAGGTCCGTCAGCGAGCCATGCTCTGTAGAGTTGTTGTTTACTATTCCCAGAGCTGCTAAGGGTCCACACCAGGGCAGGGAGGAGTCATTAGGACTTGGAGAGAGGGCATCCTCTCCAGACTTCCTGCTTTGGAGAAACGTAGGCAGATGGAGGAGGAGATGGGGATCTCAGTGTCCCTGGTGTCACCCCCTTTGGCAGTCCAGTCCCCTGTGGCTCTCACACATCCTCCAAGGCCAAGTCCACAGGGAGAGCTGGCTCCTGCCCCAGAATCAATGGCTGGAGTCTCCCTGAGCCGTGGGGCTGGGGCTGGTATCACCTTTGCTCTCCCTAATGGGTCCTTGTACTCCCTCAAGGTGACATCAGTCATGCAAGTTGGGGTTCATACCCCCTGCCCCAAGAGACCAGAGCGTGGGCTGGCCTGGATTGTACTTGTTCCCACATGGCCGGACCTGTCTCCTTGGACGCTGTCCCTCAGCTTATTGAGTCCAGGTGAAGTAGAAGCCTGTGTGGCAGAGGCCCCAGGGTAGTGCATTTGAAACCTTTTCCCAGGAGCCTCTGTTGCCTGCCTGAGCCCTGGGAAAAGTGAAGGATTATCACATTGGAGAAACACAGGACTTGAACAGTGAAATGCCACGGTCTGATGCACTTGAATTGTGTCTCTGTGACTTTGGGTGTGTGATTTAGTTTTTGGAGATATTCTTTTTTTGGTGGTGGTGGGGGTTGCATTTTGGTTTTGCGTCTGCAAATCTGAGGAGTTGTTGCAGGCCACCTGCGGCTCAGGTGAGCGGGTCTGGTTCCAGAGTCTTGTCGAACCTCTCTGGGAGAGGATGAGAACGAGTAGAGGCTGGCCTCGGGGATGGGGCAGGCTTTGGGGTTTGGAAGGGGATGCAGAGTGTGGTTTCTGAGTTTGGAGTTAATGCTTCTCTTTTGGGATGTGGGGGGGAATGGGGCTGGGCAGGGGTTCAAGTTCATTTACTCGTATTAAGTTGAAGTTTCCTCTTTTTCTGAGTAAGAAGGAAAAAGCCCACGGAGATGATGAGAAACACAGGCAGTTTGTTTACACATTAAATTTCCCATAAAATAAACATAGATTTAGAATTGGAAGAGCCAATGTGGGGGACTCCAGCATGCTGGGGAGAGGAACCTGCAGGTGGGAATAAGCCAGCGGGTCAGGGCAGACATTAGAGAGGCTACTTGCAGCCCTGGGAAGTCAGACAACAGGCTCAAGTCGCCGGAGTGTGCGCATGTGCACACACAGAAGCGGCCTGTGCTTAGTGCAAGTGCATATACATATAAGAATGTGTACATGCCGGGTGCCAGTGGTTCATGCTTGCAATCCTAGCTACTCAGGAGGCTGAGATCTGAGGATTGCGGTTCAAAGCCAGCCTGGGTAAGAAAGTCTGTGAAACTCTTTTTTTTTTTTTTTCTTTTGGGTCTGGTTGTGGGGCCTGAACTCTGGGCCTGGGCGCTGTCCCTCAGCTCTTCAGCTCAAGGCTAGCACTCTACCACTTGAGCCACAGCGCCACTTCCAGCTTTTTTCTTTTTGCTTATGTGGTGCTGAGGAATCGAACCCAGGGCCTCATGCATGCAAGGCAAGCGCTCTACCACAGAGCCACCTTCCCAGCCCCATCGGTGAAACTCTTATCTCCAATAAATCACCAAAAAAACCCCTGGAAGTGGCGCTGTAGTTCAAGTGGTAGAGCACTAGCCTTGAGCTGAAGAGCTGAGGGACAGTGCCCAGGCCCAGAGTTCAAGCCCCATGACCGACCAAAAAAAAAGAATGTTTACATGTCAGTATACTTAACAATTAACATGTGTGTGTATGTGCTCACGCACACATAGAAGTTGTGTGTAAACATCTGCAGGAGTATGCACAAAGTTTCTACATGCATATGCATGTATAGGTGAACGCAAGTACTTACAGGTATGCACGGAAGGCTCTTCCACTCGCTTCTCCCTCCACTGTGAACAAGGCTTTATGACTGGCAGGTGCAATGCCAGGATCAGGAAGGGCTCAGGGGCAGAAGCCACACCCAGGTGCATGGTTGGCCTATGAACATGGGCTGCGGGCTGTGGGTTCCACTGGTCTGGGGTGGGACGCATACTGCCGCTGCTCTACGGTGCTCTCAAGGTAGAGAGCTGGCAGGGGTCAAGACTGGCCTGGACTTGGCCCAGCTCTTCCCCTTCTCTGCTGTGTCTTCACCTCCATCTTTGAGCTTCCGTTTCCTTCCTCGCATTACCTGGACCTTGTTCAGTACTCAGGGTGAAGCTGGGGGTAGTGTCTTGCCCATCATGACCTGAGGGTGTGTAGCCCCTTCCATCCTCAACAGAGGGGTGATGGGAAAGACTGGGCCCCACTCTGGCCTCCAGGACTCAGTTGGCTCCTTGGCATGAGTCCCTTTGGCTCCTTCGGTAGGGTATTCCAGCGGGATGAAGGGACCAGCTCTAGGTGGCAAGTAGAGCTCTATTTGTAGTGGGTTCTCCCCAGAGAAGAACTACTCAGTAAACACTTCTGCACCAAGATGGCCAGGAGACCTGCAGCCTCATGTTTACTGTGGGCTGGGAGAGCCCAGGGATTCAGGGCAATCACACTGCTCCTCTTCCTCCCTGCCATGGTTTCAGGCATTCTTTGGGGACAGCTCTTGAACTTCCTTCTTTTCCAGTCCTTGTCCTGTCTCTTTTTGTTTCTCCTGGAAGGAACAGGAGATTTAGGGTTTGATAGGCACATGGCATGCACATCAGAGTGGTTCCCTCCTATACCAGGGCAGACATCACTTAGTGATCAAAGCTACTCTACTCCTTGGCCCCGGCCCTGATGCTCCACCATGCTAGACAGCCATTACTAATCAATCTTGCTGGCCATGAGTTGGTTCTTCTTTTCAGTCTGGCAGGGCTTTTCTTTTCTTTCTTTTTTTTTTGGGGGGGGTCCAGTCATAGGGCCTGAACTCTGGGCCTGGGCGCTGTCCCTCAGCTCTTCAGCTCAAGGCTAGCGCTCTACCACTTGAGCCACAGCACCACTTCTAGCTTTTTTCTTTTTGCTTATGTGGTGCTGAGGAATGGAACCCAGGGCCTCATGCATGCAAGGCAAGCGCTCTACCACTGAGCCACCTTCCCAGCCCGTGATAGGGCTTTTCTTGGGAAGAACTCTGGGACTCAGGGCTCTTTACTGGTCCTGGGATTATAGCGGAAGGTCACTGGAAGCTTTGGCTTAAGTGTTGCTATTAGAGAGATTAAAGGCTTTCCTGTTGAGAGCTGATGTGTGCTCAGCCCAGCCTGACTGTGGCAACAAAAGTGCAGTTTTGTGGTTTGGCAGACAGGGTTCAGAGAAGAGAAGGTTTTGGTTTAAGGTTCTAGACTTAGAACGAGGCAGGGACAGGTGATCCACAGGCCAACCTCAGGAAGAGCCTTTTCCATTCATGCTGTGTTACTGGGATTCTGCTCCTAGCCTCCCCCTGCTGGGGTACCTGGAAGGTGGGAACTAGCCTATCCAGAGCGAGCTCTCCCCCCCACCCATACCCCCAGTCCCTCAACTTGACCTGGTCATCTGTTGGAACTCCGTGAGACTGTGGCAGCTCTGTCGCCCCTCAGGGCCCCAGGCAAGAGTGGCCTCCCGCTGACCCGCTCCTGGCCTCGGCTCATTCTGTCACATGGCCTCCGTGGTCTCCATGGGTTTCCACCCCAGGGCCGTGGCCTGCTCTCTGCTCGCCCAAGAATTCCCCACTGATGTCAGCAGAGCAGGTGTGTTTTGATCAACAAGAAGTAGAGTTTGGGGGTTCGCTGGGAATGTGAGCTGAGAGGGAAGCCGAGGTCTCCTCCGCCAGCAGAGGCTCTGTCTCTCTCTCCTTTCTGTCCTGAATCCTTATCAGGGTTATCTGAGGCTGACAACCATCCTGTCTTACAGCAGAGAAAGCCAAGGCTCAGAAGGACAGGGCTTCCTGTAGGGGTTTGGGTCTGGGAGGCAGCTGGCTGTGGCCAGGCTCTGGCTCCAGCCCCTCCCCCCTCGTAGACCCACGATGTAGATCAGAGCCTCATCTGCCTTCATCATGCCTACCTCTGGGCCTTCTGGCCCCGTCTGGACTTCTCCCTCCTTCCTCTTGGGACTCTGGGTTCCCAAGACACTGACCCTGGTCTTGGTCCATCCAGCCTCATGCAGTGTATGCATGTTGTCTGAAAGTCCATCTTCCAGACCTGACCCTGGATGAGGTCAGAGGCTGTGTCCTAACAGCAGCTAGATGCCTGGCACACAGTACCTGAGAATGCCTGCTGGTGGGTAGATGGATGGGTAACCAAAGCACTGACTTGATTGGGGGGGGGGGCGTCCTTCAGTCTCCCAAGACAGGACAGAGGTGGCTGTGAGTGTCACGTCCGAGGTGAGCCTGTGAGCCAGTTGTGCAGTGCTAAGCCGTCGGGAACCCCTATCTTTTTTGTTAAAACATAGCTGTGCTTCTGGAGGTGCATGGATTAATGTCTCTGTCTGAGAAGAGCGGGAATGGGTCTTTCTTTTTTATTACCTCTGCTTTTTCGATGGGCATTTGAATATGAGAGGCTGCTGGATGGCTCAGTCAGTAACCTCTTAACCAACTCCATGAAAGCAATAAAGTGATGGGCAGGGTCACAGTACCAACATTGGCTCAGGAAGATCCCCTATCCACGGCTGAGGTCTAGGGCCCTGTGACTTTGGTCTGGGAGGATGTCCCGGGCCTTCTAGAAGGTGAGATGATGTGAGCCCAGCTCAGATCACAAGGCTGAGAGCCCCGATCTGTGTACTCTTGATTTAAAATATCAGGCCTCTCAGGTACCCCTGGGGAGCCCAGTCCTCCCGCTATCCCAGCCAGACTGCTAGTGATGGCCTCCATGATAAAGCACCCTCTCCTTGCTGGGAGTGAACCCCATATCCTGCTCGTTGCCAGGGAAGCTGCAGGGTTGGTGTGGCGGCCGCCAGGAAGCTGCAGGGTTGATGTGGCGGCCGCTCCGTGTATCCACGTCACCCCACGCCTAGCGCACACTTCCAGTGCTGCTGTGAGATGCCATCACAGGGCTGGCGGTGGACCCCAGCTCCGGGGGACTCCTGTGGCAGGCCTCTGTGCTTTGGTCCAGCCGGACTCTGCCCAGCAAGCCCTGTCCCTCAGAGAGCCAGCTTGCTCCTGGTTAATCTCCAAGACCCGGTGGTGGCCACAGCTCCAGGAAAAGCCTCCCCGCGCAGTGCCTGGCTGGCAAACAGGTTGAGCTGATTTCCTTTGGAATCTGATTGGCCTTCGTGATACAGAGGGGGTCTGTGTCTGAAACCCGGCACCCAGGGCTTGCCAGTGCTAAGGAAGTATCAGTGCGGGTCTGGGTGAATGAAGATTGCCTTGGGAGCTGCTTTTCCCTTCAAAAGCAGGGAGACACTGAAGTGAGCAGAGAGGGGCCCAAAGAGCCCAGAATTCCCAATGCAGGGCCTCCTCGGGTGGAGGACTCAGCTGAACAGAGTGCAGGTAGCAAAGGAAGATGGATCACCCTTGGGTAGGTGAACTCTAAGGGCAGGCTTGCAAATGGTGCAGAGGGACCTCGGGCTAGAGTAGCCACTGTCTCCTCATTTTCTTGGTCTTTTATTTATGCCATAGCTGCTCCATGATGAAGGGAGTTTGCTTTCTCTCTTTGAGTAAACCAGATACAGAGATAGAAGCTTTTTTTGTATGTGTGTGCCAGTTCTAGGACTTGAACTCAAGGCCTAAATGCTGACCCTTAATTTTTCCACTCTAGGCTAGCACTCTACCACTTGAGCCATAGCTCTCCACTTCTTTTAGGTGGTTAATTGGAGATAAGAGTCTCATCAACTTATCTGCTTGGGCTGGTTTTGAACCTCGGTCCTCAGATCTCAGCCTTTTGAGTAGCTAGGATTATAGGCGTGAGCTACTGATGCCCAGCTTTACAGAAGCATTTAACAGTGAAAGAAGAGAGGTCACACAATCAGGGGATAGGGAAGCTGTCCCTGTAAACTGTAAGGGAATGTAGGTTTTAGCTCTGAGCTTGCTGACAGGCTCCTGTCAGAAGCAAAGCATGAGTTGTGATAATACTCGAGGACAGAGAGATTATTAGATCAACCTCAAGCCTGGAGATTTCATCCTATGGATGTTTTAGACGAGGCTGATCCTTTATCGAAGATAAGGACCAGCCAGTAAATAGCTCTGTGGGTCAAATGGTCTCTAGAACCCATTTAGCTTTACCATTGTAGATAAGAGCATCTTACGAGGGGTTGAAAAATGAGCATGAATGATACTTTTGTAAAACTTCATTTATAAGCCAGGTACTAGTGGCTCATGCCTGTAATCCTAGCTACTCAGGAGGCTGAGATCTGAGGGTTGCAGTTTAGAGCCAGCCTATGAGACTACTTATCTCCTATGAACCACCAAAAAGCTGGATGTGGAGGTGTAGCTCAACTGAAAGAGCACCAGCCTTGAGTGAAAAAGCTAAGGAACAGTGCCTAGGCCCCGAGTTCAAGTCCTAGTACTGGCATAAAGCAAAACACTTCACTGACAAAAACAAGCAGCTAGACTGTGGCCCATAGTTTGTGGTAAAAACACACACACACAACAACAAAAAACTTGTTATGCTTATAACCTTGAGGACAATGCGGATGTTATCACAAGGAAAATGCGGACATCTTACAGACCCAACTGCGAGTGCCGAGTGTGTATCTTACTTGAGTCCCAGGGAGCAGGATTCTGGTGGTCACGGAGGCCACTGGCCTCGGGCCCAGGCGTTCCTGCCTTCAAGCCCCAGCGGGGAATCCAAGGAGGCTCCTTTTCTGTGGGACCCTGTGGGAGATAGGGTTGAGCTTCCTTTCACAGCCACGTCTGGGTAAAGCTGCATTATTGAGACTGGTTATACCACAGTGCTGTGATGGAGGCTGGGAGCAAACCGTGCAGGGGGCTGTCTGAATTTCAGGAGTTGCTGGTATTCTGCTCTTCACCCCTCATTCCCGGTTTGCGTGTCTACAAACTCCTGGCTTCTTCGCACGTCTCAGGAGGGAGAGGCTGCCTGGAGGGTTCTTCCCAAGCACAGAGCTCATAGAAGGTGGCCTGGAGGCTTGTGGGGTGGGGCACTGAGGGCCCCCCATCCATCATTCCATTCCCCGGATTGTGGGGGGCAGGGGATGGCTAGTACCTGGCGGTTGGCTGGATTTTACTGACACGTGTCAAAATACAGAATTTCTCCAAACTCTAGGACGTGGAGTGGCCCCATTGACACAGGGCTGGCCAGTCTCTAGGGTCTGGGAGCCTCTGTCTACCCCAGAATTGGAGGGTCCTGCTGCCCTTTGAAGGGCCTGCGCCATTTTAACTTTCCCTTCTCCCTGCTACGAAAGGTTGTATTCCCACCAGATGGCCAGCACTTCCCCTTCCTTTGTGAATAATGACATGGGAGGTGCTCGCTCTAAACACCTGCTTGCAGGTGACCTGCCACCTGAGGGTACAGCCACAGGTGGCGGTCACACTTTGAGGCCTTCAGCTAGGTCCCCCCTGGAAACTGCACTTCGTGGCCTTGTTCATGAGGGTGTTGGCACATTTTTTACCTAAGAGGACAAGCAGCGATTCGTGGCCATCCTCAGGGAACCCGAGGCTGCATGATAGAGCTTGATGGTCTCCATGATTCCTCCCCCCATGGGGGCTCCAGCAGGCCACTCTGCTGGGGTGGGGAAGAGAAGCAGGAACTAGATCCTCATTAAGCTCAGTGTCCCTGGCCCTGAGGAGGTGTCCAGCTGCCTGTGTTGGCTGGAGGAGGGGGAGCAGGTGTGGGGGTGTCACTGTTGGGGGTTGATGGGATTCCCTTGCCAGTCCACCTGTCTGTGGTAGGGTGGAAAGATGGGCAGAGTGGGCAGAGTTCAGAATTCTCCTTGCGGACCCAACCTAGGATAGCTCATCTTTGCCCCCAGCAGTCAGGCACTGTGGACAGCAGCTGCTCAGGTCTAGGCCAGCTTGGGGGTGAGGGTCGCAGGAGCCTCAGCCTCCCTATCCCATGGTGGGAGAGAGATACCTTCTTCCCAGACCCCTGAGAAACCCCCATGGAGGTCACCGAACTCACCAGGTGATGGGCAGTTTGCCCGTGGCTGCACCCTGGTTCACCATACCACACACTTCCAGTGCAAGACTGGGCTCTGGTGGGATGTGGCCAGCCTAGAGACCCGGCTCAGGAGCAGTGACTGGAAGAAGACCACCAGGAGGAAACCTTCCTGTCTGCAGGATAATGCACGATTATGCCCCGCCCGAGGCTGGCTGGGATACAGCTCATGGGATGCTACTGAGCACCTATGTGGCCTACCACTGGCTTACTCCTTCTGGTAGGGAGGGGCTTGAGCTGTGGTGATGGGGCAGGGGTAGTTGCTGCCTTCCTTGGCTTCCTCAGCTGTCCATCTCTGGGTTAAAGGCTGGGCCAGAAGGCTCTGGCTTGTCTCCCCGGCCCAGCACAGACCCAATTGTGTAGTAAAAGATGGAAAATGATGGACGGTGAAGGAGTGGAGTGAGGTCCGTCTGGGCAGGCATGCCGTCCCTGTGTCCAGTGAACCTTAATACTGAGGAAGCGCTCGTTTCACCAAGTGAACCCCTCGGGTTCCTGTGTTCTCTTTGCTTCCTGGAACCAGGCTTTGAGAAATGAAAGTTATGGGTTCAGTCTTCTGCCGGCCTCAGAGCAGCAGCCTGGGCATCTGCTGCGTGTGAGATCAGGGAGATGGTCCTGGCTCAGAAGCTTCTCTCTGTTGTGCAAGTGGCCTTTCTGGTCTTCTTGGTGGGACAGCACTGAGCCAGGTGTGGGCTCATGTGACATGGTCTGCCCACTGAGGCTTCAGAGAATTAAGACCCTGACGTACGTACGTACGTGTGTGTGTGTGTGTGTGTGTGTGTGTGTGTGTGTGTGTCTGTTGGTTTCTGTTGTTCTTGCTTTGTATCTAGAGCTCCTTCCTGCCTCTGGCCTTGGCTTTCTCTTCCAGGAAGTGAGGCTGATATGTGGAAGGACCAGCCTCAGGGCTGGGGCTCTGGCAACTTGGAACTGTTTCCTTGCATTCTGTCGACACCTGCCTCAGCTGGCTTTGAACTGAGATCCTCAGTTCTCAGCCTGCTGAGTAGCTAGGATTAAGGTGTGTGTCATGGACACACTTCCCTAGGGGAATGGCTTTCCAGTGGCTGTTCCTTCCCCAGAACTCGTGGCTTGGTGCATCAAGTCAGTCTGTGCTGCCTTCCTGTCTGACCAGAGCTCCAGGCCCAGAGGGGGAAAGTGACTCTTCCAGGTCACTCAGTGTAGGGAAACAGCTTGAGATCTAGTCTTGGCTGCACCAGGCTGGGCTGAGTCCTACTTACTCTGTAGCCATCCATGCTGTAGCCTTGGGTTCCAGTGGCCAAGAGGCAACCTTTCCCCCCAGCCTAGGGCTGCAGGAGCAGCTGGGCTGGGAGGGGGCTGTCCTCTGTGCTGCCTGCGAGCCCCAAGCTTGTCCCTGCCATTGTCCTAGCTCCAGAGGGAGCACTGTTTGTTTTTTGTTTTTGTTTTTTTGTCAGTTGTGGGGCTTGAACTCTGGGCCTGAGCGCTATCCCTCAGCTCTTCAGCTCGAACACTCTACCACTTGAACCACAATGCTACTTCTGCCTTTTTCTGCTTACGTGGTGCTGAGGAATCAAACCCAGGGCCTCATGCATGCCAGGCAAGTGCTCTACCACTGAGCACCTTCCCAGCCTAAGGCAGCACTAGTGTGGGTGCCGCTTCCTCATCCAGGCTTGGGTGATTCCTTCCACCCAGCGTACGTTTCCGTGGATTGCCACATTGCCACCCGGTGCCACCTCTGATGGAGACTCCCGTAGGTGGCCAGCAGAGGGGAGAAGGTGGGGTGGGATCTGTTCTTCCTCTGGGGTGGATCCAAAGAAAAGAAGAAGAAGAAAAAGGACCTCCTAGGCTGCCCCCATAGTTAAGGGGTCACTGGTCAGGCAAGGGACACCAGTGCGCAGAGGTTGGTGTGTGTCGTTGAAGCTGTCCACTCTTCCCTGCTTGGCCCCTGGTTTGGGACCTCTCCCAGCTAGGTTGGCCCTGAGTTGAGTCCAGAGTCCTCCTGGTGGACAGAGGGTGGAGACCGGGGTGGTCATCTCTGAGTCACTGCCAAAGCTACCCACTGCCCACCAGAGCCAGAGGGCCTGCCTGCCTGCTGGGGGACTGCCTCTGCCTGCCCTCCCACCGTGACAAGAGCCCTCACAGCGCCCAGAGACCGTCCCCCCAGAGAAGGGAGAGCCTGACCCCAGGCCCAGCCTCTGGTCGGTCTGTGCTGCCCCGCATGGACTATGAAGCAACACCTCATGATCTGTAAGCTGCCGGAGGGCTGACGCGATTCCCGTCCTTCCTCCTGGACGACACCTGGCTGCCCAGGGGTGAGGGCTTGTCCATACCCGGCCCGTCAGGAGACGCCAACATACCAATGCACGGAGAGGCGGCACAAAGCCATCGGGGCGCGCTGGGTCTCCGGCGTTTTCCCAACAGCAAAGTAGAGCCGGAGAGCAGACAGGCCGCAGAGGCAAATCGCCAGGGGTCAGCAGCCAGGTGGCATTCAGGAGAAAGGATGGGAATGGAGTCAGCCCTCCGCCAGCTTACAGATCACAGTCCATGCGGGCAGCACAGACCGACCAGAGGCTGGGCCTGGGGTCAGGCTCCCCCTTCTCTGGGGGGACGGTCTCTGGGCACTGTGAGGGCTCTTGTCACGGTGGGAGGGCAGGCGGAGGACAGTCCCCCAGCAGGCAGGCAGGCCCTCTGGCTCTGGTGGGCAGTGGGTAGCTTTGGCAGTGACTCAGAGATGACCACCCCGGTCTCCACCCTCTGTCCACCAGGAGGACTCTGGACTCAACTCAGGGCTGACTTGACCTGGCTTGCGTTCTGGTGCCCAGCCTGGGATTCTGCTCTGTGCCACAGGCCCTGGGGACTGGGCTCCCAGGGCTTCGCTGTTCACCATGCCCGGCGTGGATGTGATTATCCTCCCAAGCACAAGAGGCCCCGTCCGTGGTGGAGTCCCAGCCTTTCCAAGTGGAGATGGAGAAAGTCAGGGGGAGCTCTTCCACAAGAAATAGGCTCACCTATCTTGGGATTTGGGGAAACAGAACTGGCAAAGAGGTTTTGTGTGTGTGTGTGTGTGTGTGTGTGTGTGTTTTCCTTCCCAGACACTCGGTATTATTAAGACACTCTGTCTTACAGAGGATGTTGGATAATTAATCCTGTGGTGTTGCAAAAGCAACAAGCCTTGGAATATATTTAAATAATGAGGAAGTTCTTTAATGTGAAGCTGTAAAATAATGGTGGGCTGGTAGCACAAGGAAGAGAGGGCCTGTATTTATTACAGTGTCTTTTCCCTCTTCAGAAAATGGGGTTTTCTTTTGTGCACACGTGTGCGTACACACACACATTTCTTTTGTGCACACACATGTGTATACACACACACACACACAGCCTTCAGCCAGAACCCTGCTAAGTCTTCTCTCTTTACAGTGGAAAAAAGAATCTGTTATGCCTTGTGGTTGATTTCCCAAAACCACTTTTAAGTGTGTGATTTTGTTTAGCTGGAGAGTTCTCCAATCAGCCTCTGAGCCCTGAGAAGGGGGAAGTAAATCCCCTCACCAAATATCTGGGCGTGGCTATCAGCCACGGGGAATACTGACAGCTCTGAGAGTTCCTCTGCTGTTGGAACTTCGCCTCTAATTGAACTAGGAAAGGTAAACCCAGATTCAGGGCTCTGCATGCTATAATTGCAATAATTTAATTTAGCTATTTAACCTGTAATTCAGTGGTATTTATTAAGGAGCATGGGAGAAAATGAGGCCATTAGAAGCCAAAGATGAATACATTGAAATGAAAATGAACACTTCTAACTGCCAGTTGACCTTCGGTTTGTAGCAGTTTTTATTAGGCTGGTCACGGTAATTACCAGGACGTGAATCGGAGAGGAAAAGTGAATAATTCAGTAATGAACATTTTTATTCATTATCTCACATTTTCAGGAAGCGGACAAGTATCACCAAAGTATCAGTGATGGTCTCCTGTGTTTGTTTGTTTTCTAAATGATTGTTTGTGGATAGAGCGTGGTTCTCGGCCTGGGGAGCGCCTGGAGGCCGCTATGTGTGCCTCTGGGGTGGGTGTGCTCTGTGCTGTGCCCAGGTCAACACGGGAGGAAGGGGACATCAGCCTCCCGGTAGCCCCGGCCGGGCCAGGGTTGTCTTCTGCTTGCTTGGGAAGTTTTCCTGCTGTGTAGGCCCAGGTGTCCTCAGGCTGTTAGAATGAATGCATAGTATCTGGGAGGGCCCAGGAATGCTACTTCAGGACTCCATGAAGACTGAGATGGGACATCCAGGTGTCCCTGCCATCCTTACAGCAGTGGAGCACTGGAAGTAAGTCCAGTTCACCAGGAAGAGAATGGAAACATGAGTGATATGTCCAGCCACAGGAGGGGAGCATTACTCAGCAAGGAAAAGTAGTGTTGTCACCCACCTCGAGTGATGGGGAAGTGCCAAGCAGATATCAGAGCCGTATACAGTGAGGGTACAAGTCGCGGAGGTCTGAGTGCTCCTGTTCAGCTCCAGAGGGAAATTTTCTTCTCTATCTCCCTTCTTCCCCCACCTCCCCCTTTTTTTGGTTATACTGAGTTTTGAACTCAGGGCTCTGTGCTTGCTAAGCATCTGAGCCATTCTCCCAACCTTTTTTTTCTTCTTAATTATCTTTCAGAGAGGATCTTGTGTGTTTGTGTGTGTGTGTGTGTGTGTGTGTGTGTGTGTGTGTGTGTGTGTTTTCCTAAGTGAGCCTTGCATCATTATCTTTGGTTGGTACTATCCTTGGATCGATCGTGATACTCCTGTTGCCTCTCAAGTATCTGGTATTATAGGCGTGATCCACTATGCCCAACCCCTCTATCATCCTGCTCTTTCTCTCAAGTTTTCTACAAGGAGACAACAAAAAAGGGAGCCTTGAAAGAAAACCCCAAAACCCAGCACCTCAGAAGTTTCCGTGACTTTGGCTGATTGGAAACAAGTTTCTCACTGGGTGCCTTGTACCTGCAGCTTTCTGCCAAGCCTGTGGTTTCATTAGCGCTGCCTTCCTCTTCCCAGAAACCCATCCAGGCCCCAGCTGTAATGGGGGATGCGCACTGAAGACACTTGTCTCGGCTGTGTTGATGGATGGCTTCCCAGCCCAGCCACACCCGGGTGCTTTGGGGGCGCCTTCTGTGTATGGGTGTTACTTCCATGCCCCGCTGAGGCCTCTAAATGGGGAGTCCGGGGCCAAGACCCCCTCCCCCTCTCCTGAGCCCAGAGTGTGTGGTTCAGGAGTGGGCCTTGCTGAAGGTAGCCTCCCAGGTGCCAATCTTAAATCGTCCACCGGCCTCTGGCTGGAGTCATTTCCATTCAGATAGAGCCGTTAGGAGCAGTCAGATTCTGTTCATGGAGCTCAAGGAGCAGGAGCGGGGCTGGCTGGCATTGTGGTATTGCCAGAAGAACCTCACTAGACCGGTGGGTACTTCTTCCTGCTCCATTCCCAGCAAGCTCCTCACTTCCTCCCCAGTGAGCCCTTGCCACCGTGGAGGCTTGCCTCATGAAAAAAAAAATGTATATAGACATATATATTCTTCTTCCAGTTTTCAATTTTCCATCTTCACTCATTTTCTTTATTAAGTATGCCATAGATAATGGAGAGCAAGAAATAAAATGACAGCTCTGCCTTGAATTCAGAGCACGGTGCCCTACCTTTCTTATTGGCTCCGGCTGACAGGGAGGAGATGGGTAATGGGATCTTCTAGCCCCAGGGAGGTCCTAGCACTCTTCCCACCCCTGTACCCATGCCCTTCTGCCCATGGGCCTTTCTCTTCTCTTTCACCTGCTCTTAACTGTTCTTGCATCCACCTCCTGCAACCAGCTGTCTCCCTGGTGCCCTTAAACTTGATGGTTCTGAGCAAAAGGCCCTGTCTTAGGCCAGGCAAGGAAGGCAGACCAACAGGCCTGTAGCTTCTGGTTCTGGTCTCGAGCCTCTGTTCCTTCACCTGCAAAAAAAAAGGAAACAATAAAACAAAATACAAAATAGTACAAAATACTCACCGGTGAGGGTGAATTTCCAAGATCATGCGCACAGTACCACCTTTTCAGCACTTCGTAGGTTGCTTTGCTTTGTTTGCTGTGTTTGTTTGGTGCCAATACTGGGACTTAAACTCAGGGTCTTGAGCTTTTACTTAGCTTTGTGCTCAAGGCTGTTGCTCTACCATTTAAGTTACACCTCAACTTCAAGCTTTTTGAAGGCTCATCGGAGATAAGAATCCTTTTGGATTTGTCTGCCTGGGCTGGCTTCGATCTTCCATCCTCAGACCTCGGGTGTGAGCCACGAGTGTGCAGAGTAGGTTCTGAAGTAGATTCCTCTGCCCTTCTGCTCCGTGCTTCATGGTCAGAGCTCTTCTTTGGGGGAGTGGCCTGTGCTACCTTCCTGGGAAAATGGCTGAGCCTGAGAGGTGCCCACGCCAGCTGAGGTGCTGGATTTATGGGGCCTCAGAAAACCTTATGCGGGCACGTGCTCACCGCACACAGGGTTCTGTTTCATGTGTAGGAATCTCGGTACCTCCTTGCTACCTGCCCTGTGCCTGGATACAAGGTGTGCCCTCTGCCAGGCGCTTTCCAGGGCTGCTGACACGCCAGGAACTCGAGGGCACCTGTCTGCCGGTACAGTCAAGGTACCGAGTGATCAGGGCGGCAAGGAAGGGCTATTCCAGAAAGGCTGCTGGGAGGCAGCTTCCACCATGGTGGCGGTTGGAAAGGACATGGGCTGTGCTGTGAAATGGGCTGGTCTGCGACCTGGCACGGACCGGGAACGGGGGATGCTGGGATGTTTAGGCCTCCCTGTTGGAGATACGCTAATGTGCTTCTGCCCTTATTTATTTATTTGTTTGCTTACTTTATTTATTTACTTGTTTGCTTACTTTATTTACTTTGGTGCCAGTCCTGGGGCTTGAACTCAGGGCCTGGCTGCTATCCTTTACCTGTTTTGCTCAGGGCTTGTGCTTTTACCCCTCGAGCCATACCTCCACTTTCAGTATTCTGGTGGTTCATTGGCGATAAGAGTTCATGGACTTCCTTGCCCGGGCTGGCTTTGAACTGTGATCCTCAGATTTCAGCTTCCTGCATAGCTAGGAGTACATTGGTGCTCCGCTCCTACCCTATTTCTTAAGGTTCAGAAGAGGTTGTCATGGCCAATACCCACCGTGAGCAGAGTCTGCTGTCCTGGCTCATGTGGAGGAACTTGGGAACCTTTCCTCTTCCTGGTTGCCTGGTTACAAGATGGTCTGTCACGTGATCCCCGAGAAAGGGGGCTTGGCTGGGGAACGGGGGGGGGGGGGAGGGGGGCTGGGAGATGGTGTCTGCTGTGGGACTGCGCTGAGTACATTTGATCATATCAAATTCCCATTTATATTACACCGGACAGCCCCACTGCCCAGCTGCCCTCTCGAAGCCTCGGACCGCTGGGGCTCTTCTGCTGCATGAATGAAGACTGGGAAGTGGGCCAGGACTTGGCGTCTGGGCTTCTTCATCATTTATTAGCTTCTAGTTTTAATTGTTTCCCGACTTCTTTCCAGATATTTATCTAGGAAGAATTGTCAGTTCTTGCTGCGCCGGGCAGACGCACAGGGCAGGCGCCGACTGCAGAATTTTAACGGCTCTTCGGGGCAGCGGGCAGGAGGGCTGCTCAGCTGTGTCCAGAGGTGTTGGCTGACCACCTACTAGGTGTCAGATAGCGCTGCCTGGGGAAGGCATGCAGGGATGAATGAATGCGCCTGGCTTCTGTCCTGGTGAGGCCTCTGTTTTGGGGGTCTGGTGATGTCTTAAGGAGCCTTATTATGAAGTTGTTGTTTTTTTTCCTTGAATTTTCACTGCCATTGTGTTACAGACCCCGGGGATGGGTATGAGCTGTGTGGCCTCAGGCAGGTTGTATTATGTCTCTGAGCCTTGCTTTCTCCATCTGGAATGCAAGGTGGCTGAGCCTTATAGGGGACACTAAACACACTGGGATTTTCAGAGAGTGCTCAGGGCGGGGAGGCCATTGTTTTGGGGTGCTGAGTCCAGGGAAGCAATCTGGTAATAGGGGCTGTGGAGCAGCATTGGGGGGCACATCGGGATGTGCGCAGCCGGCCAGCACCGGGAGCCAGGATTAGCTCCCTCTGCTCATTTCCTGGGAGCCCTGTCTGGCTTTGCTTCAGATGATTCCTGCACAGACCCAGGAAGCTTTGATTGGTCAGAGCCTGGAAGTCTTATCTCTCATTGTGCAGCCTCAGTTTCCCCTTCTTTGCAGGTCTCTGTGAGCTTCCTGTTGGTGAGAAGAACAGAGCCTACCAGCCAGCCTGGTCCTGTGGTGGCTTCTTTCATTGTGGGGGGTCAGTCATGGGGAAATGGGTCATATTCCTGTTCCTCAGATTCTCCTTTAGGGCCTGTTGGGAGAGCTAGGGGGGCAGGGGGATGGCGAGCTATGTGCTAGCCCATCAGCCTCCTCAGGGCGTGGTTTAGGGGACAGTCTTCCCTGTGTTTAGAGGGTACCCAGCCCTAGGGTAGGATCTGTCACGGATTCCCTTACTTTATAGACATTCAGCTCAGCTCCGTGCCTAGGTCACACAGCTCACAACTGGCATAACCTATATTTCCGAGGCACAGGGAGCCACACTGGATGGGGTTCTGAGTGGCCCGGGGGGGGGGAAGAGAGGGAGGGCAGAGGAATCATGTCCCCCCCACCTCCGAAAGCCACCATGGATATTTGTCCCAGAGCTGTAGCTCTGTGGCTGCCCCGGGGTCTTGGATGTTTGGATCTGAGCATGCGCTTTCATGCTCAGCCTGTGCTGAGGACAAGTCCCCTGCACTCCTTCATCTGACTTCTCCATCTTGTTCAGGAGGATGGTGGGGAGGACTGGGGTTTTGTGGTGGTGAGTGCATACTCTCACAAGGTCCCCCTTTTTTGTGGGGGGAATCTTTGACTTTGCCCTTGGCTTTGGAGCCACGTTTGGTGGAAACCATCCTAATGCCTGGTGCCTGGACTCACTCTGCCCAGCTTTGGGACCAGCAACACCGCTGGATCCCAGGGGCCCACGGAAGGGTTTGGAGTATCACCTCAGGACGGGGAGAATGACAGTCCTGTGATTTGTCCACTGACTTCTAGGATGAGTGATTAACAATCCATTTTGAATTGGGAGAACTTTCTTTTTTTTAATGCTATAGTTTGAACTCAGAGCCTTGAGTTTGCTAGGCAGGTGCTCTACCACCTGAGCAATGCCCCCCAGCCCCTTTGCTTTAGTAATTTTTCAGATAGGTTCTTGTCCATTTCATGGGGGCCAGTCTCAGACTAAGAGTCCACCACCACCACCACCACCACCACCACCCCCGACTTGTTTGTCGAGATTGGGGTCTTGCTGACTCAAACTGTGATTTGTCGAATCTCAAGTATGTAAGATTACAGGCATGCGCCATGCCACTGATACTTGGCCCATGGGAGTTTTAAAAGACAGCTCTCTTCTGCAATTTGGCTGAAATGATGGAAAAGAAAATAAAACATAGAGAATTAAAAAGTCGTGATTCAGATCTTGTTGGCCTGGATGAGAATGTGCGTTCCCTGTGGTCCTTGGAGATGTTTGAGTCTGACTATTGTTTCTTTGGCTACTTAGCCTTTCATTATTGTTTTGAGTTTGGTTGTAGTCATTCATTTTCTGTGAGTGGGAAGGGAATGTTTCCACGGCGCGGTAGGACTGCAGAGGTTACCTTCTGCAGCCGGAATCTGAGTTCTTCAGCACATTGTGCCAAGTAATGGTTATTTCCCCCAGAAAAAAAAAATAATGTCCTTCTTTTTCTCTCTCTCCTCTTCACTTGCTTTTAACATTCTGCCCTTGGCATCTGTTCTAGGCATTGTGGACGAACGGAGACTGTGTTCTGACAATGGGTTAAAGCAAGCACTTATTGAAAAGCATTCTCTACTTAATTACATTTCCTTCTTCTGGAAGCTATTTTAATTTTTTTTATAATCACATGTTAATTGTGTTTTAGCGGGGCCTTTCTGATTAGTTGAAAACATAATGAAACCTTTGTAAACAACACAGAAAGAAAAGGGAATGTGTGAATCGGAGACTTAGTGCCGAGCCGGTTCTAAGAGGCCGAAATAGCTTCGTTTCTTGATGCCAGGGAGAAGCAGATATTGTCCCCCGTTCTGAACGACTTCCCCCAGGGAGGGACAGAGCTCCTGATCAGGGGAGCCCAGGGGGTCCTAAGATGGGACCCTCATGGCCCCGTTCTCTTGCTTACATTTGCTCGTTGACATTCCTCCCATTAAATAGCTTTTGCTATTGAGCTCTGACGGGCAGCAAGGCCCACTCCAGCCTCTTCTCTCCATCCTTGGTTTAGTTTTTATCCCCATCTGCAGAGGAGGAAACAAACTAAGAGCTCCCAGTGGAGCTTAGTCATTCACGGTCTAGAAGTAGGCGAGCTCAATCTGTGTGGCCCTCAGCTCTAGCCCAGTGTGGGCCACCTAACTTCAACGAATCGGAGACTCTTGGCACCTGGCAGGGTACAATGCCCGCGCCTCCCCACCATCAAGAAATGTAGCAGGCGGAGGGAAGGAGCTAGAAGGCTCTGTGTGTGTGTGTGTGTGTGTGTGGAGGGTGGTTGGCAGGGGTGAAGTGAAGGGGTGGCATTCTGTTGTCCCCAGAACGTGCCGGTGGCATTGTTTCATTTTCCGCTTTTCATGAGAGCCGCGCTTGCGGATCGAAATCCCCAGGCTGGGGTTGCCCTTCGCACTGTGGTGAGCCCTGTGCCCCATTTAAAGGGCTGGGCTGGGCTTACAGGGTGCCCCCCCCCTTCTTCTTCTTCTTCTTCAGTTCCCAGGCAGTTATTAGGGAAGCGTGGCTGGGACGCTTCAAATGAAAACGCTACTGTATCCGAGATGCAGGTTCACGGTGCGCCGCTGCCGAGAAAAGCTGCCAAGAATGTATTGTGAACAGCTGCCAAGCCAAACACGCGCACCCGGCCAGGGCGGCCGGCTCACTTCTGCAAATAGAGGGGAAAAAATCGACTTTCTAATTTGGAGTGGCTCTACAACTAAGAAAAATCACTCCAGTGATTGTTCTAAAAATATTCCAGAGGCAGCACGTTCTGGAAAGACCTCAGGATGCGAGCGTCTCTTAATTGTACTTTGTACGTAATCTCTCTGGATCATGTGTTGTGTGTGTGTGTGTGTGTGTGTGTGTGTGTGTGTGTGTGTGTGTGTGTGTGTGTGTGTGTGTGAAATCACTGAAGCTTATGTGGTCATTCCCCCTCCTCCCCCAGGCGTCTCCCCCCTCTCCCCCTCAAGTCCTCCATCCACGATGGCAGCGTGAGAGGGGTGTACGCAGCAGAAATGATATTTTTATCTCGCTGGCTTCAGGAAGTAGATTTGGGTTTTCAGCTCCTGCAGCCGCTCACCGTTGCAAGGTTCACAGCCGAGCTGAGCGGTGGAATCTAGGGCAGCCCTGATGCCCAGTCGAACTCTGGCCGGGAGGCAGCCCCAGCCCAGAGCGCTTCTTGGTGGCTGGCCAGTGGCAGAGGACTGCTCTCTCTCTGCCAGTTCAAGCCGCCCGTCTCCTGTCCAAGGCACGAGGCTCCCCGGGAGCCCTGGATTCACGGCTGCAGGCAACGCTGACATTCCAGTGCTTTCTGGATTGATGAAACAGACTGGGCTTCCACAGTTCATTCATTGCCAAAAGGAAATGATGTGACCCCTTCTCCCCCCCTCCACCCCCGCCCCGCACGTCCCCGCTCTGCTCTGTTGGATCTTCTCAGCATCACTCTCTCGCTCCCACCCTGCACACGCTTCCTCACTCCCTCTTCTGGCTTTCTGGCTTCCCTCTTTGCAGTCTGTTCTGGTAGGCTCAGGGAAAGTGCCCACAAGAGGCCAGTGTTGAAGCTGTGGGTCCAGCCCTGGGCTGTTCGTGTGCCTGGAGCTGCAGGATCTTGGAGCGTGGGCACTCTTCAAGGGGAGGCTGTCCTGTGCCTTGTAAGATGTTGTGAAGCTTCTATTATCCTAGACACCAGGACCACCCCAACTCTGTTAGTTGTATGAACCTCAAAAAAAATGCCCTTCAGGGGCTGGGAAGGTGGCTCAGTGGTAGAGCGCTTGCCTTGCATGCATGAGGCCCTGGGTTCGATTCCTCAGCACCACATAAGCAGGAAAAAAAAGCCAGAAGTGGCGTTGTGGCTCAAGTGGTAGAGTGCTAGCCTTGAGCTGAAAAGCTGAGGGACAGTGCCCAGGCCCAGAGTTCAGGCTCCACGACCGGACCCCCCAAAAAAAAATACCCTTCAAAGTCCTTGAGGGGGCAAAGCCGAGAACTACTGGTCTAGCTTGCTTTCCAAACCAGCAGCACCAGAAAAGGTCCTAGAGCGTATTTGTCTCTGTCTGTGTGTTTAAGAATAAGAAATAGGACTGGGAAGGTAGCTCAGTGGTAGAGTGCTTGCCTTGTATGCATGAAGCCTTGGGTTTGATTCCTCAGCACCATATAAGCAGAAAAAGCCAGAAGTGGCACTGTGGCTCAAGTGTTAGAGCACTAGCCTTGAGCTGAAGAGCCGAGAGACAGCATCCAGGCCCAGAATTCAAGCTCCACAACTGACCAAAAACAAAAAACAAAGAATAAGAAATGGTTAGGCAGACACCAGTGGCTCACACTTGTACTCCTAGCAACTCAAGAGGCCAAGATTGGGGTTCAAAGCCAGCCTCAGCAGGAAAACCATAAGACTCCTATCTCCAATTAAGCATAAAAAAAAACTGGAAGTGGAGTTGTAGCTCAAATGGCAGAGAGCTAGCCTTGAGCCAAAATGCTCACAAACAGCACCAAGGCCCTGTGCTCAAACCCCAGGCACACAGACAGACAGACAGACAGACAGACACACACACCCACAAGAAATAACAGGGTGGAATTCACCCCTGAAGTGTATATTTTAAGAAGTTATTAAGCCGAGTGTCAGGGGCTCACGCCTGTCATCTTCTCTACTCAGGAGGCTGAGATCTGAGCATCCAGGTTCAAAGCTGCCCAGGCAGGAAAATGTATGAAATTCTTATTTCCAGTTAACTATGAACAAACCAGAAGTGGAGCTATGGTGCTAGCTTTGAGCAAAAAAATGTACTTGCAGCCGCAGTGTTGGCAAACACACATGTGTATAAAAGTTGTTGTAGGACACCTCTGTTTGAGGGTGACCGTGATAGGCCTTGTGGGGTTGAGTGTCCAGTTGGCCCTAACAGGCCTTCCTGCAGGACATGTATGGCCAGGTAGACCAGATGTCTGTACTGGCATATGCTGGTTATGATTATTCTATAAACATTTCTCTATGCTAAACTTAAGGACAGCTCTACTAGAATTAGTTCCTGAGAGTCTTCCTGGTTAAGGATGGACAGTTTGGGGGCCTTTGTCAGTGTTCCTAGAATGTTCTCTGGGACCTCTGCTTTTATTGTCCTTCCTTCCCTCCTTTCTCCACTCCCTCTCTTTCCCTCTTTTCTTTGAGATCTTTTGGCCCAAAGGTAGGGACTGGACCCAACCCATTCCTGGGCAGGCGCCTTGTTCTAATGGTACACATTGTCACCATTTACAAGAATCATGCGGTGGCTTTAAATGGTGGCTCATTGCTGGAGCACCAAGTATGATCGGTGCCTGGTGTCACTGCTTCTATCAGCAGAGCCATCTTTGAGAAATCTAGAATCTGGGGGCCAGTGGGTATCGTGCTGGGCTTTCTTGGATCGCCAGAAAATCACTAGAGTGATTTTTCTGGACTCTTGTGATTTTTCTGGACTCGGCTAGAACCCAGGCTTCCGGGGCCGAGCAGGCCTGGAGGTATTTCAGACATTTCAAACTCCTGGGACATCCCTCCCCCAGTGTCTAAGCATCTAGATTTTCAGGCTCTCTGGGTGTGGCCTGGCAGGACCGTCCAGGGACCCTGTAGCTGAAGATGGTACAGTTTGGGGCTGTGGTTCCCCAGCCCCACCCGACCCGTCCCCCACCTCCTTTGTCACTAGCTTAGCCTTCTCTGCCAGTGCACGCTTCCTCCTGCCTCTTGGCATCTGCCCATGGTGCTTTCATGCTGTCCTCCGGGGGTGGTGGTCGGTGATGAGAAGATAAACTGGCACAGCCCCTGCGGGTCACTGAACAGAGCCAGAACCACAGCTAGCTCTGGCCATGCAGCCACCTTGCTGGGGCTATTGGCGTTTGGAGAGAGGTGTGTTGAGTGGGGCTGGAATTGCTTGCTGACATTCCTTTTCTCTCCCGTGTGTGTGTGTGTGTGTGTGTGTGTGTGTGTGTGTGTGTGTGAGAGAGAGAGAGAGAGAGAGAGAGAGAGAGAGAAAGAGAGACATTACCCCTGCATTTTTGTGTGAAGACACACCAGCTCTCTTCTGGGGTGGTAGTGTTGGCCCGTCTCCGAATCCTCCGGTTTTCTAAGCGTGCATCCGGGTACCCAGAAACTCCGCTGCTGTCAGGCTGTGGCTGGCGGTGATGACCAGCGGCTGCCGGCAGCGGCTGGAGGATGCTTGGCACCATGGCAGAGGCAAAGCGCTGCAGAAGAGCCGCAGGTTTTTCATATGGAAATGTGGAATAATGGGGTGATTAAATAGAGCTGTATATTAAAGTACATCTGACATTAGAATTACCATAATGTGCTGTAGCCTTAGGCTGAGTACTTTATTTGCCATCTGCGTCGGCCCAAAATCCCCCGGGGAAGCGCTAAAATATTCTGAATAAACTCAGCTCCAGTTCTTATTGAGAGTAAAATACCATTTGTGGCACGTCGTATTGATTCGTCTTAATTGTGGTACAGAAAAGAACATTCACTGGCTGATGACTTTTGTGCTCCGTGACAAGCTGGCTGGAGTTTCTCTAACACTGCAGTTGGTTAACCTGGGCAGACAGGCGGCCGCGACTGGGTGGGCACCTGGGCTCCAGTGTGGGAGCTCCCGCGCCAGCTCCTGCCCCCGCCCCAGGCAACTGGGCACAGCTGGGGCTCCCTGCCAGCTCCTTGCCCTCCCGGGGGAGGGGAGGGCGGAGAAAGGGACCCTGTTCCTCCCTGCACCCAGCCTCTTCAACACACAAGCACTGGCTGCCTCTAGAAAGGGCTGCAGCCCACAGGCTTAGCACCCACTCTCAGAACTGTGAATATTTCAGGAAACAAAACTAAAAGGAGATAAGGAAGGAAGGAAGGAGGAAGGGAGGGAGGGATATAAGGAAGGAAGGGAAGGAGAAAGTGATAGAGACAAAGATGAGATAGAAAGAAAAAAAGGAGAAAGAGAAAGAGAGAAAGGACAAGGCCAGAAGTCAGTTTTTATGCCTATGATTTTATCTACTCTGGAGGCTGATATCTGAATCGTGGTTTAGAGGCAGCCCCAGGCAGAATAGTCTGTGAGACTCTTATTTCCAATTAACCACCAAAAGTCAGAAGTGGAGTTCTGGCTCAAGTGGTGGAGCACTAACCTTGAGCAGAAAAGCTCAGGGACAGTGCCTAGGCCCTGAGTTCAAGCCTCAGTGCTGGTACAAACACTAAAACAAAACAAAAACCAAAACTAAAGCAAAAAAAAAAAAAAACAAAACCACCACACACAAAACAACAAAAGCAAGGAAGAGAAGCTACCACCCAGGCAAAGCCATGCTTGGCAGGTCCCTGCATAGGGGCTTTGAGACCTGGTGTGGCTCAGGGAACCTTTGGGAGGGCGACGGGAGAAGGTTCTTACAAAATGCAGTGTAGATAAATGAGCCATCAGGGGTAAATATTGGGTGATCCGTGCAGCCCTTCCTCATTCATAAGGTCCAGTTTTTACCCTATAATTGCCTATCATTATACACAATTTAAATATTCAAACATTCTCCACAAACCCTGGGCTAGCATGTTTTTATTACAAATTCAGAACAAGGGAATAACCTTTAACTTCAGAGACAAATGAGACAAATTTACAAGTGCATATCTGCTGTTTTCTTGTGCTTTATCAATCCCTGCGGACCGGAACACTTTTGCTATAACACTACTCTGAACAATATACATATATTACTACTTGTTTGTAGTGTGTGGGTAATGAGTCCCCTCTGCATTGGCTAACCTATATAACCGGGCGTCGAAGCTCTCCATAATGCCAATTAGCTCTAAGGAGCTAAATGTACACTCCATTAAAACAAGATTTACTGCTCTTGCCATACTTCTTGGGGTAGAAAGTGGAGATTTTTGTGGATTTAAGGAAAGGATGGGTCTAGACTTGCCTGTGAAGGAGGTGGTGATGTACGGGGAGGAGAAACTTCCAGTGTCTTCAGGAAAGACTCAGATCCTACTTGAGAGAAGAGCTGTGGTTCATGCCTGCATCTTTTCTCCCCCTGCCCCCCCTTTTCCTTTCTTTCTTTTTTTGAAATGCTGTTATTGAGGCTTGAACTCTGGGCCAGGCAACTTCCCTTAGGTTTTTTTTTTTGTTGTTGTTGTTTGGTAGTGGGGCTTGAACTCTGGGCCTGGGTGCTGTTTCTCATCTCTTCAACAAGGCGGGTGCTCTACCACTTGAGCCACAGTGCCACTTCCAGCTTTTGTTGAGTAGTTTATTGGAGATGAGTCTCACAGACTTTCCTGCCCCCACTGGCTTTGAACCATGATCCTCAGATCTCAGCCTCCTGAGTAGATTAGGATTACAGGCGTGATCCACTGGAGCCTGGCCCTTAGTTTTTTTCACTCAAGGCTGGTACTCTATCATTTTGGCCACAGGTCCATCTCTGGCTTTTTGCTGATTAATTGGAGATAAGTGTCTCCTGGGCTTTCCTGCCTGGGCTGGCTTTGAACCATGATCCTCAGATCTCAGACTCTTGAGTAGCTAGAATTACAGGCGTGAGCCACTATCACTATCTTCCCTCCCCCCCCCCCCGCCCCCCCCCCCCCCCCGCCACCAAATTTCCTCTTTTGGGCCTTTAGCTGTATCAGCAGCAGCCCCCCCCCCCCCCCCCCCCCGTTCCTGCCAATCCTCCCTGCAAAGGCATAGATAGGCCCCTTTCAGGGAAGGCTAACAGAAGTAGATTTCAAGGGAATCAGCCAACATATTTGTCTTATTCAAAGAAGACTGATAACTCGTTCTGGTGAATTTGAGTGCTGTGCAGAGAGGGTAGCTTTGAAGATGATGATGTTGTGGCAGTTTTTGTAAGCACTGCAACGTTGTGGCAGTTGTTTTATTTTGTAATAAGTACTACCCCGAGCTGCCACACGGGACATCCCCTTGGGCCGTGTGTCCTGCCCCCACTCTTCCATCTTTCTGACAAACACCACCATTTCACCCCACCCTGAGATGCCCGGCGGTCAGCGATTTTGCTGTTTTGGGGCTGGTGACAGTTTCCTGAGCCTGAGACTGCACACCTGTTCTCACCACAAAATCGAACGGTTGAAGTCAAGGCTATTTTGGGAAAGCTAGCATGCACGGTGCCCGCAGCCATTGTGTCATTTGAAGACCTTCCTTTTCTACCAAGAGCCTAGACCCTGTTTCCGAAGGTGGATTCACAGAATCCTGGAGGATTCTGATTTGCTAGATGGATTTCAAAAAGTGTCTCTTCCATGTTGATCCTCCTGGACTGCATTGGAAGTTTCATTTGTTGGTGACACACGGTTTCACAGTTTGGCGAGGTGGATTTGAAGCTCTGTACAGGGTTGACCTGAGGGTTTTTTTTTTTAAAGCTGTACAGAGATTTTTGTTAAACCAAATAGTTCCTGGCTTGAGTAGGTCTCTGGTGTGGACTTGAAAGGCGTCTGTCTTCCTTTTGGCACTTTCCCCTGGGATTGGCGCTCTACCTGCTAAGTTTCCTAACTGTTTTTAGACCTTCCTCAAAAGGATGCCCATCCTCACTTGTCATTTCCACCTCCAGCTGCTCCTCCTCTTTTGAGTATAGGTCCTTCTTTCCTTCCATACCATCTTCTGGAAGATTTCCTCTGGCAGGAATGCCCTTTTCCTTTTCTACTCTGCACCATGGCCTCATTTTTTTCCCTTCTGACCTCAGCGCTGAGGTCTCTTCCTTCCTCACCCCATGTTCCTCCTCCTCTCAGGTCCAGCCAGTAGCACACAGTTCCTTAGTCACCATGGCTTGAACAGTTTCTAGATGTCTCCCTGTCTCAAGGACTCTGGACTCCATGAGGACAGCCCTTCCTCGCCAGGTCCTGCTGCTCAGAGGGCTTGGCCCAGACTCCTGTGTAGAGCGTCTGCAGATTGCAGGGAGGAAGAAAGGGGGGAGCAGAGCTTGGTGGGGCTCAGAAGCAGAGGTAATGAAGCCTTGGGCGTTCCTCGTCCTCACTCTCTCCTCTTAGAAGGAGCCTCTCTGAGCTTAACATTTGTTAACTTGGGGGATGGCGATGGTGGTTGGTGAGAGGGGAGGGAGCCCTGGGAATCTGGATGGGTGGCGGATGTGGTGGGTGAGTATTGTGTCCTCAGTTTCTCTTTTGTCCTTTGGTAAGCCAAACTGCTTTCTCCCTCTCCAAGCCAGGCATTCTGCTCCCTGTGCACTTATGTGGTCTCTGCCTTGCCGGCCTTTTTCTCTGTTGCCTGGGGGTACCTCTTGCT
Source organism: Dipodomys spectabilis (assembly GCF_019054845.1). Classification (NCBI taxonomy): domain Eukaryota; kingdom Metazoa; phylum Chordata; class Mammalia; order Rodentia; family Heteromyidae; genus Dipodomys; species Dipodomys spectabilis. The sequence continues at coordinate 1,485,115 of NW_024870834.1, forward strand.
CTGGGGTCCAGCTTCAACATCACTTCTGTGTCCCTCTGCTTGCCTGCCCCTCCTTTCTGGACATTCTAGAGTTCCTCAGTAGCTTCTGCTTGACTTGAGAATGTTCTGAGTCTACTGTGTCACCGCCTCCATACCCGGACTTCCATCTGTGGCTTCCTGGAGGGAGGGAAGTAAGCTGGCTGGCATTTCTGGGCAAAGCTGGCCGTCTAGGGAGAGTCATAGTGGGGGGAGCTCTTTGTTTGAGGTTGCAGGGGGAAGGCTGCAAGTCCGGAGCTTTTTCTTGCAGCCTAAGTTAACCCCAGGCAGGTGGAATCAGGCATTTTTCCTATGCAGCTCAGACCCCACCCAAAGAAATAGAGGTCACAGAACTGAATCTGTGTGAGGGTTTCCCAGTACCTTAAGGCCTCTTTCTTCACTGCTGCCCTGGAAACCCTGCAGGTTGCTTCCCCTGTCCAGCTGTCTGGCATTTGTAGGTGCTAATGGAATGGGCATGGTTGGGTCAGGCCCTTTCTCAGGGCTGCTGATTGCAGTCCCAGTGCCGGTGGGAGAGGGAGGTAGCTGTCTTCTGTACATCCAGACACAGCTCCAGCCTGGGGCCAGGCTGAATCCCTGGTTTCCACATAACAAGCCATGCGACCCCGGGCTCTATGCAACTGTGGTGAGACTTAGTTTCCTTTTCCTAGAAGGTCTGGGTAGAAACTTGCTTTCTAAGGAGGACTCAGCATCCTCCTGATGCCCAGAACATCACAGAAGCCCCGTAGTGCGTGGCACGTGTGTGCTGTAGGCAGGTGGAATACACCAAGGTCAAGATGAAAGAGCAGTGACATGGGAACACAGGGTTCCCATCAGCTGGATCTGAAGGTTGTCTCCCTGGTAGAGAGTTGGAGATAGGTGTTCTGGGCCCAAGAATGGCAATGGAGGAGCAGGTTTGTAGGTGTGAAAACAGTCAGTCCAAAGAGACGACCGAGAGGCAGGTGGCAGGGCCTGCTGTGCACAATAGACGGTGGGTGGCAGAGAATGGGGCAGGGAGGGAGGTTGTGAGCACTGAGGGGAGGGAAGCTCACTCCTTCACCATGCAGTAGGCAGTGGCAGGGTGATCTTGTTTTGTCCTGGTGCTCTGATGGTAGCATGTGGCTGGTGAAAGGCACAGGCGGTGCTGGGCAGGGCCTGCATCCAGCACGCCCAAGGAAAGGTAGTTTGCTAAGTGCGGAGCTATAGTCTGTACCTGAGTGGTGGTCCTGAGGTAGTGGAAAGAGCCCCAGGCATGGAGTCAGGAGGTGCCTCAGGCCTGGGCAGACGCCCTTGTCCTGGTAGAGCTGGCTTCTAGAACACCAACTGTGGAAACACACCAAACACGATGATGGCACAAGGGGTATCTTTTCCACCTCTTCGTGTCCCATGTTCTCAGTGCCTTCTTCGTGGATGACCTCATCTCAAGCCCTTAACTAAAACAGTCCCTCATCGCACAGCAAGGGACCCCAGGAAAAAAGGTGCTGCCTTCTCTGACATAACGCGGTGCCCAACACCCTTGGAAATCCAGAGACTTGAACAGAGGCTCCAGAGTGAGGCCAGAAGGACCAGGGACTCCTGCTGGCAAAGGCTGAGAACACGTGCCAAGCCGTGGGACCCCTCGTGACCACAGACCACAGGCCGTGATGGTACACATGCACAGTCCGTAAGACCACCTCTGTCCTGCTGGCAGGGAGCTTAGAATCCAGCCAGCAATTTAACTTGTTCATTAAACAATCCCAGGCCACCAATGTGTTCTCGAGGGCTTGCTTCTTTATTCCTTCGTAACGTGTCGTGAGGTGCCGTTGCAAACGTGAGGTGATGAGAGGAAAGAAGGCTGGCATAGTGCAGGTCCCTGACCCCCAAATAGCTGAGCCCTTGCAGCTTCCCTGTCCTAGCACCCTAAGCATCTCCCGAGTACCACTCACAGATTTCATGAAACAACTGAGCAGGTTATTAGGTGCTGCCTTGCTCCCCACCCCTGATGCTAAATGGTATCCCCAGTTACCAACAGAGATTCAGGCCCATACAAGGAACGCAGCCCTTGTTTGTTCAATGAATGAATGAATGAATGCATGAACAAAAGGCAGAGGTATTCATTACCCTCAGCAGGACATGAAGCATTACCCAGTTGATTCAGCACTGTCTGTTCTGATCCTTCACTTCCTGAGCTTTTGTGTGCCCAGATCCATGGACAGCAAAGAGGCCCAGGCACACTTCATTTGGTCAAGGTTTTCAGGAGTATGGAGTTTAAGAAGATTCCAGGGCCTGGGGGAGAGTGCTGGGATCGATTGGCAATGTCTGCCACAGGCACTGGTGTAGGGGAATGAATGTAACACCACCAAACACCACTCCTCTGTGAACCGCTTGCTTTGAAAAGTTTTTTGTCTTCTAAACAAATGACATGTATCACATTGCCACGAGCAAATTGGTGTGATTTCACCAAGTGATTGCAATTCTAGTCCAAAGAATACATTTCAATATTTTGTTAGCACATGGGCTGGAATGAAAGGTAAAAATACCAAGGCACACACAGCGACTTCCAATCTATCCCTGGTGCCTTGGCTCTGGGATTCTAGGCGTCTGCACAGTTCTCTCTTGACCTGGATTTCATCTAACAGCATGACACACGAGAGCCCAGACACTTGTCAGCTGTGGAGGCTCAGGCACATCCCGCCATCTCTCCCAGCGCTCAGTTTCCTCATCTGTGACATGGCCACCATGACATTTGGCACGTCGGGGGTTGGAGCACAGTGTGAGGCCTGGGTTACCGTGGTAGACTTGGGCGTGGCTCATGGTATGGCCTTCCTGGAGTTGGCATGACCAGTGTTGTCTTTGGTGTTGGTGGAGAGTAACATTGAACACAATATTAATTATCATCATTTTGGAACTGGAGATAGCTCTGCTCACAGTCAGTGTTTGGAAGAGAGCAAGGCAGTTTCCCTCTGCTTGGGCAGCCCCGATGGACATCCCAGAGTCCAGAGAGGAGACCAGACTTGTTGCAGGACACCCCGAGAGCTGCTTCCTCTCCCTCGGCATCTTGTGGACCCTTCATTAGGTCTCCTAATGAAGATACCCAGCAGGTCTGGAGGCAGCCTGGCCAGCTCACAGCTGATCTCGGTGGGGAAGCCCCAGAAGGCATGGGCCCACCACTTTCTGGCCTTGTGACTTTGTTTCTCTAAGCTTCATGTTGTCATCGGCCGGCAGAGGTACAGCCTTGCCTGGCCCCTCCAGCCATGATAAGCAATGATGAACTAGCTCATGCGGGAGAAAATGCCAGATTGGCTGGGAAAGACTTTATAACCTGCAGAGTGACCAACCAAGCTCAGGCACTGGTTCCCCTGCTCACACAGTTGTGGCCACAAAATCCCTTTCAGGGCAGAATGCCCTTCCATTGGGTATCAATGATGTGTTTGTCTTTGGATAATAACTCAATTAAAGCTGTGCTTTTTATTGAACATCCCTAATACCTTTATTGGTCTTATTAAGAGTCATCAGCACAGTAAGGAGGAACAATTATTGAAAGCTTATTTTAAAAAATCTACTAGCAGAGGGAGAATAGTATTTCAGTATGGAGTCCAGTTTCCTATCCATTCCCGAGTGTCATAATAAAAAAAAATTCTGTTTCCTTAATGTCTGCAAGTTTCTACTTCCTGGAACCTGTACTGTATGAGGCAGGATGCATTACAGCTCCTCTGGGGTTTTACTGCAGCCAGAGTTACACCGGAAGACATTCCTGAAACATCCAAAGACCTGGTCTGAGGCTGGGTAACAAAAAGCAAAATACACAAACCCACTGCTCATTTGCCTGGTAGTGAGCGATTTATAAGGACAAGATCTCACCTGGAGACTGGGGTATGATTTCTCTCTTAATGATGTGAAAGCATGAGAGGTTAATAGGACTTCACTGGGGAGGAGGTAGAAGATCATCCAGTCATGCCGGAGCAGTTGTCATTTTGAAGGAAGATGTCATGGGATCTCTGTAGATCCAGTAAGCAAAGAAGATCTAGCATGGGTTTCTATCAACTGACACAAAAAAAGATCTGAGAGAGGAGGGAAGGAAACAGACAAGGAAAGCGCCAACTCTGAGTTCTGAGTAGCCCAGTGTGATTTCGTGAGCAAAATGGAGCTGACATGTCTGGGTCTCTAGGCCAGGATGGATGCTTCTGGGTAAACTGTTTCTAAATAATCTAGGCCTCAACGTATCCTTGGAATCTCAGCAGCCACAGTGGCTCTGTGGTGTATGTGGATCTGGTCTGGTCACTCCCAAAGCAGCCCCGCTGTGCTGCTGAACTGGAGGAGGGAGATAAAGGCAACATTTGGCCCAGCCCTAAGTCCTCCGTGTACAATGAACACTCTGTGACTGCACTGCTTCTTACAAGTATTGTCCCAAGTGGCTCTTCAAAGACTCTGACATTGTTGAGTGATGTGTGTGTGTGTGTGTGTGTGTGTGTGTGTGTGTGTGTGTGTCCGTGCGTGTGGGTCCTGGGGCTTACCCAGGGCCCGAGTGCTTTCTCTGAGCTTTTTCTCTCAAGGCTAATGGTCTATCACTTGAGCCATAGCTCTACTTCTGACTTTTTGCTGGACAGTTGCAGATCAGAGTCCGATGGACTTTTCTGCCTGGGATAGCTTCTAAGTGTGATGCTCCAATCTCAGGCTCCTTGCAGCTAGGATTATAGGTGTGAGCCACTAGCAGCCTAGCTTTTTAGTTCTTAAAACTGAGCAACCCCATGTTCAGGGTTCCTTCTAGGTGGGAGATGGCTATGAAACCATAATATGGAAATGAATGTTTTCTTTAAAAAAATAAAGGAAGAGGAAAGAGTTGTCTGGGGAGGACCTTTGAGAGCTGGAAGGTATTTGAAAACTGGGAAGCTTGTCAGGCCATTGACTGTTTGGAATGGTGCCAGTCTTGGGACGGGGTCTTCCACCCAGAGCAGTTCAGGAGCTCAGGTAAAGACAACTCTTACTCGCGATGCCAAGGGATCCTGCGGTCTGACTCAATGAATAAATACAGGTCTCCATCCAGTTCCTGGGTGATGAGTTACGGACAGGGAGCATCTTATGTGTGCTCCTCCAAATCTGTCTTTCTTTCTTTGTATTTAACAAGAAGTGGGATTGACTGAGCTTCGGAACACCTGGGTAACATGCTTTCCAGCAGTGGCCATTCTGAGTTAAAAAAAAAAGTAATCATTTATTTCTTTACTCCCTATCTGCCTTTGAATGCCCTAGAACTTTTTTAGAAAAAATGTGGGTCACCAAATCTAGGAGCAAGAAATGCTTCAGAACTACCCAAGGAAACAAAGATAATAAAAAGAGTTGGGAAGGGCCTGGGAAGGTGGCTCAGTGGTAGAGGGCTTGCCTTGCATGCATGAGGCCCTGGGTTCGATTCCTCAGCACCACATAAGCAGAAAAAAAAAAGCCGGAAGTGGTGCTGTGGCTCAAGTGGTAGAGCGCTAGCCTTGAGCTGAAGAGCTGAGGGACAGTGCCCAGGCCCAGAGTTCAGGTCCCATGATTCCCCGCCCCCCCCCAAAAAAAAAGAGCTGAGAGGGGGCTGGGCACATTCTGACTTAAATCTACCAAGAGCCATGGCAGCTGTGTGTGCCGTAAGTCGATTAATTAGAGTGGTTGGAGCCGGGTGAAGGGTGTAGACATGCTCTTTAACTTGAAAATCTATGACTTCATAGGATGTGGCTCTTCATTTGTGTTATTAGCCCTTGTGTCTAAAAAGGACTTTCATTTATCTTCTTATTACTTATTTATTCTGCCTTGCTCCCCCAAAAAGCGAGGAGCAGCCTAAACATGCTTCTGGTCCGTCCTTCGGTGAGCCCTCTGAGGTACGGCATTCAGTTTCCCAAGCACATTGCCGGGTAGGACATGGTGCACCTGGAAGCCCAGAAGTGAGCACCATGGGGGTTCCAGGACCTTTGAGGCAAAATAGGGAAGAACCATCATTTCTGTATGAAGGACCAAACTGCCCGTTATGATGACAGGACTGCTTGATATCTCGCAGAAAGTAAACAGCCTTCACCAGGCACCTGGTGGCTCATGTCTGCAATCCTAACTACTCAGGAGGTTGAGATCTAAGGATTGTGGTTCCAAGTCAGCCCATATAAGAAAGTCCATGAGATTTGTATAGTCATTAACCACCCAAAAAGCTGGAAGTGGGGCTGTGGCTTACGTGGTAGAGGGCTAGCCTTGAGCAAAATGCTTAGGGATAGTGCCCAGGCCCTGAGCTCAACAAACCCCAGTATAAGAAGGAAGGGAGGGAGGGAGGGAAGGAAGGAAGGAAGGAAGGAAGGAAGGAAGGAAGGAAGGAAGGAAGGAAGGAAGGAAGAAAGGAAGGAAGGAAGGAAAAAATTGCCTTAGATTTCCTTGAGATTTTCTGCCCTTTACTTACTGTCTTCCCATGCCACTCATTATACAGATGGCAGTGATGTGTAAAATAAATAATCTTGGGCTTGTAAAAGCATATCTAGGTGTCCAGTCCTCTTGGCTCTGTGGTCCAGGTGAATCTCTGCCCTATTCCCTATTCACCTTTGGGTGAAATAATGTACATGGGGTATCTGAGCAGTCCTGGCCCTGTTGAAGCTGACAAGGCAAACCTGAGAGAGGTATACTCTGTAGACTGCAGCAGGGGATGGAATTGGGAGAGCATGATTCCTGGGTCATGTGATTTTTAAAGCAGGTGACAAAGGACCACTAATGTGGCTGCAAACATCACAAAAGGTGAAGCCCTTCTCAATGGGTGGAGAAAAGACACTTTCTGCTTGGGATTGCACAAGTCCTTTATGTTCTTCTTACCTTTTTGTGCTTCTACTTGGACTTGAACTCAGGGCCTCAAGCTCCTGCTTGATTTTTCTGCTCAAGGCTGGTGTTCTACCACTTGAGCCATACCTTCACTTCTGGCTTTTTACAGGTTAATTGGAGACAAGAGTATCATGGACTTTCCTGCCTGGGCTGGCTTTGAACCCAAATCCTCAGATGTCAGCCTCCTGAGTAGCTAGGATCACAAGTGTGAGCCACCCATGCCTAGCCTTGCAGAAGTACTTTAAACAGGCTGACTGAGCAGCTAGGATGTGGAACAGCTGTATCCATGTCTCCACAGTCCCTTACTGATTGTAATGGGGTACCATGACAGTGTGCATGTTTGGCCTCATCCAAGACTACTAACAACTATTAACAATGTTCATGTCCGCCTTAAAATCTTCCAGATACAGGCAAGTTTGAGAAAACAGAAGGTTTTTTTTTTCCCCCCCAAGATTGCAGCTTGCACAGCCGTGCCGGGTCTGGTCTGGGTTCCTGTTCCTATTGTAGCTGATGACACAAGGCAGGGCCTGTCCTCGCCTGTCACTCTTGGGTAAAGCATTAGGACGGCTCTGGCTGGCAGGGCAGTGGCCTCGCCCCGAGGTTGAGGGCAGCTGCCAGACAGCTTGAGATGAAAGGTTCGGCCTCTGTTTTGTGACTGCCCCAATGATGGACAACGACCGTGACATTTTGGCTCCGTGCCACCAATGTCCGCTGTAATTTGCTACTGATGTCACTAGTGCCAGTTGCTGACAAATCAGGGCTTTCAGTCGTTCATCTTGACTGTACTGCTGCATTTGGCCACTGTCCTTCATTGATTTGTATTCCAGACTTCGAGGCTCTCCTTTAGCTAATGTATCCCACCTGGTTGGAAGTCTGTAGGATCAGTTTCCACACCATGGGGGGACATGTATGAAGACACATGCAACATGTTAAATTTCTTGGGTCGTGTATCAACATTCTGGAGGTGTGGTGTATGAAACTTTACTTTCCTGTAGTGAAACTCTCAAATACAGAGGTATCACCGGATTTCTCTAAAAGAAAAATGGAGCCAGGTGTCCTTGGCTCATGCTTATCATCCTAGCTGCTCAGGAGGCTGAGATCTGAGGATCATGGTTTGAAGTCAGCCCAGGCAGGTAAGGTGTGACACCTTTTATCTCCAGTTAGCCAGCAAAAAACTGGAAGTGGAGTTGTGGCTCCAGTAGTTGAGCTCCAGCCTTGAGTGCAAAAGCTAAGGGACGGCGACCAGGCCTTGAGTTCAAGCTCCAGCTGTAGCGTGCACTCACGCACACGTGCACGCACACACATACATTTACATCATCTCATGAGTTTTTTTTTTAAAGAAAAAATCCACAATGCTTGTAAGCAAATGCAGCTGTGTATGTGTGTGTGTATATCTGTGTACTGGTACTGAGCTTGAACTCAAGGTTTCACACTCTGTCTCAGCTTTTCTGTTCGAGGTTGATGCTCTACCATTTGAGCTATACTTCCACTTCTGACTTTTTTGGTGGTTAATTGGAGATAGGAGTCTTTCAGATTTGTCTGCCCACGCTGGCTTTGAAGGTGATCCTTAGACCTCAGCCTCCTGCTTATCTGGGATTACAGGCGTGAGCCACCTGTGCCAGGCTAGGACAATAGGACTTGATTTGGGTATTTGTGGAACACCCTTATATCAAGTATGGTCCAGAAACACTGATCCCAAAGGGAGGGGAGGGGAGGAGGATGGTGATTTTGTCCCACCCCCCTCAACACTGGAAGTCAGGATGTCCTAGAGTCTACAATGCCGGGGACAGCCATCCACACACCAGCACAAATGATGGGAACTTTAAACAGCAACAGTGCCTTGTTTGAGGAACCCGGTCTGGGCCTGCTAGAGTGTGAAAGGCGCCCTATGTGGATGAAGTCTGCCCTGATTATGTTTTATGGAGTCTCTACTTTTAATAACTCCTGGTACTAGGTGTGTGCGTGTGGGGGGAGAGGGTTGGTCAGGTCAGGTATTCTCAGCCACCTACCCTCCTGTCCCTCTGAGAGAGGAGGACCAGAACACCTTTAGGGGGGTGAAGCCAGGCCCCCAGGGGCCCCGTGTGACCCAGCCGGTGCCCTCTCTTTTCGCCCCCCCCCTTCCCCAATCGTCCTGCCCCTTCTCACACGGCCGTCTGCCTTTCTGTCCCTGTGTCTCCCCAGGTAAAGATGAGCCTTCCAGCTACATTTGCACAACCTGCAAGCAGCCCTTCAACAGCGCGTGGTTCCTGCTGCAGCACGCGCAGAACACGCACGGCTTCCGCATCTACCTGGAGCCGGGGCCGGCCAGCAGCTCGCTCACGCCGCGGCTCACCATCCCGCCGCCCCTGGGGCCCGAGGCCGTGGCCCAGTCCCCGCTCATGAATTTCCTGGGCGACAGCAACCCCTTCAACCTGCTGCGCATGACGGGCCCCATCCTGCGGGAGCACCCGGGCTTCGGGGAGGGCCGCCTGCCCGGCACGCCGCCCCTCTTCAGCCCGCCGCCGCGCCACCACCTGGACCCGCACCGCCTGAGCGCCGAGGAGATGGGGCTCGTCGCCCAGCACCCCAGTGCCTTCGACCGAGTCATGCGCCTCAACCCCATGGCCATGGACTCGCCGGCCATGGACTTCTCCAGGCGGCTCCGCGAGCTGGCCGGCAACAGCTCCACGCCGCCGCCCGTGTCGCCGGGCCGCGGCAACCCTATGCACCGGCTCCTGAACCCCTTCCAGCCCAGCCCCAAGTCCCCGTTCCTGAGCACGCCGCCGCTGCCCGCCATGCCCCCGGGCGCCGGCACGCCGCCGCCGCAGCCGCCCGCCAAGAGCAAGTCGTGCGAGTTCTGCGGCAAGACGTTCAAGTTCCAGAGCAACCTCATCGTGCACCGGCGCAGCCACACGGGCGAGAAGCCCTACAAGTGCCAGCTGTGCGACCACGCGTGCTCGCAGGCCAGCAAGCTCAAGCGCCACATGAAGACGCACATGCACAAGGCCGGCTCGCTGGCCGGCCGCTCGGACGACGGGCTGTCGGCCGCCAGCTCCCCGGAGCCGGGCACCAGCGAGCTGGCGGCCGAGGGCCTCAAGGCGGCCGACGGCGACTTCCGCCACCACCACCACCACCCGCACGAGAGCGACCCGTCGCTGGGCGCCGAGCCCGAGGAGGAGGACGAGGAGGAGGACGAGGAGGAGGAGGAGCTGCTGCTGGAGAACGAGAGCCGCCCCGAGTCCAGCTTCAGCATGGACTCGGAGCTGAGCCGCAACCGGGAGAACGGCGGCGGCGGCGGCGGCGTGGTCGGCGGGGGTGGCGGCGGCGGCGTGGCCGGGGTGCCCGGGGGCGCGGGCGGCGTCGGGGCGGCGGTGAAGGCGCTGGCTGACGAGAAGGCGCTGGTGCTGGGCAAGGTCATGGAGAACGTGGGGCTGGGCGCGCTGCCGCCCTACGGCGACCTGCTGGCGGCCGACAAGCAGAAGCGCGGCGCCTTCCTGAAGCGCACGGCGGGCGGCGGCGGCGGGGACGCGGGCGACGACGACGACCTGGATGACGACGGCGCGGGCGGCTGCGGCGCGGTGGGCGACGCGGGCGCGGCGGGCAGCGTGGTGGGCGGCGGCGCGGTGAACGGGCGCGGCGGGGGCGGCGGCGGCCTGGGCGGCTTCGGGCCCGGCGCCGACCCCTTCCCCGGGCTCTTCCCGCGCAAGCCCGCGCCGCTGCCCAGCCCCGGGCTCAACAGCGCGGCCAAGCGCATCAAGGTGGAGAAGGACCTGGAGCTGCCGCCCGCCGCGCTCATCCCGTCCGAGAACGTGTACTCGCAGTGGCTGGTGGGCTACGCGGCCTCGCGGCACTTCATGAAGGACCCCTTCCTGGGCTTCACGGACGCGCGCCAGTCGCCCTTCGCCACGTCGTCCGAGCACTCGTCGGAGAACGGCAGCCTGCGCTTCTCCACGCCGCCCGGGGACCTGCTGGACGGCGGGCTGTCCGGGCGCAGCGGGACGGCCAGCGGGGGCAGCACGCCGCACCTGGGCGGGCCCGGGCCCGGCCGGCCCAGCTCCAAGGAGGGCCGGCGCAGCGACACGTGCGAGTACTGCGGCAAGGTGTTCAAGAACTGCAGCAACCTCACGGTGCACCGGCGGAGCCACACCGGCGAGCGGCCTTACAAGTGCGAGCTGTGCAACTACGCGTGCGCGCAGAGCAGCAAGCTCACGCGCCACATGAAGACGCACGGGCAGATCGGCAAGGAGGTGTACCGCTGCGACATCTGCCAGATGCCCTTCAGCGTCTACAGCACCCTGGAGAAACACATGAAGAAGTGGCACGGCGAGCACTTGCTGACGAACGACGTCAAAATCGAGCAGGCCGAGAGGAGCTGAGCGCGCGAGGGCGCGCGCGCACACACACACCAGCGCGCATGCCCGCACGCCAGCACACACGCCAGCGCGCATGCGCGCAGGGGGGGCGGTGGTCTCCTCCCACATCCCCCTGTCCACCCCACACCCCATTTCCCCCTCACACCTCCAGGCTTCCCGCACCTGTACAGTGGAACCATTGCCAACCGAGAGAATGCTGACCTGAATCGCCCCACCCCGCGTCACCGCCGCTGATCGCCCCTGCTGCGTCACCCCCACCCCGGGGATGGTGGTGAGGGTTTGGGGGGGTCACCCCCAAGAAGGCGGTGGCACTCCAACCTAACCTGTGTCTGCGAAGTCCTATGGAAACCCGAAGCCTGATGAAGGCTGTTTAAAAAAAAAGAAAAAAAAAAAGAAAAAAAAATTGTGGAGCCTTTTAACTGTGCAATAATTTCTGTATTTATTGGGTTTTTGTAAGTTTTTGGGCATGTGCAGGTACTTTTCTTTTTACTTCTTCTTCTTTCTGTTTAAATTCCTTTCAAAAGATTTTGTTGGGTATCCATCCTTTCTTCATTTCACAAAACCACAAAAACAAAAAACCCACAAAAAAAAAAATCTCCACCCAGTAGTCTGAACAAGGACTCAAAAGCAATGTAGAGGGAAACCTATCTTTTAAATTATAATTTTTTGTGTGGGGGGGCCGCTGCTTTTTTGAAACTTAAGCTAAGCATGTGTAATTTCTTGTGAAGAAGCCAACACTTAAATGACTTTTAAAGTTGTTTACTTTTTTTTTTTTAAATTCCTTCCTTGATGATTTTTGTTTTGAAATTTAAAAAGTGGCATGTGTTTGGGGAGGGGGGACTTTTTTTTAAGTTTGTTTTTATTGGGGAGGGGGTGGATGTACAGCGGATAACAATCTTTACAATCGTAGCACTTTGTGTCCGAAGCGGAATGGAGATGTAGCACTGAGCGGGGGGCCCTGGTCCCCGAGGCCTTTTTCTGTATTGACTTCAAGTTATAGAAGGGAAACCTGGGAGTGGGGGGTGAGCTAGGGAAGGGACCCCCCCCCCCCCAACTAACTAACTCAGTATCCAGAGAGAAGCCCAGCTTCCAGGCTGCCCCCAAAAGGGCCCTGGATGGAACATGGCGCCACTCCTGGTAGTTACCAGCAGGTCCTCACCCGGTCCCTGGGCCTGGGCTGGGCCCCGGGGAGATGCGCTCGGCCCTCTGCTGTGGAATCGGCTGCGTGGAACGGGCCGGGCCGATGGGTGGTCCGTGGCCCGCAGTGACACAGAAAGGAAGAAACCGGTGGACTTGGCGCAGGCGTCCTCTGACTTGACAGCTCCAGGCCCAGGTTCGTGTTGCTCCAAGCGGTACTCGATCCCGGAGCGGACGCGCCCAGCGCCCTGATGGTGGATCCCGACGGCACGACCGGGCAGGACGGGGCGCCTGCCTCCTCCTGTTCCCCTCTTCCTAGCCAGCAGGGGAAGACCCCAGCCGAAGGGGCCCAGCGCTACTTCCCCCTTTGTTTTTGTTTTTGTGTTTCATCTCCGATTAGGTTGGAAGGGACGAAACATTGGATCATTCAGATTAGACATTTAATTCTGTTGACCCGCACTTTAAAGCTTTTGTTTGCATTTAAATTAAATGGCTTCTAAACAAGAAATTGCAGCATATTCTTTCTCTTTGGCCCAGAGGTGGGTTCAACTGCAAGGGACAGCTGAGATTGAGTGTCAGTGTTGCTAAGCGTGGCATTCACAATGCTGGCACTATAAAAAAAAAGTAAAATGATAATTTATTGGACAGTTTTTCTACTGCCATTCAATTTGACATGAGTGCCTTGAAAACTGATCTTCCTATTTGAGTCTCTTGAGACAAATGCAAAACTTGTTTTTCTTTTTTCCCTTTTTTTTTTTTTTTGTGGAAATGAAAGACTTTTTAAAAAAAATAATACAAGAAAAATACATTCTTTAGAAACAAAGCCACCTTTAATTAAAAATAATTTTTAAAAATTCCTGGTTGAAGATAGAGGACTTGTAAATGCCATGAGACCCAATCAAATGAAGAAACAAACCCAACACAACCGTGGACATCCGATAGCTGGACTTTCCTCAGCCCCTTTTGTTTTGGGACAACGCTGCTTAGGTGTGGAGTGGAGGTGATTTTTACTGCTGATTTAAAACTCAAGTGACACATGTTGATATTGTTGAATGAAAAAAACCATTCAGGAACAACGGCTAATTTTTTTCTAAAGTTAAATTTAGTGCACTCTGTCTTAAAAATACGTTTACAGTATTGGATACATACAAGGGTAAAAAAATAATTGTGTGTATGTGTGTTGGAGCGATAATTTTTTTTCAAAGTTTGCTTCATAGGTTATTAAAAAAATGCCGCAATGGCTGCGTGTATATTGTTTTCTTTTGGTGATGGGGTTTTAGTATATATTATATATATTAAAATTTCTTGATTACTGTAAAAGTGGACCAGTATTTGTAATAATCGAGAATGCCTGGGCATTTTACAAAACAAGAAAAAAAAACACACCTTTTCTTTTCCTTGAAAAATGTTGCAGTACAATTTAAATGGTGGGTCTATAAATTTGTTCTTGTCACAGTAACTGTAAAGTCGGAGTTTTAGTACATTTTTTTCCTGCCTTGGGTGTTGAATTTTTATTTCAAAAAAAATGTATAGAAACTTGTATTTGGGGATTAAAAGGGGATTGCTACACCATGTAGAAAAAGTATGTAGAAAAAAAGTGCTTAATATTGTTATTGCTTTGCAGAAAAAAAATCACATTTCTGACCTGTACTTATTTTTCTCCCCCACCTCCCTAAGGAGTGGATATTTTGGTTGGTTCACATGATGTAGGCACTTGCTGTATTTTTACTGGAGCTTGTAATTTTTTAACTGTAAGCTTGTCCTTTTAAAAGGATTTAATGTACCTTTTTGTTAGTGAATTTGGAAATAAAAAGAAAAAAAAAACAAAAACAAACAGGCTGCCATAATATATTTTTTTAATTTGGCAGGATAAAATATTGCAAAAAAAAATTTGTATGTTAAGTCCTATTGTACAGGAAAAAAGAAAAAGGGGTTGTTTGACAACCTTTGAGAAAAAGAAACAAAAGGAAGTAGTTAAATGCTTTGTTTCACCAGTCATTTGAGTTGTATATATTTTTTTTGTCGGAATTGGCCTACACAAAGAACTGTTTGGAGTTGGGCTTCGGTTCATCAGAATGCCCTCAATCTTGTACCAGGGCTCCTTGGGGTAGCCACAGCAGACTGGATGAGAAATGCTTTATTTGTCTTCGTAGAAAAATCCTGTTTTGTAAAGATGTCAGCAACGTTCCACCAAGTCCCCCCTCCTTCCTCTAGGAGGCCAGGTGTCTATCAGATGAGGAGAAGCAAGTGACATCACTTCCCTTCTCTATGTTTGCTCCGGCAGTGGTCATTGGCTCCTCACCTTGGAGCACAGGGAGTGACTCCAGCTAGCTGAGTTAGTGCTCTAGGAGATAAAGCTGGAGACCAGGGTGGGGCGTGGGATCTGGGAAGGAGACTCTCAACCAGGCAACTGGCACCTTCCTTCCATGGAGAGTGTTGGCCTGTTTTCTTCTCTGCTTTGCTGCTTCTCTCTGAAACCTCCATTCAGTCAGTTACCGAATGACAAGGGCCTGGGATGAATGAATTTGGTGCCTTCCCTCTCTCTTTCCTCTTTCCCCCCTGTCCTCCAGCCTCTGTGGGTCAGTCCCTTATCTGTGCATTTCATCTTTATTTCATTTCATCTCTCTCGCCTTTTCTGTCCTTCCGAATCATACTTTTTATTTTTTATTTTTGGTAAAGCCAAGAAGCTTTAAGATTCTATATCAGGAAGCCCCCCACCCCCACCTTTTAATTTTTTTTAATTTCAGGAAATGTAAGGAACCATTATTTCAGGTTTTGGAAGTGTATATCCATGTATCCTTCTGGGAAGTTCCTTACTAAATGCAGAGATCTTTCCTCTGGGAGCTTGTCCACCATCTCCTGGCCACTTCCCTTTGCAAAGTGAGAAGGGATGGAGGGAGTGGAGAGCAAGCTCTTTTCCGCCTTTATGCCCCCAAGGCCCAGTGCTGCCCTGCCTTTCCTCTGCCCTGTTAGCTGCTCAGGGGCCTTTCTGTGGGCCTCCTGTGGTCTTCAACGCTAGCCAACTCTCTCACCAGCTTCCCACCAAGTCACCAGAATGCCAGGACTAAGCCATCCTAAAGCACAAGGATTGTGTGTCTCTCTCAACTTCTTTTAAACTCTCTTCGGAGTTTAAAACAAGAAACAAATGGAAAAAAAAAAAAACCCACCCTAAAGCAGGTGACCCAGCGAAAGGGCTCTAGCCTGGGCAGCCCAGCCCACCTCAGGCCGGGTTCCACACTGCCACAAACTTTGCCCAAAGTTGCCCCTCCCCCACTGGAACCTGCCATTTGCCATTGGGGGGGTCTTTGATGGGGAGAGAAGACAAGGATTACTTTAAGCAAAATGTGAAGTGAGGAAGTCAGCCTTTCATCCCGCCCTTCTGTCCAAAAGGTTTTGTTGAACACAGGCAAATCCGTGATTTTGGTGCTTTTTGTATCTCAGCCCTGCAAAGCAAAGTCCCATTGATTTCAGTTGTTTGCATTTGTACTGGCCAGGCGAAATATTTTTATTACCTTTTTCTATTATTGTATGAGCTTTTGTTGTTTACTTAGAGGTTTTGTCTTTTACTACAAGTTTGGAACTATTTATTATTGCTTGGTATTTGTGCTCTGTTTTAAAAACAGGCACTTTTTTTTTAAGTATGGATAAAATATTGAGATGACTAGAGGTCATTTCAATATGGCTTAGTAAAAAAAATATTTATTGTTCCTTTTATTCTCTGTACAAGATTTTGGGCCTCTTTTTTCCTTTAATGTCACAATGTTGAGTTGAGCATGTGTCTGCCATTTCATTTGTACGCTTGTTCAAAACCAAGTTTGTTCTGGTTTCAAGTTATAAAAATAAATTGGACATTTAACTTGATCTCCAAATCTCGTCCTTTTCTGTGTCTTTTCAAGGTGGGGAGTGGAAAGCTTATTTCAAGGGCAAATTGAAGGGCTTTCTCCATTTTTCTGCTGACCCAAACCCTTAAGCGCCTGTCCTGGAGGAGAGGAGATGTTGGTGGAACTGTGTTTTAGAACAGTTTCATGCTGGGTTTGTTCACACTGGGATCTCTGGGGGGCGGGGCGGGCGCTTTATAAACTCTGTACCCAGGCAGCGTTGGAACAGATTCTATCAGAATCTCTGCAGGTGGGTCCTGGGGCCAGCATTTTTGAAAGCGATCTAGAGGATTCTTCAATACAGTCAAGTAAGAACAGGTAGATCGAAAGAAAAGATACCAGATGGAGATGATAAGACTCAAGTCTGACCCATTCCACTGACATTTCCTGAACTCTCAGTGACCATCCAGGAACTAGAAACCAGGGAGAATGCTGCCCTGCCCTAGAAGTATCAGTAGCTCTGTGCACTTGGGGGCAGTGCCCTTGCCCTTGGTATTTGCATGTAAGAAAGGGGCTGCTGAGCAACCAATCAGCTGCTTGGACCACACGTGAGCTTTAGCAAACCATCCAGGACTCCCTTCTTTTCCCTTGTGCTGGACATTAGCAAACAAAGTTGGACATTTGAAGTCAGGAGCAGGGGGAAGTGGATAATCAAAGTCAGGCCTTGCAGAACAAAATTTCCGTTATTTAAGTTGGTCCTTCTACTCCTGGGTGTAGATATAACCAGATGGGAAGGAAGGTACCTCTGGTTTTCTCTGTATGGGTAAGAGCCAGAGCTCACCTAAATGCAAAGGGATGGACCCTTGGTCTGTTGTTGATCATTTTCTTCCTCTATTTCCCTACTCTTAGAAAGACAATGAGCCTTCCACTCAAACCACTCCTGCAAACTCTCATGGGCATTGTTCATCAACCAGGTACCAAGCTAGAAGCCCAAGAGTCACAAGGAAACCCCAGAGAATGGATGTACTAAGTCATGCTCACTAGGGTGCTCTGTAGGTTTTGCCCGTAATAGGAGAAACCAGAATAGGATGTTCCTCTGTGTCCAGTGACCATTGTCCTGAGGTCAAGTCTCACCACAGAGTGACAAGAGGGCTTTACACTGTGGCACACTTCTGCAAATGGTATGAAGAGACATAACACTAATGAATGCTTGGCCTCCACAGGTATTGTTCGTATTTGGGGATCATCCATGGGGCTAAGGAAAGGGTCCGTCCAGTACTCATCAGTATCATTGGTAACTAGCTTCATGATCTTAGGTCTATCCCTTCCCTTCTCTCAGCCTCAGTTTCCCCATCTGTAAAATGAAAGGAGAACAACCATTCTTTCAGTCAGATGGACAGAATGCTATCTACACAGGGAGGAGGAAGATGAAGAGGATTGAATGATGAGTGAGGATTCACCAGGAAGGTGAGGTACAAATGAGGGAGAAAATCATGTGTCTTGCAGAGGGGATGATGTGGGAAAACTTGTGCAAATTGGAAGCGACCAAATGAAGCCTACAGAGAACCAGAGTCCCAGAGTTGACAGATGTTTCCAAGTCATTTAGTACAACCCTATCTCACATAGGAATCCTCTCTCAAGCACTGAAGTTCAGTATATACAGCCACTTAATTATGCATTTATTTTTTTCCTTTTTCTTTATTTTATTGTGAAAATACTGTACAGAGGGGTTACAATTACATTTCTTATCAAGCATTGTAGCCTCCTCCTTTGTTTCCCCTTCCCATCCCTTCCCATCCTCCCCCTAATTATGTATTTATACATGCATGCATCCACCCCTCCATCCACCCATCCTTCCATCCATTCATTCATTCATTTATCCATCCCCTACTACCCATCATCCATGCATTTATCCATTCACTCACCAATCTATCATCCATTCACCATCCATCCATCTATCTATCCATTCATCCACTAATCCATCCATCCATCATCCATCTACCCACCAATCCATCCATCCACCAATCCATCCATCCTTCATCCATCTACCCACCAATCCATCCATCCACCATCCAGCCATCCATACCATCCATCCATCATCCATCCATCCATCTGCCAATCCATCCATTTATCCTTCTCCCAATCCATCCATCCATTCACCAGTCCATCCATCTGCCTACCCACAAGTTAATTTAGTAAACATTTATCAAAAGTTCATGCTGTTGCTGGGTCATGGTGGCTCATGCCTGTAATTATAGCTACTCAGGAGGCTGAGATCTGAGGATTGGCATTCAGAGCCAGCCTGGGCAGGAAAGTCTGTGAGACTCTTATCTCCAATAAACTACTCAGAAAACCGGAAGTGACACAGTGGCTCAAGTGGTAGAGTGCTAGCCTTGAGCTGAAGAGCTGAGAGACAGCTTTTCAGAGGACAGGATTGGAGAGCCACTTATCCATTCAGTCATTCTTTCCCTTCACTCTCTGGAGTTCTTACTGGATGCTCCATACTTGCAGACCTGGGGATATAGCCTCTGCCCTGGAGTCAGTCCCTCTTAGCTGGAAAGGAAACAGTCAAGACTCAGTTTGCTGGACAGGAACACAGAGGAGGCCATTCTTCATTTCAGAGAAGGTAAATGTCTCTCTGAGCCCTGTCTTATCCCATCTCCCTTTATTCCACCAATCCCTCCATCTATCCATCATCCACCCACCCACGCAACAATCCATCCATGGACTGGTGGATGGGATGGATGATAGATGGATGAATGGATTGGTGGGTAGATGGATAGATTGGTGAGTGGAAAGATGGATAAATGGATGGATGGATTGGTGGATGGATGGATGGAGGATAGATGAATGGATGGATGGATTGGTGGGTAGATGGATGGATAAATGGATGGATGATAGGTAGTGGGCAGATGGCTAAATGAATGAATGAATGTGCAGATGAATGGAGGAATGGATGTATGTATAAATGCATGAAGGTTCATTTCTCACAGGCCATAGTGAAAATGAAATTGTGTTTCTGAAAATTTTTGTAGTAAGAACTTAAAAAAGAAAAGTCCAATTTAAGACACAACCTAGGAAATGACCCCCAAAGTTCTGTCTAGAGGGTGAAGATTGCCACTCTACTACCATGTCCTGTTCAAATCCCAGGAGATGATAGTGATGGTGGTTTGACACTCATGGGCCAGGCCTCATGGGCCTCAAACTGAACTATAAGCTACAGTTTTCAAACCCTAAGTTAGCATCTTTTCAAAGCAAGGAGCTATTGTGGTAGAGTGGTGTCTCTTCCTCCTTTCTCCTCCCTCCTCCTCCTCTTCTTCCCCCTCCTTGAAATTCACTTGAAATGGATTTTTATGAATCCACCCCCCCCTCCCACCTCGATTGGCCTCTGACCTCTATCCTCACAGCTCCACATGCATGACAAAAAGTACAAGCACCTGGCTTGCACAAAGTCTGGGCAAGGCCTCAGGACAGTTAGCTGAATGGCACAGAATCTCCCAAGATCTCTTAGAAGCCTCATGATCCGGGTTAAAGGCAAGGTGCCAGACATTTGTGCCTTTTAGATTCTCGCTCACCACTGAAGAAGGAGGTTTGCTTTTGCTGATGGTGATGTCCTGCCCCGCTCCCACCTCTGCTCCAGACTGGTAGCCCTGTTCCCTCCCCTCCTCTGACTGCAGCCTAGTAGAATTCGGGTACCCTTGGAGAGTTCCCTTGGAGAGTTCTCCCCTAACAAATGCAGAGTGCTGTGTGTGTGTGTGTGTGTGTGTGTGTGTGTGTGTGTGTGTGTGTGTGTGTAGTCAGAGGCGCCCAAGCATTTAACAGTTACCAATGATCAACAGTACATTTTTGCAAACAAGTAATAAATTTTAAGAGCAATTTGTCTGTGAATTGTGACCTTTTGATGATGTATTTGATTTTTTTCTCCAGAAGTTGAACTTCTTTGTCATCCAAGTTTGATTCATATTTTAATTTTTTTCAAAAAAGCCAATGGTCCTATAACACATCGCAATCTTGAGCTGATGGCAAATGCTATTTGAGATGCAGTCAATATTTTTAATTTATGCTCTTCACGATACTCGGGGAGCCCCCGGCCTACTTCACTAGCAGCTACAAATCCACACGTCTCTGCCCCTGACATTTTATACTCCGTAGTTTTCTTAATGTTGTATGGATTTTTTTTAAAGGAAGAATAATTTATGCTGGTGCCTTTTAATGATGCACCTTTAACCAAAGATAAAAAGTGCCTTTGCTTCCCAGCCTTTTGGCCTGGGTACTGAGGTTCATTTTCCTATGGAAGACACCGTGGACTCTTTGAATCCCCCAACCGCTGCATTACGTCGTGTTAATTACCTCAGGATGAGAGAGCGGCTCACAAGCAATCATCTTTGTTTGTTAACACACCCTAGCCCAGGCACCGGTCCCCATAAATAAAACATCACTGAGATGACAATGTCGTGTTCGCTGGTACCTCACATCCTGGGAGACAGTCACAGAACATCCCTGGGCAGCCAGGACCCCTGGGCTGAGGATGGCCAAGTTGGTGTCTCATCCTCCATCATCTTGCTTGGCCAGGTGTCGTGACATGGAGATGTCTGGCAGAAAGCAGGCTCTGCTTCCTGTCCAACTCAAAAGCTGTTTAGGCCTGTAACACGCGGTGGTGTTTTAATCCACTTGGAAGAGGTCATAGTGGACTCCTAGAGTATAAAGTTGTGCTCCAATATGGCCACATATTTATTTAGTTAGGACAGAGACTTGCTTTATCCCCATATACAAAAGAGATTTTAAAAAAGATTAAGAAGTATGTTTCGTAAGTTAGATCATTATGAAAGTAAGATTAGGGCAAATGCCTATTTGCAATACAAATGAGAATAGAAGATCTGAGCAGAATTCTGAAGCTTGACTTGCAAGTTTGGCTGTGAGCTTCCTAGCTGGCAATAGTGAAAAGCAGTACAATAAGTATGGTTATCAGTTTGGGAAGTTATCATAATTGTCTTTTACATATGCCGAGCGTGTCCTGCTTATTGGAAGTACAGTTTGAAAGCAGTTGTTCCTCAAGGCCTGGTCTACAGCCCATGGGTGGAAGGGAGGTCTCTGCAGTCAGAGACAGATAAAAAGTTCCTGTCTAGAATCCCGTCACTGTGCGGCGGGATACACAGCACATTCACATTGTTACAGGTCGAGATGGCTCCTCACAATGAATCACTGAGTTATTAAAGGTTACTGAAGATAGTTCTCATCAATTAAGTTGAACTCAGCCTAGAGCCTGCAAAGTACTGGGCTTTTTCATATTTAATCAGAAAGCCTAAATTCCTGGTAAGACTGTAAAATTTTTGGCAATGTATCTTGATTAAAAAAAGAAAAAAGCAAACAAACAAAATTTTTTTTTTGCCCAATATGTAGGCAAAGAGTTGAAATTTCCAGAAATCACGTTCTGTTCTTACTAAATCACCCACGTGGTCTTAAATTCATGGTTCCTCCTCCCCTCAAAGTGTCCTGTTGGTAAATATTTGGTAGAATAGGTTTTGGGCTTTAATTTGGTTGCTCCTTTGTTTTTCTTGGTAATTTGCTTTGGAAAATGGGACATGGCAGATTAATGAGCTGCGAGATCATTTGCTCCACCTCCATGGGTCCCAGGCAAAAGGAAGGGAGAGAATCACTTCCAGCCAGGGCCATCACAAGCCAATAGCCCAATTGCAGCAAGGACATTCACCAGGAACATCAAAACCCTAAAAACACCCCACACCATTCCCTCAAATCCTGTGCCACAGCACTGATAAAGCTAAAAACAAAAATAGGCACATTACAGTTGGTGGTGACCTTAGATATTCCTTTTTGATGCTAGATGAGACAAATACAGGAATGAGGGACAGAGAAGACATCTCATCAGTCAGCGCCACCAACTTGTTTGACTTAATTTGCAGTGTGGAACATTTTAATCCACAACAGCAACATAAACAGTGTTTTTAAGAAAATAAGAACAGGGGCTGGGAAGGTTGCTCAGTGGTAGAGTGCTTGCCTTGCATGCCTGAGGCCCTGGGTTCGATTCCTCAGCACCACATAAGCAGAAAAAAAAAAGCCGGAAGTGGTGCTGTGGCTCAAGTGGTAGAGCGCTAGCCTTGAGCTGAAGAGCTGAGGGACAGCGTCCAGGCCCAGACTTCAGGCCCCATGACTGGACCCAAAAAAAAGAAAAAGAAAAAGAAAAGAAAATAAGGAACAGTAACCAAGACAGGATTTTTGGCCTATATGATATCTCAATAAACTTGTCACTGGAAATCCTTTGGATATATTTTTGACCATAATATAAAGAAGGCAATAACAAAAATATATCTGAAGAATCCTCAAGATTATTGGCATGTGAATGTCATACTTCTTCATAATTCATGCATCAAAGAAGGAATCATGAGGAAATTAGAAAAATTTAACTTTTTAAGTGCATTAGGCTACAAACAAAATATATATAAAAAAGTTGTGAAATCTACCTAAAGCTCAGCTTAAAGGGAAATGTGTAGCACTAATTGGTTATGTTAGAAAAGAAGGCCTCAAACCAATAGTCTTATCTGCCACTTTAAGAAATCACACAAAAAAAGAACCGACTTAGCCAAAGAAAATCAGCAAGAAGGAATAAGAAAATCAGCAAGAAGGAATAAGAAAATCAGCAAGAAGGAATAAGAAAGGCGATCAGAAAGCACTGAAATAGACATCAGAAAAACAGTAGAAAAATTAATGAAAACAAAATGTTTTCATTGAAAAAGTCAATAAAACCACTAAGTCTTAGCTGGATTGATAAGAGAGACAGAGAGAGACAGAGACAAAGAGAGAGAGGACATAAATTAACATCAAGAATGAAAAGCAAAGTTCAACAAAATAAAACACCAGGAAGCAGATACTGTCAAGGAGTGGGGTGAAGCAAGGGAAAAGGGGTGGACAAATGAAAGGGAGAATACAGCCAAGAATTCAATATATATCCTACAAAATTAAGAAGAATAGGGAAGGGGTGGGTTGGGACAGATGGCTGAGAATGTTGAAAGGGGTGACATTGATCAAGATATATTGTATTCATAAATTGTTTTGTTAAATGACAACTCCTTTGTAGAGCTACTTAAAGATAAAATAATAATAGAAAAAAAACAAGGAGCATCACTATATGCCCTACAGATAGTAAAATAGTGATGACAAAATACTATGAGAACCTTAATGATAATAATCTCTTGGCTTTGATACAATGCATGAAGCTCACTCAAGAAGAAGTAGCTCTGTATCTACCAAAAACAACCAAATTTGTAGTTAAAACCTTATTTACAACAGAAGAAAACTGTATGCTCAGCTGCTTTTATGGGAAAGGTCTATTAATGATTTAAGAAAGATATACTAATTATATGCCAAGTCTTCCTGCAAGTAGAAGATAGGGGAGAAATCTAACTTACTGTATGAGGCTAGCATTCCCCCATCACCCAAACCATGAAGAAATCATACAAGGGAACTACAGAGTAAGTTAAAGTCTTTAGCAAACATTCAGACAAATCAATTCAGTAATACATGAAAGGAAAACTCAAGTGGCTTTACCCCAGAAATTAAAAAAATATATAATTCAACGTATCATCAGAATAAGAAGAAAAACATGATCATTTCAATAGGTATAAAAATGTATTTAACAAAACTCAACAAAACTCCCACCCAACTAGTTATAGAAATGAGCTCCCTAAATCTACAAAAGCTCGGAGCTGACATTGTACTTCATAGTGACTGCTTACAGCTCATGCTTTCCCTGAGGTTATGGCCGGTGTGTGTGAGGACCTGGACAACGCCACAGTTTAAGAGGAAGGGATAAAAGATACGTGGATTGCAAAGGAAGAAATAAACTGTCGGGCACACACTGGTGGCTCACGCTTATAATCCTAGCTACTCAGGAGGCTGAGGATCACTGTTCAAAGCCAGCTTGAGCAGGAAAGTCCATGAGACTCATCTCCAATTAATCACTCGAAAAGCCAGAAATGGCTCAAGTGGTACAGTGCTAGCCTTGAGCAAAATAAGCTCAGGGACAGTGCCTGGGCTCTGAGTTCAAGCCCCAGGACTGGCAAAACAAAACAAAACAAAACAAAAACTGTTTTTCCTCTCAGACTACATTATCTTCTACAAAGAAAATCCCAAACAATCTAATAATGGAGCTAAACTAATAGAACAGATAATGATAAATAAATAGATAAGCAGATAAACGAGTTTATTAAGGTTGGAGAATACAAGATCAATACACAAATATCAACTATATTTCTACAAAACCGAACAATATCATGAAAAAGTCCTAAAAGGCATTACCACTTACAATTATATAAAAATAAAATTTAACAAAATTTGCATATTTGGTAGTGTTGTTTGCCTAGCATGTATGAGCAAACTCCTGCATTCTCTACCCAGCACACGAAGTATTTTTGTATATCTGTACATTGAACACTGCAAAATATTACTGAAATTAAAGAAGATTTGGATAAACAAAGACAAATACTACATTCATGGATTGCAAGACTCAATCTTAAGTTTCTCTATATTTAACTGTATCTAAAGTAATCATAATTGAAGTTCCAGAAGGATTAAAAAATACAAACACATCAGCTAGTTTTAAAATTTAGAATTTTTTTTCTGAAATAGCTGAAACAACTTTTCAAAACGAGAATACTCTCATGACCCAGTTTTGAGAGTTCTATCAAGTTACAATAACCAGGATGGGTACTGGCAAAAAGTTAGATTTATATATCACTGGACTATAGTATAGAGTTTAGAAATGTAACTACATATATATTCACTTGATTTTTTTTACCTAAGTCCCAAGGCCATTCAACAAACGATATCTCTATGTAAAACTATGAATTTTAATTTTTACCCAAATCTAGTCACACACACACACACACACACACACACACACACACACACACACACACACAAAACCACAAAGTGAGTCTCAGGCCTAAACGTAAGAGCTAAAATTATAAAATTTCTTAGTAAAATATAGGAAAATATTTTTATGATCTTGTATTGGCAAAGAATTGGAAGATGTTTGTTTGTTTGTAAGTTATAGGGGCTTAAACTCTGGACCTGAGCACTCTTCCTTAAGCTCTTTTGCTCAAGGTTGGCATTCTACCACTTTGAGCTATAGTGCCACTTCCAATTTTCTGGTGGTTAATTAAAGATAAGAGTCTTACACACTTTCCTGCCCAGGCTGGTTTCAAACCACAATCCTCAGATCTCAGCCTCCCAAGAAGCTAGGATTATAGCCATGAGCCACCAATGCCCAGAAGAATTGCTAAAACACAAAACATACGAACTGAAAAATAGAAACAGATCAGTGGACTTCAAATTTAAAATGCCCATTCTTGGCAAGATTCTATTAAGAGAATGACAGGTTAGGAGAAAACACATATCTAATAAGGAGCTGCTATCTAGATTATAAAGAAGGAAATCTTAACATTCATTAATAAAAGATAACAGTATTTAAACAACAACAACAACACCAGAATAGCTATTAGAATAGCCACTATGGCCATAAAGATACAAGAGTGGAAAGCACAGGAAAAGATGGTCAGGGAAGTGCATATGACAAATAAAGGGTCCACTCCTCACTCCTGGGACATATGCTGCAAAGGGTGAGGAACGCCCAGAACTCTCCGCTGTTGAAATGACAAGTAGAATTCCAGGGGCTCAACAAACAGGAGGAAGAATTGAAAAATGGGACTGCATCAAGCTAAAATGTGTCTGTACAGTAAAGGCCATTGTTACCAAGCTAAAAAGACAGCCTACAGAATAGGAGATCTTTGCCAGCTATACATTTGACAAAGGCCAGAATATACAAGGAGCTCAGGAATGAAACCCCTGAAGAATTAATTACCCAATTAATAAGTGGCAAAAGAGCTAAATTCTCAGGAGAAGTCAAAATGGCCAATAGAGACCGGAAGAAATTCTTAATATCTCTGGCCATGAAGGAAATGGAAATCAAAATATTGAAGCTCCGTCTCATCTCAGTTAGAATGGTCAGCTTGCAGAATATGACTAGCAATAAATACTGGTGGGAATGTGGGGAGAAGGAATTCTGTTACAATGTTGGTGGGAATGTAAAGTGGTATAGCTGCTCTGGAAGTCAGTGTGGAGATTTCTAAACAAAAAAACAAAAAACAACAACAGAAATAACCTGAACAGAACTATCCTATGATTCAGCAATACCACTCTTGGGCATCTATCCAGAATAATATAAATCAGGATGCAGTAAAGACACTTGTACATCTGTGTTCATTGCTACCCTATTCATCATAGCCAAGAAAGAGAAACAGTTTGGATGCCCTTCAATGGGCAAATGGACCAAGAAAATGTAATATATATCCCACTTTATAAATCATACACATGCACACACAGGAATTTTATTCATACACCAAGTATAATATGTCATTTTCAGGGAAATGGATGGACCTGGAAAAAATTATGTCAAGTGAAGCAAATAAGGCTCAGGGAGACAAAGGGCACGCATTTTCTCTCCTATGTGGAAGTTAGATCTAAATTATAAACATGCATGAAAACATAAAAAGGAGCACCTGGAACTCTCTGGCATTGGCCAGGATGAGGAGTACACTTGGCATTCTTGGGTATGCAGAGTTGTTCACAGTTCTGGAAAGCAGCTTGGTAGTTTTTAAAACACAAAGTTAAATATACCCTTACCATACCACCCAGCAATTGCAGGCCTAGGTGTTTACCAAGGAGAATTAAAGCATATGTCCAAACACAGGCTTTTCATTGCTTGTATTCTTTATAGCCAAAACAGAATACAAAGAAATGCCAAGGAAGTCCTCACCCCTACAGGAACATGGCATTAACCTGAAGAAGCTTCATGAATGAAGCTATAGGCTGTCTGCATTATTCCCGAAAAGGCAAAGCTCCAGGGATGGAAAGCAGGCTAGTGGCTGGGTGGGGCTCAGGGGTTTATGGAGGGGAAATTTTGGGGTGAGGACAATGTTCTATATCATGAAGGTAGTGTTGGATATAGGGTTGCATGTGCTTTTCAAAATGACATTGTAAACTAAAAACAAAACAGAAAGAAGGGTGAATTTTACTGCAGGGAAGTTCTACATCCCTGCAGGTGGTTAGTAAATAAAGAATGCCCAAATGAATTTCTCATGTCACCCGAAGAATGGGGGGTGGGGGGAGAGGTGTAGGGCACGCAGGTGACTTCGATCACCTTTAGAATTAAACACTAGCATATGTTTCGATTCATTGCTGAACCGGAGTACTTTGACCCAAATGAGACATTTTTCTCGGTGTTTTTCCTGCCTCACACCCACGCTGTCCTCACTAGTCAGTCATTCCTCTTCCTCCACCAATCCCAGTTTGTTTCCTGCGGTTGCATCCATCTAGTCGCACTTGGTCCTGGAGACGAGGCCGTCTGTAGATCCTACCCCAGGACAGACTTGTAGTCCTGTCGTTTCCCTGCAGGTGGACCTGGGACCTGCCCTCTTCCGGTAGCTTCCAGGGCTCTGGGTGGCTCACTAGCAAATACAGGTCTTCTGAGTTCTTGTCATCATAGCACAGCATCATTCACTAGGAGGACACGTGACCTTAGAACAAAACACAAGTTGCCGGGCCAGGATGCGCTCCCTTAGTTTTTTTGCCCATGGCTAGTGCTTTACCACTTCATGACAGCTCTACTTCTGGCTTTTTGGTTGGCTCATTAAGAGCTAAGAGTCTCCTGGGCTTTCCTGCCTTGGTTAATTTTGAACCACAACCTTCAGATCTCTACCTCCTGAGGGGCTAGGATTACAGGTGTGTGAACCACTGCCACCCGGCCTATTTATCCACTGCAAGGTGCATGGTGGGGGCAGCAGGATGACTGGCTAGGACCTTGGTGACTCCCAGGTGGTGTTGGGAACAGCTCCCCCATTTCCAACGAGATACACACAATGCCCCTCCCCTCTACTGTTTCCTAGACACTAGAATTTGTGCATTATTTTTAGAAAAATTACTACTATGTTTGTTTAAAAAGTGTCTGTCATTTAAAAGTTTAAAAAATAGCTAAATGGTAAAGGATTTAAAGAAAAAACAACAACAAAAGAAAACACTCTCCAAAGCCTCTGTTAAGACAGAAGTTGATATCTACTTGGGTAGGAAGTAGGAGGTAATTCTGTGCAAGTCAGCGGGAAGGCCAGGTAAGTCTACGTGGCTCTGCAACCTGAGAAAGGAGCTTCTCTGGTTAAAACAAGACTTTGCAAGCTGAAGACATGGGAGCTTTAATGACTTGTAATAACGCTCTCTCTGTGTGCCTAGACCCTTTTCTCTTTCCTCTGCTCCTGCTGAGTGCAGACTTCCTGCCCAGCTCAGAAGCACCTGGAAGCTCTCCTCCTTTCCTTGTGAGGTTCCACAAGATGGAACTCCTGCCCTCCGCTTCCCCCTACTCCCTGCCAAGACCCCAGGAGGTTGTAGAGAGCATGCTCCTTTAAGATTTCTTCTTGTACCCCCCCCCCCCCCCCACTCCACCTTAGTGGCCAGACTTCTGAGCAGGACCTGCGTCTGCCTTCGGGCCACACTCTTCTGTGCCTCATTCTTCTGTGTGTGGAACGGGTGGAGCCATCCCAGCATCCTTTGTCCCGAATGAAACAGACCCAGAGCCCTCAGAGTGCTCTAGGTTGTCTGAACCCAAGGGAAGGCTCAGCTTACCAATCATGGCCCCTGGTATCTCTCTAGGATCATGCCAGGCTTGAGAGTGGGGACTGGGTCTGGCCTGTTCCTGTGTCTCCAGTAACCAGTAACGGGTCTGGCCCAAGCTTGGCACTCAGAAGTGGGGAATGATCCCCAAGGGGCTCATGTACATGTGCGACACTCTCACTTTTCTCTGGTATTTTCGACAAGACCAAGTTAAGAGCCCCCTCCGTGGCATATCGGTTAGGCGTACTTTTTAATTTTTATTTTTTTTCAAATTCTTTATTGTGACTCAGGCGTACTTTAGTGACAGAAGCAAACTCCTTTTACTATTAAGCCCTCAGGAACAGCTGGATCCAAGGCTTCAAACGACACGTCAAGCACCTGTTACTCAAGTGTCTCATGGTTGCGCTGTCTCTTCTGGCTTCATCCAGCAAGTAGGACCCTTCATCCAACAGGTGGCTGGCTGTCCTTGCCTGGCTTGTGTGTCCTTCTCCACAAGCTCCTGTGGCCAGAGCTTGAGCTACTCTGACAGGCAGCCCGACCTCTGGGACGGACGGCAGGGCAAGGTGAATGACGGCCTTCCCTGTGCCCTGCGCACCCGCAGTCCTCCAGGGATCCAGAGGGGGTGGTGAGTCAGGTGATGCAGACACAGCTCCAGTTCACAACTCAGACCACTTACTGCCAGGGGCTGGCAGACCCCATTGACCATCCCACCCAGGCTTGGCAAGACTTCTCTCCATGAAGTGGCACAGCATGAGTACACATGTGGCCAGACCCCAGGGACCTTAGGTCTGGCTGAGTGCTGAGCCTGGCATGAGGCTGGGCAGGGGGCAGGGCCTCAAAGCCTGGGGTGGGTCACCCTACAGAGCCAGGGGCCCAGGCATGGTTGGTCACAGAGGTCTTCGGTAAGAACTAGGGTGTTCAGCTCCAGGCAAGGGACCTGAATCCTGCGAGATTCTGGAGGCTGGAGTGTGGATGGTTGTGCAGGATGCAGACTGAACAGGGCTGGAACTGAACTATGTCCTCAGAGCCCGGAGGCTGGGTCACATGGCTGCCCCTGTGTCCTGATCTCCGCTTCCCTGTCTTTCCCCACGCATTCACCCATCCTTCAAGCTGCCCCAACATGGGGCTGTAAGGAAGGGGTGGTCCAGCCAGGCCCCCTCCCGCAGCTCAGAAAGTGTCCCCCGGTATGTCCCACTCTCTAGGGACCACACAGAGAAACCTCCCTGGAAGTCCAGCCTGGACCCCATACCCCCCTGCAGGCTTTATCTTCCACAGCTGTGGAGCAGAAAAGGGGGCCTGGGTGGGATCTCAAGTCCCTGGGCGGGAAATTATGCCATTTTCTGTCTGCCTAATCAAAAGCACAGCTCTGTGGAAGGGAGGAGAAGGCAATTTCGTGATTGGTTTCAATTAAAGATTTGCTACTATTTGATTAAGATGTATTATTGATTTGGGATTGTTCCAAACTAGCCCAGGCTCGTTTCCTGACGGGGAGGGGTCTGGGAATTGATTGGCGCCAGGCAGGCTGGGAACTCTGGGGGCCAGCTGCATCTTGGCTTGCTTTCCTTCACAAACTGGGTTGTGATAGTGTCCCTGCTCTGGCTAGAGCCCTGTCATTGGCTGGAGTAGTGTCCTTCTGGATCCAAGGTAGCAGATCCCTTCACTGATCCCACTCCCAGCTGCCCTGCCCTGTGCTTCAGCCTGTGGAACCCAATCCCATGATGCACCTGTATCCTGCATCTTTCTGGGCAGGGGCCACCGGATCCAATATGGTAAGCTGATGGATCTCCACTGCCCTGAGGGCCCTGTGGCACAGGGGCAGAGGGCTGCCATGCTGAGAGGCCGAGGTCTTGGCTGCTGGACCACCCGTCGCTCCTGTGTGTGGATGGCCCTGCTCTACTCTTGGAGGCCAGGTTAGTTCAATGTTGATTTTTGGGTCCCTTTGGCATGTGTCACCCGCTCCCTCTGGGCCCTGTGCTCCCCCTGGGGCTCTCCAAGGCCCTGCCCATCTGCCGGGGCCCCCCACCCTGATCTCAGCTAGCCCTGCCACACACTTGATGCAGAATCTGTGTCCAGCCCCCACCAACCTGAGCCCACAGTCTCGGGGAGTGGGGTGTATGTGTGTGTGTGTGTGTGTGTGTGTGTGTATGTGAGGATGTGGGGGGTGTACAAAGTGTACAAAGTGAGCAGGCTGTGGGGATAAGGGAGAGAGCCAGGGAAAGATTGCTGGAAGAACAGCACCCCCCAAAAAAAGTAAAATCCCCAAACCCTGAAAGGACCAGGAAGAGTCCCGTGCCTGTCCAGCAGGGGAGCAGCTGCCAAGGTGTGGGAGAAGGCCCATCACCTTTAGACCTCCACCTCCCCGTGCGGGGGTGTGGGGTGAGCGTGTGGGTGAGGATGGGCTGAGGGGCGTAGGAGCTTTGCCATCCCATGAGCATGCTCACTGGACTGGCCACTGTGCATGGGAGGGGATGAACGGTGTCCACCAGGATCTCAAGCTCTGCCTCCCATCACCGGGCAGTGGCTGTATTTCCAGAGCCCCTGAAGCAATGTAGTGCTGGAAGGGTTGGAAACAGAGGCCCTGAACAGCTGGAGTCTCCATGTTCTCTTCCTCCATCTTCAAGTGGAGGAGTCTGAGGTCCAGGAACGGCACGGGACACAGGCCAGGAGCACTTGTGAACCTGAGAAACTGAGTTCCTTTGCGCTCTGCCTCTGAAAGTGTGGTTTATATTTGTAACAGCAGCTGGCATTGCCTTGGGGGAGACACGGGGTAAATTAGGGGCAGAACATCATTTACGAGGAGGAGAAACGATGAGAGCCAGGCCGAAGGCGGATGGAGAGAGGGGACGGGTGCGGTGAACCCACAAGACCTGGACGGTCCACGCAGGAGTGGCTCCTGGCCCGCTGGGAGGTGAACCATCCTGAGACGGGAGCAAGCAGCAGATAGGAGTGAGTGCTCTCCTGGGGCAGGGGGCGTCCGTTGGGCCTGGTGGTCCCTGTGGACCCTTGGTGGTCCGTGCAGTGGTTATTTCTGAGGAACTCACCGAGTTGTCTGAAGCTCAGACGGGAGGTAGGAGGAGCTGGCGTTCCAGCCCCAGATTTGCGGGCAGGTGGGTGTCTCTTGAAGCCCCCAGCCCGGCCTTGAGTGAAATGCTGGGGACTTGTTCCTCAGGCCGGGTGGACCTGGACCTTGCGTGTCGCCGAGTTGGTTCTGCTTGCCAGGAGGGGCTGGAGGTCCTGGAGGGCTAAGCCTAGGGCAGGGGGGTGTGACTGCAAGGTGGAAAGGGGCCAGGTTGTACACAGACCTGGCTTTTATTAATTGATTTATTTATATCTCTAGGGGGCGGGTGCTGAGGCTTGAGTCCAGTGCCCCGTGAGTGAGTGCAAGGCACACATTGCACCACTGTGCTAACCCATCCTAACCACTGGGTTTCAGTTGCTTGGAAGATGCTTTCTCTGGGAGACCATGCTGATGCCCTATAGGTGTTTATTTAAAATAGGTTCTCGAGGGGCTCTGTGGCAGGGCCCAGCTGCTTGTGCATGTCATACTTAACGCAATTTATTCCTCCTTCCAAATCATAAAAGTTTGCTCATTTCACATGGGGAGGGCAACGCAGTGGTGTTTCGTTGCTCTAATGGGTAATTACTCCCCGGTGGCTGGTGGGGCTGTTTTCTGAACTGAAAGCTGTGATTCTTAACTCTGTCCATGGCAGTCACACAAACCCAGCCACGCTTCACAGTTCCCCCACACCGACTGTCAGCTTGTCTTGACTTATTCCACATTGTTTTTCCATCCCGCAGTTTGGGGCTAAGGTTTGGTGCAAAATACAGAGCCTGATCATCTTTTGCCTCCCCTGGCACCTTCCAGACCCCCAGGGATGGAAAAGCCCAAATGGCAGTAGTGATGGATCCACAGCCACCAGGCCTGGGGCTCTTCATCCTGGAAATTACCCAGGGCCCACCTGTGCCTGGTACTCTCCTAATGGAGTCCTGCCAGGAGCTTCACCTGCTTTGGGAGGAGAAAGCAAGGCTTCCAGGCAGGACCAGGGATGAGATTCTTGTTTAAAGTTTGGGGTTTCCTTCCTCCCCCCTTCCCTCTCTCCTCTCCCTCCATGGAATACCAGAAGATAGAGGCCTCTAAGATTCTCCGTTCTCCATAGCATCTTGGCAGATGCTATCTGTCCATCTCTGGGGTCTTTCTTAGATCAGTCTCCCACAGAGCTGCTATTTTACATTTATCAGCTTGCTTTTGATTAATATTTTACTCCAATCTCCGTGAGCTGTCAGGACACAGGGACAGTTTTTTTTTTTAATCCCTACTATATGCCCAGCATACTGCATGAAGTCTGGTGCGATCAGCCTTCCATGAACAGTGCTGAAGCCTGGAGTGAACTGAGAAAGGGCTGGGTGTGTGGCTGCCAAGGAATCCTGCCTCTCATAGCTTGCTCCAACAGAGAGTGGACAGCATAACTCTATCCTTCCCTCCTTCTCTCCCTCCCTCCCTCTCTCCTTCCTTCCTTCCTTCCTTCTTTCCTTCCCTCTTCCATCCCTCCCTCCCTCCCTGTCCTTCCTCTCTCTCTCTTCTTTCCTTCCTTTCTCCCTTCCTTCTTTTCTTCCTTCTATTTGTTTTCACCTCATATTGTCTCCCTTTCCTTCCTTCTTTCCCCCTCTTCTTCCTCCCCTTTCTTTACTTACTCCCTGTTTCAATGAATAGACTATCATGTTTTACTGCAACTCAGAGTCTGCCTGGTGAAATGAGCAATAATCCTGCCAATTAGACTTAGAAAAACTTGGCCCAGGATCCAGTTTTGCCTTTCTGGTGTGATTTTTGTCTCCTTTGACCTTTCTCAATTTATTCTCTTTGGCTATTTCAATAAACCGTCCTAAACAAATAATAATAAATATCAAAAAATCCTTAGCAATAACAAAACAAATTGTACTGAAAGACTGAATGACTAGACAATGAATGGATGCCTCCAACTACCTCCTCCTCTTTCCATCCAGTGTTGTTTTGAGCCTTTTGGGGGACGCAGAGCTCCCCCAATCTTTTTAGAAGTCTCTAAAGGTCCTCATTAAGGACCCTGGTCTAAAATCCCAGACTGTGTTCGGCCCCACTGACATTTTATCTGCATTTAAGGCCAGCTTAATTTAGAGCAGAAGGGAGTCCTGCATCAAAGGAGGAAGGGCCAGAGCGGGGATAGGGGACAAAGCTCAGAGCTGAACCACATAGAAGCTTCTGTGAAAGATTTTGGCTTCACCTTTGCCAGGTCCGTGTCTTTCCCTGGTGATAAAGGGCTGGGCTCATGGCACCTCCAAACTTTCTTCACCCACGGATTTGCCCTAAATGGGCTTTGTTCGAAGAAAAAGATATTCTATAGATCCCCCTGGGCACTGAATTCAGAGCACAGATTCTGAAGTTTTATGGTGGAAAGAAGTCTCTGATCTTGTTTGGCTGAGCTGCTTTGGGCCAGCCTTGGGTATGAGGTGGGACCCATGTTGGATAGACTGTAGCAGAGAAAGCGGGAAGCCAACATGCCCCACAGGAAGCCCTTTGTACAGTGGAGGCATCCTGCGGCTACCAGACGGAGTGGGCATGGAGCTGGGCCACGGAGGCCATTCTGCTGGGGTTCTGCAGGGGACCTGCCCCTCTGGGCTTTGTCTGGTAGGCTCTGAGCTGGGACTATCCACTATCTCCAGGTGAATGTGGATAATAATATTTGGAGAGGCTTTCAACCTATGGACGGGTAGAATCTGATCAAACTCGCACTCTCAAGAGCAATGTCCTGCCCGTATAGGACAGTGAGGGGGCTTGATAGAGGGCTCCTCCCTGTCTCCATTGAGGAGTCTCTGTGGGCCCACAGAAAGGGCTTCAGGCCCATCAGATCAGCTCCTGTGACTGTGGTCTGCGCCCCGGCCTGTGGCTGCTTTGAGCCTGCATCCCCTTTCCTGAGTACTCTCATCTTTGCAGTATTTCAGACCAAGGCTAAGGAACCTGTGCTGCCAGATCTCGCTGCCCCTGAAGCCTTAGGCCATAAACCTGAAGGCTTTCTGTCTGCTGCTTCATTCCGGGGCAGGGTGTGGTGGTGGTGGTGGTGGTGGTGTCTTTTGACAGAAGGAGTTATTTATTTGATTTCCAATTGGGAGTTGCAGTTGGAAACTCCTGGGCCGTCATCACTACTGAGTAAAAATAGGACAACCCCACTTCCTGTGTAACATCCTACAATGTTCTGCCCTGGGAGCAACAGCCCAAGAGCAACTTTGGGCCTATTGCTGTTTTATCACTTCACGTTCAACACTGTGAGAGCTACCAGTACTCTGCCAGCTGTACCCATGTGTGAATGGTTTGAGAGGTTATCACTGGCCTTGGGGAACAGTGAGGGTTGGGGGTTCACTTCCAGTGTGCCCCCAGGGGCGAGGCAAGGCTCCCAGGTTGAGAGGACACAGGACACCTGGAGAGACAGAATGATTACAGACATGTGGATAGGCCTGGCTCTGGTTGGGAGGTGGTGTGGCTGCCAGCCTGTGTCCTTCCTGATTGAAGTCATGTGGAGTCTTGCTCAGCTCCTCCTGAGAAATGTTGTCCTAGTTTGACTGTGGGTCTCCCTTCCCTCCCCCCCACCCCCGACCTCCCCGGCTTCCTTCCAAGAGATCTGTTTTGTAAGAGTTGGCCCTGGCTCCTCTGTTCTCGCCTGGAGAGGAGACTGTAATCCTTGAAACAAGGTCTCATAAACCTGCAGCAGAGACAGGACATGTTTTTAACTGGAGTGCTGAGCACAGAGGGCGGGCAGGCGGGGAGGCCAGGCTGGTGAGAGGGAGATCCGCTTTCCCTAGAGAGAAGCCAGCTCACAGGAGACACAGGAAGAGGTGCCCCAGGGAAGAAATTCTTCAGCTCAGCCGCCACTTGTGGCGATGGCGAAGACCACTGCTGGCATGTCCCTTGTTCTCCCTGCAAATACACTCTGGTGGCAGAAATGTGACAAGTCCCTTTTCCCTCCCGAGAGAGAGCTCCTCATGCAAATGGAACCAAGGCCACTGTGTCAGATGCTCCCAAATAAGGAACTGGCTTGGGAAGAAACAGAGGACATTTCACTCTTCCATTCCCTTCCTCGAAAATCCTGCCGCCGCCAGCCTCCCCAGTGCGCCTCATCAAAATTCTGTTCTTTAGGCACAGACATCTGTAATTGCTGCCCTTTTGGGGGTCTGGGAATGGGCAGGAGGAAGTTAGAGGAGAGGGAATGTCCCAGGGAATTCACTCAAGGAAGTGTTTTTTTAAAGGGTGTCTCTGTTCAAACCTGGCCTTCAGCACTTGGGAATGAGGTCCTGGGTGAAGCATCCCTCATACCTTCACTCCATCTCCAACTCACAATTGCAGAAACACATATACCACACACCGACACAGAGTGACATCTGTGCACATGTGTGCATGCACATGCACACACATATGCACAAACACAGCGTGAATGGGGAAACATGTCTCGTTTTTCACAGGACATTGGAGATGGGTGGTGGGAGCTTTCTTGTTTACCTTGGAACAGACAGCAGCTAGTGTGCAGCCCTGGCATTCCTAGCTGGAGTTCTGGGAAGAAAGGGGCAAGGATTTATTTTCTCTCCTGGGATGGGGGCAGTGGGGAGTGAGATGGGAGGGCAAGTTGTAACAGCCAGTGTGAGTGTGTGTGTGTGTATGTGCACGCACACATGTGTGGGTCCTGCAAGCTGGGTGGCTGGGCTTGGCAGGGCTGGGCGGTGGGGCCATCCATCACTGGAGGTCTTTGTTGACTTTCTGTTCCTCATCGTGGTTTTGTAAACTCAGGTTCTCTTCCCACTACTTGTCAATAATGCATTGGAGGCAATGTGCCAGATCTCCCATCTATCCATGCAGGACAGCCTCACTCCCTTGTCAAAACCAGGCACAGATAGCAAAGAAGGACCCTCAGTCGCCACATCTGCAGCTGCTACCTTGGTGATAGAGATGATGCTGACCACGCATGGTGTGTAGGTCTCCCTTCCTCCCTCTCTCTCCCTTCCTCCCTCTCTCTCCCTCCCCCCCTCTCTCTCTATCTCTTTATCTCTCTCTCTCTCTCCCCCCTCCTCTCTCTCTTGCTATATAACAGGGATCCAGAGCCACCAGACAGCCCAGGCTAATCCCCGATCCTCCATCAAAGTGGATCCTCAATCCATCTTGGATTCTGGAATTCAGAGCTGTCCGGGAACTGGAAAGTCCCTGTAGAGAGACTCTGTCTCCTTCTCCTAGGACAGCCTATCTGAACATTAGAATCCAATGCACAGACATAGAAAGCACACGGGGTTGGGTGGGGGATGGGCCAGTGACTTAGATCCTGGTGCCTCAGTTTCCTTAGGGATGGTAACTGTGGAGCCAAGCATGGAAGGTGGCTGTAAGAACTCCCCAAGGTGACAGATGGAAAGTAGATGGAGTGGTGCCTGGTCTACATTGAGCCCCACTACATGGCCACACCAGCCCAGTTCTGACTAATCCACCTGTGGACAGTCTTTCCACAGGCTGCTGTGAAGAGCAATTTCCATGATGAACGTGTGTGGAGTGACATTCGTGAGGCTTGAAACTCACTGAAGGCAGAGAGCTGACCCTGGGGAGGGGGTGGGGAGGTAGAGAGGTAGCCAGGAAGGAGGGATAGGAGGGCAGCAGCCAGGAGCTTTTATGAGCTGTGCAGGTGTGGCCAAGTGGCATGCTTCTGGGTGGCAGTGGTGGTGGTAATGTGTGTGTGGGGGTGGGGGGAGTTTGTCCTTGTAGCAGGAGGTGGACTGAGAGGCGAATGAAACACATGGCCTTTAAAGCGCAGGATGCTGAGGACCGGGCTGCTAACTGAATTTGTGGAGTTGTGTGAGGGTAATGTGCTCATGTAAAACCCATG
Source organism: Dipodomys spectabilis (assembly GCF_019054845.1). Lineage (NCBI taxonomy): Eukaryota > Metazoa > Chordata > Mammalia > Rodentia > Heteromyidae > Dipodomys > Dipodomys spectabilis. Next base: position 1,522,798 of record NW_024870834.1, read on the forward strand.
GACCAAAAATACAGACTAAGAAAACCCAAAGGCCACACAATTAGTAATAAGGAACAAACATGCTATTTTCCCTCATTCCCCCCCCCCCCCCCGCCCGTAGTTGGCCATGATGGCCTCTCATTCATCACTGGGAAGGGCTCTGTGGTTGTCAGACATTGCTGGGGTCTGGATCAGAAGCCTGGGTGTATGGGTTGGGGGACCCAGCAGGGACCCAGAGACTACTGAGTTCTGGGCCTGGCTCTGCCCTAGACTTACGGAAATTGAGCCCTGGCTGGTTTGTCTGGATCCACAGCCTGTACAGTTAATTCATAATATCATTATCCTTTACCTCCAGCTCTGCCCTAGAAGCTTCTGGAAGGAGTCAGAGCTTTCTGGCACGATGGGTGAGGGGCTCCGGAATAGGCTCTGACTTGTGCAGTACCGAGGCTCGTTTTCCCTCCAGACTCTTCTTCCAGATCGAGCCTCAGCCCTGGCCTGTCAGGCCATGTGTCCCCCGCCCCCCATGGCAGGCTCTGCGGGTTGTGTGGACCATGCCCGCCTCCTGTATGGTGCAGGCTTGGCAGCTCTCCTTAGATTTTTCCATGCCTTGTTTGCTTTTCTTCTGCCTTGGGAGCTGATGGTTTGTAGCCTTGCCAGACAGTTCTTGCAAAGGGGGATCCTGGCCTGCAGAACGAGAGAGGTGTAGCTCAGGGTCAACCTGGTCTACTTAACCTTGGATTCTGAAGTGCAGAGCTGTGCTGGCAGTGGACAGTCCCTGTAGAGAGGCTCTCTCCCCTCCTCCTGCGACAGACTACCTGGGCCCTGTGGGCCCTGTAGGCCCTGTGGGCATTAGAATTAGTCCAGAATAGGAAGATCATGAGATGGGGCAGAGGAGACTAGGCAAGGTTGTCTGTTAGCCTGGGTGACTGAGGAGCTGTGGGTGAGTGGCCATCTTTCTGAGGGTCAGGGTAACAGACATTTCCTTCCCTGCCTGGACACAGTGCTGTCGCAAGGATCAAATGAGGTGTGGTAGGTGTGAGTCCTCTGATGATTTTCACTGTAGGCTGAGATGTATGTGACACCGCTAAACAACTGAGATTGAAAGCAGAATGACCAACCAGCTGTTTTACCAACCATCCCACTGACTACCTACCTGACCAACAGACTGACAAAGGAATTGACCAGCTCACCTACCCACTAACCAACCATCTACCAACAAATAAATTCATCAGTGAACCAACCACTACCAAGTAACTGACATCATCAATCAACCAACCATCACACTGTCTAACCAACTAACTTAATCAGTTATAAACATTCTAATCAATTTACCGATGAATTCATTAACATACCAACTAACCAACTTGCCTGCCAATTATCCTACCTACCTACCTACCATCTACCTAATGATTGAGCACCTGATTCACTCACTGGCCTATCAGACAACCAAACGGGGGAGCTTACCATCTCGTGGGGGAGAGAGATGAGAATCCCACACACGTATGATGCCGCTCCCTGAGCTCTGGGCTGGGGAGGAGGCACTTTGCCATGAAATGTCTTCCAGTGGCCTGTGAGTCCCATGGCTCCTGTAGCTGTGGACTGGGTTTGGGAGCAAGAGGGAGAAAGCAGTGAGATAGTGTCCCACTGCTGAGATACTTCCAGATGTTACAGCTGCTTGGCCTCTTGGTTCCGGCTCTTCCTAGCTATACCATAGCCTCCACCTCCTGGATCCATGCTACCTCTTGGGTTCTGAGTATGGAGAAGCAGGATGACCCGGCCAGCAACCATGCAGACTGCCACGTGCTGGGCGCTCTTCTCTGCACCATGCCCCTCCATGTTGGGAAGAACTGATGGGCACTCCCACTAGGCAATGAGCTCAGTGCTCTTTCCTGGGTCCCTGGCCCGCTTTGGGGTGAGCTCCACCTTCCTCTGCACTAGCAGGCTGGGGGTGGTTCGAGAGTGCTGCTCTCCTGCGGGAGATCCTTCCTCACCCTCTCTATCCCTGGCTATGCCTTCCACACCCAAGAGCCTCCACCTTAGTGCCAGGCATTGGCTATACCTTTTGTACCCAGAGCCCCCATCTTAATGCCAGGCTTTGGGGTGACTTTTTTCTTATCTCTCAAGACCTGTGGACTTCAGAGAAGCTTGTGATACCTAGACCCAGCTGTCCCATAGTGGCCACTTTAATGGCACTGAAGAAGATGTCATGTGTAAGGGCAGGTTAGCTATTGGAGGTGGACAGGAGAATCTCTGGGAGGTGACAGGGCCCTGTGGGAACTGGGTGGGAGGGAGCTCTAGCATAAGGACAAAAAGTAGGGTCAGTGGTGGTGTGTGTGCATGTGCACACACCGCAAAAGGACAGAGGCCTGGAGAGGGGGCTAATGGGAAATGGGGTCAGGAGGGCACAGGGCTCAGGATCTGTAGACCTTGCAGGACAAGAGAAGGGCCAGTCTGTGAATGGACGAGAGGTTGGTGAGCTCCTGGCACAGGAGTACGCAGGTCTGATCCGGGCAGAGGAAGCCATAGCTGGAGTCTCCAAAGGGGCAGGGGACCAGGAGGAAGCATCCAGGGGCTAATCCCTGTAGCACCGTGGCTCACTTCCCCCATGGTCTTGGCTGGAGGCAGTGTGGACAGAGGAACACACTGCGGGATGTGTGAAGATAGTCTGAGCACAGTGCAGGAGCTGCACATGCACTGACAGCTTCCTGTGAGTCAAGCTGCAGTGGCTCCTACCACCTCCTTATTTCACAAATGGGGAAACTGAGGTGTGGAGAGCTTTAGTGCCTTTTCCAAGGTGCTAGGGCCAGTAAGGGGCAGAGGAGCTGAGTCCTGGTACCCTGAGGCAAATTCCATGTGCTCCCCTACTTCCTCCCCTGGCAGAATTAACCTAGTGACAGGAGAAGAGACAGCTCTGGGCTTTGTCCTTGGAGCCTGCACCTCTGAGGATGGATGTGCTCCATTATTCTCTAAACTAAGGCTGGAAGGTGAGCGAGCACAGTGGGTGACCAGAGGGTGTTTGGGGGCTGTCAAAGATTCCCTGTGAAAATCCAGACCTATCCCGAGGCATTGTGGATAACTGGGTGGCAGGTGGGTGTTAGGAAGCCCAAAACTCATTACTTTGGCGGGGGGGTAGGAGTAAGGTTCAATATTTATTGAGGAAAAAATTTTATTGTTGTTTGCTATAGTTTGTCCTTACCAAAACTCATGTTGAAATTTGGGTGCTGGGGATGGTAGTACATATCTGTGATTCCAGCATGTAGGAACCTGAGGAAGGAGGATTATGAGCTGTGGGCCAGCTGTGGGCAGCATAGTAAGACCCTACTAAAGAGAACAAAGAGGAGAAGGAGGAAGAGGAAGAGCAGTAAGAGGAAAAGGAAAGTGAGAAGGAAATTCATTTTTTAAGCTTTCTAATGTATAATCTCATTATCCATTTTGGCCAAATTTCCATTTCCATATAGATCTACCTACCTATCTATCTATCTATCTATCTATCTATCTATCTATCTATCTATCTATCTATCTATCTATCTATCTATCTATCTATCTATCTATCTATCTATCTATCTATCTATCTATCATCTATCTATCTATGTTCTCTTCATTTGTCTACCCATCTCCCCTTGACTCCATTCCACTTCTACCCATTTCTTGGTATTTATTTTATTGAGTTTTTTTTTTTTTTTTTTTTTGGGTCCGGTCGTGGGGCCTGAACTCTGGGCCTGGGCGCTGTCCCTCAGCTCTTCAACTCAAGACTAGCACTCTACCACTTGAGCCACAGCGCCACTTCCGGCTTTAAAAAAATTTTTTTTTCTGCTTATTTGGTGCTGAGGAATCGAACCCAGGGCCTCATGCATGCAAGGCAAGTGCTCTACCACTGAGCCACCTTCCCAGCCCTATTTTATTTTATTTTATTTTATTTTTATTTTTTATTTTTTAAATTTTATTTTATTTTATTTGAGAACATACTGTACAGAGGGGTTACAATTACATGGGCAGGATAATGCATACATTTCTTACCAAGCATTGCAGCCTCCTCCTTTGTTTACCCTTCACCTCCCTTCCCAGCCTCCCCCCTCCCTCCCACCCAATCATACCCCCCCTCCCCCCCCACCGACATTGTAAAGCTGGTTTTGACATGACTTTTTGTACTTCTCATTGTTGCAACAGGTCCACCTGAATCCTTAAACGACTTGTTTGTCCCCATCTCCTCCACATGTTATACTGACATCAAATATAGTGAAAGCGGGGGTTACACTGTGGGGGAGGGACATACAAAGCAACAAAGAAATAATCTTATAAATGCGTTAGAAACACATGCATGAAAGAAACAAAAACATTAAAATGCATATTTGAGGTTTCGTTTTCCTAACATCACATTATCTGACTTTTTCCGCTTGACTCATACCTATACTAGATATTGCAAATAAGGGAAACCATGGGACCTATGTTTCTTTGGGCCTGGCTTACTTCACTTAATATAATTTTTTCCAAGCCTTTCCATTTCCTAACAAATGGGGAAATGTCATTCTTTCTGATGGAGGCATAGAATTCCATTGTGTATATATACCACATCTTCTTGATCCATTCATCTACTGAGGGGCATCTGGGTTGGTTCCATGTCTTAGCTATGGTAAATAATGCTGCAATAAACATAGTTGTGCTGGTAGCTTTAGTGTGGCCTTGTTTGTGATCATTTGGGTAAATGCCCAAAAGTGGGATTGCTGGGTCATTGGGGAGCTCTATGTGGAGTCTTTTGAGGAACCTCCATACTGCTTTCCAAAGTCCAGCCCTATTTTATTGAGTTTTGACTTTGCCTTCCTAAAGAATTTCACTATTGGAGTTCTTCCTTGAATCTACCATATTTCAGTTAATGCACTTGTAACCACTTACATAACAACCAATGTGTTTACTTATAGATTTATAGGCTAATTCTATCTCCCACATCTTAGAGAAACATGTAACCTTTCCATTTCCTTATGAATGATATACAAATCATTGTTTCTAATAGATGAGTAAAATTCCATTGTGTACATATACCACATTTTCCCAATCCATTCATCCATTAATGAGCTTCTGGCTGATTCCACATCTTCACAATAATGAATAGTGCTGCAGTGAACATGGTTGTGATGGTAGCTTTCTGTACCTTTGTTTGTGATCTTTTGGCTAAATGCCCAGGAGTGGAATGTCTGGATCATAGGGAAGTTCTATGTTTAGTTAACTGAGGATCCTCCATCCTGCTTTCCAGAATGGTTGAACAACCTTACATTCCTACCCTTGCCAGAATCTGTTATTGTTTTCTTGACAATGGTTATTGACAATGGTGAGGTGGATTCTCAGTGTTGTTTTAATTTCCATTTCCTTTATGACCAGAGATTTTGAGCATTTCTTCAGGTGTCTATTGATCATTTTGATATCTTCTTCTGGAAAGTCTCTCTTTAGGTCATTAGTCCATTTATTTATTGGGTTGTTGGTTCTTTGACGGTTTAATTTTTTAAGCTCTCTGTATATTCTGGATATTAGTCCTTTGATGTGTAGCTGGTGAAAATCTTCTCCCATTTTATAGGCTGTCTTTTGCTCATTTTCTATGTCCTTTTTCCATGCAGAAACTTTTAAGTTTGATGCAATCCCATTTATCAAGTCTTTCCTTGATTTGTTATGCTTTTAGATCTTTACCCAGAATGTTCCTATCTGTGTTGAGGATCCTAATGTTCCCCTACTACTTCCTGAAATAGTTTTGTAGGCTCAGGTCTTACACTGAGGTCTTTTTTTTTTTTACACTGAGGTCTTTGATCTTCCTCCCTACCATGCTACTAGAGCTGATTCAAAACTTTCGTAAAGTAGCAGGGTATAAAATCAACACACAAAAATCAGTAGCTTTTCTGTAAAGCAACCATGAGAAGATCAAGACCGAAATCAGAAAAGCAACTGCATTTGCAATAGCCTGAAACAAATACTTAGGAATTAAGGACGTGTACAGTGAAAACTTTTAAGAATTGAAGAAATTGAGAAAGACAAAAGGAAATGGAAAGATCTTCCATGCTCTTGGATTGGCAGAATTAACATCCTGAAGATGGAAATACTTCCACTTTACAATTTACAAATTCAACGCAATACTCAGAAAATTTTCAACATCATTCTTCAATGAGACAGAAAAAACAATCCAAAAACTCATGGAACTACAGAAGACCTTGAAGAGCAAAAGCAATCCTTAGCAAGGAAAGTAGTGCTGAAAGACTGACTATATCAAACTTCAAACTCTACTACAGAGCTATCATAATGAAAGCAGCTTGATACTGGCATAAAAATAGGCCTGAGGATCAATGGAACAGAATAAAATACCCAGAAAGAAACTGACAGACCTATAGCCATCTCATATTTGATAAAGATTAAAAAAAAGCATAAACTGGAAGAAAGACAGCCTCTTCAACCAATACTATTGGGAAAATGGATATCCACATACAGAAAATTGAAACTCGATCCTTATATGTCCTTGTCCTTTTATCTTCCCCAGACATATGCTTGTTCTTCTGCTTCCTGCCTCGAGCTGAAGCAGTCTGAGGCCCTCACTAGAAGTCAAGCAGATGCCAGCACCATTCTCTTGAACTTCTAGAAGCATGAACCAAAATAAACCTGCTTTATTCATAGAGGCAGGTACTGTGATAGCAATGACAAAGGCATTTTTATAACATAGTTATGGATCTCAATAAAAGCACAAAGGTTGATTTTATTTATGGCCAGTGTAGAGACAGAGAGAACAACTGAGCCAACACTGGGAACCAGACCTGCTCCGTGTTGAAGCTAGGCTGGATCCACACACGGCCAACCATGTGTTACCGGTTCCTAAGGACCAGTGTCGCACAGGGGAAGTTTATGTTTTCTCCTCATTTTAATAGCATACAACCTTCTGAAGGGACTTGTTCGTGACTATTGGCCTGGTGCCCGAGTGCTATATGGAATTTGTTTAAGCTCAGGCTCTGGCAAATTTGATTTTTTACTGAAAATTACCCATTTTTAACATTTAAAATGTTATCGAGCCATGTGGCCATTGCCGTCTTGGGCAGAAAACATCTTGGATGAATTTGCATTTTTAATTTCTTGGCATTTTTATTTTGTTTCAGTTCCCAAAGAGAACTTATTTCTCCCTTCTCAAAAAAAAAAAAAAAGAATGAAAGAAAGCAGGCATCCTGAAACAGGGCAGGGGTGCCAGGACGACACAGTAGTAGCAGTGATGTGTGTTCCTTCACTGTTAATTGCACCAAATTTTGCCACAGCCCCCTAAGCAGAGCCTGCCTGCTGCTGCACTGCTGCAAATCCCATCCTCTTGCAGCCACTTAAAAGGGTGAGATAATCACTCCTTAATGGGCTACTCCTCCTCAGGGCAGCTGCCTCTGCCTGGCAAGAGGTAGCAGTGGTACCTCAGGGCCTGAGAGGCTGATTGAAATTACATGTTTTCCTGCCACCTTTGCCCTGCTAAGGGGGCACTCAGGCTCAGGGCTCCTGAAGGGCTGGAAGAGTTGGACTGAAAGGCATCAGAACTAAGTTACATGCCTGTGGCTCATGCCTGTAATCCTAGCTTCTCAGGAGGCAGAGATCTGAGGATCGTGTTTCAAAAGCGAGGGCAGGAAACTCTGTAAGACTCTTATTTCCAACTAGCCACCAAAAAGCCAGGAGTGGAGGTGTAGTTCAAGTGGTAGAGTGCTAGCTTTGAGCACAAAAAGCTAAGAGATAGTGCCCAAGTCCTGAGTTCAAAACCCAGTACTGGTACGAAAGGAAAACTGATATCAGAGTTAGACAGTTCTTTGACAAACAGCAGGGCTGTGTTCCAGATGGGGAAACTGAGGCAGAGAGAAGGGGAGTTCTTTATTTATCATCCAGTCATAGTGTTGTGAGCTATCATGAGTCAAACAGCACAGGAATTGGGCATGGCTGTGTTGTAACTGTGGGCAGGGTCAGTCAGAGAGACAGGGGGTGGGCACCTGGTCCATGTTCACTACGACAATGTGGCTCTGTACTGGGAAGGCAGGTCACTTCCTTTCTCCACACGAGAATGCTGGGTCACTTATCCTCCAGGGCTCACCTATTATGGATAAGGAAATAGAGACAAAGCAGTGAAGGAGGCAGACAGGATCCTGGCCTGCTAGGCAGTGACATTTTGGTGAGGAAAAAGAGGCCTAGCGCAGCTGTAATCAGTACTCACAGAAGAGAGTAGAGCAGGGGCAGGTGCATGGATGGGGGAAACTGAGGCCCCATCTGCAGGAGATGAATGGAGAATCTAAGAACACTGGAGAGCCAGCCAATGGACCAAATCAGGGTCCATCATGGCTAGCTACTTGGCCTTGGGCAAATCACTCAGCTTCTCTGTGCTGCTGTTTCCATATTGAGGTCATGAAGTAGTACTAAGTACCTACCACTGAAGGTGGTTGTGAAATGACAGCAGTGATGCACGCGGTATATGTGATTCATTGTGCTTAGTCAGGTTCCTGACCCAGATTGCTCCTCAGTGCACCTGGGTGGGATTATTTCTAGGGTAAAACCATTTCCCCCTCTAGAGATTCAGCCTGCTTTGTGAAGAAGCCACATTTCAATTTGTTTGTAAAAACAACAACAACAAAACACAACACTGCACACACAAAAACAACAAAAGCGCTAAACCAAACAAACACTCCACGACACAGGACGCGTTTCCTTCAGCCGGCGCCTTGTACAATATGGTGCGATGGGCTGGAAAGCTTGGCCACAGATGGCAAGCTCAGTACCAGCCCTGTTTTCTAAATACCGGGCTCCTCAATGTAAATGATTCGGCTCAGACACATGGTGCCGGTTGGCTCCTGGGGGGCTCCAGCAACAGTGCGTTTCTTGGCCTGCAGCCCTGGGTCCAGCTCTCTCCCTCCAGATGGCGGGCATCAGAATCTTGTGAGACGGAATGAGGATGCCGACAGCGAGGTGGTCCCTCCTGCCAGACCAGACACCCTTTAAACTTTGCTTTCCACCAATGGCCTTGAGGCCGAGCCTGGAGTTAAGGATGCGCACATGTGTGAACAGGTAGGAAAAATCTCCCAGTGGCATTTTCTTGTCATTATGGAGCTGAGACTTGAACCCAGCTCTTCTAGATTGTTTCCTTGTGGGGAAAGCCTGCGTTTTCATGAGGGGATCTAATGAGCCCCCTCCTCAAAGGCTACAAGGGGTGAGGTTGGGGCGATCAACCTGTTGTAAAGTGGATTATCCCAGAAGCACTTTGGAAGATAGAATCTTGGAGTCTTTATTACACAGTTAGCAGGCTGCAGGCAGCCAATTCCTACAAAGGCCTGCAGTCCCCAAATATACATAACATAGTTAGGAAACAGGCCAGAGAGGAATGGACAAAAACAAACAAACCAATTTAGCTCTGATGGAGAGCTGAATTGGGACACCATGATGGCCCAAGACAAACCAGGACACAGGAAACAGGACACAGGACATGATCACAGAGACACTTGTGGCATGGTGTAAGGGTGTCTGGGTTGGTCCGGGCCTAAATAGAGTATGAGCAAGGGGCAGGTCCACAGGAAATTCCCAGTCCCAGGGATTGGACTGACAGATTCAGTAACCTATCAGCCAAGTGCCTGCCCCAGCCTCCAGGGATCTGGACACACCCATCACCTGGGAGGCTGGGTGCGTTTCCTTCCCCTTACATGAAGACAAGATGCCAGACCCTACCATCCGCCATGTAGCCAATATGGCACCAGCCAGACCTGACCTCTTCACTTCAATTCCATCATGGGAAGAAGTGTGCACTTGAAGCCTTTGCCTGCATGCAGCAGCATGGATTTTAGCCTCCTGAACAGGTAGGATTATAGGTATGAGCCACCAGTGCCCAGTTTGCATCCTACATATGTTGTAAGGTAAATCATCCCAGAAGCCACATTTTAAAATATAGAATATTGGAGTCTTTAATATACAGTTAACAGGCTGCAGGCCGCCAGTGGTTACAAAGACCTGCAACACACAAATACACATAAAACAGCTAGGAAATGTGCTAAAGAGGAAAGAAGTAACAAAAAAAAAATACCAACTCAGCTCCAGTGGAGATGACTGGAGACGAGCCAGGAGACAGGACACAGGACACGATCACAGAGACACACATGGCATGGAGTCCTGGCGGCTAGGCTGGTCCTGGCCTAAATAGGTCAGCACAGGGGGCAGATCCTCAGGAAATTCCCAGTCCCAGGCACTGGACTGACAGATTCAGTAACCTATCAGCAAGTGCCTGCCCCTGCCTCCAGGGGTCTGGGCACGCCCATTACTTGGGAGGCAGGTGGTTGGAGGTGGGGAGGTTCCTTTCCCCAGCATGAAGACACGATGCCAGACCTATAATCCACCATGTGGCCAATATGGCGCTGGCCAAGACCTGGCCTCCTTACTTCACATGCTTGACTTGGAGTTCTGTCTTCTCTTTGTATTGGTGACTTTGCATCCTCCAATCCAAGGCCTTGAGCTTACTGTACAAAATGGAAATCGTGTAGAAGAGCAGGGCTTAGAGTGCAGTGTGTGTAGGGGGCAGGCAAAAAGAAGGTGCATTTCCTGCAAGGAATCTAGAAAACTGATACACACCGAGCTGGCTTTTTACTATTCCTGTGCACTGATAACATTAAACTCCAGGAGTGGAACTCCTCTCTAAATTATTCTAAAAATTGTTGCTGTATTTACTAGTGAATCTACATACTGTCTCTCTGTCTATCTCAAGTTCACAGATATCTAGAAACTGATCCTAGTTAGGATGCCGGTGACTCCCACTTGTAAAAGTAATTACTGAAGAGGCTGAGACCTGGAGGATCACAGTTTGAAGCCAGCCCAAGCAGAAAAGTCTCTGAAATTTCATCTCCAGTGAACCAGCCAAAAGCTGGGCTGGTAACATCAAAACAAAACAAAACAATACCCTGACCCTTTCATGTGTGTTGTGTTGTTGTGTTGTAGATGTCAGCATGCCAGCACATTCTTTTGGCATTCTTTCGGAGAGAAAGTTCCTAACAGCTTGGGTGGGTTCAAGCTTCCCTTGGGCTCTCTTTTGGGTATTGTATTTTTTTCCTGTCTCTGCAGAGATGTGAAATGTAACAACAGCAGAGTAATTGCAAGGACAAAAAGCAGAGACGGAGTTTCAGAATAAATGACTTAGGACAGGCCTCTCTAGTCTAGGGGCAGCCCCTGGCTCCTGGTCAGTGAGTGGCATGTGATTTATTTTTCATTTGGAAGCATGGTCTCCGGGCTGTAACAATGGGTCTGATGTCTCATAAGGTTGCTGGTTCAAGGCCAGCTTTCGTTACCTGCTGGTGTATCACATAACTCTGTGGGGTATTGGCTCCCTTCTTGGAAAGTGGGGGTCACAGAACCCCTTTGGTGGGGTCAGGAGGGCTCACCTAATTGGGGCCTTCCCCCAGCCCCCCTGCAGTGGACTTTGGGCTCTGCTCCCTGTCCCTGGCTGCTAGGGTGTGTCCATTTGAATTTTGGTTCTTTTGGAGGACCCAGAGTCTCACTCCTCGGAGTACTTTGAGAACTTGCTTGCAAGGAAAAGCCTGACATGGTCCACACTAGCCCAGGCAGCTTTGGTGGGAAGATGTCATAGGGATTAATGGGTTGTGAAATGTGGGGTGGGGGAGGGGGAGGAGATGGAAGCCTGAGGCCAGACTGGGGAATGGAAGAGGCCAAGAGAACCCAAGGGGAGGCGGGAGAGGGGGCGGGAAGCCCAGAGCTTCCTCAGCACCCCGAGAGATGATGGCACAAGGTCAAATCCTGCAGGGCGGGCACTGGGTGTCTGTGTGCAGGTAACGGTACTTCTGGGTGGATTCTGGTCCTCTCACCTTTCAAAATAAGTGTCTGTTCTGGATGGGCCCTCCCTGAGCACCCCCGGGGAGAGCCAGCCCCTCAGAAGTCTCACCCGCAGAAGAGGATCGAAGTCACCCTCTGTAAGGAGGTGCTGTCAGACTGGATGGAGTTGAGGCCCATGACTTGTCAAGCTGTTTCAGTGATGGGAACGGAGAGACTGGAGTCTGGTTGACGTGGGAGGTGGGGGCAGTGATGGAGAAGAGCCTCGCACTGTGCCCTTTCCCTCCACTCATCTCTTTCAGCTGGTCCGGACTCTTTGTCATTCCTGCTTTGTGAGGAGGGGGTCCTGGTGTGCACAAGACTAGAGAGGAATGACCCACGGCCGACCCACGGCTCATGTAGGGGTCTTTGATGTAACCATTGGATGTTGGTGTGAGTTAAGTCAAGGGCTTAATTGGAAGGCAAAGAGCATGGCTGATGGAGTTGAAGGAGGAGCAAGTGAATGAGATCTGGGGAAAACTCCTCTTCGCTGGGGTTTCAGTAGAGAAGCCAATGGAAGTCCATGGAGAATTAGCTCCGGGAGTCTCCTCACCCTGAGTCACCATGCTCAAGACTTATAGTGGCTTTCCTGGAGACAAGGAAAGCTTCTTCTTCTTCTTCTTCTTCTTCTTCTTCTTCTTCTTCTTCTTCTTCTTCTTCTTCTTCTTCTTCTTCTTCCTCTTCCTCTTCCTCCTCCTCCTCCTCCTCCTCCTCCTCCTCCTCCTCCTCCTCCTCTTCCTCCTCCTCCTCCTCCTCCTCCTCCTCCTCATCCTCCTCCTCCTCCTCCTCCTCCTCCTCCTCCTCCTCCTCCTTCTTCCTCCTCTTCTTCCTCCTCTTCTTCTTCCTCTTCTTCTTCCTCCTCCTCCTCCTCCTCCTCCTCCTCTTCTTCTTTTGCATTAACTTACTTACTTTATTTTTATTTTCAAGGTGATGTACAGAGGGGTTACAGTTACATAAGTAAGGTAGTAAGTACATTTCTCGTCAAACTTGTTAACTTCTTCCCTCATTTTTCTCCCACTTTCCCTCCTCCCAATCCCCCTAGTTGTACAGATTATTTCTAACATATTGTCTTAGGAATATCACTGTTGCCTTCATATTAAGTGAAATAAGCCAGACCCAAAGGTCCCATAGTCTCCCTTATCCGAAATAAACAGTATACATCTAGGATAATCTTAGCAGATGAGCAGAATAGCTCAATAGCTATGTACCTATGACCATATAAAATGATGCTAAATGAAATGAACTCTAAGACATGGACACAAGAAGTTTTTTTCTTTGTTGTTGTTTTTAACGTACTATGTGATTTGTTGTTTATTTTGTATGTTCTTCTCCCTATAGTACATCCCCTGTTGTCACTGTATTTGATTTGGGTTCCCTGGTATTGTATATATATTTATCTGAATTAGGGAAGGGTAGGGGAACAACAGAATGGTGAGACAAAGGACAAGGGGGACCAATGCAACAGGGAAAGCTTCTTGCACAGCCAGCCCTCGGACCCTCTATAGCCTCCCCTCCCCTCCCTTCCCCTCCCCTACACTCCCCTCCCCTCCCCTCCTCTCTCCTTCCTTTCCCTTCTCTTCCCTCTTCTCCCCTCCCCTCTCCTTTCCATTCTTCTCTTCCCTTCCCTCCTTCCTCCCTCTCTCCCTTTCTCTTCTTGTGATGTTGAGGGTAGAGCACAGAGCATGCTAGGCAAGTTTTCTACTACTGAGCTTCATCTCCAAACCCTTCTCTCAGTTGAATGCTTCACTGTTGACATACGGAACTTTTTAGTTGTGAACCAAGCCCCATATTTTGATGTTATTCTGGGCACCACAAACTTCCTGCCAGTTTCCTGCTTTGGTCCGTGGTCACGTGAGTACACTGATGGACAGAGTGGATGTCCTGTATGGTTTACTCCTGCTCAGCCCACTATCCACCTGTCCTTCTTCCAATACAGCCTTGTTTGGAACCTTCCACCCGGATTTCAATGTATCTTAACTTCATCGCAAAGATGAGAACGTGATGTGAACAGGTTGCAGAAATGAGATTCAAGAGCATCTAGCGAGGCTCTGACACCTTTGTCTGTTCCTAGCATGGGCTGAGGTGCCAGCTTCTGCTGTCTATCCACAGCCAGGGCTCCCTGAATTATGCACTGTGGACAAACATCTTATATCGGGAATGACTGGCAAGTGGGACAGTAAGGAATGAAATGGAGATCAAGGATGAAGAAAAGAAACAAAACAAAACAAAAGCAAAATCAAGCCTATATAGACACAAAAGTATTTCCAAAGGACAATGCTGTCACAGATTTCCTGCATCTGAAGTGAAAAGCTAAGACTGGGAACTGGAATGGAAAACAAAGACACTGGAATTCAGATCTCTTAGCTAAGGTATAATGAGAAAAGAACATGCAAATGAGATTTGTTAGAAATGAATGAGAGCAAACCAATTAGAATGACAACAAAAGTCTCCTAGACTCTCAAAGATGGAGATATAAGCTATTAAAAGTATAGAAAATTTACCAGAGAACTTAAAAAATCCATCCTATGATCAGTAGTACCCTCAAGAAACCAATAAAAAAATAAATTGAAGAGGTATAGCCTCAATCAAGTCTGTGGAGTTGATACAATTGAATGTAGGTTGAATATCCCTTATTTAAAAATTCCTGGGACTATTGAGGTGTTTGGATATCAAATTTCTTTGGGTTCTAGAACATTTGCATCTATATAATGACCTATCTTACTATCTTACATGCCTCATACACATGGCCTGAAGGTGATTTTATAATGTTTTTAAAAGTTCGTGTATGAAACCAAGTTTTTGTAGTGTGGAATTTTTCACTGTGGAACAGACAAATTCTTTGAAATATTCAGTTTAGCAGAATAGACATAAGAAATTATTAATACTATCAATATTATTAAATAATCCTATAATTTCAGACCCAAATGGTTCAACTGGCAAGTTCAATCCAACATCTAAGGAAGACCCAGAAGCCATAGCTCATACCTGTAATCCTCACTACTCAGAGGCCTAAAATCTGTGGCTTAAGCCTAGGCAAGAAAGCCCATGAGAGACTCTTTTCTCCAATTAGCTAGCAAGAAGCCAAAAGTGAAGTTATGGCTCAAGTGGTAGAGTACCAGCTTTGAGAGTAAAAAAGGCTAAGGGGCCAGAGTTCAAGTCTCAGCACTGGTACTAAACAACAACAACAAAAACCATTGGAATTATTGGGAAAATAATACTGATATTATGTGCAATTTTCTAGAAAAGAAAGGAAGGGGAGAGACTTTTCTAATATGTGGTGATAGCAGGACACAAAATAATACCACAAAAGCATAAGAAGTAATAGCTGGGATGTAGCTCAGTGGCAAAGCACTTGCCTAGTAAGTGCAATGTCCTGGGTTCGATCCCCAGCACCAAAGAAAAAAAGACAAAAACAAAAGCAAAAACCCAACAAAACAACCAGGAAACCACAGAAACACTCTAAGAAGTACAGGCTGCTCAAAGTCAAATGCAGGATACTGCATTTGACCAGGACGCTGCTAACTTATCAGGTAGATTTGGCACTGAACAATCAGTGTAATTCACAACATTTTTCAGCCAAGAAAAGAAAGTTCAGATGATTATTCAATCAATGCATTAAAAAAAAATCACTTGACACTATCTGACATGGAAGGGTGGTAAGAGCAACCTGCCCATTGATTCAACTTGTTTCTTTCTCTGTCCCCTGTACCCAACATTATGCATTTCTTAGAGGAACCTTTGCTCCTATTAGTGGAGAATGGTGTGCAGAAACCAAGACCTGAGCACTCAGTGTGCTCATTGCCTTTGGAGTGCCACTGCTGTCAGGTTCCCTAGTGGGCAGAGCACATAAATAGGTGTACACACACACACACACACACACACACACACACACACACACACACACACACACACACACACACACACACACCTTCAAATCTGTAGTCTCTCATCTAACCTATCTATCTTTTCCTCCTCTTGGCCAGAAGCCACTTCAACACACTCCACATTTCCCCGGGGCTTTTTCATGTGAAAATACACTTTCCACGTGGGTGTCTGGCATTTGTTGCTTCTTTGTTTTCAAGTCACAAATCAAATCCTGACTAACCTGCACAAAAGTCATTTATTAGAAATCTCCGTGGAGGGGCAGGCCGCTGAAGGACAGCTCAGGCAGGGAAGGTGGGAACAAGGATGGGGAGAAATTTTGGGGCAGCGGTGGGATGAGTCAGTGCCATTGATCCCCACCTCTGTGTTCCCCTATCTGACACACACATGTCCCAGATGGGGTTCATGGGCCTCTGTGTTCTTGATGGATGATGGGCTTGGGAATCCTGACTGATTACCCCGAGTCTATGCTATATGCAAAGCATTAAGTGCCGGAGACACAAGACCTGTCATTTGCTCTCCTTGGCTCCTTGTGTTTCACAACCCCCCTGTCCTTTTTGGTGTCACAATTTGAACTCAGGGCTTTGTGCTAAGAAGGCCAGTGGTTGGCCAAAGAAACCATGCCTTCAAGCCTTGTTGCTCTGGTTATTTTTTGAGATGGGGTCTCACTTTTTTGCCCAGACCTGGACAGTGATCCTCCTATTTTATGTTTCTGGTCAGAGCTGGAATGACAGATATATACCCCTGTGCCCAGCCCAGCTATTCTGGAGCCCTTGAGATTGCTAGCTTGGTCTCAGTTTTCAGCTCTCATTTCAAATACCATTTCATCCAGAAGTCCTTTCTCATGACCCCACTTGAAGTGGTTCTTCCTTGTTCTCAGCACTCTATTTCCTTTGGAAGCACTTAACCGGTGTTCTCACTTGTGTTCTCTGTACAGCAGAGAACACACACCTCCTTGTCACCATGGGAGTGCAGAACCCTTGTTTAATGTATATATTCCTAAATCCTAGACCATGGCTGGCCTGTCGTAGATATGCAATGTATTTGAGGGCCAGTTGAATAGGTGTGTAGAAGGGGCTGTCCTGTGAAGGGGTGGAGTCTGGCTGCCCACAGAGGTCTGGTCAACCTAAATTTCATAGTTTTATGGCCATGCACTGATGGTGTCAATCACAAGGACAGACCCAAAGCAAACTCCAGTGATAAGAACATGACACATACACTCTTCAGGAGGAGAGCCATTCCTAATTTGAAAGCATGAGAAGATGGGGCAGGGGGTGGGGGTGGGAGAGATGGGGGAAATTGGTGGAAGGGGTGATGTTGATCAAGGTGCATTGTACTCATAAACCAACATGCTGAATTGAAACCTCTCTGTACAATTACTAAGAGATCATAATTGAACTAAATTAAAATACAGCAGAAAAGTAACTGCAAGTAGTATGTCTGTCTGACTGCAGGCAAAAAGGTTTAAAAATAAATTAAAATAAAGAAGGCTAAGAGGAGTAGAGAAGCCAGTTAAACCACCTTCCTCCTCTTCCTCCTCCTTTCTTCTTCTCCTTCCTCCTCCCCCTTCTTTCCTCTTCCTCCCTCCCCCTCCTTCCTCCTTCCTCCCCCTCTCCCCCTCTTCCTTCCTTCCTCCTCCTCCTCCTCCTTCTTCCTTCTTCTTCTTCCTCTTTCTTCCTCCTTCCTGCTTCTCCTTCCATCCTTCCTCTTCCTCATTTTCTTCTTTTTCTTCTGCCCAAGTTTGTCAGTGTGCAGAGCTGACTACACGGCTTGGCCTGGCAGGAGAGTCTGCAATAAAGCCGAAGCTTGTCGACAGAAGCCTGAAATCCTGCCATCTCTTTTGTTTCAGCCAAGTCTGTGGCCACGGGCCTTCCTCTCTTCCACCACGGGTGGATAATAAGCCCCCTCTCCACCATGGAAATGCTCTTATACATTTTAATGTGACCTTAGACAGCGCTTTGCAGAAATCACAAGCCCATCTGACTATACTTGAGGTTGAATTGAGCTAATGGTATTCACCTCATCTTTAGATGCAAAATTGGAAGATAAAAAGACCTTGATGTGCAAAGGAGGGGGGGGTGTGTGTCAAGGGGGTGGGGGATGGGGTGCGGGTTGGGGGCAGGAGGGAGAAGCAGATTAGAGATACGGCTTAAAAAAATCTCATGATTGCACGTTGATAATGAAATGTCTCCTTTCTAAACTCCCGTATGGGCCCCAGAGATGTCCTTACGTTTTTTTAATTTTTAATGATAGAATCTTTTTATTCTTGGGCCAGGAAAATTTGAATGTTGCTGCGTATGTGGCCAGGAGATACCTTGACCTTTAGGAAATCTTAGTATTTCTTTCTTTCATTTCTTTTTTTTTAAAATCAGATGGCATGCTTGTTGCAATATTTCAGCTGGGTCAGATGAAAAGGAAAGGGGGAAGGGAGAAAGAATGCTTTCTTCTTCTGTCATCAGATGTGACTTAAATTTAATAAAGATGTCGTGTCTCCTCTAACGTGAGTGGCAACCATCTTTTGGAATTCTTCGGACCTTTGGGTAACATGGTACACTGTGATGTCTGAAGATCACAGAGAGGAGCGTCCTGGTCAGGATCGACTTGGCTCTTTTCTGTAACTCTCTGGCTCAAACTTGGCTCTCACGCTTGCAGCCAAATGAATGCCAGAGGAATGAGAAGGTGTGGTCCAATCAGCCTCTGTAGGAAAGGAGCCAGAAGGGAGCCCTGTAAGACAAATGAAATGCCTGTCCCTTGGAGAAAGCCCCTCCCCCCCAACTCCAGTTTTGACCTGCCCACTGTCTGTCAAAGGCCCAGCAAATGCTCTCCTCCATAGGGCTCGGCGGCCCCCAGGATGGAGGGGCCAGCTGGGCCATCCATCAGAAGCACACCTGGTCTGCCCAAAGGAGACAGCCAGCAGGGAGGGCTGGGCAGGTGGCAGGGGGAGGGACGCCCTGGGACGGGTGCAAGTGGAACTGAGTTGCTCAGACAGGACCTGGGCCTCCAGGCATCTCTCCGTGCAGAGGGTGTGCGTAATTCATCAACGCGGCAGGGGTGGTGGATGGGGCTGGGCTGGCCTCTGCAGCATCTGTCTGCATTTGGAGATCAATGCTGGGTTCAGGAGACCACTGTGTTACGACTTTCACACCAGATGTGGGACTTAGCTACAGGTGGTGGTGGCGTTGTTTATGCGTTTTGGTTTTCAATTTTTATGTATTAATTTTGGTGCAGGTGGTACTGGGGATTGAACTCAAGGCCTGGACACTGTTGTTTAACTTTTTTTTCTCAACCAAGTGTTGTACTACTTGAACCACAGTTCACATCCAACTTTCTGCTGCTTAATTGGAGATAAGAGTCTATGGACTTGCCTGCTTACTTGGAACCAAGATCCTCAGATGTCAGCCTCTTGAGTAGCTAGGATTACAGGCCTGAGCCACCACTGCCCAGTTTCTTTCTTTCTTCCTTCCTTCCTTTCTTTCTTTCTTTCTTTCTTTCTTTCTTTCTTTCTTTCTTTCCTTTCTTTCTTTCTTTCTTTCTTTCTTTCTTTCTTTCTTTCTTTCTTTCTTTCTTTCTTTCTTTCTTTCTTTCTTTCTCTCCCTCTTTCCTTCCTTCCTTCCTTCTTTCTTTTTCCTTCCTTCCTTCCATTCTTTCTTTCTTTCTGTCTCTCTCTTTTTTTTTTTTTGCCATTCATGGGTCCTGAACCCTGGGCCTGGGCACTGTCCCTGAGCTCTTCAGCTCAAGGCTAGCGCTCTACCATTTGAACCACAGCACCACTTCCAGCTTTTTCTGCTTATGTGGTGCTGAGGAATTGAACCCAGGGCCTCATGCATGCAAGGCAAGCACTCTACCACTGAGCTACCTTCCCAGCCCCTCCCTCCCTTCCTTCTTTCCTTTCTCTCTCTCTCTCTCTCTTTCCTTTTCTTTGTGCTGGTACCTGAGTTTTTAACTCAGAGCCTTCTATTTGCTTGGCTGGTGCTGTACTATTTGAACCACATCTCCAGTCTAACTTTTTGCTAGTTATTTTGGAGATGGAGTCTCTTGAACTTTTCTGCCTAAGCTGATCTTGAACTACAGTCCTCTAGATCTCAGCTCCTGAGTAACTTGGATTTCAAGCAAGAAAGCCTGAAAAGCTACTAGTTGTCACTCATGTGGACATTCAACTTCTCCAGGACATTCACTTTCCCCTCCTCCTCCTCCTCCTCTTCCTCCACCTCCTCCTCCTCCTCCTCCTCCTCCTCCTTCTCCTCCTCCTCCTCGTTCTCTAGTGAGGTCATCTTCTGTGGTCCTTAGAAAGGCCTGATCTGTACAAGGAAAGCTGGTCTCCAGCTCTAGCAGGATTTCCTATGTTTGAGACAAGCAGGTAGCAACCATTCAGGGCAAATACAGCCCATGGCATGCCTACAGCAGAAGGTAGGCTGGAGCAAGCCTCCCTGAGGCCAGCGTGAATGAGCACTCAGTTCACTCACCTGACAGCCCCTCTGTTCATCAGAGGATGCACACACAGGAAGAACCCCAGTGCCAATTTGCCTTTAGCTAGGAATTTATCCATGTATGGAAATCCAGGCAGGCCAAGAGGTGCTTTGACTTTTGGGTATTTAATATGTCTGTGAATGAGTGAATGAGGGAATGAACAGATGGGTGATTGAGTGGCATCCCCCTTTAGAGAAGTTGCAAGTCAGTCTTGAAATAAAAGGGTGGGCAGGGGGCTGTCTGAGGGGAGGGTGAGCCAGGCAGCTTGTGGGAGTCTTACCAACCCATCCAGAGAGGCTGATGGTGAGATGGTGGATGCAAGGGGCGGGATTTCTCACCTCCAATCAGCTCATGGGGTGGAGGTGGGTGGGGTCAAGATGGGTGGGCTGAGTCTTAGCGGTCCAATTGCTTTAGAGCTCTTGGGTTAAGCCAAGTGCAAAGCCAGTGCTGGCTCCTGGGCCGGGATGGCTCCACTGTCCCCTTGGGAGGCCCTGTCCCAGGGAGTGGCGCTGTGGAAGGAGGGCTGGGAGTCGCAGCTCATCTGCAGGGCTCCCAGCGCTGGTGCTGGGAGCTTAGTGTGAGGCGGTCCCCACCCCTGCCCTCTGGGGCCTGAGAGCTTTCTTTCCACTGCCTGCCTGAAGCCCAAGGGGAACTGGCTCTGTTCCTGCTCACCTTGTCCCAACCAGCCCTCAAAAAAATGCAGTCTGAAGAGTTAGGGAGGAGAGGGAGGTCCCTTGGATCCATTTCTTGGGTCCCATGCTGAGGCCCTCTGACTCGCCGGCCTGAACCCCGCTCCCCTCCATTTGGCCAGGCCATGTGGGTGGGTGGGGTGGGGCGGGTGCGTGCGGGGTGGGGATCTGATTAGCTGTGTCACCTGGGGAGACCAGGGGCTGGTTTCTCCCACCCCAGGAATGTGCTGGCTGTGCTGATTTGAGCGTCCTCAAACCTTCAGCAGTTCGAAATGTAAAAATGTTCCAGGATACAGGAGAAGGACTGAGAAGTCACGGTGCTGTGGGGCTCGTGAGTGGGGCTCACGGTGACCAAGGTCAGGGGTCAGAGGAAGGGGGCAGGGCTGGTAGGGGACAAGCTCCGGCTCTGGCAGTGACTCCCATGGAGCCCTGAGACCTGGGCAGTCCGTTGCCCCTGTGTGAGTCATGGTCACCAGGCTGCTGAGGAGAGACGGGCAAGTGGGAGAGTGCCTGGACACAGGAGCACATGGAAGCTATGGTTATGTTGGTAGAGAGCAAAGAAGGAGGAGGAAGAGGAGGTTGGAGGGGAGAGGAGCAGCTGCCATTTCTGAGCTTCTGGTAACACACTTGTTAGTGTGTTCAAGCCTTGATGAGCTCCAGAAGAAGACAGAAGTGCTGCCCTGCCCTTCTTTCCTGATAAGGAAGTCTGAGCCACATCCATGGTGCAATACAGCTGCTGTAGGATCCTTCTTGGTGTTCCGGACCCAAGGGCAGAGTGAATGCCAGAGCACAGGGCCCTGGGAAACTCCTGGAAGAGGCCCTGTTTGTGGGTGCAGGAGCTTAACCACTTGAGTGGATGGGTGCTGTGTGGGGTCCCCACAGTCAGGAGATCTTAGTGCACCCCAAATATATACCTTTGACATCTCCTGCCTTGTGGGTTCCAGGGAAGGAGTTCTGGATGTTGCCATGCACATTTGGAGGGCAGTCATCTTTGAACATAAATTTGGTGAGGAATAGGATGGGAGACTGGGTAGATTAGGGGCTGGGTAGAAAAATGGCCAAGTCTACCACATGATGGACTTATGGCTGTCTTGGGGAAAGTTTGGGGTGTGGAGTTGGGGCTAGACCCTGGGAATGACCATTCACTAACTCCACCCTCGGGCATGTCACCCGTCCTCTCTGAGCCTTCTTTGTCCTCCTGTGCAAAATGGAAGCGGTAATGAATGTCTTCAGGCAGAGGTCAAGTTGAACTAAGTTCTGATACAAAATAATTGATGCCTGCCTATGGTTTTTCCAAATAGCTTTATGGAGATGTAATTTACAACCATACAAATCTTCCATTGAAGTTTATAAGTGAATGGCTTTTAGTATATTCTCCAATAAGGACAAACCCCACAAAGCAGTTTCAGCCTGCTTTTATCACTTGAGCTCATCTCTCTATTCTTTGTAGCTCTGGGCATCACTATTCTACTCTTTCTATTTCCCTATTCTGGAATTCTTACATAAATGGAATCATGATTTGTGATTGTTTTGTGGCTGGCTTCCTTCACTTAACATAATGGTTTCCAGATTCAACTTTGTTGCTAACAGTAATAGTCCTGTTTATGGCTCATGTTTCATTCTATAGACGTAACTCATTTTATCTATCCACTCATTAGTTGGTAGGCATTTGAGCTGTTTGTCTCTTTTCGCTGTTATGAATAGTGCTACCAGGAACATTCATGCACACATGTTTGAGGAGGTGAATTTTCATGTCTTTTGGGCATTGTGCTAAGAGCGGAATTGCTGGATCCTTTGGGCACCATCGGATGAATGGTCTGAGGAACTGCAGACTGGGTACCAACATGGCTGTTTCAGTTGATGTTCCTTCTCACAGTGCACGAGTTGCATATAGCTTGTCCATCTGACAACCCCACCCAAGCAGAAGTGCATTGGTTCCCAAGTGCCTATAACATCCAGCTCTACCCAGACCCTACACAACGTGGGCGATGCAGAGGTCCTGACTCACTTCTCTACCTATCTGTAGGGGCCTCTTCCACAGTCAGCCTCCCTTACTCATGTCCTCCCTGGTGGTGGTCTTTGCCTACGCTTCCGGCTTTTATGCACCTATCCGTCTCTCTGGCCAGTCTTTTGTGGCCCCTCTGGGAGTGCTCCCCATGGCTGTGACTACAGAAGAGCAACTCCCAGAAGTTATATGGGAAACCAATGTTACGGTGATGCTTTCATTGTGCCCTGGACCTGAGCCTGCCTGGCCTCTGTACCCTACGATGCTTCCTTTATTTCTATAGCAGCCATCTAGGTGGGTGCAATTGATGATACTCATTTCATGGAAGCCAAAACCGAGGCTCCAAGAATTTAAGTTAGCCATATCAGATCTAGCCCTATAGTTAGTTAAGGAGTATGAATGTCACAGTTCCCCAAAATGTGTCCTTAAGACTTGAGTCCTGAAAAAGACACCAAGAGAAATAAAGACCCCTGGGACCAATGAGGTTGAGAAAGTCTTTCCAGGGATCAGCCCCCATCCCAGGGGCTCCTCAGAGTGTTCTTCTGACACTGGGGTACAGAGGTGCAAGGGGTGGCTAGTGTCGGAGAGGGCCCAGGAGAGTGCCTAGCAAAGAGACCCATGCTCTCCTCTGGGAGAGATGAGACCTGGGTGGGGGTAGGTGGGAGGTCTCTGAAGGGTGACCTCTCATCTCTTCCCCTCTCCTTCCCTCTCCTCCCCTCCCCTCCTCCCCTTCCCTCCCCTCCCCTCCTCTCCTCTCCTCTTCTCCTTCTCTCCTCCCCTCCCCTCCCCTCCAATCCCCCCTCCCACCTCCCCTCCCCTTTCCCCTCTTCTCTTTCTCTTCCCTCCCCTACTCCCCTCCTCTTCCCTCTCCTCTCTTCCTATTCCTTCCCCTCCTTTCCTCTCCCTCCTCTTCCCTCTCCTCTTCTCTCTTCCTTTCCCCTCCCCTTCCCTCTCCTCTCCTCCTTTCCCTCCCCCTCTCTTCTCCTCCCCTCCTTACCCTTCTCCCTTCCATCTCCTCCCCTCCCTTCTCCTCTCCTCCCCTCCCCTCTCCTCCCCTTCCTTCTCCTTCCCTCCCTTGACCCAGGAAGACAGAAAGCTTCTAGGCTTGCACCCCATTGTCCACAGGGGAGATGGGGTGCAGTAATTGGAAGGAGGGCTTCAGGTCTACCTTCCTCTCTCTCTGATTCAAAAGCGGAGCTGTCAGGGCCCCCATGACTCCACGTTTCCCAAGGCCTCTCTGGTCCCAGTAGGCAGGTTAGCCCCTTACTGCCAGGCATGTGGCAGGACAGCTGTGCTCTTGCTCCTGATGTCTGCGCCTCTGCTTCTACCTTCCCACCAAGGTCAGAGGATTATGCAAAGAGAGCAAGGTTTTGATTCCATCCACGACTTTTGCCAGATATGACTGCAGAGAGAGAGAGAGAGAGAGAGAGAGAGAGAGAGAGAGAGAGAGAGAGAGAGAAAGAGAGAGAGAGAGAGAGCACACTGAGGTGGGCGTTAGCTCAGGGCGAGAGTGCTGTCTCTGAGCTTTTTCACTCAAGGCAGATATGCTATCACTTGAGCCATAGCTTCACTTCTGGCTTTTTGGTGGCAGTGAATTGGAAATAAGTCTCATGGACTTTCCTGTCCAGGCTGGCTTTGAACTGTGACCCTTAGATCTCTGCCTCCTGAGTAGCTAGGATTATTGGCCTGAGCCACCAATTGCTGGCGTGACCTCACTTTTGGTTCTCAAGATAAACATGCCTCTTTCAGAAGGGCCTGGGGGAAAGAAACAGGCCTTGCCAGACACCTTCTGGGCACATGCTCAGCCTGGACTGAGGGGCTGGCTCCTTTCATGCAGTCTGGTTTCTCATGCTCGGATTGGAACACATCCAGGCTTTCTGTCTGCCAACCTGGAGTCCCTCCCTCCCATCTAGTCCCCTTTCACAGGTGGGACACAGCGCTCAGGAAGAACCCAGACCCTGGGCAGTGGACGCAGGTACCCGTTTGTTCCTTGGAAGGAAAGCAGTGACTTCCTGCCCTCAGCGCTGAAGGCATTACCAGGGAGGGGCCTGGCTGGGCTCAGAAGCCAGCAGGCGGCCTGCAGAGCCCGGCTCTTCCATTTCTGAAGGGCCGGTAGAAATGTCAGCATCTGAAAGCACGTGTTTCCCCTGTCACTGCTCAAGACCTCTTGATTTCTCATCAGTGCAGGGAGCCACGGGTGGTGGTGGGGGGGGGGGAGGGGAGGAGCTACCGCTACTGTTTTATGACACAGAATATCCATGAGTTACAGTCTGTCATTTCAATCACTCTAAAGTGGACCACTGACAACCCCATCACCACCAAACTAGACCCAGACCTCTGTCCTCCTCACAGAAGTTAGGCACCCATTCTGCCCAGTCTTTAGGAAATGATCTCCCCACTCCTGACCATCCTTCTACATCCTCTGTCTTTGGGACATTTTAAGGTAAACCCACAGTATGTATGCAAGCACTAAGCACAGAGAAACGGGTTAGATGATCCCAGGCATGAGATTGTCACCAGAAAAAAGAAAGAGAGAAAGAAAAGAGAAAACAAGGATTCAATTCCAAAAGACAGCAACCTGGTGGCCAGGAGACTGGAACCCCAGAGGGAGGGAGGAAGGAAGGAGTGGGGGGAGGAACGGAGAAAAGAATGAAGGGAGGGATGGAGGCAGGAAGGGGGGGTGGTCTTGTTTGACCTGATCGCTGGCTCTCCTGGAAGCCATGGAGCGGGACCATGAGTTATTTTTCTTTGATTCTCTATTCCATCTGGCCCTGGGGCCAACATCTGGCTCCCCCATTCACAGAAGCACCCTTCCAAGGTAGCCAGGTGTCAGTGTGGGTGAGAGACAGCACAGGAGGGTGGAGGCTGGTTTGTTTGTTTGTTTTTGTATTAGTAGGGGGGGGCTTGAACTGGGCCTAAGCATGGTCACTGAGCTTTATTTTGGTGAAGGCTAGCCCTCTACCATTTGAACCACAGCTCCACTTCTGACTTGTTTGGTGTTTAATTGGAGATAAGAGTCCAGTGTGCTTTCCTGCCCTGGCTGGATTCAAACTGTGAAACTCAGATGTTGACCTCCCTAGTAGCTAGAATTATAGGCGTGAGCAACCAGCACAGGCAAGGGTTTCTTGGTTTTGATCCTAGGCTGTATGTAGTTCAGCCAAAAATAAAAGAGAAGACTTAAAGCATCCATCTCTGGCCCCAACTATAAAAAATGGTGACTGAAAAGCATTTGGGATGTTGGGTTGGATCTGGATCTGAGCAGATGCCTTTCTGTCTGTCCCCTTCCAAGAGAAACGTCCAATCTTTGGGGCTTGATTTCCAGCGTGGAGGAGGATGGCTGTCACACACTTCCTCCTGGGCAGTAGGACCACAATGCTTCAGCCTTGGCAGCTTTGCCTCTGGAAGGTCTTTGTGTTTTTTGTTCATCTGGAAAGTCCTCTTGCTCTGGCAAAGCCCAGCTTTTGTCCCAGACCTTCTTTGTGGATGAGCCCCAGGACCTCAGACACTAGTCCCTGTCATCATTCAGAGTCTAACAGTTTTCTGGGAGCTGGAATATCATTTGCATATTCTTGGTGAGGGAAAGAAAGGAGAACAATTAGGTAGACATAACATGCGGCCCATCATGGTTCTTCTTCCCATAGTGCCCTGGGCTCCTTCCCAAACATGTCTTCCCATAGTGCCCTGGGCTCCTTCCTAAACACATCTTCCCATAGTGCCCTGGGTTTCCACTGGAACACATTTTCCCATAGTGCCCTGGGTTTCCACTGGAACACATCTTCCCATAGTGCCCTGGGTTTCCACTGGAACATGTCTTCCCATAGTGCCCTGGGTTTCCAATGGAACACTCCCAGGGCTGTGATGGGTTTGGGGGGGGCAGAAGGGACCCTGGCAGAGCTGGGCCTCTCCTCCCTCACCATTTGAGGTAGCTGCTAAGTGTTCCAAGCCTACCTTCCTTGAACTGGGGGATTTTGAGATTCTTTCTTCTTCTGCTTTGGACCTGGCTCACCCCAACCTTGGATCTGTTTGTAAAAAAATAATTATTTGCTTAAAACATGTGAAGTGCTCCTGTAATTTTAATCAGTTTAATTTAAATTTTAAACGAGGGATCTTCAACCTCTAATCACTTTGTAACTGAAGTGCTTTTCACCAAATGTGAAGTGCTTTAGGGTTGGAAATGAAATACTTGTGTAGGACATGGGGGAGGGAGGAGAAGGAGAGAGGAAGGATATGGAGAGATCAAGAGAAAGAGCAACTCTGACTGGAGTTGGGCTGTTACCACCTGGGGAAAATTCTACCTCACTTTTTAGAAGAGAGAATAGGTAGAATGCTCACAGCCCTCAAATTCTAGTTCAAATATTATTTTTTATATTGATAAACCTAGCAGGGCCATCAGTTAACTTCTGGTTAGGATTTCTGGTTGTGGAACTCTGATAACTCTTCTGGTCGCCTTGAATTTGTGGCTGGTGT
Source organism: Dipodomys spectabilis (assembly GCF_019054845.1). Lineage (NCBI taxonomy): Eukaryota > Metazoa > Chordata > Mammalia > Rodentia > Heteromyidae > Dipodomys > Dipodomys spectabilis. Next base: position 1,550,128 of record NW_024870834.1, read on the forward strand.
GCCATTTGGACTGCTCAGTACTAGCCACCACATAGACTGTTGGACAGAAGGGTGAACTAACAGCTGTTGATTCAGAAACTTGATCTTAGTTTTCAGGGCTCCAGAGCTGAAACCCTGCTGCAGGGCTTGATTCTGGCACAAGGTATCGTGGCCTGTGAATTTGTGTGTGCATGTGCGGGTAAGTGGATGTGCAGGTGCATATACATGACCCTGTGTGTGGGTATGCATGTATGTTTATATGTAAGCAGGAAGGCACACATTTGTGTATGTGTATGCAGTGAACATGTGTGTGTATGTGTGCATGTGGGTATGTGTGTATGTTGGAGGTAGGTGCTAGGAACATGTGGCCACAGCTGGTGAGGCTGCGCATTGCTAGGAAACATGAGCACCCCGAGATGGCGGCTCAGTACTGAGTAACAAGGAGCTCTGGTCTACAGGGGGCCCTCAGTCCTGGGTGGGATCAGCCAGCTGGGGCGGATGAGCTGCCTGACGGCCGTCCAGTCTCCCCTGCCACTTGGTTCTTTCTTTCTATCTGTACAGAGATGCTGGAGGAACACATGAAACTAGATGTGTGTCTCGCAGGCCCGGCTTCCCATTTCACTCCAATTCCATTCCTCCATGTATAGTCGTGGCTTGTTATTCAACATGCCAAGTGTGGTTTTGCTCTTTTGAAAGTAGACAGAAGGGAAATAAAGGGCTGCGGATATAGCTCAGCAGGAGAGTAGTTGACCTACAGGGCCCTCCCAGTAGAGAGAGAGGAAGATGGGGGAGGAGACAGAGACAGAGAAAGAAAGGCAGAGAGATATAGAAACACAGACAGACACAGACACAGACACAGACACAGACACACACACACACAAAGTGAGCGAAACAGAAATGTTTGATTAGTCCTGCTCTGGCCTCACAGTGGCCCTGTGCTGCTTTCCATACTCTGCCCCTCCAGGCACTTCTAGACACATTTCCTACCCCCATCCCCAGGCCATTTGAATTTGTGCTCCTGTATCCAAGGTTTGGGTCTGCTTGATTTTTGTGTCCCCAGCTCCTTATAGAAAGGGGTGTGGAGGAAAGACCATGTGGCTTGAAACAGATGGATGAGGGGTTCATTTTAAGGTTGGCTGTTTTCAGTCAGAGATGCACACTCACCAGTTCGAGTCTTAATTTCATCTACTGTAAGGAGGTGATCAGCCCCTAGGGTCCTAGGAAGAATTCTCTAGAACTAAAAATAAGAACACAAAACAAACGGATAGAACAATAGATAAAATATCTGCATGGACAATTCACAGGAAAACCTCTACCTTTTTGGTCATCCTGGAAATGCAGGATTAAACTGTTTGTGCTAGATGAGTCAAACTATCTTGTGTAGACAGACTAGGGTGAGTAGGGTGGCGGAGGTGATGAATAGGAGGCAGGTTGGCTGAGGGGGCATCTGCACCTGGGAGCTGCCTCTGGGCTAACTTGGGACTCCGCCCCGCCTCCCCCGCCCCAGGTAGCCTTGACATTGTTTTAAGCCAGTGCCCCTTTGGCCTCAGTCCTTGCATTGAATTTGCAATTTTCTCTTGAGCTGAATGTTAGGCTCATTGTCTCCCAGGCTTTGCTCATCTCTCATATATCCATTTAACATTCTGCCAGTTTCTCCTAAGCATGACTTTTGTGCATTCCACAAACTATCATATGATTCGGCCTCATGATCATTTTCTGCTTCCGTTAGGCGATTTCTTTTTGTGAGATCCAGTCAGTTTCTTAGAAATGTGTTTCTTCATTTCCCTAAGTTGTTAATTAGAGAAATTGATTTTCTTTGTGATTGAGAGTTCTACTCTGACCAGGAAACTTCCTCCATGTGATCCGAGTCTGTGCCAATGTGTAGAGACTTGCTGGGTAGCTTCCCCATGGCCAGTTTTGGTACATGTTTATGTGTCTTTGAAAAGAAGGCACACTCTGCAGTTGATTGGTGCAGTGCCTTATAATTGTCAATTAAGTTAATTTTGTTCTTCAAAACTCTCATATCTTGTGGAAGCTCTTGGTCTGATTTCTTTTTCTTTTTTTTCCTTACCAGCTTTGAGTATGAAACCCACGGCCTTATTTTTAGGCAGTAGCTCCACTACTGAGCTGCACCGCTAGCCCTGCTTATTCTATCAATATTCTATCAATAACAAATAACACGTGCAGTTTGTTACTTGGGGAGAGGCTTTATCTACATTTTCTTTTAGTTCCATCAACTTTTGCTTTATATGTTTTGAGGCTATGTTATTAAGTGCATGTACATTTAGAATTACTATATCTCTCTAGCAAATTAGACTTTGTATTTCTAAAATGTCCTTTTATGTAGAGTTGCATTGCCTTCCAGGAAGTCTATGTTGTCTGACACCTGCCTGTTTCTTCTGACTGATCTATTATTATTTGTTTGCTTCACTTCTTCTGGATTCATTAAATCTTTTTTTTTATTAATCACTTTCTCCTCTTAATTTGGTTCTTATGCTTCTTTCGTTATTCTTTAGTGGCTAAAAACTATGGTTCTTGAACTATTTGGTCTTGTATACTTTAATAGCCTTAAAAATCATTTGAACTTAAAAAAGGTATTATTCATATGCGTTACACCACCAATATTTTAGTGTCTTATAGATAACACTGAGGAAATTTAAAAATATTTATTAATACCTCTAAAGGTAGCAATACAAAATGAAAGTCATTGGAAATAATTTTTTTTTGGTGAAAACACATTTTCTAAAACAAAATGAAGGTTTAGAGAAGAGAACATTCTTTTTCCCTTATCACTATTTTTTTTAAACGTGTAGCTTGGTAGAAGATAGCTAAAGCCTCATATCTGCTTCTGCATTAATTTATTGTGATATGTTGTTTGGGGTGGAATATATAAAGAAAATCTGGCCCCGTCCAACTTCGTAGTTAGAAAAATGTGGCATACTTTAGCCTTTTTAGAGTGTTGTAAACATTTTTGATTTCATGTCAAACTTAAGTGGTAGTTTCATAAATGTTATTTTCAAGGTAGAATCTAAAAACAGACTAATAAACATTTTATATTTTATTTCATGAAAATCCATTGATCTCCCTAGCAATTTGCATAGACTTGTTAACTTTTGCATGATTTTGTAACACAATGTATCATCTTTGGAAGAAATTACTTCACTGAATTATGCAAATCTTCCAAATGTGGACACATTTGATTATATAATATCCAAAATTACATTTGCACATGTCATCTTTGAATTTTATCTAAAAATGCCTTAAATATTGGAGAGGTATCAAGCTGATGATGGCCAAGACAAGTTTCCCAAACTTCTAATTTTTCTTTGGAAGCACAAATTATAGCATTGGTAACAGACCCAGGCTCATTGTTGACAGGGTATCTACTTAATATCCAACTCAGAATAACTCTGGTTTATCTGTCAATCATTCTTTCAAATGAAAATGGCACTGTTGTATGGAAGACTGTCAGGTGAACAAGCCTCTCTCTTGGTCTTTCCCGTGGTAGGTGGCGGTGAGATGCTCAGTGATGAGCACTTCCAGTTTTGCCTCCACCAGGATTTCTGATTTGGTTCTGGTGGCTTTATCCACTGTAGGTTTTGCACCATCAGTGTAAGAGTCAGCAGTATGAAAAGGTAAGTCACGCCTGGAGTTACTATGAAAATAGTTCTGCAAATAGTTGTGAACGTCTACATTTAAGAACTGTTCGCCCAGAGATTACAAAAGCTTTTACAAAGTAGTTTATTATCACTTGGCAAGGGTACTAGAGATGGAACTAACCATGCTTGCTAAGCAAGCTCTCTACCACATGAGCCACACACCCCTTCCAAGTCCTTTTTTGCTTTTAGTTTGGTTCTCAGTCTCCATGAACATTGCTTTGGTGGCACTGTAATCCTCCTACCTCTGCTTTGCTATAGCTGGGATTACAAGTGTGCATTATCATGCTGGGTTTGGCTTCATATGCTTTTCTTTTTAAGAGCACTTTCCTTGCTTCTCAGACAGTTCATGTGCTTCCTTTGCCCCTTTTCTACTTATAACGTTATGATATGGTTTTCATGCATTTCCTTTTCTACCAGTCCATATCCCACAAGTCATTATTACTATTTTTATAAACTGATACTCATTGACACATCTACATGTTCACCTTTTCTGTCATTTTTCATTTCTCTTCACATTTCCAGGCTTCTCTCGGAGGATTCTGTATCTCCTTCAGTGCTCCTCTACTAATGTGAATGTTCTCCATCTGAAAATATATTTTTTTCCCAAATGGAAAATGAGAGCTTACTTCATCTTTATTGTAATATATTATATATATATATATATGCTGGGGATTCTAATTTGGCAAATTGTTTTACATTCTGGATCATATTCTACCATCTTATGTTGAAAATTATTTCTCTGGTTCTATTGGGAAGTCAGATTTTTTAGTCTTATTCTTTGAAGGTTAGAGTTCATGATTTTCCTCCTTTTGATTTTAAAATCTCATCTCTATCTGTGGTTTGTCATCGTAGTAGTAACAAGGTACATTCCATATTTGGTGTTTTTGTGTGGTTGCTTGGAAGTTCACTGGGCTTCTTAAGTCTGTCCGAATGTAATTGATCACATATGAAGGATTCTCGGCTGTTGCCTCTTTAGATACTTGCTTGCTCTCCCTCACTTGTCATCCTGTTCTTCCCCTTTCCATGGCGTCGCATGCTTTCTTACTCTTCTTCCTTTTATATTTTCCATCCTCAGACCTCTCCATGTATCACTCTGCACGCTTTCTTCTGACAAGCCTTTCAGTTTATGGATTATTTCTTTGGCTGAATTTTGTTTTTAAGTCTATCCTCTGAATTGTTAAATCTAAGTTATTTGGTTTCAGTCCTAGAATTTACATTTGATCTCTGTATAATTCTTCATATTTGGCTTGTTTGGGCCTATCAAGGAAGTTATTTTTAAAGCCTGGGTCTGGTACTTTCAGTTAACATGTTATGTTGTATTTCTTTCTTTCTTTCTTTTTTTCTCCCCTCTTGTTGTGTTTTCTTGTATGCCTGGCTTTAATGACTCTGGAAAATTTATAGAGATAAGCTGAAGACTTTGATGATTATATCTTTCTCCAGAGATGATTAATGTTTGATCTTGACAGGGTACTACTAATTCCAGGGCTCCTTAATCCAGTGAAGCATGGTAGTGCTTTGAACTGGGCTTCCTGAATCTTTTCGGAGGCCAGCATTTATCTAGTTTGCCATTACTCCTAAGATTCATCCTTATAGGGTCCTTTACAAAACAAAACCCAATCAAGCCCTGCATGGAAACCAAGAGAAGAGAAAACAAGAGAAGGCAATCATAGAAAATTCACTTTTGATGGTGGTGATTTTCTGAATCTTTTTTTATTGATGGTCTCTGACTTCTACCTACCCTCCCTCCAGTTTTATGAGTTTGTTACCATCTTAGATTTCAGCTGCCTCTTCTGGACCCAGAAAGCACCTTGAGGGGAAAAGCAATCCAACTGTTGTGTTCTTTCTTTTTTTCTGGATCTTGGCCCTGAGCTTTTTAATGTTTTGGTAACTCCTCAAAAGCCTTTAGGCAGGCATTTAATTTTTAATTAAAAAGCTTGTCCAGATTTTCTAGGTTTTAAAGTGGAGAGGTTGATACTTCTTACTCAGCTGACCATTGCCAGAAATATGGTAACCTGTATAACTACCTTCAGTGTGTTATTATGTAGGAAAATTAAACAGATTTGCATTTCATGAACCATAAATTTCATACTTGAGTATATTTATCTTAGGGAGACACTTTTTTCAGATATAAACAATGAGTTATGTAAGAATATTCTATCTAGGAGTTTTTATAATAGCGGTGCCAGCAAATAGAACAATGGATATATCTGTTTTGGCATAGGCTAACAAAAATAGAAAGTAGTGAAAATAGTAAGCTAGAGTTTTATATACACATGCACAAGCCTCATGAGTACAATACTGAACAAAAACAATTTTGTGTGTGAATTCATACATATCATTTTGGTGAAATAGGTAGAAATGCATGGTTGTAGTAGATACTGAGCTGTTATAGCTATTATTTTTTCTGATATAAGGGGGTGTATTTGTGATTGTGGGGGGTTAAAAACATGATTAAATATCAATGACCTTTTATTTCTTAAGTCATACAATGTTTATATGTCAGTGTTTCTTGTCAAACTTTTTTGGATCGTCTTGAATTGCTTAGTTCATTGTCTACTTGTATTTATTTCGATTATTGATTTATTTTTGTTATTTTTATTATCTATTTTTTTGAAGCATTGGGGATTGAATTCACAGTCTTGGGCTTGCTAGGCAGACCTACCACTGGAGCCACACCTCCAGCCTGGTTTTACATTGGTGACTTTTGAGGTTGGATCTAATTTCATGCCTGGGAAGGCTTCCTACTTGTACTCCCCCTCTAGCTGGGTCAGTAGGCATGCACTACTGTAGCTAACCATAGAGTTAGAAATAGAGTTTTATAAACTCCTTTTTGCCTGAGCTTGATTTTTTGATTAATAGGTCCTATCTCATCTTCCATTCCTCCCAACTAATTAGGTATATAGCTTGAGCCACTACACTGCCATTTGTATTATCTTGCTTTGTCATTTTTCTTTCTTCACTTTTTCAATGACTATTTTCTCTGGACTTCTGTGAAAGTTTTCATCAAGAATTTGAAAAAAGTATGCTTTTGTCCCCTCATTTTAGATTTACTTTCCCTCTACTCTTTGAATTCTACTTTTCTATTTTTAAAAATCCCTGGCTCTGTCACCACGCAATTTAAATTTAATATTAACTTTTTCAGGTGTCAATTATTGGTCCACATCCTTAATACTGGCTACCTGAGAGGTAGAGATTGAGAGGATTGTGGTTTGAGGGCAGCCTGAGCAAAAAGTTAGCAAGACCCCCTACCTTAACCAATAAAAGCTGGGTGTAGTGATATGCACCTGTCAGTCCAGCTATTCAGGAAACAAACAGGAGGATCGTAGTTCAGCCCAGCCAAGACAAAAAAATACAAGACTATTAAAAAAGTAAGGAAAGCAAAAAATAGCTCAAGTGGTAGAGTACCTTCCTAGTAAGCATGGGGTCTGGAGTTCAAACCACAGTACTGCAAAGGAAGCGGAAGAGAAGGAGGAACAAGAGAGGGAGGAGGAGGAGGAGGGAATTAGTTGATTCCTACTTTGTACTCAAGCTGTAGAATCACAAGTTTGAAGCCAGCCTAGATCTCATAGTAAGACTCTGCCTCACAAAATGTACTAAATTTATAAAAGTTTTTAGAATCCTCTGAATAACAAAAGGGCCTTCGAGTGTCCAAAGTCAAGTTAACCTCTCTCCAACCTTACCTGTCCTTGCAGTCTAGTATTTTAATTCTGTTGTTTTTCTGCACCATTCTCAATAAAGCTTTATTATTAACGTAATTCTCCTGCTTTATGTATGTGTTTATCTGCTTATGTGGGTCACCATTCTTTCTGGCACCTCACACTGTGTCTTAGGGGTCATTCGTTTTCTCCTTAGGGAACAGCTTCAAGGTGGCTGCCTGCCACATATGTCTGGATAAATCTTTATATAGTATTGTGAAGCATGGAATTCTGGATTGGAACAAGTGAATGTTTTCTGGCTGCCATTGCTGGAGTTGAAAAGTTTGCTGCCAGTGCGACTGCCATTTCTTTTATGAAGATTCCTGTTGTTTTTGGCTGCTTTGGGCATCTTGTTGTTGTATTTGGTGTTTTCAGTATAAGATGGCTGACAGCATCTAAATCGCTTAGCCTGGCTTGCGGCATGGTTCTTGATCTGTGGATTAATATCTCCTATCTGTTGTGAACGTTCTCAACTGTCCTCAGTCTTTCTGGAGCCATAACTGGGTCTGTGTTAGAGCTTCTCAGTCTAGTCTCCTTTCTATTTTCTTATCTCCCAGGGCTGTGTTTGAGTAATCATATTCTCAGCCTTGGTTTCCTGAGTTTTACTTTTGGTTGTGAATAATCAACTTGTCAACCCCTCTTTGAGTGTTTTCAATACTCACCTGTAGAAATTCTGTTTGGCTGTTTTTCAAAGCGGTCTTGTCATTCTTGACAGCCTCTGGTTGATCGGTCACCTTTGTGACTGCAGCGTTTCTTTCTTTGTTTCTTCCATACACTGATATGGTGTGGAATGTTCTGGACGACTCCATGTCTGCTGTCTTTGGATGTTTCGATCTACTGTTTATTTATTGGCTGCCACTCACGGACAATGGCCTTCCTTGGTTTCTGTGGCTTTTCACTGTGAACTCATTTATTATTATTTTATCACCTGCAGGACTCTTTGGGGCCTGAGTGGGGAATACTTGCATCTAGAGATTTTTATCTGGTTCTGCTGTGAGTCTAGGGTATCAAAGATGGAGATGTCAACTACCTTTGAGCCTCCCTGGTCTGCATGGGACTGCCAGATTCGGCTTCTTCACTTTGGTCTGTCCTGGACTCAAAATCCTAATTGCAATACGAATGAATGGTCACCCTCTAGGCAGGCCAGCCGCTTCTGTCCATGCACAGCTAGGTGATCGCAGCTCAGGCCTACCTTTGTTTTTCAGGAGGACTGGAGAGCTTGGTGATTGCCTTGCAGTCCTGGCAATATGCTACAAGGACAGGCGATTTGGGATGATCTTGTTCTGACTGAAAGAGTAGTTGGCAGAGTACCGGGTCAGAGTCCCAGCACGGGAGTTTCATTGTGTGATTCTGCATGAACCGTTTTACCTTCTTACTTCTTATGAATATCACACATTAGGAAGGCATTTATACCAACTACCTTCTATCTACCTTGAAGGAGTCTCATGAGGATGAGGATGCCTCAAAGACTGAGTAGTGCTAAGTGGCCGCTGATAACAATGATGGCAGTGATGAAGTGTTTGCTTAATTGAACGTTTGTTGCCTGTTGCAGATATGCATATCTATAATATGTATTTATCTAGCTGAATGTATATTATCTCACGAGGCAGCCCATATTAGGTCTTAGGTCTGCTTTGTAGATCAGGAAACCGAGGCTCTGAAGGTATTGCAGTATTCCATCATTAAATTACGTGAAATGTGTGACAGTATCCAATGGTTCATTTTTATAAACAAATTTGTATAGGGTGCCTGTGTGCTTGGCACTAGGGTGATATGTAATAGGGCCCTGGATAAATGTCTTCTTTGATGTGGGTCTGGTGTCCTACCAGCAAATGGCCCCTAGTGACAAACACGCTCCTCTAAGTAGCCGGAGCTCGGGGGTTGGCTCTGGGGCTGCAGTTGGAGCTTAGGTGCAGATGTGCTACTTGAGTTACCACGTGTCATTGGTTGGTGACTAGTGACGGCTTTGGAAGGGGTTCTCTGTGAGCGTGGGACTAGGGTCTCCAGGCTCGCCAGATCTCTCAGGAGCTCCCTGGACAGCAGAAAGTACATTACATTCTGGTTACTGCTGGGCACCTTCTGGAATCTTCTATTACTCCTCTCCACACTCAGCTCTTCTGGCTGGCTTTAGGCCTCTGTGACAGCACGGCCCACCATGTCACCATCCCTAGATCGCACGGTCTTCCCAGAAGGAGACTTGAACATCTTATGATCTTGCCCAGGACAGGACAAGAGGCTGTGTTGGGCACCCAGGCTGTGGTACACCTGCTTTGCCATTGAGGTCCATCAGCTCCAAAGGCCACCACATAGCATGGCTTCCCCTTGAGAACGGTGGCAGGCTGGCAGCTTTGATCCCTCTCATGCATTAATATACCTCGGGTGTGTGATGGGGAGAGGGAAGAGGATGGGGTGGGAAGAAAAGGGGCCCTCTGTATTTCACTTTTGCATCCGGTAAGCATTCGTTCTTTGAGCACCAGATTTGCGGAGCTACCAAGCATCCAAGAGGAGATGCCAGCCTGAGTCTGTCTGGATTCTGCCGTCAGTGATGAAGTCATCCCCGCCAGAGGAGTTCCAAAGCTCGCTTGTGCTGTTTGCGGCGTGGCCAGCACGGAGCCTGGCATTTAAGAACTCCGGCTGCTTTCTGTCCGCCAGCAAAAGAAATCCTAAAAGGAAGTGGAAATCTGTTGCCTTGGAGAAGTTTGAGAGGAAACCAGAAAGTGTGTGGGCAGAAATTCACTTAGCCAGGACTGCTTCGTGGGCCCTAGTGGGCTCCGGGTCCTCCACTCCCATGCCCTGCTTGGGGGGCACTCAGCCACCCCCTCCAGGCCCGATTTCTCCAGCTTCCCCATTGGACCAGGCCGTTCTCACTGGCAGATGGATGGGCGAGTTAGTATATTTCACTGGTCGTCTGGCTACACCACACCAGACCTTGTTTACTGGGATTATAGTTATAAGGAACGAGTGAAAGTCTTACAGACTAAATCATCTTGGTGTCTGTACTCTGCACAGTCCCCATGGTTTGGGTTGATTTGAGAGATGGTTAAAGGCAGAGGGCTGCTTGGGAAGCAATTTTTATCTGTGTAGTTGTTACAGCACTCTGATCACATCGTCTCCAATACATGGTTATATTGTATCCATTCCTCTGTACAAACTCAGGCTAGCAGCTCCTTTCCTTTGTTTATTTACATTTATTTGTTTGTTTATTTGTGCCAGTAGTGGGGCTTGAACTCAGGGCCTGGGTGTGATTCCCTAACTTTTGTGCTTCAGGCTGGTGCTCTACTATGGAAACATACCTCCACTTTTGGCTTTTTGAGGGTTACTTGGAGATCAAACTTTCACTGACCTTTCTGCCTGGGCTGACTTTGAACCCTGATCCTCAGAGCTCAGCCTTCTGAGTAGCAGCTAGGATTGCAGGTGTGAGCCACTGGCGCCTGGCTACCTTTCCTTCTGTTCCCAGAGTAAAAGACAGGCTGTGTTTTAACACCGAAGGGAGCACACGGGATGGAATGAAAAGGGGCCAACCAACGGTCTCTACCTCGTGATCTCAGGAGGCGGTCAGATCTCTACCTGGAGCTCTGACGTCTGGGTGGACAGGTCCCTTCATGGCTCAGTGCCATAGCCATTCAGCCAGCAGGGGAAGCTCTGTTCAGCTGCAAACCCCCCACTCCACCCAGCTAGAAGCCACCCCAGACCCCAGACTCTGGGTATTGTCCATCTGAGTTGGACGTCAGACTAGGATAGTAAATAATTCCTATGGATAATCTCAGTGAGATGGAAAACACTGTACAGAACCTACAGGGGCCAACTTGTAGATAGAAAGTTCAAAAGAAATTCTGCCTGACCTGTTACCAAGAGCCAAATTTTAAAAAGCGGTCATTTTGCCAGGTGCCAGGGCCTCTCGCCTGTGAGGATCGTGGTTCAAAGCCACCCAGGGCAGGAAAGTCTATGAAACTCTTATCTCCAATAAGTTACCCCAAAAGCCAGAAATGGAGCTGTGGTTCACGTAGTAGAGCACTATCAATCCTTGAGCAAAAGAAGCTCAGGGAAAGCATCAGACCCTGAGTTCAAGCCTCAGGACTGGCAAAGGAAAAAAAAAGAGTATGGTCATTTTGAACCCAGATGACAATGACAAATTAGGGGCACTTGGAGCAGTTGTTGACTGTGGAAAGTTTCACGGTTCGGCACTGCATTTAAGTATTCAGTGGGAGATATTTGACAAAGGAGATTTCTTGCGCACCAGGAAGAAGCACTGTCTGTTGATGGTCGCTCCTTTGGGACACGAGGCTCTGTCCTGTTTGGGAACAGCATGGCCAGGCTTCAGGTAGGAGGCTGGGGATGGGGCAGGAGTTGCTCAGCAGGTGTAAGAGTGGAAGGAGTAGAATCAGGTGTGTCCTGGTATGTGTGCACACGTGTGAACACACACACACATTTGTGTCTGCAGAGTGCTGAGATAGTAACTACGAGGTCGTGGGCGTGCAAGGCAAGAGGCTAGGGCCCCGCAGATCACGTGGAGCCTCTGAGCCAGGCGGGGCCCTCCGGAGGGTCATAGTGAGGCATGGACTCATAGATACGATGCGGTCTGTGTCGGAGCTTAGAAATAGCTTCTTGGCTGCTGGGTGGAGGCTCACCCCCACCTTTTCTGTGACCCTCTTCCAGGTCCCTTCCTGGGGAAAGTAGACCCTTTGTAGCCCTTCCTCCCGGTGCGCAGACTGGCTCCTGGAAGCCTGAAGTACCCCTGGTCAGCTCGTTGAGTGTTGCTGGCTAACTGCACAAGGTGGGTATCTGCCCCAAGTATCGAGTTCCCCAGGCTGGTAAGCGAATGCTGGAGACCAGACAAGATTCTGTCCCTTGGTCGGTTTGGTTCCTCAGAAGACAGCCGCTGTGTGGGGTAAAACATAAGACAGAAAATATCTCTGGGACTTGCACAGCATGGCGACAGGCAGGCTTGTGGTGTTTCCGAGAGGAACATGCAAAATATTAAGTTTGGGTAAAAAAGAGCATACAACTGTTCTCTCGCTGACGCGCATATGCTCTGCGGGATGACTGGCAGGGCTCGATGGGCTCTTGCCTGCGTCCAGCCTCGTGTTCGGCGCAGGCAGGCCCCGCATGGGCCCTGCTGTGGGCCTGGGTGGTAGGCGATCTGCATGTGGTGCTCCAGGGTGCCGGTGGCGGAGGCTCTGCGGCCCAGCGTGGGGGTCGTGGCCCCTCGGTGGCTGTGGTGTTGACTGGGCGATTTCTGTCCTTGCGGTGGTGTTTCCTCATCTGTGAATGGCAAGAGCCATGAGTGTCCGGGAAGTTTGGCGTGGGCCATCTGGTGGGGGGGGGGAGGGGCAATTGAAGACCTCCCCCCCCAAGGGTGGGGCTGAAATACCGCTCCTTTTCCCTTCCCTCCCCCGGCCAGGGCAGGCTCAGAGCTGAAGGCGGCTGTCTGGGGATGGGGCACCCTGTGTGGGGTTGGGGAACTCATTAGTACCCCAGGGCTGAGAGCGTAGAAGTCTGAATGTGAGGCAGAGGCCTACGTGAAAACTGCCTTCTTGCAAGAGAAGAGAAAGCTTGGCTTTTCCGACCAGTGGCCAAAGGACTGTGTGAGAAATGTTTTCAAGTTATACAAAAGCCCTGAAAAGTATTTCCATTTCTTTTCTTTTTTTTTTTTAAACTCCTCTCAGTAAACCAGGGTTCACACACAGGCTCCTGCCTTTGCTAGGCAGATGCTATATCCCCCAAGCCACACTTCCAGGTCTCTTTTGCTTTAGGTTAATTTTCAGAGCCTTGCTGATTTCACCTGGGTGAGCTAGGGACTGCGATCCTCCCATCTCTACCTCTTTTTTTTTTTTTTTTTTTGTCGGTCGTGGGGCTTGAACTCTGGGCCTGAGCGCTGTCCCTCAGCTCTTCAGCTCAAGGCAAGCGCTCTACCACTTGAGCTACAGCGCCACTTCCGGTTTTCTGGTGGTTTATTGGAGATAGGAGTCTCACGGTCTTTCCTGCCCGGGCTGGCTTTGAACCGCGATCCTCAGATCTCAGCCTCCTGAGTAGCTAGGATTACATCTCTACCTCTTATTCTGGGCTTTGTCTTCTGGGGCCAGCACTGGGTCAGCTCTCTCTTAACCTAGGAATTGTGGTACTTCTGGTGGTGGCCAGTGCCAGTGTCTACTTGTTTGGGGTCCATTCCTGGTCCCCATGACTACCGGCCTCTACTCCTCTAGGGAGGGAGGAGTGGGATCTGGTTCTTCAGGAGAGGAGTCCCCCACAACCAACGCTGGGCCACCTGTGAAATGTGGCCTTGTTGGACCAAGATTGGCATCTGAAGAGATTGAGGGCGCTGTGCTGGAGGTTACAGGCATCTTGAAGACAACTGGGGGAAGAAAAGCAGCGATGGCTTTGATTGCTGGCGCCCTTGCGAGACCCCAATGTCATTGGGGTCTGCCATTCACCCATTTCCGTGGTGCAGCCACTTCCGCCGTGGCCAACGTCAAGAGGCCAGAAGATGTCGCAGAACACCAAGTTGGGAAGCGAAGGGCATATGTCATCGCTACCTATAGGGGTACTAGTGGCGACCAATTTATTGTCATCTTTGAAGACTGGAAATACATAAATCTGCCAAGTGGAAGACAAAAAAGTTAACATATTGATGGACTGGGAGGGTGGCTCAGTGGTAGAGCGCTTGCCTTGCATGCCTGAGGCCCTGGGTTCTGTTCCCCAGCACCACATAAGCAAAAAGAGAAAAAGCTGGAAGTGGCGCTGTGGCTCAAGTGGTAGAGCACTAGCCTTGAGCTGAAGAGCTGAGGGACAGCGCCCAGGCCCAGAGTTCAGGCCCCACCACCGGACCCCCCCCCCAAAAAAATTAACATATCGGCATCAGAAGGCAGTGTCAGAATTTGCTAACCCCTGCTCCCATTGGGGGTGCTCAGCCAAGAACACTGGCCAAGGCGGTCTCATTTAATCCCTGCATTCTTTCACTGAAGAGAGTTTTTGTTTCCGTTTTGGAGATCAGCCTCTTGTGGCTCACACCTGTAATCCTAGCTACTTCAGAGGCTGCAAATTGGAGGATCAGAGTTTGTGACCAGTTAGGGCAGAAAAGTTCACGAGATCTTTTTCTCAGCTCCTAGCTAGGTGAAATGGCAGCTCTCTTGGTGTCCCAAGGTGTGTTAGGTGGCTGGGATTGGGGGCTATCACAGTGCCAGCCGGCCCCGGCAGAGAAGTCCACAAGACTCTGTCTCATGAAGGGAGCAGGATGAAGCAGTCCAGGCCTGTGACCTCAGCAATGAGAGGAAGACTGAAGTCAGTGGATCATGGCTCTGGGAAGAGAGAATCAACCCTAAAAATAAACAGTAAACTCCGACGGTGGCTCCAGGGGTAGGTGCCTTCCTAGCAAGTGTCAGGTCCTGAGTTCAAATTCTGATACTCCCGCTGCCAAAAATAACCCAGTGCAACAACCCAAAAAAGCGCAGAGAAGTTAACCACTTTACATAGGTTCCCAGGCCGAGAGTGGCCTTGAGCCAAAAGAAGGGGAGATGGTTAATAACAATATTCATAGTCAACGATCACCCAGTGCCTGTCATTCACCACCTGCATTCCCACACACAGAGGAGTGCTACTCTGCCAAAGGAAAGATGATGCACCAGAGGCTCAGAGAGGTTGAGGAACCTCCTCAGGATACACAGCTAGAAAGAGCAGAGCTGCCACTTGAACCCAGATCTTTCTGTATCTAGCACACAGGCCACCAGCCCTCTTTTGTACTGTTGTAATCACCTCATGCCTTGGGATGTTATCTGTTGGTAAAGAATCTGTTTTTAGTCCCCATACTTTGATAAACTATGTCTCATCATTTTCTTTTTGTCAGTATCGGGGTGTATACTCAGGCTTCTATGCTCTTGAGGATTGCTTGTGTTGTTGATGCGCTACCCCTTCAGACATGCCTGCAGAGCAGCATTGCACTGGAAATTTTAGAGATGGAGTTTTGAGGACCTTTCTGCCTGGGCTAGCTTTGAACCGCAGTCCTCCACATCTCAGCCTCCCGAGTACGTGAGCTCCTGGGCCCGGCCCAAACCCCAGTTTTCATCTCTTCCAGGCACATGATGTGGAGGACACGAATGTCTTGGCACCGAGGAGGAGGTGGCCATGGCCGGCCTTGTCTGGGCCCCGGTCAGTGCTTGTGGTGAGAGGCAGAGCTTCTCCACCTCTCCCGGGGCTGTCCCAAGGAGGCCCGAACGGCAGGAGGCTGGTGGTGGGCACCAGGCCCTGCCTGCTGGAGCCAGTCCTGTCCTGGGTGGACCCAGGGGGCGTGCTCAGATTCCAGAGGGATACCGCACATCTGCCCACCTCATAGGCAGGGTCTGGCTGCTGAGCAGAGAAGGACAGAGTCTGGGGCATGCCTCTGTGCTCCACCTGAGGAGGAGATCTAGGCGGTCAGAGCTGGCGGGGGGGTGGGGGTGGGGGTGGGGGGGTGGGGGGGGGAGGGGAGGGGGAGGGAGGACGTGATAGAGTGAGAGGCGGAAGGAAAGCGAAGCAGCTGGGCTGGGAGCTGGTATACAGTAAGTGCTCAGTGATGCCCACTGGGATCCCTTCCCATCTCTCTTTGTGAATGAGGACCTGGACTGCTTTGTGGCAGCTTCTGACCATGGGGTCCACTGCCGCTCCTGGGCAGCCCCGCGTGGGCCTGCCCCCTGAAATCATGCCTCACGGAGCTGCCAGGGACGTGCACCGCAGCCCCAGCCGCCCAGGGCTGTGCAGACGCTGGCTCAGAGGAGCCAGGACAAAGCCCCATTATGAAGCTGCCCACACTCAGTGTGTGTGAGTGTGAACCTGCCAACCCCGCCCGCCCCGGCCTACGGAGGTCAGGAATGCCTCTGCCCTCCCTCCATTGTTCCCACCAGGGGAGGGTCACCCAGGGTCACATGGCCAGGGGCAGCATTTGTGGGTGTCTGAGCCTGGGCCACCGGTGACTCTCCTAGCCCTGGGGAGTCCTGGTGGGAACTGGGGGGCTCCCAAGCCCTGGCTGTGGTCAGCAGGGGTGGCGAGTGAGGTCCCAACAGGGAGGAGGCATGTGACTGGAGGCTGGCCACAGTCAGTCATCGGCACCGTCTGTGAAGATTTGGCAACAGCGCATGGCAGGCCCGGCCTGAGGAGGCAGAAAGAAGAGAGGAGTCTCTGCGCTCGCCATGTCTGCTTGTCACACGGACTACCAGTGACCATGTCTCCCTCTCGTGGCTTTCAACCCTGTACAAGGATTCCCTTACTCACGCAACACTGAGGGGGGCTGGAAGCCCCCTCCCCGTCCCTCTGTTCCTCCCAGCTTTTCTTCTCTACTCTGGGAGCTACCAGGAGGTCTTGGCGTTGATTGTCTAGACACCAGGAGTCAGGTGTCTGGTGTTGGATGGAGGAACTGGGTGGGGCGCAGTGCAGGCTGGGAAAGAAATCGTGAGAAACTCCCAGGTGCAACCAGGCTCCAGCTTCATCCCTGGAAGTGTCCCAGAGCTTCTCCTGACTAGAGGCACAGGGTTGGGCCTGGCCACTGGTGAGCATCTGACACGCCTGGGCATCTGGGCTTCCTTGATACAGACGAGGCAGCTCAGGCCAGGGAGGCCTCGCTTCCCAAGGGAGCCACTGTGGGGCAAACGGCAGGGAAGTGGGGAAGAAGAGGTGCAGAGTTCCTTGCTGTTTCTAGGTTTACAGGAAAGAAAGGCTCCAAGAGGTCAAGTGATTGGCTCAAAGTCACACTGCTAATCGGGGCATAGTGGAGTCAGTTCGTGAACCTGAGTCTGAGGTCAGTGAAGTGAACATGAAGTTGACTCTGAGGTCCTTCCGTAGGCAGTGAGGACAAGTCTACTGCACGCCCATCCTCTCCCGCCCCCTCTCCATCCAGAAATACAATAGACGGTTGGTTTGAACCACAATCATTGACTCTCAATTCTTTGGCTTTTTGGTGTGCTGATCCTGGGGCTTGAACTCAGGACCTCGAATGTTGTCCCTTAGCTTTTAGGCTCAAGGCTGGTCCTACCACTTGACCCACATCACCCCCACTTCCAGATTTTTGCTGGTAAGATAGGAGTCTCATGGACGTTTCTGCCCAATGGACTCTGAACTTGATCCTCAGATGTCAGCCTCCGGGGTAGACAGAGGCGTGAGCCACCCAGATCCTGGATTATTTCTTTGGCTTTTCAGCAAGTATCTGTGGCTGTGGGTCAGGGAAAGGTGGTGAGCGTTTCCGTCTGGGGCAGAGGGACAATGTTAACTTCTGATCTTTCCCTGGAAAGGGGTAAATTGTTTTCCAGGACGCTGGCTGGATTATTATTTTTTTTTTTAAGTGTCTTGCATTTTTGGTAAGTGACAGTTTTGCAAATTGCGGGTAAAGAACTTAAATGTCTAATTAAAGCCTGAAGATGTACAGAAGTTTGAAATGCGTGATTGATGTTCACGGAGGTGCGGCTCCCGGCGGAGACCGTCTGACAAGGACTGCAAAGCCCGGGCGGCAGCTGATGTCTTGTTGTGATCCGTGTTGTCATTTTTTCATTACTGATTAAAATTAAAAATCTGCTTGGCAAATCCATTGTAAAAATTCCCTTCATGAGCATCGACGGGTACAAATTATTTTGTCAATCGTCTGGCAATCACCACGAGGCTGGAGACGATTCGAGCCCACATTTCTCATTTCTTTCTCCAGCTCACGCCAGTGACTTTCCCAACAAAGTTTCCAAAAGCGTAGGTAGCATTCTTGGCAGTGGTTTTTTTTTTTTAAATTAAAGATTCATCTCTTATTTTTTAATGAAATGTTCTGTTGGTGTGTCTCTCCCCCCACCCCCCACCGCCACGAGCTGAGGAGGGGGGACTGGAGGGGGGAGACTCAGCCTGTAATTGTCTAATGCTGGGCCCTCGACAGGTGCCTAATTGTAATAAAAGCTTTTTATTAGGATAAAAATCTGTTTGGAGAATGGAACGTACATGGTTGAGAACTGCCCGGCACAAGAGGACTCTTGCTAACCTTCAAGCCAAGAGGAAATATTTACAAGTGCTCCGTTCGGAGGGTTTTTGATCAGGTGCTCTGGAAAGGCTGGGGAGCAGGGTGAGGCTCCCGGGGTGTTGTGCAGGCGGTGTGGAACTCTGAATCCTGAGTGGAGGTCCTGGATCCTAGGCTTCGCTCCATGCTGTGTGGCTCTGGAAAGGTCACTGCCTATCTCGGGGCTCTAGTTTCCTTTTTTGTTGATAGTAAAGAGACCTGATGGTTGGGCCAGGCCCTGCACTTCTCCAGAGCATTGTGTGTCATGTTCATTGATCCGGACCTGGAGGTCAGCGCTGGCTGGAGAAGCGAGGTTTTCCGGATGCAGCACTGCCCGTAAGACCATTCCTGCATGTGGAGCTGGAAACACTGGGTTGGATCTGGCACAGCTGCATACGAACTCTGGGTCTTGAGAAAAAACTATGTTTTGTTAATAATTATTATGATGAATTCATTTCTATTCTGTGTAGGTTGCTGTACAAGGGGGTTTCAACTGAATCTATCATTTTGTGAGTACAGTGCATCTCCACCCATGCCACCCTTTCCAAAATCCTCCCTCTTCTCTCCCAACCCTAACCCACTCCTTCAAGTCCCCGGTTCCATTTTTACGTAAATACATGGGATATTATGACTGCATCTACCCACCCCTCCCCTCTCCATTTGTCTGCCCTCTTCCTCTCGTCTTTATCTTCCACCCCCACCCCCTCCCCCAACAACACATGCTTCTTGGGGCCTCAGTCCTAGAATCTGTGCCTAAGTTTTTGAGCTGACATCCGGCCTGGTGCCTGCCACGTGATAGATGCCAAGTCCAGAAAAAAACAAGATCATACTCAGATCTCCAAGGGATCTTTGGAAGCCTCTGAGAAAACAAAGACTCTGAATGCTCAATGCTGGCTTCCAGCAGAGGCTTCCCTGGCCAATTGGACCCTGGGCAGGGGCAAGAGGGGTGGGGGTGGGGAGAGGGTGGGGAAGATAGGGTAGGGGCTGGGAGTGGGGGGGAGGGGCCTTCACTCTTCTTTACTTCTCATACCAACCAGTGGATCTACCCAGCAGATCCTTTAGGACCTTCTCAATCTTTAACTTAAGCTTAATTAAGCAATGTTTCATTCTGTTTGGAGTCGTTTGTTTATAATGTATGCACCTCATTTTCCCTCTTCCTTTTCTGAAAACAAAACAAAAATCTAGGGAAGGCAAAAAAAAAAACCCACCAAAACAAACCAACAACAACAAACAGACCCAGAATTTATGTTTAAGAGATTAAGGTTGTGGGGGTCATTTTTACTGAGAAGTAAATATATACTCTCTCCCTTTTCCTAAACTCTCTTGCTTATTGAATACCTTGAGCCATTCGGAGCACCTAGAGAGAACTTGGGAGCAACTGAAATCAGAAAGTTCAGAATTCCAAATCCACGCCCTTTCTAAGGGAAAGGGACCATTTACATCTCTTCACATTAAGCTGGTGAGTGAGTCTCTTACAGAGAATAGGGATGTTAGAAAATACAAATAAATGTGCACTTCCTTCCCTCCACAACTGCAGCAAAAGCAGCCACCCTGGGGATGCCCGAATGGTTAGGAAAGGATCCCTTTAATGATTGGGTAATTTTCTTTTTGGAAAATGGTTCATTCTATTTTATAGGATGATTTACCCCCAAACCTATATTTTGTGGATGTTTTGCTAATGTGCCAACCCACAGCTGGAAAGATGGGCCTTGACTTCTTCTGCAGTCGTGAAATGTGAGCTCATGTAAGCAGGAGTTGGGGGGAGTCTTGCTTCTAGAAACTTCCCCCCAACCCCAACTGGACCACAGACTGTTTCCTCTTCACGGGGACAAGTGGGGAGAGTTCTCTGAGATTACTGCCTATTTGTAAGTCCACCCACTCACCTTGTGTGCTCACCACTGGTAAACCAAGTCTAATTAAATTAAATTTCCCCCACAGACACTCGGTAAAGATTCTTGGCTTCTGTGCCACTGAATGAGTCCTGAAGGGAAGCTGACATAGTCCTTCCCCCAGAGGGACCCTCTAACCCGGAAAAACAAGGTTCTCCTACCATTCTATCTGGTTAGAGAAGCTACCAGTGAACAGTAATTTTAACTGATGGGCAGACCATGATCTGAGGCCTGGATGAGCAGACGGCTCTGCATCTCATTCCCAGCCTGCATCAGTGTCAGACATCACTAATCTACTATGCTCCCTTTCTACATGAGCCAGGGTGATGGTTGCTATCCATGGAAGCTGGCCTGGGACAGCAGATCAGAAGTGGTTGGAGTGTGGCCGTTGGGAGTAAGAAGTCAGGAGGCATGTGCTCTGCCAGCTGTCTGGGTAAGACTGTATTAAGGAATAGATGATAGATTTAAATCAGTGATAGATTTAAATTCCTGCCCAGTTCTGACATGTCAGCTACCAGCAGCTGATGGAAAATGTATTTCAGTCAGTACTCGCTGGCTGAGAACTTCATGTGTTCAGGGCAGGGGCCTCAGCCATGGCCAGCAGAGAGGAGATGGACATGGGCTCAGCTAATAACAGCCAGAGTGTGAAGAAAAAGAACAGAGCTCAGGCGAAGGGCTCAGGGAGACCAGGGGAAGAAAAGATCCAGCATGGGGAAGGCTTGGAAGACATCCCAGAGGCAGGAGATGGTGGAGAAGGAGATGGATTAGCAGAGGTTCAGAGTACCACGAAGGCGGCCTAGTGCCTGTTCTTCCTGGAGTCTCCACTTCATCTGTAAGGTGGTGGCTAGGTCCACGATCTCTCCTCAAGATCAACCAAGACAGTTGCTGGAGGCGTGCCTGGCCAACACGCCACCATCTACTAGCATTTGCCATGACTGCTTAGTACCTCTGATGGCCAGACATCAGCCAAACCCTGGGGAATCAAGAAGCCAGACGGCAGATAGCATCTCTTCTTCCCAGAAGTCTAGCCTATCTTAGCACGTGCAAGAAGAGACACTTCCGGAAGTGCGTCCAGAAGCCAAGGAAGTCACGTGATGCGGTGCCTTGGGCCCTGGGCTGTCAGGAACTGTTTCTAGGAGAGTCCGTCTCTGGGAGGTGGCTCTGCTGGCCTGCGGTCCTCCCCCACTCTTCACTGCTGTGTGGGTGGAGAGCAGCATCATGAAGACCAGGGGATAAAGCCGTGCACATGGGGGCTGGTGCAGGTGGACGCTCTAGCCCAGCTGATGTCCGGGGTCCCCTCACCGAGGAGGGCCCTGAGACTGTGTCCGCATGCATTGGAGCTCGTCCCAGCCCCATCCATTCATGTAGCATCCGGCGTGGGGGCTGTGGGTGTGGCCGGTGTGCAGCGGGAGCCTGGTGGAGGAGAGGGGGGAGGTCAAGGTAAAGGTTAGTTAGGGTCACAGGTTGGGAGCCAGACAGACCAGGGCTGGATCTTGATTTTACCACTTACTGATTGTGGGATGCTCTAGGACCCTCAGTCTCCTCTTCTGTAGCTGGGGTACAGGGGGGCTGGCTCAGGAAGGACAGCAGGGGCACCAGTCCTGTGTGTGACCCCTGTTGGAGGTTAACTTCTCAGCCTCCCTCTGGAGAGAGGCACGGGGTGTTTTGCAATCCACCCCCGAGGCTGACACGCCGGACCCTCAGCACACGGTGTCCTGAAGTGCTCTCTCTGTCTCCATCCACGCTGATGCATACTTGTCGTGGGCGGTGTTCTCACTATCAGACAGTTGGTGGAATCATAAAAATCCATCTCTCCCCTCCTCCCTTGCATAGTACATTTTCACATTTCTGCCTTGACAGGCTTGGATGGGCTGGGTATGAGCGTCTCACCATCTCTGGGCCATACTTCTAGTTTTCTTGGGAATGGAAGGTGTTTGAGGAATGTCCAGGCCAGAAGCTGGGCCAGCTTGTGCTGTAATCCTAGGTGCTCGGGAAGCTGAGATCATGAAGGGTATGGTGGTTTGAGGCCAGCCTATGCAGTCTATAAGACCTCGTCACATTGATCAAACTGCGTTGCACTTATAAACTGACATGAACTGAAACTCCTGCAATTCCTTAAAGATAATAAATAATCATAATAAAGACAACTCAACAGGAAAAGCTGGTGGTATGTGCATGGCATCCCAGCTGTATGGAAAGTAGAATAAGAAGGGCTTAGGCAAAAAGCCAGGCTCTGTGTTAAGAAATAACCAGAACAGGGCTGGGAAGGTGGCTTAGTGGTAGAGTGGTTGCCTACCATGCATGACACCCTGGGTTTGATTCCTCAGTACCACATAAACAGAAAAGCTGGAAGTAGTGCTGTGGCTCAAGTGGTAGAGCACTAGCCTTGAGCAAAAGCAGTTCAGGGACCGTGCTCAGGCCTTGAGTTCAAGCCCTGGTACCAGACCAACAACAACAACACAGAATAAAGAAGTCTGGGAGTGTGTCTCAGGTGGTAGAGCAACTGCATAGTAAGTGTAAATCCTTGAGTTCAAACCGAATAGTAAACAAACGAACCAACGAATAATACAAAGAGAAAAGAAGGTGAGGTCACTGATGTGAAGAGTTGTTGGCTGCTGAAACAGCCGAAAAGTCAAGTTCAAGGTCAGAGTCAGGGTCCCGCCATCATCGCATGAACACTGGCTTCTTTCTGCAGCCGCTGATGTCCCTGGGTTTCCCGCGGAGAGGGACGCTTGGGTTTATCCCACGTCCATGCAAGTGCTTGCGCTTAATCTCCATGAGCCTCAGTGTTTCTGAAACAGGAATAATAAAAATGGCCTTGCAGGTGGTTAACTGATGAGGTACCCACGATGCTGCGATCAGAAAGTATTTGAGCCACATGTCCATGAACACAGCCTGAGCCCCATGCTGTAGCCAGAACCTCACCTGGGCTAGCTCACCTGATCAAACCATGATAACCTCAGGAGGTATTACTGCCATCTTTATTTTGTAGATTGGGAAACTGAGACTGTGGGAGGGAAAGCCATTGCCAGAAGGTACCCAGAAAGTGTGTGGAATATACCAGAAGCTTCTCCTGCCCCACCCACCCCAGCCCAGGTACAGGGACTTTTGGGAGCAGTCTAGGGCAAGGGGCACATTGATGCTGGGTCTAGGAGACGTGGGGTCTGACTGGAGGGCTGGTCTTCTGGAAGTTGAGTTGGGGAACTTGAGGGCCTGGTGTCTGCTAGCTGTACCCCAGCTTCTCCAGAGGTCTCTCAAGGGCCTCCCTCTGGAAACGTAAGCACATTGGCTCCCCATGACTGGACATACTAGGCATGTGCGGATGGGGGTTTGGCAGCTGAGACTTCTCTGGCATGGAAAGCTGTTGATTTAGTTTTTAAGCCAAGTGGCTAGTTGTGTGTATCAGCTACAACCTGCTATTAGAGGCTCCGGCTCTTAGAAGCTGTGGTCTGTGTGGAGGCTTGGGACAGTGAGTCCTCTGTGGGTGGACGGCTTCCAGAGTCTGGCCTTCCTTCCTTCTGAGCTCTCTTCTTATCCTTTGCTGGCCCCTCGGCTGGCCCATGGCTGGGCAGAGAATACCCCTGAAGATTCTGGGCATTTGTCTGTTGCTCACTGGGCCGCAGATGAGCCCTTGGAGCTCATCTGTGGGAGGTCTGTGCAATAGACCACGCTTGACGTTGATCTTGAGACTGTCCTTCTCCTTGGTGAAGAGTGCCTAGGAATCCTCCCTCCCTGGCCTGGCCATTTTCTCTCCCCAGTGTTTGCAAACACTGGAGAACTTTCTCCACATATGCGCATACCAAAAGCAAGCCCTAAAGTTCCCCAGTGCATCCAACTCGCTGTCCCTGTGCATGGCTCTGTCCTCAGGGCCGGGAGGAGTGCTCTAGAATGGAGCACAACAGGTGCTCGGACCCCCCTCCTCCCGTGGATGGGCGGATGGCTCCATGGTTGATGGGAGGATTTAGCTCTGTTTGGATGATATTTTAAGTGAGGCCTTACCACTCCACAACTGTGTCCTACCTACCAAACACAGCACCTGCTTGGTTAGTGGCTTGGGCCTGATTATCCCCCACACAGGGAGCCTCTCCAGGGCAGTGCCCAGTCTTTCTGTTACTTCTTCCTGTAACTATCAGCCTAGAGTAATAGACTTATTCTGTTGAGATGAGTAGTGGAATTAAAGCACCAGATGAGGGATTCTCCCTGCCATCCATTTCAGCACTCCCCTCAGACTACAGAATGTGAAGAAATAAAATAACACCACTATACCTGCTCACTGTCCCAGCACCCAAGACTGTAAGGGTCCCAGTTAGGGTCAGAGTGCAAACCCTCAAACAAATGTTTTGATGTCCATCTCTGTGGATATGATAGGGAGCAGAGCTCTTGATTCTAGGGTCCATGGACAGTGGTGGGCCTGTGTTTTAGTCAGAATAGGCTAGGTGATACTGCAATAACAGACAACTGTAACATCTTGATGCTCTAATACAACAGTGTTCAACAAGCCCCAGCTGGGAGGTGAGGGGATGGGGCTCAGGTGTTGGATCCAAGGCTGAGTTGCACTGTGGTTCTTCAAGGTACTACCAGGAAGTACTGTGTATCAGCACCCCAATTCTTGTACTTCACTGTCTACAACGAGGACCCACGAAGTTGCTTGCTCCAAGATGGTAATCTGACCATGAAAGCCAACCCCCCCTCCACCAGCCTCAGAGGGAGGGCTTAGAACACGAGTGAATGATATGCACAGCCACACTGCCTTCCGAAGCGTATTTGATTAGTTCTGGGGTCAGTGCAGCCATCCTCTGAGCCTCAGTGTCGTAACAGGTCAGCATAATGTCTGTTCAATAGGCTAATGCCAGAATCAGATGGGGTGGTGCCTTAAAAAAGACCCAGGAGGTGCTCATTCTTTGAAGATCATCTGTAGATGCGTTAATAGATGGAACCTGCGGGGAGAAGGTGGGGAGAGAAAAGCAGGATTTGGTGACAGTCTTCCCGTCACAGCTCATTGTACGCGGATAAGATCATATGGAAATTAAAGGGAAGCGTTGACTTTGGTGTGTACTTTGAAGAGCAGTGTGGCACAATGACCGTGGCTCTGCTGCCCACCCTCCCATGTCTACACCCGCGCCAATCCTTCCACTGAGTGCTGTTGTTCTCTCTCATTTCAGTAGGGGATGACTTGAGCTTAGAAACGGATGCTGTGCCTGGTCTGAGGTTTGGCATGCAGAGGCCTTGCATGCCACCGCCCTTACCCTTGCCAACCCCAAGCAGCCTCCCCCACTGCCTGTGGGTATAAGACCCAGTCCCTCCAAGCCCCAGTTGGTAGAATTGCCCAGTTAGATTTCAGACAGATAGAAATTACATGAATGTCATGTTAAATTTGAGGGTGGTTTTGTTACACAGCATTGTTGTGGAGATATGTGACCGATACAGGGATTTCATGCTGTCATGGGAGACTTGAGTAGTGCAGGAGGTCAGGCAGGGCTTCCTTGAGCAAACAAAGTCTATTGAAAGAGCAGAGTATGTATTCCCCAAGAGCATGGTTGGAGAGAGCCTACTAGCAGAGGGACAGTTTATGAACATGCCCTGTGATGGGAAAAACATGGTTCCTTCCATAGTGAAGGAGACAGGTAGGTAGGTTGTAGCAGTGGGAGTATTAGGTTCCTCTTACAGGTCTTTGTGAAGGAGTCTTTTCATTTATAGAGAACTCCTTATCTCATTTTGCATGAGCAATAGGAATGATGCCCCATTGTGTACTGCATTCACATAGGATGGGCCTCAGGGTGGCTCTGGCTGTGTGTGTGTGTGTGTGTGTGTGTGTGTGTGTGTTCCTGGGGAAATAAGTGAGCGAGCCTGGAATATCAGAGCTGAAAGCATCTGGACCAGCCTGCCCTGTGGTGATTGGGAGGTGGAAGCTTGAAGGTTGAGTGCTCAGCCTGGGTACCCAAAGAGGGCCAAGGGCCATGTGAAAACAAGAGACTGGATACTTTTCTTCCAACATGTCCCCTCTCCCCCTTCTGTGGGTGTCTGGGGCTTGTTGACTTAATGCAGTTTTATAAAAATATCCAGCGTAGCCCCAGGTGACGTGGGACAGAGGGGAGGGACACTGTGTAAACACTTGCCTTGTGTCCATGCGGGACCAGAAGCATCATGCCAATCATTTTCTTTCATTCTCTTAGCAACTCTCTGAGGTGGGTGGCTCTATTTTTACTTCATTTTATTCATTGGATACGCGATGAAGCTGAAATTCAGAGAAAGTGATCTAAGCTCTCATAGCTAGCAGGTCTTAAGGCTTTCCTTCACTTCAAAGTCTTTGTTTTTCTACCCCAACATGCTGCCTCTATAAATCCAATTCCTTTCTGATGGAATTGCTTGATTTTTGTTGATCAAAGTGATATTTGAAGGGACATATATTTATTTATTTATTTGCCTAGTCAGCTCTCCACCTTTTGAGGGAAGATTCCCTTTGGAGGCATTTGCAATGCAAATAGCCCATCCTCCCAAATGCTTCTTCCTCCTTGTCTCTACAAAGCCTTGGAGGAACAAGATGGGAGACCACAGTTACATGGTAAATGTTGGAATCCATTCCAGGTGGCATCTGAGATGCTGCAACCTGGGAAAGGTGTACAGTTCACTGGGTAACAGGGTTAGTCTATGGCTGTGTACTTCACATGGTGAAAGGCAGCCATGTGGTTAAGAAGAAAAGAAAATGGGACAAGAGACTTTCACACAGGGGTAAACCAGGATGGGCATTGGGACAGAACATGGATGGGTTTTTAAATTTTGGGTCTTTTTTTTTTTAAACTAAGGAAGGCAGAAATGCTGTTAGAGCTTTGGTTTCCCTGAGCCAAATCAGAGCAGCTCAGGTGAATTCAGCTCAGTTCAGTTCTGCTGAGTTTAGTTCAGCTTAACTTAGCTCTGAGTTGAACTCAAGCTGAACTCAACTCAACTCTACTTACTCAACTCAGCTCCACAAGGCTTAAGTCTGCTGAACTCAACTCAACTTACTCCACTCAACTAAGTTCAGCTAAAGTTTAAGTCAACTCATTTCAACCTAATTCAGTTCAACTGGATTAAATTCTAAGCTCAAGTCAGCTCAGCTCAATTTAGCTTTGCTGGATTCATCTTAACTCTGCTGAGATCAATGGAATTCAACTCACTTAGCTCCTTTGAGCTCTTCTCAGTTCAGCTTAACTAAGCTGAGTTCAAGTTCACTCACTTCACCCAACCCAATCTAATTCAACCCAACCCAACCCAACTCAACTGAACTTCACTCTACTCATCCCAACCCAACCCAACCTAACTCAATCCAACCTACCCCAACCCATATCAACCCAACCCAACCCAACTCAACTGAACTCCACTCCACTCAACCCAACCCAACTCAACTCAACTCAACCAGCCCAACTCAATTCAATCCAACCCAACTCAACCCAACCCAAGCCACTCTACCCCACCCAACCCAACTCAATTCAATCCAACCCAAGCCAACTCAATTCAACCTAACTCCACCCAGCTTACCTAACTCAACCCAACCCAACCTAACCCAACCCAACCCAACACCTGAACTTGTCAACTCACTCAACTATACTCTTTCCAGTTTAACTCAGCATAGCTCACTTGAGCTCAGCTTAGCTCAGTTTATCTTAAGTAGATTCAACTTGATTGGATCCAGCTAGACTCAACTCAGCTCTGCTCAACTTAACCAACTCAACTCTACTTAGCTCAACTCAGTTGAACTCAAAATTTAAGTTAACTCATCTCAAGTCACTCAGCTTAGCTTAACACAGCTCAGCCTAGTTCAAGTTCTCAACTCAGCTCAGCTCAGCTGAATTTAGCTCTGCTCAACTTAACTGGGCTCAGATAAACTAGATCAAGTTAACAACTCAATTGACTCAATTCAATGCAGCTCCACAAGGCTCAGTGCAGCTGTTTATCCTGCTCAGCTCTACTGAATTGGACTCAATTCAGCACAACTCAGCTCATTCAGCTATACTTCACTCAACCTGACAGAGCTCAACTGGCCTGAATCATTCCAAATTAGAGGATTTATTGGGCACTGAGGGTAGACATTTGGCCTGTTGCTTCTTCTACAAACCCATGCTTTAGTCATTGAAATTCAAATACACAGTTTTAGATAGGAGGAAGAATGTCTGTGATGTGCAAAGACTGTGACTGCTCTAAGAAAGAAGTCATTACTTCTCATGGAGGTTTTGAGAATACTTCTTGACATTTGTATCATTTCTGGTAAAACTGAACTTGGATTAATAATGGTGATCTGGGACAAGAAGGCCACACTTTGCAGGGGTAGAGTAAGTGGAATGATCAGAGTAAATATATGGAGGAATAGGAATTAAGGAGGAATAGGAATTAAGACTATAATACAGGAAGGGCAAAGACCCTTTGGAGTGGCATGCCAGGAGTTTGAACATTTTTTTTTTCATGTAAGGACATATTTTATTCTTTTAAAAACCTTGAGTTACTTTCAGAGTGGAGATGATGATTCCCATTTTACAGTTGAGGAAATGGAGTCTAGAAAAAGTCACTGCTAGCTTAAGTAGAAGAAGACTGAGTGGGACATAAAAAATCATATTTAGAGAATTATTTCTGTAAGGTTGTATGTCCTCAGGCCCACAGCCATAAATTCAATATCTCTACCATCACTCAGACTATTTTTTTACATGAATATCCAGACAATAGAGTCTGGATGAGAGAGGGTTGAGGCAGGAAGACAATAGAAGAGAAGTCGTATTTTTTGAAAAGTAAGAGATTCATGAGATGAAGAGTTGGGAAGTGTTTGTTGTCTTAAAGTCCCATGACTGTCATACTGAATCAAGACATATCTGGAGGATGGACTTGATCTCATATTTTCAGGTTTCTTTTCTAGAGAAATTGAATTTGTAATATTATTCCCTTAATGATGGTTAAAATTCAAATAAGAAGCAAGTCATTAAAACAAGCTGCTTTCAAACTTAAGAAAAATATGGAGAATATTATGACATCATAACATAACAACATATTATAACATCTACCTAGTATACCCTACCCAGAATAAACAAACATTAATATTTTTCCCAAGTTGGCTTTTGTTTTTTGTTTGCCTTGAAAATGAAATCTTTGACAGTTACGTTAAAACTACATTTCTATCCTTCTCCAAATCTTTCTCACTTCTGGTCTGAGGCACTACTCTCTGGAAGTGGATGTGTCCCCTTATCTACTTTTGCTAGAGCATATCTATAAACAATAAAGGATATAGTTTGTGTATTTTAAGCTTATATACACATGACATTCTACTATATGATTGCAACCTAGATTTTTTTTAATAGATGAGTTTAACCCATTTGTATTTATTGTGATCTCTAGGATTTATTTTTTTTTCTTTTATATGTACCAATCTTAGGGCTTGAACTCAGAGCCTGGGCACTGTCTCTGAGCTTCTATGTTCAAGGCCAGTGTTCTACCACTTGAACCACAGCTCTCCTTAAGGCTTTTTGATGGTTAATTGGAAATAGAAGTTTCACAGACTTTCTAGTCCATGAACTGTCCAGTTCTTGAACTATGATCCTCAGATCTCAGCCTCCTGAGAAGCTAGGATTATAGGCATTAGCACCAGCACCAGGGTTTTGTTTGTTTGTTTTTTATGGAACGCTATTTCTTTATAAACAAGGGAGACTGATCTGATTCTAATCCTTCCAACTTTTGTGGATACCAAAATCGGAGGATGGGCAAGTTTGTTCTATACAACGACATAGTATTTGCATGCATGCACATTGTGTGTATTTTAAGTCTTCTGTAGATGACTAACAAGACCTAATACAAAGTACACCACACAGTTTAAGGAATGACTTAAAGAAAAAAATCTGTACATATTATGTATTTAGTATAGATTAGTATTGATACAGATTTAGTATTTAGTACAGATGTAGTTTTTTGGCCAAATATTTTTAATCCAAGCTTGGTTGAATCTGCAAATGTAGAATGTGTAGGTATGATGGATGAAGAGTGTTGCCATAAATACAGGAGCAGAAATAAGTTCTGAGACACTGATTTCATTTCCTTTGGCTAGATACCCAGAAGTGAATAGCTGGATTCAATAGTAGCTCAATTTTGATTTATTTTGTGGAAACTCCATCCTGTTTTCCCGCACACATTTTCCCATTGCTACCTATGGTATGCAAGGAAGTTTTCTTTTTTTTCCCTCACCACATTTCCACCCACATTTTGTTACTTCAGTCTGTCTTTTTGGTAATAGCCATCTAGAAGGGTGAGGTGCTATCTCTTGGTGGTTTTGATTTGCATTTCTCAGATGATTAGCAATGTTGAGCACCTCTTTATGACTTTAATTTCCTTTTTCGTTTAGTACTTTTATTTAGTGAGAGTCTGCAGGTGATACATTTGTTGCACTATAGGACTTTCCCGCACCCCAATTTATTATGTGACACTGAGGGTTGGATCCAGCATGCTAGGCAAGCACTCCTAGTCATACTTTAGCTCCTATTTTTAACTTTGATGAATTGTCAGCTTTTTGCTCTTCAAATACCTCTCACCCACATTCTTCCTTGTTTTTCCGCCTTGAAGCTCAGATGTGGTGGACTGAACTGGATGAAATTGCTCAAAGTCAAGTGTTTTTATCTACAATAATTTACAATTTAATGTGGGGAAGCTTTGACCTCTTTCCATGTCAACTTAAAATTGCTTTTACCTTTTCATTTCTTCATCTTTTCCCCCATATTGTATGTAGTTTCTAAACGTCTGTCTTACAGTTCGATATTTTTGCCTCTGTGTATCTATTCTTCTGTTTAAGATGCCTACTGAATTATCTGTTTTAATTATTATATTACTCATTTTGGGAATCTAGTTCTTTTCAGATCAGCCTTTTCCTTTCTCACACTGTTTTGATCTTGGATGACTCTTTTTTTTTTTTTTTGCTTTGTATTTTTTCCTTTCTCTCTCTTTGCAAAAGGTTTTAAAATACTTATTTAAAAGTCACTTTCAAATCTTTCTTTGATTTCTAGTTCTTAATGTGAATGTCCCTCATTTTCTGGGTCTTTCAATTGCACTTGGGCCTCCAACGTTTGTTGTCTTGGTGGAAATGTAGTGTTTGGTGGTGAGTTCCTCCTCCGTGGAGGAGACTTTCCTGAGTTTGCAGGTAGACCTTCTGAGCATCTTTTTCCTCTGCCAGGGTCCTGTGCAGTTTGTCAGGAATACACCAAATCCCCAGTGTTATGATAGCTTGGGCTCTGGTGAATGGGTCATGATTCTGAACACCTGGTTTGACGCAGGGGCTCAGAGACATCGCTCTGAATCACTTAGGCCTTGAGTTTTAATTTTTCCTCCCATTGGGCTTCAGCACGTAGAATTCAGTTCCAGCATTCTGGGAATTTTTGTTTTTAGCCTCTCTGGATTGCGTTTAGCTTGACTGTGAGCTTCTGGACACTTCTCTTCTTTGCTCTTGAGCTTGGGTTTGAATTTCAGCAGTTGGTTGTTAACTTGAAAACATTTGTTTGGACTGGGAGTAGGTCTTGAGGCTGTCTTTTGTGCCAGCTCAGCTCACAGTAATGTCTAGGTATCTGAGAATCAAGATTATAATTGTAATTTTATTTTGGCAGTACTGGATTTTGAACTCAGGGTCTCCTGCTTGCTAGGTAGGCCATCTATCACGGAAGCCACTCCCCAGACTGTTTGTTTTATTTTCAGGTCTTGCATTTTTGCTCAGGCTGGGTGATGTCCTACCTGCAGCAATCCTGTGTAGTGGAGACCATGAGCACATAGCAGCCTACCTGGCTTATTTGTTCAGATTGGGTCTTGCCAACTTTTGTTTTTCCTTTGTCTTTGTCTTTGTTGGCCTCCAACTTCACTCTTCTGGATCTCTTCCTCCCTAGAAGCTGGGATTATGGTTGTGTGTCACTGCACAGGGTTTATTATGGGTCATGAGAAGATTAGAGATATAAGACTATCTGTAAACATTAAAATTCCCTTTTAGTATGAAGCTACGAGGTGCCCAATTTCCACTCCTAACAGGAGAATTTTTATAAAATCCCTTCTCTGTGCTGACATCTGAGGGTGAGCTGCCGACGCTTGCTGTGTCTGCCTTCTCCTCTTCTGCACAGACATGGCCTGTATCTGGGCCCCGGCGGCGACCCCCGCCCGGCCAGTCTGCATGGCTCCTGGGCTCAGCTGGTCAGTGTCTCAGGACATGTGTGCTCTGGTTTCTTCCCACTTCCATGGCACCTGACCCCATTCAGCTTCCAAAGTCCGGACACTTGTGCCACCTGGTCCATCTCCAAGCCCTATCCTGAACATAAGTTGTGCGCTCCAACTCCACGGCTACCCACTTGTCCTCCATCATTTCCCCAAGTGCCCAAGCTCCCTGGCTGGCCTTGCTTTCGTTCCATCCATTGTCCTTTTCCCATGCACAGAACAGCCAGGCCACATGGTAGTAGGTCCTACAATTCCACAGCTTATGACTTGCAGTGACTTCTTGGATAGCCTAGAATAAAGCCCACTGGGACTTTACCATGATGTTTGGCCACCTTCTGCTCTGTTCCCCACATTGCTCCACAGTTTCATTCTCTGTTTTCTTTCCTTCTTTTCTTTTTTTTTGCCAGTTCTGTGGCTTGAACTCAAGGCCTGGACAGTAACCCTGAGCTTCTTTTGCTCGAGGCTAGCACTCTACCACTTGAGCCACAGTGCCACTTGTGGCTTTTTCTGCGTATGTGTACTGAGGAATTGAACCCAGGGCCTCATGCATGCAAGGCAAGCATTCTCCCACTGAGCCACTTTCCTAGCCCTGGTCTTGTTTCTTTCTTGACTTGTTTATGCTCTGCTTTTCTTAGCACAATCATAAGCCCAAGAACACAGAAGCCACTTGAAAGCAGTTGACCTCTTTCTCTTTTTTCCATGAAGGAAATGACCAGTCAACACAGGCTGTCTCCTTCAGTCTCAGCAGCCCTGCTATATTGAAGTCTCTGTCCAAGGCAGAGGTGCGGTAGGTGTTCCTCACGCCAACAAGACTTGGGTGGGGGTGTGTGGGGTTATGTTGAGGAGAGGCACAGCCAGGCAGAGGTGGTTCCCTCTCTCCACAAGTTCTTTCCTGTGTGCAGCTCTGGGGCTTGGGTTCCAAGGTCAACATTTGAATCGTTGCTTGAAGATACAGTCCTTGTTTGGGAATAAAACGTTGGCCTTACGCCAATGAAAAGCACTCCAGCCCCCTGGGCCCCGGCCGGGGTGGCACTCCAGCACCCTAGGCCCCCTGGGCCCCGGCCGGGCTGACAGGCTGACTTGCAAGCGTCCTGCACAATGGCTGGCTTTCCACAGAGGCATTTTATTTTTTCTTAAATGGACAATGTTTTGGAGTTTTTTTGAACCATAAAAAGACCAATGTGAAACCACAGAGCTTCTATGTTTCTAGTACTTTTCAGACGAAAGAAGTTGGAGAGCGAGGGGCGGGGGAGAGGGAGAGTGGGGAGCACAGAGGGGGTGAGATTATTTGAACCACATTTTGCAAATGTTAGCTCTTCTCTCCAGTCTGAGGCAGCTGGTGCCAAGTTACGACTCGCCACACATTTTTACAGGCCGAGTTATTAACCTTTGCAAGCAGCCGTCTGCAGGGCAATTACTGCCAGGGCCCAGATCCCGGGGGACCGGACGCCATGTGGCGATGTCCGCTCAGGGTCCGGTTTCCGCCCCAGCTTCGGTGCCCGTCTGCCCCTTAGATGTCCCGTCTCCTTGGTGCATCAGAGAGGTGCTTGTTCTTCACTCACTTGGTGATCTGGGGAGCTGGCACCCGCAAAGCATCAGGCCTCAAGGGAGAGGATGCCTACTGCACCCCAGACTCATATCAAGTCAGGCAGGGGGAATCTCCCGTTCCTGGCTTCAGTCACCAGCATTCACTCTGGGTGACTTTAGACCCATAACGTAACTGACCCTGCCTCAGTTTCCCCATCTGAGGCTTGGAATCTTGACTTGTAGGTCGGGCATGAGGAGTAAATACAAATGAGCACCCAAAGAACGTAACACAGTGACCAAGAATGTGGACTGGATAGTCAGCAAGACACAAATTCTAATCTCCACTCTATTCCTACCAGCCATGTACTGTTAGTTCCCCACCTGACCCATAAGGATACTCGGAGATTTAAGTGAGATAATGCATACCCAGAGCTTGGCTCAGAGCCAGCTCACGGGTCTTAATAAATAGACAACATTTTTTTGTCTTGTTCCTAATAACAAATCCCCAAGATAGCACATGATACTAAGCGTGTCCTAAACGAGAACCATCAATTATGAGAATGTGTGCTTAGGCCATCTGGCCAACTTGAAGACTTTTCTAGGCTGGTAATCACGGTGAAGCTTGTGTGTGTGTGTGTGTGTGTGTGTGTGTGTGTGTGTGTGTGTGTGTGTGTGTGTGTAGAAGCACAGAGAACTCGAGGGGAGGGGGTAGGAAATAAAACCCTTTGTTCAATGGAGAACAAGTTTCAAAGTGAAAGTTCAAAGCCAAGAAGCTTGAGCCCCTTTTGTTGTGTGTGGAGGAAGTGATTATTTTGTTAGGCTCAGGGTGTGTGTGGGGGGGGGGTGGGGGGAAGGAGCACGGAAACGTCATCCAGAAATTCTTGCGGTAAATAATAACGATAATAGAAAATATCCTTTGGAAATAATAGAGGGAGATTTAGTGAATGCTAAATAAAAGCTTTTGCATAATTGGAGTTGACTCTCCCCCTCCCCCTTTCCCGCCCTGCCCTGGAATCAGTCTGGAATGACTCCTGGCCTGTGTGCTATGCCTGCGGGGGAAACTGAGGTACAGGGAGGCAATGCCACAGCACTGGGAGCGTCTGGGCTGGAGGGCGGGGCTTCAGAGAGTCCACTCAGGCCCTGCCCCTGTGCAGCTTCCTGGCACTGGACTCTGAGCTATCGCAAGGTGTCTGCAGCGGACACTAGATCTGACGTGGTGTGTTTGCTCTGTTCCTTTGAGCCTTCAGCAGCAGCAGCAGCAGCAGGAGGCTCCTGGGGGGAAGTGGGAGGGGTGGAGGGGCAGGTGGGTGCCCAGGGTGTGGGCTTTCTCTGGGATCTTGCCCAGGAGTACACACTCCCCCCACGAGCAGGAGGCTTCTGGCTGTGAAGCAGTCTGGCTGCTCATTGGCTGCAGTGTGAACCTGTGGAATGTGTCCTGAACTCAAGCTCCCCTGACTTGATCTTTGTGAGCCTGGCTGTGATTTTCTTGTCAGAGTCAGAAGCCTGCATGTGGAGGCCGTCCAGCCCCAGACCGTGCCCTGCCCTCGTCTCCACACGCCAGACTTGTCTCCCCAGGTCAGGAAGTGCTCGTTTAGAGCATTATTTATTCTTATTTACATTCTTCTTAGCCGTTCGTTCTTCAGTTCATCTGGGTTTGGTTATTCACTCAACAGACACTGGAGGCTCCCTAGGCACTCCATGCTGGCTTTCCTTAGTAGTTAAAAATGAAACATAGATTCTGATGTCCAAAACCTTCCTAAGGATAGGAACCAGAGCCACGAATCACTACTTCCATGGCCACAAAAGTGTCCACGTGGGTGACGAGGCTCACACCACAGAGACAAACAACTCCATACTTCGAGGCAGACAGGAAGCAGAAACATAGTTTTGTTTTCTTTTTCTTCTTTGCTTTCCTTTTTCTTGCTATTGTAGCATTTCTAGAGCTGGCCAGCAGGAAGGTGCTGTCATAGATACTGAGAAGCATGGACTGAGGCCAGAGGTATCTGTGCGTGGCCCTTGGTGGTACTGTGGTAGTAGGTGTGTGTGTGCAAACTGTGCACTGCCCCTCAGAGCCTTGGCCACGTGTGTGTGTTAACCTCCTTGCATGTTTTATTGGACCCAGAAAGAAGCCACTTAGATGCAACTTCCAAAGAAGCGGGCAGGAGAGAGTGAGCACCAGACACGGGAGCCTCAGTTTCCCCATTTTGATGGGGGTAGGGACATAGCGGCTGCCTTCCATCTGGGCACCCTTCAGGGCTCTGAGCCCCAGTAGTGGTAGCTCCTATCCCTATCTGCCTTCTCTGTGTGGGAATGGACCATCATCCGTGTGTGTGTGTGTGTGTGAGTGTGTGTGTGAGTGTGTGTGTGTGTACATGTACCCCTGGGGGAGCTGGTGGAGAAGTTGGGAGTGGCAGGGTCTTGAACTCATTCTGGTTCCTGATTTCCAAAGACATGCCTTTATTTTTTTTTGGGGGGGGGGCTTCCTTTCCCGTTTCTGCTCTTTAAATGCTGGCAGAAGCATTTTCAAGATGACGGCTATTACAGCCATTATTTTTCTAATTTCTCTTTTGTGTGAAATCCATTTTTACAGAGCAGAGAAGGGGCGAAAGGGACTTTTTTTGTTCTTGACAAGTAGAAGGAAGCCATGATTTTGGCAGGAGAATGGGAGATGCTCTGGGAGTGAGTGGCTGCGGCCGGGGCGTGCGCTAGCCTGGCCTTCACAAGCAGATTCTCCTGCTGTTTCCAATCTGTTGCGCCGGGGAGCTTTCAAGGTGGCCTTGGCTTTGAGCACCGAGGCTGGGAGTCCTCTCCCGGTGGCGACTGACCACGCTTGGTGCCCTTTGATTCCCGCACTTGGCCCTCTGTGTCCTGTATGAATCTCAGGCCATCTCTGGGCCAGCCACTGGCCTCCTTGGCCGTATGCTTAGTTCTAAGAGACAGAAACCGGACCCAGCTGGTTCACAGCCACCTTGGGCCTGGGGGCTGAGTCTGTATTTGGAGGGGCCTCAGAAGGTCCTAGGCAGGGCACACCAGTCACACTGGCACTGGAAGAGACCTCCTGGGACGGCACGCCTGGCTGCTCTTGGACTCTGTTCTTTGCTTTCTGGGTGGTTCCCTTCCAGCTCCTGTGGGCCAGCGGGAAGGGAGGCCCCAGGCCACTGGAAGTTGTTGGTGACCATCCTGTTTGTGCTGATTTGTGTGTGTGTGTGTGTGTTCTGCCAGTACTGGGGCTTGAACTCAGGGCCTTGCACTCTTGCTTGGCCTTTTTTAAAATTTGATTTTTCTCTTTCTGCTCTACTACATGAGACACAGCTCCGCTTATGGCTTTTTACTGGTTAAATTAGAGGGAAGAGTTTCTCGAATTTACCTGCCCAGGCTGGATTTGAACCTTGATCCTCCTATCTCAGTCTCCTGAGGAGCTAGGATTGCAGGTGTG